>NW_028225286.1:0-600000 GCF_052327205.1 Somniosus microcephalus | reverse complement strand
TAAACACAAGATTCAGTCCCATCAATAATCACAAGATTCACACAAATCAACAAACACAAGATTCAGTCGCTTCAATAGACACAAGATTCAGTCCCATTGATAAACACGGGGTAGGACAATTAAGACTGAGATGAGGAGAAATTTCTTCACTCAGAGGGTGCTGAAACTGTGGAATTCTCTTCAACAGAAGGCTATGGAGGACAATTCATTGAATATATTTAAGAAGGAGATAGATAGATTTCTAGATACAAAAGGCACCAAGTGGTATGGGGAGAGAGCGGGAATATGGTATTGAGATGGAGGATTAGCCAGGATCATGTTGAATGGCATAGCAGGCTCGAAGGACCGAATGGCCTACACCTGCACATATAATTCCAGGTTTCTATCGATAAACACAAGATTCAGTCCCATCAATAAACCAAAGATTCATTCCCATCGATAAACACAAGTTTCAGTCCCATCAATAAACACAAGATTCAGTCACATCAATAAACAATAGATTCAGACCCAACAATAGACACAAGTTTCAGTCCCATCAATAAACACAAGATTCAGTCTCATCAATAAACACAATGTTCAGTCCCATCAATAAACACAAGATTCACACCACTCAATAACCACAAGATTCAGTTGCATCAATAGACACAAGAATCAGTCCTGTCAATAGACACAATACTCAGCCGCATTAATAAAAACAAGATTCAGTCGCATCAATAAACAAAAGATTCAGTCCCATCGATAAACAACGAATTCAGATGCATCGATAAACACAAGATTCAGTCCCATCAATAATCACTGGGTAGGATAATTAAGATTGAGATGAGGAGAAATTTCTTCACTCAGACGGTGCTGAAACTGTGGAATTCTCTACCACAGATTGCTATGGAGACCAATTCACTGAATACATTTAAGAAGGAGATAGATAGATTTCTAGATACAAAAGGCATCAAGGTGTATGGGGAGAGAGCGGGAATATGGTATTGAGATAGAGGATTAGCCATGATCATGTTGAATGGCATAGCAGCCTCGAAGGACGGAATGGCCAACTCCTGCACCTATAATTCTAGGTTTCTTTCGAAAAAAAAATATTCAGTCCCATCAATAAACACAAGATACAGTCCCATCGATAAACACAAGATTTAGTCCCATCAATGAACCAAAGATTCAGTCCCATCAATAAACACGCGATTATGTCCCATCAATAAACAAGAGATTTAGTCCCATCAATGAACACAAGTTTCAGTCGCATCAATAAACACAAGATTCTCACCAGTCAATAAACATACGGTTCAGTCACTTCAATAAACACAAGATTCTCACCAGTCAATAAACATACGGTTCAGTCACTTCAATAAGCACAATATTCAGTCCCATTGATAAACACAAAATTCAGCCCCATCGATAAACACAAGTTTCAGTCCCATCAATAGACTCAACATTCAGTCCTGTCAATAAACATAATATTCAGTCCCATCAATAAACACAAGATTCAGTCCCATCATTAGACACAAGATTCTGTCCCATCAATAAACACAAGATTCAGTCCCATCAGTAAACACAAGATTCAGTCCCATCAATAAACACAAGATTAAGGCCCATCAGTGAACAGAAGATTCAGTGCCATCAATAGACACAAGATTCAGTCCCATCCATAAACACAAGATTCAGTCCCATCGTAAACACAAGATACGGTCCCATCAATAGAAACAAGATTCAGTCCCATCAATAAACACAAGATTCACTCCAGTCAATAAACACAAGATTCAGTCCCATCAATAAACACAAGATTCAGTCCCATCAATAAACAGAAGATTCAATCCCATCAATAAACACAAGATTCAGTCCCATCAATAAACAAAAGATTAATAAAGAATAGATTCACTCCCATCAATAAACATAAGGTACATTCCCATAAATAAAGAATAGATTCAGTCCCATCCATAAACAATAGATTCAGTCCGATCAATAAACAAATGGTTCAGTCGCATCAATAAACACAATATTCAGTCCCATCGATAAACACAAGATTCAGTCCCATCAATAGACAAAAGATTCAGTCCTATCAATAAACATAAGATTCAGTCCCATCAATAAACACAAGATTCAGTCCCATCATTAAGCACAAGATTCCGTCCCAACAATAAACGCAAGATTCAGTCCCATCAGTAAACACAAGATTTAGTCCCATCAATAAACAAGAGATTCAGTCCCATCAGTGAACACAAGATTCAGTCCCATCAATAAACAAAAGATTCAGTCCAATCATTAAACACAAGATTCAGTCCGATCAATAATAGCAAGATTCAGTCCCATCAGTAAGCACAAGATTCAGTCCCTTCAGTAATTACAAGATTAAGTCCCGTCATAAACACAAGACTCAGTCGCATCAATAAACACAAGATTCAGTCCCAGCAATTGACACAAGATTCAATCCCATCAATAAACACGGGGTAGGATGATTAAGACTGAGATGAGGAGAAATTTATTCACTCAGACGGTGCTGAAACTGTGGAATTCTCTACCACAGAAGGCTATGGAGTCCAATTCACTGAATACATTTAAGAAGGAGATAGATAGATTTCTAGACACAAAAGGCATCAAGGGGTATGGGGAGAGAGCGAGAATATGGTATTGAGAGAGAGGATTAGCCAGGATCATGTTGAATGGCACAGCAGGCTCGAAGGACGGAATGGCCAACTCCTGCAACTATAATTCTAGGATTCTATCGATAAACAAAATATTCAGTCCCATCAATAAACACAAGATTCAGTCCCATCGGTAAACACAAGATTTAGTCCCATCAATAAACCAAAGATTCAGTCCCATCAATAAACACGCGATTATGTCCCATCAATAAACAAAAGATTAAGTCCCATCAATAAACACAAGGTTCAGTCTCATCAATAAACACAAGATTCTCACCAGTCAATAAACATAAGGTTCAGTCCAATCAATAATCATAAGATTCACACCAATCAATAAACACAAGATTCAGTCGCTTCAATAAACACAATATTCAGTCCCATCAATAAACACAAAATTCAGTCCCATCGATAAACACAAAATTCAGTCCCATCGATAAACACAAGATTCAGTCCCATCAATAGACACAAGATTCAGTCCTGTCAAAAAACATGTGATTAAGTCCCATCAATAAAAACAAGATTCAATCCCATCATTCAACACAAGATTCTGTCCCATCAATAAACGCAAGTTTCAGTCCCATCAGTAAACACAAGATTCAGTCCCATCAATAAACACAAGATTAAGTCCCAGCAATAAACACAAGATTCAGTCACATCAGTGAACACAAGATTCAGTCCCATCCATAAACACAAGATTCCGTCCCATCATAAACACAAGATTCAGTCCCATCAATAGAAACAAGATTCAGTCCCATCAATAAACACAAGATTCACACCAGTCAATAAACACAAGATTCAGTCCCATCGATAAACACAAGATTCAGTCCCAACAATAAACAGAAGATTCAATCCCATCAGTAAACACAAGATTCAGTCCCATCAATAAACAAAATATTCAGACGCATCAATAAACAATAGATTCATTCCCATCAATAAACATAAGGTACTTCCGCATCAATAAAGAATTGATTCAGACCCATCCATAAACAATAGATTCAGTCCGATCAATAAACAAACGATTCAGTCGCATCAATAAACACAATATTCAGTCCCATCGATAAACACAAGATTCAGTCCCATCAATAAACGCAAGATTCAGTCCCATCAGATAACACAAGATTCAGTCCCATCAATAAACACAAGATTCAGTCCCATCAACAAACACGAGATTCAGTCCCATCAGTGAACAAAAGATTCAGTCCCATCATTAAAAAAAAGGGTCAATCCAATCATTAAACACAAGATTCAGTCCGATCAATAATAGCAAGATTCATTCCCATCAGTAAGCACAAGATTCATTCCCTTCAGTAAACACAAGATTCAGTCCCATCCATTTATACAAGATTCAGTCCCATCGTAAACACAAGACTCAGTCGCATCAATAAACACAAGATTCAGTCCCATCCATAGACACAAGATTCAGTCGCATCAATAAACACAAGATTCAGTCGCATCAATAACAACAAGCTTCACACCAATCAATAAACACAAGATTCAGTCGCATCAATAAACTCAATATACAGTCCCATCAATAAACACAAGATTCAGTCCCATCAATAAACATGGGGTAGGATAATTAAGACTGAGATGAGGAGAAATGTCTTCACTCAGACGGTGCTGAAACTGTGGAATTATCTACCACAGAAAGCTATGGAGGCCAATTCAGTGAATACATTTAAGAAGGAGATAGATAGATTTCTAGACAGAAATGGCATCAAGGGGTATGGGGAGAGAGCGAGAATATGCTATTGAGAGAGAGGATTAGCCATGACCATGTTGAATGGCATAGCAGGCTCGAAGGACAGAATGGCCAACTCCTGCACCTATAATTCTAGGTTTCTATCGACAAACAAAATATTCAGTCCCATCAATAAACACAAGATTCAGTCCCATCAGTAAACACAAGATTTAGTCCCATCAATAAACCAAAGATTCAGTCCCATCAATAAACACGCGATTATGTCCCATCAATAAACAAAAGATTAAGTCCCATCAATAAACACAAGTTTCAGTCGCATCAATAACCGTAAGATTCACACCAATCAATAAACACAAGGTTCAGTCTCATCAATAAACACAAGATTCTCTCCAGTCAATAAACATAAGGTTCAGTCCCATCAATAATCATAAGATTCGCACCAATCAATAAACACAAGATTCAGTCGCTTCAATAAACACAATATTCAGTCCCATCGATAAACACAAAATTCAGTCCAATCGATAAACACAAGATTCAGTCCCATCAATAGACACAAGATTCAGTCCTGTCAAAAAACATGTGATTAAGTCCCATCAATAAAAACAAGATTCAATCCCATCATTCAACACAAGATTCTGTCCCATCAATAAACGCAAGTTTCAGTCCCATCAGTAAACACAAGATTCAGTCCCATCAATAAACACAAGATTAAGTCCCAGCAATAAACACAAGTTTCAGTCACATCAGTGAACACAAGATTCAGTCCCATCCATAAACACAAGATTCCATCCCATCATAAACACAAGATTCAGTCCCATCAATAGACACAAGATTCAGTCCCATCAATAAACACAAGATTCACACCAGTCAATAAACACAAGATTCAGTCCCATCGATAAACACAAGATTCAGTCCCATCAATAAACACAAGATTCAGTCCCATCAATAAACACAAGATTCAATCCCATCAGTAAACAGAAGATTCAGTCCCATCAATAAACAAAATATTCAGACGCATCAATAAATACACAATTATGACCCATCAATAAACAAAAGATTTCGTCCCATCAATAAACACAAGTTTCAGTCGCATCAATAACCTTAAGATTCACACCAATCAATAAACACAATGTTCAGTCTCATCAATAAACAGAAGATTCTGACCAGTCAATAAACCTAAGGTTCAGTCCCATCAATAATCATAAGATTCACACCAATCAATGAACACAAGATTCAGTCGCTTCAATAAACACAATATTCAGTCCCATCGATAAACACAAAATTCAGTCCCATCGATAAACACAAGATTCAGCACCATCAATAGACACAAGATTCAGTCCTGTCAATAAACATGTGATTCAGTCCCATTAATAAAAACAAGAATCAATCCCATCATTCAACACAAAATTCTGTCCCCTCAACAAACGCAAGATTCAGTCCCATCAGTAAACACAAGATTCAATCCCATCAATAAACACAAGATTAAGTCCCATCAATAAACACAAGATTCAGTCCCATCAGTGAACACAAGATTCAGTGCCATCAATAGACACAAGATTCAGTCCCATCCATAAACACAAAATTAACACCAGTCAATAAACACAAGGTTTAGTCACATTAATAACCACAAGATTCACACCAATCAATAAACACAAGATTCAGTCGCATCAATAGACACAAGATTCAGTCCCATCAATAAACACAAAATTCAGTCGCATCAATGAACACAAGATTCAGGCCCATCAATAGAAACAAGATTCAGTCCCTTCAATAAAAACAACATCCAGTCCCATCGATAAACACAAGTTTCAGTCCCATCAGTAAACACAACATTCAGTCCCATCAATAAACACGCGATTATGACACATCAATAAACAAAAGATTTAGTCCCAGCAATAAACACAAGGTTCAGTCCCATCAATAAACACAAGATTCTCACCAGTCAATAAACACAAGATTCAGTCCCATCAAGATTCACACCAATCAATAAAAACAAGATTCAGCCGCATCAATATCAATAAGCTTCACACCAATCAATAAACACAAGATTCAGTTGCATCAATATACTCAATATTCAGTCCCATCAATAAGCACAAGATTCACTCCCATCAATAATCACGGGGTAGGATAATTAAGACTGAGATGAGGAGAAATTTCTTCACTCAGAGGGTGCTGAAGCTGTGGAATTCTCTATCACAGAAGGCTATGGAGGCCAATTCACTGAATATATTTAAGAAGGAGATAGATAGATTTCTAGACACAAAAGGCATCAAGGGATATGGGGAGAGAGTGGGAATATGGTATTGAGATAGAGGATTAGCCATGATCATGTTGAATGGCATAGCAGGCTCGAAGGACGGAATGGCCAACTCCTGCACCTATAATTCTAGGTTTCTATTGATAAACGAAATATTCAGCCCCATCAATAAACACAAGATCCATTCCCATCGATAAACACAAGATTTAGTCCCATTAATAATCCAAAGATTCAGTCCCATCAATAAACACGCGATTATGTCCCATCAATAAACAAAAGATTTAGTCCCATCAATAAACACAAGTTTCAGTCGCATCAATAACCATAAGATTCACACCAATCAAGGTTCAGTCCCATCAAAAACACAAGATTCTCACCAGTCAATAAACATAAGGTTCAGTCCCATCAATAATCACAAGATTCACACCAATCAATAAACACAAGATTCAGTCGCTTCAATAAGCACAATATTCAGTCCCATCGATAAACAAAATATTCAGCCCCATCGATTAGCAGAAGTTTCAGCCCCATCATTAGACTCAAGATTCAGTCCTGTCAATAAACATAAGATTCAGTCCCATCAATAAACACAAGATTCAGTCCCATCAATAAACACAAGATTAAGGCCCATCAATAAACACAAGGTTCATTCCCATCGATAAACACAAGATTCAGTCCCATCAATAAACACAAGATGCAGTCCCATCAATAAACAGAAGATTCAATCCCATCAGTAAACACAAGATTCAGTCCCATCAATAAACAAAAGATTCAGACGCATCAATAAAAATAGATTAATTCACATCAATAAACATAAGGTACATTCCCATAAAAAACGAATAGATTCAGTCCCATCCATAAACAATAGATTCAGTCCGATCAATAAACAAATGGTTCAGTCGCATCAATAAACACAATATTCAGTCCCATCGATAAACACAATATTCAGTCCGATCAATAGACAAAAGATTCAGTCCCATCAATAAACATAAGATTCAGTCCCATCAATAAACACAAGATTCAGTCCCATCATTAAGCACAAGATTCCGTCCCAACAATAAACGCAAGATTTAGTCCCAACAATAAACACAAGATTCAGTCCCATCAATAAACACAAGATTCAGTCCCATCAATAAACATGAGATTCAGTCCCATCAGTGAACACAAGATTCAGTCCCATCAATAAAAAAAAGATCCAGTCCAATCATTAAACACAAGATTCAGTCCGATCAATAATAGCAAGATTCAGTCCCATCAGTAAGCACAAGATTCAGTCCCATCCATTTATACAAGATTCAGTCCCGTCGTAAACACAAGACTCAGTCGCATCAATAAAGACAAGATTCAATCCCATCAATAGACACAAGATTCAATCCCATCAATAAACACGGGGTAGGATAATTAAGACTGAGATGAGGAGAAATTTCTTCACTCAGATGGTGCTGAAACTGTGGAATTCTCTACCACAGAAGGCTATGGAGTCCAATTCACTGAATACATTTAAGAAGGAGATAGATAGATTTCTAGACACAAAAGGCATCAAGGGGTATGGGGAGAGAGCGAGAATATGGTATTGAGAGAGAGGATTAGCCAGGATCATGTTGAATGGCATAGCAGGCTCGAAGGACGGAATGGCCAACTCCTGCAACTATAATTCTAGGATTCTATCGATAAACAAAATATTCAGTCCCATCAATAAACATAAGATTCAGTCCCATCGGTAAACATAAGATTTAGTCCCATCAATAAACCAAAGATTCAGTCCCATCAATAAACACGAGATTATGTCCCATCAATAAACAAAAGATTAAGTCCCATCAATAAACACAAGTTTCAGTCGCATCAATAACCATAAGATTCACACCAATCAATAAACACAAGGTTCCGTCCCATCAATAAACACAAGATTCAATCACATCAGTAAACACAAGATTCAGTCCCATCAATAAACAAAAGATTCAGACGCATCAATAAACTATAGATTCAGTGCCATCAATAAACATAAGGTACATTCCCATTAATAAAGAATAGATTCAGACACATGCATAAACAATAGATTCAGTCCGATCAATAAACAAATGATTATGTCGCATCAATAAACACAATATTCAGTCCCTTCGATAAACACAGGATTCAGTCCCATCAATAGACACAAGATTCAGTCTTATCAAAAAACATAAGATTCAGTCACATCAATTATCATTAGATTCAGTCTCATCATTAAATACAAGATTCAGTCCCATCAATAATCGCAAGATTCAGTCGCATCAAAAAACACAAGATTCAGTCCCATCAATAAACACAAGATTCAATCCCATCAATAAACAACAGAATCAGTCCCATCAATAAATTAAAGATTCAGTCGCATCAATAAACACAAGATTCAGTCCCATCAATAAACACAAGATTCAGGCCCATCAATAAACACAAGATTCAGTCCCATCAGTGAACATAAGATTCAGTGCCATCAATAGACACAAGATTCAGTCCCATCAATAATCATGAGATTCAGTCCCATCAGTAAGCAAAAGATTCAGTCCCATCAGTAAACACAAGATTCAGTCCCGTGCATAAAAAGAAGATTCAGTCCCATCGGAAACACAAGATTCAGTCGCATCAATAGACACAAGATTCAGTCCCATCGATAAACAGAAGATTCAGTCCCATCAATAGACACAAGATTCCATCCCATCAATATACACTAGATTCACACCAATCAATAAACACAAGATTCAGTCGCTTCAATAGACACAAGATTCAGTCCCATCGATAAACACGGGGTAGGACAATTAAGACTGAGATGAGGAGAAATATCTTCACTCAGAGGGTGCAGAAACTGTGGAATTCTCCACCACAGAAGGCTATGGAGGACAATTCACTGAATATATTTAAGAAGGAGGTCGATGGATTTCTAGACAGATAAGGCACCAAGGGGTATGGGGAGAGAGCAGGAATATGGTATTGAGATGGAGGATTAGCCATGATCATGTTGAATGGCATAGCAGGCTCGAACGATCGATTGGCCTACACCTGCACCTTTAATTCTAGGATTCTATCGATAAACAAAATATTCAGTCCCATCAATAAACACAAGATTCAGTCCCATCAATAAACCAAAGATTCAGTCCCATCAATAAACACAAGATTCAGTCCCAACAATAGACACAAGTTCAGTCCCATCAATAAACACAAAATTCAGTCTAATCAATAAACACAAGATTCAGTCCCATCAATAAACACAAGATTCAGTCCCATCTATCAACAAAAGATTCAGTTCCATCAATAGAGACAAGATTCAATCCCATCAATAAACACGGGGTAGGATAATTAAGACTGAAATGAGGAGAAATTTCTTCACTCAGACGGTGCTGAAACTGTGGAATTCTCGACCACAGAAGGCTATGGAGTCCAATTCACTGAATACATTTAAGAAGGAGTTAGATAGATTTCTAGACACAAAAGGCATCAAGGGATATGGGGAGAGAGCGAGAATATGGTATTGAGAGAGAGGATTAGCCATGATCATGTTGAATGGCATAGCAGGCTCGAAGGATGGAATGGCCAACTCCTGCACCTATAATTCTAGGTTTCTATCGATAAACAAAATATTCAGTCCCATCAATAAACACAAGATTCAGTCCCATCGGTAAACACAAGATTTAGTCCCATCAATAAACCAAAGATTCAGTCCCATCAATAAACACGCGATTATGTCCCATCAATAAACAAAAGATTAAGTCCCATCAATAAACACAAGTTTCAGTCGCATCAATAACCATAAGATTCACACCAATCAATAAACATAAGGTTCAGTCCCATCAATAAACACAAGATTCAATCACATCAGTAAACACAAGATTCAGTCCCGTCAATGAACAAAAGATTCAGACGCATCAATAAACTATAGATTCAGTGCCATCAGTAAACATAAGGTACATTCCCATTAATAAAGAATAGATTCAGACCCATCCATAAACAATAGATTCAGTCCGATCAATAAACAAACGATTATGTCGCATCAATAAACACAATATTCAGTCCCTTCGATAAACACAGGATTCAGTCCCATCAATAGACACAAGATTCAGTCTTATCAATAAACATAAGATTCAGTCCCATCAATAATCATTAGATTAAGTCTCATCATTAAATACAAGATTCAGTCCTATCAATAATCACAAGATTCAGTCGCATCAATAAACACAAGATTCAATCCCTTCAATAAACAACAGAATCAGTCCCATCAATAAATTAAAGATTCAGTCCCATCAATAAACACAAGATTCAGTCCCATCAGTGAACACAAGGTTCAGTGCCATCAATAGACACAAGATTCAGTCCCATCAATAATCGCGAGATTCAGTCCCATCAGTAAGCAGAAGATTCAGCCCATCAGTAAACACAAGATTCAGTCCCGTGCATAAACAGAAGATTCAGTCCCATCGGAAACACAAGATTCAGTCGCATCAATAGACACAAGATTCAGTCCCATCGATAAACAGAAGATTCAGTCCCATCAATAGACACAAGATACCTTCCCATCAATATACACAAGATTCACACCAATCAATAAACACAAGATTCAGTCGCTTCAATAGACACAAGATTCAGTCCCATCGATAAACACGGGGTAGGACAATTAAGACTGGGATGAGGAGAAATTTCTTCACTCAGAGGGTGCTGAAACTGCGGAATTCTCCACCACAGAAGGCTATGGAGGACAATTCACTGAATATATTTAAGAAGGGGGTAGATGGATTTCTAGACAGAAAAGGCACCAAGGGGTATGGGGAGAGAGCAGGAATATGGTATTGAGAAGAAGGATTAGCCATGATCATGTTGAATGGCATAGCAGGCTCGAAGGACGGAACGGACAACTCCTGCACCTATAATTCTAGGTTTCTATCGATAAACAAAATATGCAGTCCCATCAATAAACACAAGATTCAGTCCCATCGATAAACAGAAGATTTAGTCCCATCAATAAACCAAAGATTCAGTCCCATCAATAAATACACGATTATGACCCATCAATAAACCAAAGATTCAGTCCCATCAATAAACACAAGATTCAGTCCCAACAATAGAAACAAGTTTCAGTCCCATCAATAAACACAAGATTCAGTCACATCAATAAACACAAGATTCAGTCCCATCAATAAACACAAGATTCAGTCCCATCTATCAACAAAAGATTCAGTTCCATCAATAGACACAAGATTCAGTCCCATCAATAAACACAAGATTCAATCCCATCAATAAACACAAGACTCAGTCCCATCAATAAACACAAGATTCACACCAGTCAATAAACACAAGATTCAGTTGCATCAAAAGACACAAGAATCAGTCCCGTCAATAGACACAATATTCAGTCGCATCAATAAAAACAAGATTCAGTCGCATCAATAAACACAAGATTCAGTCCCATCGATAAACACGGAATTCAGACGCATCGATAAACACAAGATTCAGTCCCATCAATAAACACAAGCATCACACCAATCAATAAACACAAGATTCACTTGCATCAATAGACACAAGATTCATTCCCATCAATAGACACAAGATTCAGTCGCATCAATAAAAACAAGATTCAGTCGCATCAATAAACACAAGATTCAGTCCCATCGATAAACACGGAATTCAGACGCATCAATAAACAATAGATTCAGTCCCATCAATAAACAGAAGGTACATTCCCATCAATAAACACAAGATTCAGTCCCATCAAGTAACACAAGATTCAGTCACATCCATAAACAATAGATTCAGTCCCATCCATAAACACAAGATTCAGTCGCATCGATAAACACAAGATTCAGACCCATCAATAAACGCAGGGTTCAGTCCGATCAATAAACACAAGATTCAGTCCCATCAATAAATCCAAGATACAATCCCATCAATAAACACGAGATTCAGTCGCATCAATAAACATGAGATTCAGTCCCATCAATAAACACAAAATTCACACCAGTCAATAATCACGAGTTTCAGTATCTTCAATAAACAGAAGATTCAGTCCCATCATTAAACACAAGATTCAGTCCCATCAATAAACACAAGGTTCAGTCCCATCAGTAAACACAAGATTCAGTCCCATCAATAAATACAAGATTCAGTCCCATCAATAAACACAAGATTCATTCCTATCAGTAAACATAAGATTCAGTCCCATCAATAATCGCAAGATTCAATCCCATCAGTAAACACAAGATTCAGTCTCATCAGTAAACACAAGATTCAGTCCCATCAGTAAACAGAAGTTTCAGTCGCATCAATAGGCACAAGATTCAGTCCCATCGATAAACACAAGATTCAGTCCCATCAATAGAAACAAGATTCAATCCCATCAATAAACACAAGATTCACACCAATCAGTAAACACAAGATTCAGTAGCATCAATAGACACAAGATTCAGTCCCATCCATAAACTTAAGATTCACACCAGTCAATATACACAAGATTCAGTCGCATCAATAATCACAAGATTCACACCAATCAGTTAACACAAGATTCAGTCGCTTCAATAGACACAAGAGTCAGTCCCATCAATAGACACAAGATTCAGTGGCATCAATAAATACAAAATTCACATCAGCAAATAAACACAAGATTCAGTCGCATCAATAACAACAAGATTCACACCAATCAATAAACACAATATTCAGTCGCATCAATAGACACAAGATTCAGTCCAATCAATAAACACAAAATAGAGTCGCATCAATGAACACAAGATACAAACCCATCAATAGAAACAAGACTCAGTCCTATCAATAAACACAACATTCAGTCCCATCGATAAACACAAATTTAAGTCCCATCAGTAAACACAACATTCAGGCCCATCAATAAACACAAGATTCAGTCCCATCAATAAACACGCGATTATGTCCCATCAATAAACAAAAGATTTCGGGCTAGATTTTCAGTATAGACAGTTTTGGGGCGCTAACCTTAGCGCCGGCCCGAAGTTAGCGCCCGCCCCAAAGTAGCGCCCCGTTGCCGGAAATTCAGTGGCTTCGCCCTAAAAGGTTGGTGGAGCGCTAAAAGAGGCGTTCCACTATTATCTTTAGGTGCTAAGCCGGCGGTGCAGAGCGCAACACCCGAGCTCGGGCGCAGCGCACGGCAGACACTCTGGTGCCAGTGAGCTCTTAAAGGGGAAGGGTGTGATTCTCAAAGGCAGAGTCTGGGGGGGGGAAACAGCAGGAGGAGGAGGAGGAGGAGGAGGAGGAGGAGGAGGAGGAGGTGGTGGTGGTGGTGGTGGCCGGAAACATAAATACACCGTTCACAACAACACACTGGATCCTTCCACACAACACATGCAGACTGCCTGTTATAGTGCAGGAGGGGTGCCTTTTAATTTGCGCTCCCCAGGGTGTGTAGCGTTCCATTTTACAAACGCTCTGGACGCCAGCCGCACAATGGGGCGGTCCGAATGAAGTTTGGATTCGGGGCGGCCAAAGGGCGTTGCACGAGGATGTGACGTCATTTTCTGCGCGCGCATCCGGGCGGCCGCTAAACTTTGCGCCGGCGCTAACGGGCAACTTAATTTGGGGCGGGGCGCAAACAGCGCTGCGCCCAGGCGCTACACGCATAGCGCCCGAAAATCACTTCTCTTAAGGCGTTAACTGCTGGCGCAAGCAACTGAAAATCTAGCCCAGAGTCCCATCAATAAACATATGTTTCAGTCGCATCAATAACCATAACACTCACACCAATCAATAAACACAAGGTTCAGTCCCATCAATAAACACAAGATTCTCACCAGTCAATAAACACAAGATTCAATCCCATCAATAATCATAAGATTCACACCAATCAATAAACACAAGATTCAGTCCCATCAATAGACACAAGATTCAGTCGCATCAATAAACACAAGATTCAGTCGCATCAATAACAACAAGCTTCAAACCAATCAATAAACACAAGATTCAGTCGCATCAATAAACTCAATATTCAGTCCCATCAATAAACACAAGATTCAGTCCCATCAACAAACACGGGGTAGGATAATTAAGACTGAGATGAGGAGAAATTTCTTCACTCAGATGGCACTGAAACTGTGGAACTCTCTACCACAGAAGGCAATGGAGGCCAATTCACTGAATACATTTAAGAAGGAGATAGATAGATTTCTAGACACAAAAGGCATCAAGGGGTATGGGGAGAGAGCAGGAATATGGTATTGAGATAGAGGATTAGCCATGACCATGCTGAATGGCATAGCAGGCTCAAAGGACGGAATGGCCAACTCCTGCACCTATAATTCTAGGGGCTAGATTTTCAGTATAGGCAGTTTTGGGGCGCTAACTTTAGCGCCCGCCCGAAGTTAGCGCCCGCCCCAAAGTAGCGCCCCGTTGCCGGGAATTCAGTGGCTTCGCCCTAAGAGGTTGGTGGAGCGCTAAAAGAGGCGTTCCACTACTCTCTTTAAGCGCTAAGCCGGCGGTCCAGAGGGATAGCGCCCAGGCGGGGCGCAGCACGGGTGCGGTCATTTTTGCACTGACAGCAGACCCCGTGGTGCCGACCAGCTCTTAAAGGGGGAAGGGACGAATTGGTCTGCTGCCACGCCCTGCACACTGCAGCCTTGCAAAGAGGCCTCAACACTACTGCTCAGCCCCAGGGAGTCATGGCAACGCCAGAGAAGGCCCGTCAGCGTGCCCTGCGCTTCTCAGAGGGTGATCTGGACATAATGGTCACAGCTCTGGAGGTGAGGCGCAAGATCTTGTTTCCAGAGAGTGGGAGGAATCCAACCCACCACGACTACACCAAAGCCTGGAAGCAGATCGCCCAGAGGGTGACGTTCACCGGCGAGGCCCCCAGGACCCACAAACAATGCCGTAAGAAATACAACGATCTGACCAGGATTGTGAGGGTGAGTAGCCTTTCCAGTCTCCTCCTCATTCTTGCATGTACACCTGACATGATGGGCAAAGGGACCTGAAAGTCCTATTGGCCAGCCCTCAGCCAGCAGCATTGGGACAGTCATGAGCATCAAATGGCCATTCGGCACTCTACACTTTGGCCAAGCTATTCCACCATGGGAGGCAGTGGACAGTACATCAGGGCTTCACTCTGTCCAAGCTATTCCACCATGGGAGGCAGTGCACACTACATCAGGGCTTCACTCTGTCCAAGCTATTCCACCATGGGAGGCAGTGCACACTACATCAGGGCTTCACTCTGTCCAAGCTATTCCACCATGGGAGGCAGTGCACACTACATCAGGGCTTCACTCTGTCCAAGCTATTCCACCATGGGAGGCAGTGCACACTACATCAGGGCTTCACTGCGCACTTACAGCCCGTCCTTTCTCTTGCAGGCTAAAGTAGCGTTTAATCGCCAGGCCCGTGCCAGGGGTGGCCGCGCCAAGCTGCAGAAGCTCACTCGGCTGGAGGAGCGCGTGTGTGTGCTCATGGGAGCCCGTGTGATTGTCCCCACAGCGTGCGGTGTATCCGACCCTCCACTGCCTGGCAATGGTAAGGACCTCACCTTTTGGCCCTCTCGCGTCGCACTGGCCCATCCGAGCTACCTCCTTTGCCACTGTCCCACCAATGCGCTGAATCCCACCAGTCCTAACTCCCTCGCTGACGCCGTCTCCTCACTCTGAAGCTACTCTTGTGCATTCCTGCTTTCAGCTGGTGACGACCAGGACCCTGAGGCTGCCAGTGACAGCACCTCCGACCAGGAGGAGGAGGAGGAGCAAGCTGGACCTTCGGGGGAACAGTCACATCCCGCAGGAGAGGAGGAAATGCTTGACACCTCCTCACTGGACGAGTGCCTGGAGGAACTGTCGCAGGGCAATGCAGCTTCTGGGACCAGTGGCGTCCAGCCACCCAGCAGCCGTGCGCGTGGCCCGCGGCCTTCCCCCCAAAGGGGGGAAGGATCAGAGGGGAGTGCTGCTGCTCGGCACACTCGCCGTCACCAACGCGGCAAGGGTCCCCTAGTTCGGCCCCCTCCTCCCCAGCGGGAGAGTCGCGACTCCAGTCCGGACACCTTCACTTCGGAGGAGGTGCGGAAGCTCGATCAGATGGCCGACGACTCGGACCGGCGCTACATGGAGCTCATGAGCGTGGTGGGGCGCATGCCTGAGGCCATCGAGTCGCTGGCGACCAGTGTGCGCGAGTTCGGGGCAGCAACTGCCGCGAGTGGCCGCATGCTAACTGATGCCGTCAAGACCCTGGCGGATGTGATGCGCGCGCACACCAGGACCACAGGGCCACTCACTGCTGCCACACGCGCTGTCTCAGGCAGGCATCGCCAGGGCAGGCGCCGCGCTGGACCATCCCAGCAAGCTGGCCGTCGGCTGATTGCTGCGGATCCTGCAGTGCGGGCCCGGCCGAGTGCCACCGCGCCACAGCACCAGCCAGCGCATCCCAGACGCCAGCTGGCCCACATTGCGCCATCCGTCGCTGCCATTCCCCCTCTGGGGCGTTGACGGCAAGCGGCTGCAGCTGATGGTGGCCAGGCTCAGGTGCGCCACTCAGCAGACGGCCCCTCGAGGCCCAAACGCCGTGTAGGCCGCCCCCCAGCGGCATCTGGCGGAAGGGCATCTGAGCCTCAGGCGCCTTCCCCCAGCCTCGCAGCAGCCACTGGGCAGAGCTTGCGAAGGAGCAGCAGGCAGGGCAGGGGAGGCAAAATGCTGGCCAAGGTCTTGCCCTCGCGGGCCACTCAGTAGAGGGTGTGGCCAGCTTTCCTTTAATATGGCGGTGGCCATCTTTATTTTGCCCATGGTTGTGCTTTTGGAGGGCTTTTTTTTTGCGTTAGGCCGACGTTGAGGCCCGGTTTCAATAAAGGTGGAGTGGCTCCTCCCCAGGTTGTGCGAGTGAGTCGTTTGTTGGGCTTTTTGTGGGGCCCGTTTATTGTTTTTGGGGATTCATGTGGGAAGGGCTTTTCATTTTTGTGCAATAAAAAATTATCTTTATTCATGCAGTCTCCATGGTTGTTCTTCTTAGTGTTTTTTGGCTTCGCCGGCTGAGGGCTTGCGGAGCGGCTGCATTCATCTTCCCTCATGGCCCCTGGCCATTCCCTGACAGGGGGCTTAGAAGTACCGTGTAATAAGGTGGTGTCGTGCGGCCCTTGGCCCTGGTCGCTCCCTCCTGGGAACGTACTCCTGCTCCTCCTCCTCCTCCTCATGCTCCTCCTGCTCCTCCTCCTGAGGTGCTGGTCCAACGTCAGGTGGCAGTGCCTGAGTCCTGCGGATAGCCAGGTTGTGTAGCATGCAGCAAACCACCACAAATTGGGAGACCCGGTCCGGCGAATACTGGAGAGCTCCTCCGGAGTGATCAAGGCAGCGGAACCGCTGCTTGAGGACCCCAATAGTTAGCTCGATGATGTTGCGGGTGGTTTGATGGCTCTCGTTGTAGGCCTCTTCAGCAGCAGTCCTGGGCGCGCGAAGCGGGGTCATGAGCCAGGTGCACAAAGGATAGCCTTTGTCCCCGATGAGCCATCCTCTTGGGGAAGGCTGTGCCTGGAACATGTCATGCACAGTACTCTGCCGCAGGATAAAGGCATCGTGGCTGCTGCCTGGGAAGCTGGCATTGACTGCCATGATGCGCTGCTTGTGGTCACATACCAGCTGCACATTCAGAGAATGGTAGCCCTTCCTGTTGCGATACTGCTCGCCATGCTCCAGAGGGGCCCACAAAGCCACATGCGTACAGTCAATGGCGCCCTGCACCAAGGGGAATTCCCCGAGTCTGGCAAATCCCAATGCGCGCTGATGCTGGCTCTCGAGGGCCATGGGGAAGGAGATGAATTGGCTTCTCCTTCTGAACAGTGCTTCGGTCACGTGGCGGATGCAGCGATGCGCGCCATACTGGGAGATGTTTGCTATGTCCCCAGCAGCGTATTGGAAGGAGCCGGTGGCATAGAAGTTCAATGCCACCGTCACCTTCACTTCCACCGACAGAGACGTCCTGCACCTGAGCTTTGGCCGCAGATCTCGGCGAAGCAGGTGGCAGATCTCTGCAATCACCTCCTTTCGGAATCGGAGCCTTCTAACACATCGCGCGGCACTCATGTTTAGGTAGGAGCACTGCTGGCGGTATAGCCTGACTGGGTAAGGCCTACGTGGCCGACGCCTGTAGCCCCCTCTGCCTCTAGCCAGGGCTGCCCCTCTCACAATGCGTCTGCGAGCCCTACGGATATGGCGCTGCAGCTGTGCGTTGGCACCCCATGCAGCCCCCATCAAATCCTGGCAAACAGTCTAATTTCCAAATGGCCACTTGCAGCGCTATTGCCTGAGTCCAAAAATACCTGGCTCTTGCTGCTTGAAACCAGTTAGCTATCCTCCTTGTTGTGTCTCCAGAAATGCGTTGCACAAGACTGTTTTCTGAAAAAAGGATGGCCTTTATACTGGAGAGGACGTTCCCTTTAATTAGCGCCCCCCGGGGCCCGCGCTGGTTGTGTTGCGTTCCTTTTTCCAAACGCTCCGGCCGCCCGCCGCACAATGGGGCGGTCCGACTGAAGTTTGCAATCGGGGCGGCCAAAGGGCGTTGCACGAGGAAGTGACGTCATTTTCTGCGCGCGCTTTCGGGCGGGCGCTAAACTTTGCGCCGGCGCTAACGGGCAACTTAATTTGGGGCGGAGCGCAAACTTCGCTGCGCCCGGGCGCTACACGCATAGCGCCCAGAAATCACTTCTCTTAAGGCGCTAACTGCTGGCGCAAGCTACTGAAAATCTAGCCCCTGGTTTCTATAGAAAACAAAATATTCAGTCCCATCAATAAAAAAAAGATTCAGTCCAATCATTAAACACAAGATTCAGTCCGATCAATAATAGCAAGATTCATTCCCATCAGTAAGCATAAGATTCAGTCCCTTCAGTAAACACAAGATTCAGTCCCATCCATTTATACAAGATTCAGTCCCATCGTAAACACAAGACTCAGTCGCATCAATAAACACAAGATTCAGTCGCATCAATAACAACAAGCTTCACACCAATCAATAAACACAAGATTCAGTCGCATCAATAAACTCAATATTCAGTCCCATCAATAAACACAAGATTCAGTCCCATCAATAAACATGGGCTAGGATAATTAAGATTGAGTTGAGGAGAAATTTCTTCACTCAGACGGTGCTGAAACTGTGGAATTCTCTACCACAGAAGGCTATGGAGGCCAATTCTCTGAATACATTTAAGAAGGAGATAGATAGATTTCTAGACACAAAAGGCATCAAGGGGTATGGGGAGAGAGTGGGAATACGGTATTGAGATACAGGATAAACCATGATCATGTTGAATGGCATAGCAGGCTCGAAGGACGGAATGGCCAATCCTGCACCTATAATTCTAGGTTTATATCGATAAACAAATTATTCAGTCCCATCAATAAACACAAGTTTCAGTCGCATCAATAACCATAAGATTCACACCAATCAATATACACAAGGTTCAGTCCCATCAATAAACACAAGATTCTCACCAGTCAATAAACATAAGGTTCATCCCATCAATAATCTCAAGATTCACACCAATCAATAAACACAAGTTTCAGTCGCTTCAATAAACACAATATTCAGTCCCATCAATAAACACAATATTCAGTCCCATTGATAAACACAAGATCCAATCCCATTAATAGGCACAAGATTCAGTCCTGTCAAGAAACATAAGATTCAGTCCCATCAATAAACACAAGATTCAGTCCAATCATTAAACACAAGATTCTGTCCCATCAATAAATGCAAGATTCAGTCCCATCAGTAAACACAAGATTCAGTCCCATCAATAAACACAAGATTAATCCGATCAATAAACACAAGATTCAGTCCCCTCAGTGAACACAAGATTCAGTGCAATCAATAGACACAAGATTCAGTCCCATCCATAAACACAAGATTCAGTCCCATCGTAAACACAAGATTCAGTCCCATCAATAGACACAAGATGCAGTCCCATCAGTAAACACAAGATTCGCACCAGACAATAAACACAAGCTTCAGTCCCATTGATAAACACAAGATTCAGTCCCATCAATAAACTCAATATTCAGTCCCATCAATAAACATAAGATTCAGTCCCATCAATAAACATGGGCTAGGATAATTAAGATTGAGTTGAGAAGAAATTTCTTCACTCAGACGCTGCTGAAACTGTGGAATTCTCTACCACAGAAGGCTATGGAGGCCAATTCTCTGAATACACTTAAGAAGGAGATAGATAGATTTCTAGACGCAAAAGGCATCAAGGGGTATGGGGAGAGAGTGGGAATACGGTATTGAGATACAGGATAAGCCATGATCATGTTGAATGGCATAGCAGGCTCGAAGGACGGAATGGCCAATCCTGCACCTATCATTCTAGGTTTATATCGATAAACATATTATTCAGTCCCATCAATAAACACAAGATTCAGTCCCATTGATAAACACAAGATTTAGTCCCATCAATAAACCAAAGATTCAGTCCCATCAATAAACACACGATTATGTCCCATCAATAAACAAAAGATTTAGTCCCATCAATAAACACAAGTTTCAGTTGCATCAATAACCATAAGATTCACACCAATCAATATACACAAGGTTCAGTCCCATCAATAAACACAAGATTCTCACCAGTCAATAAACATAAGGTTCATCCCATCAATAATCTCAAGATTCACACCAATCAATAAACACAAGTTTGAGTCGCTTCAATAAACACAATATTCAGTCCCATCGATAAACACAATATTCAGTCCCATTGATAAACACAAGATCCAGTCCCATTAATAGGCACAAGATTCAGTCCTGGCAAGAAACATAAGATTCAGTCCCATCAATAAACACAAGATTCAGTCCAATCATTAAACACAAGATTCTGTCCCATCAATAAATGCAAGATTCAGTCCCATCAGTAAACACAAGATTCAGTCCCATCAATAAACACAAGGTTAATCCCATCAATAAACACAAGATTCTGTCCCCTCAGTGAACACAAGATTCAGTGCCATCAATAGACACAAGATTCAGTCCCATCCATAAACACAAGATTCAGTCCCATCGTAAACACAAGATTCAGTCCCATCAATAGACACAAGATGCAGTCCCATCAGTAAACACAAGATTCACACCAGACAATAAACACAAGCTTCAGTCCCATTGATAAACACAAGATTCAGTCCCATCAATAAACAGAAGATTCAGTTCCATCAATAAACAGAAGATTCAATCCCATCAGTAAACACAAGATTCAGTCCCATCAATAAACAAAAGATTCAGACGCATCAATAAACAATAGATTCATTCCCATCAATAAACATAAGGTACATTCCCATCAATAAAGAATAGATTCAGTCACATCCATAAACAATAGATTCAGTCCGATCAATAAACAAACGATTCAGTCGCATCAATAAACACAATATTCAGTCCCATTGATAAACACAAGTTTCAGTCCCATCAATTGACAAAAGATTCAGTCCTATCAATAAACATAAGATTCAGTCCCATCAATAAACACAAGTAACAGTCCCATCATTAAGCACAAGATTCAGTCACATCAATAAACGCAAGATTCAGTCCCATCAGTGAATATAAGATTCAGTCCCATCATTAAACATAAGATTCAGTCCCATCAATAAACACGAGATTCAGTCCCATCAGTGAACACAAGATTCAGTCGCATCAATAAAAAAAAGATTCAGTCCAATCATTAAACAGACGATTCAGTCCGATCAATAATAGCAAGATTCAGTCCCATCAGTAAGCACAAGATTCAGTCCCTTCAGTAAACACAAGATTCAGTCCCATCCATTTACACGAAATTCAGTCCCATCGATAAACACAAGATTCAGTCCCATCAATAGACACAAGATTCAGTCCCATCAATAAACACAAGATTCTCACCAGTCAATAAACACAAGATTCAGTCCCATCAATAATCACATGATTCACACCAATCAATAAACACAAGATTCTGTCGCTTCAATGGACACAAGCTTCCGTCCCATCGATAAACACGGGGTAGGACAATTAAGACTGAGATGAGGAGAAATGTCTTCACTCAGAGGGTGCTGAAACTGTGGAATTTTCTACAACAGAAGGCTATGGAGGCCAATTCACTGAATATATTTAAGAAGGAGATAGAGAGATTTCTAGATACAAAAGGCATCAAGGGGTATGGGGAGAGAGCGGGTATATGGTATTGAGAAAGATGATCAGCCATGATCATGTTGAATGGCATAGCAGGCTCGAAGGACCGAATGGCCGACACCTGCACCTATAATTCTGGGTTTCTATCGATAAACATAATGTTCAGTCCCATCAATAAACACAAGATTCAGTCCCATCAATAAACAATAGATTCAGCCCCAACAGTAGACACAAGATTCCGTCCCATCACTAAATTCAATATTAAGTCCCATCAAGAAACACAAGATTCAGTCCCATCAATAAAGACGGGGTAGGATAATTAAGACTGAGATGAGGAGAAATTTCTTCAATCAGATGGTGCTGAAACTGTGGAATTCTCTACTACAGAAGGCTATGGAGGCCAATTCACTGAATACATTTAAGAAGGAGGTAGATAAATTTCTAGACACAAAAGGCATCAAGGGGTATGGGGAGAGAGCGGGAATATGGTATTGAGATAGAGGATTAGCCATGATCATGTTGAATGGCATAGCAGGCTCGAAGGACCGAATGGCCTACTCCTTCACCTATAATTCTAGGTTTCTATCGATAAACAAAATATTCAGTCCAATCAATAAACACAAGATTAAGTCTCATCGATAAACGCAAAATTCAGTCCCATCAATAAACCAAAGATTCAGTCCCATCAATAAACACAAGATTCAGTCCCAGCAATAATCACAAGATTCAATCCCATCAGTAAACACAAGATTCAGTCCCATCAATAAACAATAGATTCAGTCCCATCAATAAACATAAGGTACATTCCCATCAATAAAGAATAGGTTCAATCCGATCCATAAACATTAGATTCAGTCCAATGAATAAACAAATGATTCAGTCGCATCAATAAAAACAATATTCAGTCCCATCGATAAACACAAGATTCAGTCGCATCAATAGACACAAGATTCAGCCCCATCAATATACATAAGATTCAGTCCCATCAATATGCACAAGATGCAGTCCCATTGATAAACACAAGATTCAGTCCCATCAATAAACACAAGATTCAGTCCCATCAATAAACAAAAGATTCAGTCCCATCAATAAACACAAGATTCAGTCCCATCAATAATCGCAAGATTCAATCCCATCAGTAAACACAAGATTCAGTCCCATCAATAAACACAAGATTCAGTCCCATCCCTAAACACAAGATTCAGTCCCATCAGTAAAAACAAGATTCAGTCCCATCAATAAAGAAAAGATTCAGT
This sequence comes from Somniosus microcephalus, assembly GCF_052327205.1. Taxonomy (NCBI): domain Eukaryota; kingdom Metazoa; phylum Chordata; class Chondrichthyes; order Squaliformes; family Somniosidae; genus Somniosus; species Somniosus microcephalus. Next base: position 576,048 of record NW_028225286.1, on the reverse strand, counting down.
CCCATCTTTAAACACAAGATTCATTCCCATCAATAATCGTAAGATTCAGTCCCATCAGTAAACACAAGATTCATTTGCTTCAATAAACAAAAGATTCAGTCAAATCATTAAACACAAGATTCAGTCCCATCAATAATCGCAAGATTCAGTCCCATCAGTAAACACAAGACTCAGTCCCATCCTAAACACAAGATTCAGTCGCATCAATAGACACAAGATTCAGTCTCATCGATAAACACAAGATTCAGTCCCATCAATAGACACAAGATTCAGTCCCATCAATAAACACAAGATTCACACCAGTCAATAAACACAAGATTCAGTCCCATCAATAATCACAAGATTCACACCAATCAATAAACACAAGATTCAGTCGCTTCAATAGACACAAGATTCAGTCCCATCGATAAACATGGGGTAGGACAAATAAGACTGAGATGAGGAGAAATTTCTTCACTCAGAGGGTGCTGAAACTGTGGAATTCTCTATCACAGAAGGCTATGGAGGCCAATTCACTGAATGTATTTAAGAAGGAGATAGATAGATTTCTAGACACAAAAAGCACCAACGGGTATGGGGAGAGTGCTGGATTATGGTATTGAGATACAGGATCAGCCATGATCATGTTGACTAGCATAGCAGCTCGAAAGACCGAATGGCCTACTCCTGCACCGATAATTCTAGGTTTCTATCGATAAACAGAATATTCAGTCCCATCAATTAACACAAGATTCAGTCCCATCGATAAACACAAGAATCAGTCCCATCAATAAACCAAAGCTTCAGTCCCATCGATAAACACAAGATTCAGTCCCATCAATAAACACAAGATTCAGTCACTTCAATAAACAATAGATTCAGTCCCAACAATAGACACAAGATTGCGTCCCATCAATAAACACAATATTCAGTCTCATCAATAAACACAAGATTCAGTCCCATCGATAAACAAAAGATTCAGTCCCATCTATCAACAAAAGATTCAGTACCATCAATAGAGACAAGATTCAGTCCCATCAATAAACTCAAGATTCAAACCCATCAATAACCACAAGATTCAGTCCCATCAATAAACACAAGATTCACACCAATCAATAAACACAAGATTCAGTTGCATCAATAGACACAAGATTCAGCCCCATCTATAGACACAACATTCAGTCGCATCAATAAAAACAAGGTTCAGTCGCATCAATAAACACAAGATTCAGTCCATAGAAACATAGAAACATAGAAGATAGGAGCAGGAGTAGGCCATTCGGCCCCTCAAGCCTGCTCCGCCATTCAATGAGATCATGGCTGAACATCCAAATTCAGTACCCTGTCCCCTGCCTTCTCCCCATATCCCTTGATCCCTTTAGCCTTAAGAAATATATCCAACTCTTTCTTGAATATATTTAATGAACTGGCCTCCACCGCCCTCTGTGGCAGAGAATTCCACAGGTTCACCACTCTCTGGGTGATGAAACTCCTTCTCATTTCAGTCCTAAATGGCTTACCCCTTATCCTTAGACTATGACCCCTGGTTCTGGACTCCCCGGCCATCAGAAACATCCTTCCTGCATCTAGTCTGTCCAGGCCTGATAGAATTTTATAGGTTTCGATGAGATCCCCACTCAATCTTTTAAGCTCCAGTGAGTATAAGCCCAATCGACACAATCTCTCCTCATACGCCATTCCTGCCATCCTAGGTATCAGCCTGGTGAATCTTCGCTGCACTCCTTCCATGGCAAGAACATCCTTCCTCAGGTAAGGCGACCAAAACTGCACACAATACTCAAGGTGCGGTCTCACCAAGGCCCTGTACAACTGTAGCAAGACATCCTCGTTCCTGTACACAAACCCTCTTGCTATGAAGGCCAACATACCATTTGCCTTCTTAACCACCTTCTGCACCTGCATGCTTACCTTCAGCGACTGGGGCACAAGAACACCCAGGTCCCTTTGCACTTCCCCTTCTCCCAATCTATTGCCATTCAAATAATAATCTGCCTTCCGGTTTTTGCCACCAAAGTGGATAACCTCACATTTATCCACATTATCGTGCATTTGCCATGTACCTTCCCAATCACCCAACCTGTCCAAATCCTACTGGAGTTTCACAACATCCTCCTCACAGTTTACCCTCCCACCCAGCTTTGTGTCATCTGCAAATTGGGAGATATTACATCCAATTCCCTCGTCTAGATCATTAATATATATTGTGAACATCTGGGGTCCTAGGACTGATCCTTTCGGTACCACACTCGGAAAATGACCTGTTTATTCCAATTCTTTGCTTTTTGTCCACCAACCAGTTCTCTATCCAATTCAATACCTTGCCCCCAATCCCATGTGCCTTAATTTTGCTCGCTAATCTCTTATGTGGGAGCTTATCGAAAGCCTTCTGAAAGTTCAAATACACAACATCCACTGGTTCTCCCTTATCTATTTTACCAGTTACATCCTCAAAATATTCCAGAAGATTAGTCAAGCATGATTTAAATTTTGTAAATCATGTTGAATGGCATAGCAGGCTCGAAGGAGTGAATGGCCTACTCCTGCAACTATAATTCTAGGTTTCTACTGATAAACAAAATATTCAGTCCCATCAATAAACACAAGATTCAGTCCCATCGATAAACAGAAGATTCAGTCTCATCAATAAACCAAAAATTCAGTCTCAACAATAGACACAAGATTCAGTCCTATCAACAAACACAAGATTCAGTCCCATCGATAAACACAAGATTCAGTCACATCAATAAACAATAGATGCAGTCCCAAAAAAAGACACAAGATTCAGTCCCATCAATAAATACAAGATTCAGTCTCATCAATAAACACAAGATTCAGTCCCATTGATAAACACAAGATTCAGTCCCATCTATCAACAAAAGATCCAGTTCCATCAATAGACACAAGGTTCAGTCCCATCAATAAACACAAGATTCAACCCCATCAATAAACGCAAGATACAGTCCATCAATAAACACAAGGTTCACACCAATCAATAAACACAAGATTCAGTTGCATCAATAGAAACAAGATTCAGTCCCATCAGTAAACACAAGATTCAGTGCCATCAATAGACGCAAGATTCAGTCCCATCAATAAACAAAAGATTCAGTCCCATCATTAAACACAAGATTCAGTCCCATCAATAATCGCAAGATAGAGTCCCATCAATAAACAAAAGATTCAGTCCCATCCATAAACACAAGATTCAGTCCCATCAGTAAACACAAGATTCAGTCCTATCCATAAACACAAGATTCAGTCCCAGCGATAAACACAAGATTCAGTCCCATCAATAAACACAAGATTCAGTCACTTCAATAAACAATAGATTCAGTCCCAACAATAGACACAAGATTCCATCCCATCAATAAACACAAGATTCAGTCTCATCAATAAACAAAAGATTCAGTCCCATCGATAAACACAAGATTCAGTCCCATCTATCAACAAAAGATTCAGTTCCATCAATAGAGACAAGATTCAGTCCCATCAATAAACACAAGATTCAAACCCATCAATAACCACAAGATTCAGTCCCATCAATAAACACAAGATTCAGTTGCATCAATAGGCACAAGATTCAGTCCCGTCTATAGACACAACATTCAGTCGCATCAATAAAAACAAGATTCAGTCGCATCAATAAACACAAGATTCAGTCCATAGAAACATAGAAACATAGAAGATAGGAGCAGGAGTAGGCCATTCAGCCCCTCAAGCCTGCTCCGCCATTCAATGAGATCATGGCTGAACATCCAAATGCAGTAACCTGTCCCCTGCCTTCTCCCCATATCCTTTGATCCCTTTAGCCTTAAGAAATATATCCAACTCTTTCTTGAATATATTTAATGAACTGGCCTCCACCGCCCTCTGTGGCAGAGAATTCCACAGGTTCACCACTCTCTGGGTGAAGAAATTCCTTCTCATTTCAGTCCTAAATGGCTTACCCCTTATCCTTAGACTATGACCCCTGGTTCTGGACTCCACGGCCATCAGAAACATCCTTCCTGCATCTAGTCTGTCCAGGCCTGATAGAATTATATAGGTTTCGATGAGATCCCCACTCAATCTTTTAAACTCCAGTGAGTATAAGCCCAATCGACACAATCTCTCCTCATACATCAGTCCTGCCATCCTAGGTATCAGCCTGGTGAATCTTCGCTGCACTCCTTCCATGGCAAGAACATCCTTCCTCAGGTAAAGCGACCAAAACTGCACACAATACTCAAGGTGCGGTCTCACCAAGGCCCTGTACAACTGTAGCAAGACATCCTTGTTCCTGTACACAAACCCTCTTGTTATGAAGGCCAACATACCATTTGCCTTCTTAACCGCCTTCTACACCTGCATGCTTACCTTCAGCGACTGGGGCACAAGAACACCCAGGTCCCTTTGCACTTCCCCTTCTCCCAATCTATTGCCATTCAAATAATAATCTGCCTTCCGGTTTTTGCCACCAAAGTGGATAACCTCACATTTATCCACATTATAGTACATTTGCCATGTTTCTTCCCAATCACCCAACCTGTCCAAATCGTACTGGAGTTTCACAACATCCTCCTCACAGTTTACCCTCCCACCCAGCTTTGTGTCATCTGCAAATTTGGAGATATTACATCCAATTCCCTCGTCCAGATCATTAATATATATTGTGAACAGCTGGGGTCCTAGGACCGATCCTTGCGGTAACCCACTAGTCACTGCCTGCCACTCGGAAAATGAACTTTTTATTCCAATTCTTTGCTTTCTGTCCGCCAACCAGTTCTCCATCCAAGTCAATACTTTGCCCCCAATCCAATGTGCCTTAATTTTGCTCGCTAATCTCTTATGTGGGAGCTTATCGAAAGCCTTCTGAAAGTTCAAATACACAACATCCACTGGTTCTCCCTTATCTATTTTGCCAGTTACATCCTCAAAATATTCCAGAAGATTAGTCAAGCATGATTTACCTTTTGTAAATCATGTTGAATGGCATAGCAGGCTCGAAGGACCGAATGGCCTACTCCTGCACCTATAATTCTAGGTTTCTACTGATAAACAAAATATTCAGTCCCATCAATAAACACAAGATTCAGTCCCATCGATAAACACAAGATTCAGTCTCATCAATAAACCAAAAATTCAGTCCCTACAACAGACACAAGATTCAGTCCCATCAACAAACACAAGATTAAGTCCCATCGATAAAGACAAGATTCAGTCACATCAATAAACAATAGATTCAGTCCCAACAATAGACACAAGATTCAGTCCCATCAATAAATACAAGATTCAGTCTCATCAATAAACACAAGATTCAGTCCCATTGATAAACACAAGATTCAGTCCCATCTATTAACAAAAGATACAGTTCCATCAATAGACACAAGGTTCAGACCCATCAATAAACACAAGATTCAATCCCATCAATAAACACAAGATACAGTCCATCAATAAACACAAGGTTCACACCAATCAATAAACACAAGATTCAGTTGCATCAATAGAAACAAGATTCAGTCCCATCAGTAAACACAAGATTCAGTGCCATCAATAAGCACAAGATTCAGTCCCATCAATAAACAAAAGATTCAGTCCCATCATTAAACACAAGATTCAGTCCCATCAATAATCGCAAGATTCAGTCCCATCAATAAACAAAAGATTCAGTCCCATCCATAAACACAAGATTCAGTCCCATCAGTAAACACAAGATTCAGTCCTATCCATAAACACAAGATTCAGTCGCTTCAATAGACACAAGATTCAGTCCCATCGATAAACACGGGGTAGGACAATTAAGACTGAGATGAGAAGAAATTTCTTCACTCAGAGGGTGCTGAAACTGTGGAATTCTCTACCAGAGGAGGCTATGGAGTCCAATTCACTGAATATATTTAAGAAGGAGATAGATAGATTTCTAGACACAAAAGGCATGAAGGGGTATGGGGAGAGAGCGGGAATATGGTATTGAGACAGAGGATTAGCCATAGAAAGAGAGAAACATAGACAATTGGAGCAGGAGTGGGCCATTCGGCCCTTCGAGCCTACTCCGCCATTCAATGAGATCATGGCTGATCATCCAAATTCAGTACCCTGTCCCCTGCCTTCTCCCCATATCCTTTGATCCCTTTAGCCTTAAGAAATATATCCAACTCTTTCTTGAATCTATTTAATGAACTGGCCTCCTCCGCCCTCTGTGGCAGAGAATTCCACAGGTTCACCACTCTCTGGGTGAAGAAATTCCTCCTCACTTCAGTCCTAAATGGCTTAACCCTTATCCTTAGACTATGACCCCTGGTTCTGGACTCCCCGGCCATCAGAAACATCCTTCCTGCATCTAGTCTGTCCAGGCCTGATAGAATTTTACAGGTTTTGATGAGATCCCCACTCAATCTTTTAAACTCCAGTGAGTAGAAGCCCAATCGACACAATCTCTCCTCATACATCATTCCTGCCATCCCAGGTATCAGCCTGGTGAATCTTCGCTGCACTCCTTCCATGGCAAGAACATCCTTCCTCAGGTAAGGCGACCAAAACTGCACACAATACTCAAGGTGCGGTCTCACCAACGCCCTGTACAACTGAAGCAAGACATCCTTGTTCCTGTACATGAACCCTCTTGCTATGAAGGCCAACATACCATTTGCCTTCTTAACCGCCTTCTGCACCTGCATGCTTACCTTCAGCGACTGGGGCACAAGAACACCCAGGTCCCTTTGCACTTCCCCTTCTCCCAATCTATTGCCATTCAAATAATAATCTGCCTTCCGGTTTTTGCCACCAAAGTGGATAACCTCACATTTATCCACATTATAGTGCATTTGCCATGTTTCTTCCCAATCACCCAACCTGTCCAAATCGTACTGGAATTTCACAACATCCTCCTCACAGTTTACCCTCCCACCCAGCTTTGTGTCATCTGCAAATTTGGAGATATTACATCCAATTCCCTCGTCCAGATCATTAATATATATTGTGAGCAGCTGGGGTCCTAGGACCGATCCTTGCGGTAACCCACTAGTCACTGCCTGCCACTGGGAAAATGACCCGTTTATTCCAACTCTTTGCTTTCTATCCGCCAACCACTTCTCTATCCAAGTCTATACCTTGCCCCCAATCCCATGTGCCTTAATTTTCCATGCTAATCTCTTATGTGGGAGCTTATCGAAAGCCTTCTGAAAGTTCAAATACACCACATCCGCTGGTTCTCCCTTATCTATTTTACCAGTTACATTCTCAAAATATTCACAGAATCACAGAAACCCCACAGTGCAGATAGAGGCCATTTCGGCCCATCGAGCCTGCACCGACACATATCCCACCCGATCCCCGTAACCCCTACACCAACACATATCCCACCCTATCCCCGTAACCCCACGTATTTAATCCCCCTAACACTAAGGGTCAATTTATCATAGCCAATCAACCTAACCTGCACATCTTTGGACTGTAGGAGGAAACCGGAGCACCCGGAGTAAACCCACGCAAACACGGGGAAAATGTGCAATGCTCCACACAGACAGTCGCCCGAGGCCGCATTTGAACCCGGGTCCATGGCACTGTGAGGCAACAGTGCTCACCACTACGCCACCGTGCTGCCAGTAAATTAGTCAAGCATGATTTACCTTTTGAAAATCATGTTGAATCGCATAGCAGGCTCGAAGGACCAAATGGCCTAGTTCTGCACCTATAATCCTAGGTTTCTACTGATAAACAAAATATTCAGTCCCAACAATAAACACAAGATTCAGTCTCATCGATAAACACAAGATTCAGTCCCATCAATGAACCAAAAATTCAGTCCCAACAATAGATACAAGATTCAGTCCCATCAATAAACACAAGAATCAGTCCCATCGATAAACACAAGATTCAGTCATATCAATAAATAATAGATTCAGTCCCAACAATAGACACAAGATTCAGTCCCATCAATAAATCAAAAATTCAGTCTCATCAATAAACACAAGATTCAGTCGCATCAATAAACAATAGATTGAGTCCTAACAATAGACACAAGATTCAGTCTCATCAATAAACACAAGATTCAGTCTCATCAATAAACACAAGATTCAGTCCCATTGATCAACACAAGATTCAGCCCCATCTATCAACAAAATATCCAGTTCCATCAATAGACACAAGATTCAGTCCCATCAATAAACACATGGTTCACACCAATCAATAAACACAAGATTCAGTTGCATCAATAGAAACAAGATTCAGTCCCATCAATAGCCACAAGATTCAGTCGCTTCAATGAAAACAAGATTCAGTCGCATCAATAAACACAAGATGCAGTCCCATCGATAAACACGGAATTCAGACGCATCAATAAACAATAGATTCAGTCCCATCAATAAACACAAGGAAAATACACATCAATAAACAATAGATTTGGTCCCATCAATAAACAATAGATTCAGTCCCATCCATAAACAATAGATTCAGTCCCATCCATAAACATAAGTTTCAGACCCATCAATAAACACAAGATTCAGTCCCATCAATAAACAATTGATTCAATCCCATCGATAAACAATAGTTTCAGTCCCATCGATAAACACAAGATTCAGTCCCATCAATAAACACAGAATTCAGTCCATCAATAAACACAAGATTCAGTGCCATCAATAAACACAAGATTCAGTCCCATCAATAAACACGAGATACAGTCGCACCAATAAAAACGAGATTCAGTCCCATCAATAAACATAAGATTCAATCCCATCGATAAACAATAGTTTCAGTCCCATCGATAAACACAAGATTCAGTCCCATCAATAAACACAGAATTCAGTCCATCAATAAACACAAGATTCAGTCCCATCAATAAACACAAGATTCAGTCCCATCAATAAACACGAGATACAGTCGCACCAATAAAAACGAGATTCAGTCCCATCAATAAACATAAGATTCAATCCCATCGATAAACACAAGGTTCAGTCCCATCAATAAACACAAAATTCACACCAGTCAATAAACACGAGTTTCAGTCACATCAATAAACAAAAGATTCAGTCCCATCATTAAACACAAGATTCAGTCCCATCAATAATCGCAAGATTCAGTCCCATCAGTAAACACAAGATTCAGTCCCATCAATAAACACAAGATTCAGTCCCATCAATAAACACAAGATTCAGTCCCATCAGTAAACACAAGATTCAGTGCCATCAATAGACACAAGATTCAGTCCCATCAATAAACAATTGATTCTGTCCCATCATTAAACACAAAATTCAGTCCCATCAATAATCATAAGATTCAGTCCCATCAGTAAACACAAGATTCAGTCTATTCAGAAAACATAAGATTCAGACCCATCCATAAACACGATTCAGCCCCATCAGTAAACACAAGATTCAGTTGCATCAATAGACACAAGATCCAGTCCCATCGATAAAGACAAGACCGAGTCCCATCAATAAACATAGAATTCAGTCCCATCAATAAACACAAGATTCAGTCCCATCAATAAACACAAGACTCATCCCCATCAATAAACACGAGATTCAGTCGCATCAATAAACATGAGATTCAGTCCCATCAGTAAACACAAATTTCAGTCCATCGATAAACACAAGGTTCAGTCCCATCAATAAACACAAGATTCACACAAATCAATAAATACAAGATTCAGTCACATCAATAGACACAAGATTCAGTCCCATCAATAAACACAAAATTCAGTCTCATCAATAAACACAAGATTCAGTCCCATTGATAAACACAAGATTCAGTCCCATCTATCAACAAAAGATCCAGTTCCATCAATAGACACAAGGTTCAGTCCCATCAATAAACACAAGATTCAATCCCATCAATAAACGCAAGATACAGTCCATCAATAAACACAAGGTTCACACCAATCAATAAACACAAGATTCAGTTGCATCAATAGAAACAAGATTCAGTCCCATCAGTAAACACAAGATTCAGTGCCATCAATAGACGCAAGATTCAGTCCCATCAATAAACAAAAGATTCAGTCCCATCATTAAACACAAGATTCAGTCCCATCAATAATCGCAAGATAGAGTCCCATCAATAAACAAAAGATTCAGTCCCATCCATAAACACAAGATTCAGTCCCATCAGTAAACACAAGATTCAGTCCTATCCATAAACACAAGATTCAGTCCCAGCGATAAACACAAGATTCAGTCCCATCAATAAACACAAGATTCAGTCACTTCAATAAACAATAGATTCAGTCCCAACAATAGACACAAGATTCCATCCCATCAATAAACACAAGATTCAGTCTCATCAATAAACAAAAGATTCAGTCCCATCGATAAACACAAGATTCAGTCCCATCTATCAACAAAAGATTCAGTTCCATCAATAGAGACAAGATTCAGTCCCATCAATAAACACAAGATTCAAACCCATCAATAACCACAAGATTCAGTCCCATCAATAAACACAAGATTCAGTTGCATCAATAGGCACAAGATTCAGTCCCGTCTATAGACACAACATTCAGTCGCATCAATAAAAACAAGATTCAGTCGCATCAATAAACACAAGATTCAGTCCATAGAAACATAGAAACATAGAAGATAGGAGCAGGAGTAGGCCATTCAGCCCCTCAAGCCTGCTCCGCCATTCAATGAGATCATGGCTGAACATCCAAATGCAGTAACCTGTCCCCTGCCTTCTCCCCATATCCATTGATCCCTTTAGCCTTAAGAAATATATCCAACTCTTTCTTGAATATATTTAATGAACTGGCCTCCACCGCCCTCTGTGGCAGAGAATTCCACAGGTTCACCACTCTCTGGGTGAAGAAATTCCTTCTCATTTCAGTCCTAAATGGCTTACCCCTTATCCTTAGACTATGACCCCTGGTTCTGGACTCCACGGCCATCAGAAACATCCTTCCTGCATCTAGTCTGTCCAGGCCTGATAGAATTATATAGGTTTCGATGAGATCCCCACTCAATCTTTTAAACTCCAGTGAGTATAAGCCCAATCGACACAATCTCTCCTCATACATCAGTCCTGCCATCCTAGGTATCAGCCTGGTGAATCTTCGCTGCACTCCTTCCATGGCAAGAACATCCTTCCTCAGGTAAAGCGACCAAAACTGCACACAATACTCAAGGTGCGGTCTCACCAAGGCCCTGTACAACTGTAGCAAGACATCCTTGTTCCTGTACACAAACCCTCTTGTTATGAAGGCCAACATACCATTTGCCTTCTTAACCGCCTTCTACACCTGCATGCTTACCTTCAGCGACTGGGGCACAAGAACACCCAGGTCCCTTTGCACTTCCCCTTCTCCCAATCTATTGCCATTCAAATAATAATCTGCCTTCCGGTTTTTGCCACCAAAGTGGATAACCTCACATTTATCCACATTATAGTACATTTGCCATGTTTCTTCCCAATCACCCAACCTGTCCAAATCGTACTGGAGTTTCACAACATCCTCCTCACAGTTTACCCTCCCACCCAGCTTTGTGTCATCTGCAAATTTGGAGATATTACATCCAATTCCCTCGTCCAGATCATTAATATATATTGTGAACAGCTGGGGTCCTAGGACCGATCCTTGCGGTAACCCACTAGTCACTGCCTGCCACTCGGAAAATGAACTTTTTATTCCAATTCTTTGCTTTCTGTCCGCCAACCAGTTCTCCATCCAAGTCAATACTTTGCCCCCAATCCAATGTGCCTTAATTTTGCTCGCTAATCTCTTATGTGGGAGCTTATCGAAAGCCTTCTGAAAGTTCAAATACACAACATCCACTGGTTCTCCCTTATCTATTTTGCCAGTTACATCCTCAAAATATTCCAGAAGATTAGTCAAGCATGATTTAACTTTTGTAAATCATGTTGAATGGCATAGCAGGCTCGAAGGACCGAATGGCCTACTCCTGCACCTATAATTCTAGGTTTCTACTGATAAACAAAATATTCAGTCCCATCAATAAACACAAGATTCAGTCCCATCGATAAACACAAGATTCAGTCTCATCAATAAACCAAAAATTCAGTCCCTACAACAGACACAAGATTCAGTCCCATCAACAAACACAAGATTAAGTCCCATCGATAAAGACAAGATTCAGTCACATCAATAAACAATAGATTCAGTCCCAACAATAGACACAAGATTCAGTCCCATCAATAAATACAAGATTCAGTCTCATCAATAAACACAAGATTCAGTCCCATTGATAAACACAAGATTCAGTCCCATCTATTAACAAAAGATACAGTTCCATCAATAGACACAAGGTTCAGACCCATCAATAAACACAAGATTCAATCCCATCAATAAACACAAGATACAGTCCATCAATAAACACAAGGTTCACACCAATCAATAAACACAAGATTCAGTTGCATCAATAGAAACAAGATTCAGTCCCATCAGTAAACACAAGATTCAGTGCCATCAATAGACACAAGATTCAGTCCCATCAATAAACAAAAGATTCAGTCCCATCATTAAACACAAGATTCAGTCCCATCAATAATCGCAAGATTCAGTCCCATCAATAAACAAAAGATTCAGTCCCATCCATAAACACAAGATTCAGTCCCATCAGTAAACACAAGATTCAGTCCTATCCATAAACACAAGATTCAGTCGCTTCAATAGACACAAGATTCAGTCCCATCGATAAACACGGGGTAGGACAATTAAGACTGAGATGAGAAGAAATTTCTTCACTCAGAGGGTGCTGAAACTGTGGAATTCTCTACCAGAGGAGGCTATGGAGTCCAATTCACTGAATATATTTAAGAAGGAGATAGATAGATTTCTAGACACAAAAGGCATGAAGGGGTATGGGGAGAGAGCGGGAATATGGTATTGAGACAGAGGATTAGCCATAGAAAGAGAGAAACATAGACAATTGGAGCAGGAGTGGGCCATTCGGCCCTTCGAGCCTACTCCGCCATTCAATGAGATCATGGCTGATCATCCAAATTCAGTACCCTGTCCCCTGCCTTCTCCCCATATCCTTTGATCCCTTTAGCCTTAAGAAATATATCCAACTCTTTCTTGAATCTATTTAATGAACTGGCCTCCTCCGCCCTCTGTGGCAGAGAATTCCACAGGTTCACCACTCTCTGGGTGAAGAAATTCCTCCTCACTTCAGTCCTAAATGGCTTAACCCTTATCCTTAGACTATGACCCCTGGTTCTGGACTCCCCGGCCATCAGAAACATCCTTCCTGCATCTAGTCTGTCCAGGCCTGATAGAATTTTACAGGTTTTGATGAGATCCCCACTCAATCTTTTAAACTCCAGTGAGTAGAAGCCCAATCGACACAATCTCTCCTCATACATCATTCCTGCCATCCCAGGTATCAGCCTGGTGAATCTTCGCTGCACTCCTTCCATGGCAAGAACATCCGTCCTCAGGTAAGGCGACCAAAACTGCACACAATACTCAAGGTGCGGTCTCACCAAGGCCCTGTACAACTGAAGCAAGACATCCTTGTTCCTGTACATGAACCCTCTTGCTATGAAGGCCAACATACCATTTGCCTTCTTAACCGCCTTCTGCACCTGCATGCTTACCTTCAGCGACTGGGGCACAAGAACACCCAGGTCCCTTTGCACTTCCCCTTCTCCCAATCTATTGCCATTCAAATAATAATCTGCCTTCCGGTTTTTGCCACCAAAGTGGATAACCTCACATTTATCCACATTATAGTGCATTTGCCATGTTTCTTCCCAATCACCCAACCTGTCCAAATCGTACTGGAATTTCACAACATCCTCCTCACAGTTTACCCTCCCACCCAGCTTTGTGTCATCTGCAAATTTGGAGATATTACATCCAATTCCCTCGTCCAGATCATTAATATATATTGTGAACAGCTGGGGTCCTAGGACCGATCCTTGCGGTAACCCACTAGTCACTGCCTGCCACTGGGAAAATGACCCGTTTATTCCAACTCTTTGCTTTCTATCCGCCAACCACTTCTCTATCCAAGTCTATACCTTGCCCCCAATCCCATGTGCCTTAATTTTCCATGCTAATCTCTTATGTGGTAGCTTATCGAAAGCCTTCTGAAAGTTCAAATACACCACATCCGCTGGTTCTCCCTTATCTATTTTACCAGTTACATTCTCAAAATATTCACAGAATCACAGAAACCCCACAGTGCAGATAGAGGCCATTTCGGCCCATCGAGCCTGCACCGACACATATCCCACCCGATCCCCGTAACCCCTACACCAACACATATCCCACCCTATCCCCGTAACCCCACGTATTTAATCCCCCTAACACTAAGGGTCAATTTATCATAGCCAATCAACCTAACCTGCACATCTTTGGACTGTAGGAGGAAACCGGAGCACCCGGAGTAAACCCACGCAAACACGGGGAAAATGTGCAATGCTCCACACAGACAGTCGCCCGAGGCCGCATTTGAACCCGGGTCCATGGCACTGTGAGGCAACAGTGCTCACCACTACGCCACCGTGCTGCCAGTAAATTAGTCAAGCATGATTTACCTTTTGAAAATCATGTTGAATCGCATAGCAGGCTCGAAGGACCAAATGGCCTAGTTCTGCACCTATAATCCTAGGTTTCTACTGATAAACAAAATATTCAGTCCCAACAATAAACACAAGATTCAGTCTCATCGATAAACACAAGATTCAGTCCCATCAATGAACCAAAAATTCAGTCCCAACAATAGATACAAGATTCAGTCCCATCAATAAACACAAGAATCAGTCCCATCGATAAACACAAGATTCAGTCATATCAATAAATAATAGATTCAGTCCCAACAATAGACACAAGATTCAGTCCCATCAATAAATCAAAAATTCAGTCTCATCAATAAACACAAGATTCAGTCGCATCAATAAACAATAGATTGAGTCCTAACAATAGACACAAGATTCAGTCTCATCAATAAACACAAGATTCAGTCTCATCAATAAACACAAGATTCAGTCCCATTGATCAACACAAGATTCAGCCCCATCTATCAACAAAATATCCAGTTCCATCAATAGACACAAGATTCAGTCCCATCAATAAACACATGGTTCACACCAATCAATAAACACAAGATTCAGTTGCATCAATAGAAACAAGATTCAGTCCCATCAATAGCCACAAGATTCAGTCGCTTCAATGAAAACAAGATTCAGTCGCATCAATAAACACAAGATGCAGTCCCATCGATAAACACGGAATTCAGACGCATCAATAAACAATAGATTCAGTCCCATCAATAAACACAAGGAAAATACACATCAATAAACAATAGATTTGGTCCCATCAATAAACAATAGATTCAGTCCCATCCATAAACAATAGATTCAGTCCCATCCATAAACATAAGTTTCAGACCCATCAATAAACACAAGATTCAGTCCCATCAATAAACAATTGATTCAATCCCATCGATAAACAATAGTTTCAGTCCCATCGATAAACACAAGATTCAGTCCCATCAATAAACACAGAATTCAGTCCATCAATAAACACAAGATTCAGTCCCATCAATAAACACAAGATTCAGTCCCATCAATAAACACGAGATACAGTCGCACCAATAAAAACGAGATTCAGTCCCATCAATAAACATAAGATTCAATCCCATCGATAAACACAAGGTTCAGTTCCATCAATAAACACAAAATTCACACCAGTCAATAAACACGAGTTTCAGTCACATCAATAAACAAAAGATTCAGTCCCATCATTAAACACAAGATTCAGTCCCATCAATAATCGCAAGATTCAGTCCCATCAGTAAACACAAGATTCAGTCCCATCAATAAACACAAGATTCAGTGCCATCAATAAACACAAGATTCAGTTCCATCAATAAACAAAAGATTCTGTCCCATCATTAAACACAAAATTCAGTCCCATCAATAATCATAAGATTCAGTCCCATCAGTAAACACAAGATTCAGTCTATTCAGAAAACATAAGATTCAGACCCATCCATAAACACGATTCAGCCCCATCAGTAAACACAAGATTCAGTTGCATCAATAGACACAAGATCCAGTCCCATCGATAAAGACAAGACCGAGTCCCATCAATAAACATAGAATTCAGTCCCATCAATAAACACAAGATTCAGTCCCATCAATAAACACAAGACTCATCCCCATCAATAAACACGAGATTCAGTCGCATCAATAAACATGAGATTCAGTCCCATCAGTAAACACAAATTTCAGTCCATCGATAAACACAAGGTTCAGTCCCATCAATAAACACAAGATTCACACAAATCAATAAATACAAGATTCAGTCACATCAATAGACACAAGATTCAGTCCCATCAATAAACACAAAATTCAGTCGCATCAATAAACACAAGATTCAGTCCCATCAACAAACACGCAATTATGTCCCATCAATAAACAAAAGATTTAGTCCCATCAATAAACACGAGTTTCAGTCGCATCAATAACCATAATATTCACACCAAACAATAAGCCCAAGATTCAGTCCCATCAGTAAACACAAGATTCACACTAGTCAATAAACACAAGATTCAGTCCCATCAATAATCACAAGATTCACACCAATCAATATACACAAGATTCAGTCGCTTCAATAGACACAAAATTCAGTCCCATCAATAGACACAAGATTCAGTCGCATCAATAAACACAAGATTCAGTTTCATCAATAACCACAAGATTCACACCACCAATCAATAAACACAAGATTCAGTCAATAAACACAAAGTTCAGTCCCATCAATAAACACATGATTCACACCTGTCAATTAACACAAGATTCAGTCGCTTCAATAGACACAAGATTCAGTCCCATCAATAGACACAAGATTCAGTCGCATCAGTAAACACAAGGTTCAGTCGCATCAATAACCACAAGCTTCACACCAATCAATAAACACAAGATTCAGTCGCATCAATAAACTCAAGATTCAGCCCCATCAATAAACACAAGATTCAGTCCCATCAATAATCGCAAGATTCAGTCCCATCAGTAAACACAAGATTCAGTCCCATCAATAAACACAAGATTCAGTCCCATCAATAAACACAAGATTCAGTCCCATCAGTAAACACAAGATTCAGTGCCATCAATATACACAAGATTCAGTCCCATCAATAAACAAAAGATTCTGTCCCATCATTAGACACAAAATTCAGTCCCATCAATAATCATAAGATTCAGTCCCATCAGTAAACACAAGATTCAGTCTATTCAGAAAACACAAAATTCAGACCCATCCATAAACACGATTCAGCCCCATCAGTAAACACAAGATTCAGTTGCATCAATAGACACAAGATCCAGTCCCATCGATAAAGACAAGACTCAGTCCCATCAATAAACATAGAATTCAGTCCCATCAATAAACACAAGATTCAGTCCCATCAATAAACACAAGACTCATCCCCATCAATAAACACGAGATTCAGTCGCATCTATAAACATGAGATTCAGTCCCATCAGTAAACACAAGTTTCAGTCCATCGATAAACACAAGGTTCAGCCCCATCAATAAACACAAGATTCACACAAATCAATAAATACAAGATTCAGTCACATCAATAGACGCAAGATTCAGTCCCATCAATAAACACAAAATTCAGTCGCATCAATAAACACAAGATTCAGTCCCATCAACAAACACGCAATTATGTCCCATCAATAAACAAAAGATTTAGTCCCATCAATAAACACGAGTTTCAGTCGCATCAATAACCATAATATTCACACCAAACAATAAGCCCAAGATTCAGTCCCATCAGTAAACACAAGATTCACACTAGTCAATAAACGCAAGGTTCAGTCCCATCAATAAACATAAGGTTCCCACCCGTCAATAAACACAAGATTCAGTCCCATCAAAAATCACAAGATTCACACCAATCAATATACACAAGATTCAGTCGCTTCAATAGACACAAAATTCAGTCCCATCAATAGACACAAGATTCAGTCGCATCAATAAACTCAAGATTCAGTTGCATCAATAACCACAAGATTCACACCACCAATCAATAAACACAAGATTCAGTCAATAAACACAAAGTTCAGTCCCATCAATAAACACAAGATTCACACCTGTCAATAAACACAAGATTCAGTCGCTTCAATAGACACAAGATTCAGTCCCATCAATAGACACAAGATTCAGTCGCATCAGTAAACACAAGGTTCAGTCGCATCAATAACCACAAGCTTCACACCTATCAATAAACACAAGATTCAGTCGCATCAATAAACTCAAGATTCAGCCCCATCAATAAACACAAGATTCAGTCCCATCAATAAACAAAAGATTCAGTCCCATCATTAAACACAAGATTCAGTCCCATCAATAATCACAAGATTCAGTCCCATCAGTAAACACAAGATTCAGTCCCATCAATAAATACAAGATTCGGCCAGATGAGTAATCACAAGATTCAGTCCCATCAGTAAACACAAGATTCAGTCCCATCCACAAACACAAGATTCAGTCCCATCCATAAACACAAGATTCAGTCCCTTCAGGAAACACAAGATTCAGTCCCATCAATAAACACAAGATTCAGTCCCATCAATAAAAACAAGATTCAATCCTATCAATAAACACAAGATTCAGTCACATCAATAAACAATAGACTCAGTCCCATCGATAAACACAAGATTCAGTCCCATCAATAAACACAAGATTCAGTACCATCAATAGACATAAGATTCAGTTCTATCAATAAACACAAGATTCAGTCACAGCAATAAACAATAGATTCAATCCCATCAATAGACACAAGATTCAGTCCCATCAAGAAACACAAGATTCAGTCCCATCAATAAACACAAGATTCAGTCCCATTGATAAACATAAGATTCAGTCCCATCAATAGACACAAGATTCAGTCCAATCAATAAACACAAGTTTCAGTCACATCAATAAACAATAGATTCAGTCACATCAATAGACACAAGATTCAGTCCCATCAATAAACACAAGATTCAGTCCCATTGATAAACACAAGATTCAGTCCCATCAATAAACACAAGATTCAGTGCCGTCAATAAACACAACATTCACACCAGTCAATAAACACGAGTTTCAGTCACATCAATAAACATAAGATTCAGTCCCATCATTAAACACAAGATTCAGTCCCATCAATAATCACAAGATTCAGTCCCATCAGTAAACACAAGATTCAGTCCCATCAATAAACACAAGATTCAGTCCCATCAATAAACACAAGATTCAGTCCCATCAGTAAACACAAGATTCAGTCCCATCAATAAACACAAGATTCAGTCCCATCAATAAACACAAGATTCAGTCCCATCAGTAAATACAAGATTCAGTGCCATCAATAGACACAAGATTCAGTCCCATCAATAAACAAAAGATTCTGTCCCATCATTAAACACAAAATTCAGTCCCATCAATAATCATAAGATTCAGTCCCATCAGTAAACACAAGATTCAGTCTATTCAGAAAACACAAGATTCAGTCCAATCCATGAACAGGAGTCAGTCCCAGCAGTAAACACAAGATTCAGTCGCATCAATAGAAACAAGACCCAGTCCCATCGATAAAGACAAGACTCAGTCCCATCAATAAACATAGAATTCAGTCCCATCAATAAACACAAGATTCAGTCCCATCAATAAACACAAGACTCATCCCCATCAATAAACACGAGGTTCAGTCGCATCAATAAACATGAGATTCAGTCACATCAGTAAACACAAGATTCAGTCCCATCGATAAACACAAGGTTCAGTCCCATCAATAAACACAAGATTCACACAAATCAATAAATACAAGATTCAGTCGCATCAATAGACACAAGATTCAGTCCCATCAATAAACACAAAGCTCAGTCGCATCAATAAACACAAGATTCAGTCCCATCAACAAACACGCAATTATGTCCCATCAATAAACAAAAGATTTAGTCCCATCAATAAACACGAGTTTCAGTCGCATCAATAACCATAATATTCACACCAATCAATAAGCCCAAGATTCAGTCCCATCAGTAAACACAAGATTCACACTAGTCAATAAACACAAGGTTCAGTCCCATCAATAAACATAAGATTCACACCCGTCAATAAAAACAAGATTCAGTCCCATCAATAATCACAAGATTCACACCAATCAATAAACACAAGATTCAGTCGCTTCAATAGACACAAAATTCAGTCCCATCAATAGACACAAGATTCAGTCGCATCAATAAACACAAGATTCAGTCGCATCAATAACCACAAGATTCACACCACCAATCAATAAACACAAGATTCAGCCAATAAACACAAAGTTCAGTCCCATCAATAAACACAAGATTCACACCAGTCAATAAACACAAGATTCAGTCCCATCAATAATCACAAGATTCACACAAATCAATAAACACAAGATTCAGTCGCATCAGTAAACACAAGATTCAGTCGCATCAATAACCACAAGCTTCACACCAATCAATAAACACAAGATTCAGTCGCATCAATAAACTCAAGATTCAGCCCCATCAATAAACACAAGATTCAGTCCCATCAATTAACATAAGATTCAGTCCCATCATTAAACACAAGATTCAGTCCCATCAATAATCGCAAGATTCAGTCCCATCAGTAAACACAAGATTCAGTCCCATCAATAAACACAAGATTCAGTCCCATTGATAAACATAAGATTCAGTCCCATCAATAGACACAAGATGCAGTCCAATCAATAAACACAAGTTTCAGTCACATCAATAAACAATAGATTCAGTCCCATCAATAGACACAAGATTCAGTCCCATCAATAAACACAAGATTCAGTCCCATTGATAAACACAAGATTCAGTCCCATCAATAAACACAAGGTTCAGTCCCATCAATAAACACAAGATTCAGTCCCATCAGTAAACACAAGATTCAGTCCCATCAATAAACACAAGATTCAGTCCCATCAATAAACACAAGATTCAGTCCCATCAATAAACACAAGATTCAGTCCCATTGATAAACATAAGATTCAGTCCCATCAATAAACACAACATTCACACCAGTCAATAAACACGAGTTTCAGTCACATCAATAAACATAAGATTCAGTCCCATCATTAAACACAAGATTCAGTCCCATCAATAATCACAAGATTCAGTCCCATCAGTAAACACAAGATTCAGTCCCATCAATAAACACAAGATTCAGTCCCATCAATAAACACAAGATGCAGTCCCATCAGTAAACACAAGATTCAGTCCCATCAATAAACACAAGATTCAGTCCCATCAATAATCACAAGATTCAGTCCTATTGATAAACATAAGATTCAGTCCCATCAATAGACACAAGATTCAGTCCAATCAATAAACACAAGTTTCAGTCACATCAATAAACAATAGATTCAGTCCCATCAATAGACACAAGATTCAGTCCCATCAATAATCACAAGATTCAGTCCCATCAGTAAACACAAGATTCAGTCCCATCAATAAACACAAGATTCAGTCCCATCAATAAACACAAGATTCAGTCCCATCAGTAAACACAAGATTCAGTCCCATCATTAAACACAAGATTCAGTCCCATCAATAAACACAAGATTCAGTCCCATCAGTAAACACAAGATTCAGTGCCATCAATAGACACAAGATTCAGTCCCATCAATAAACAAAAGATTCTGTCCCATCATTAAACACAAAATTCAGTCCAATCAATAATCATAAGATTCAGTCCCATCAGTAAACACAAGATTCAGTCTATTCAGAAAACACAAGATTAAGTCCAATCCATAAACAGGAGTCAGTCCCATCAGTAAACACAAGGTTCAGTCGCATCAATAGACACAAGATCCAGTCCCATCGATAAAGACAAGACTCAGTCCCATCAATAAACATAGAATTCAGTCCCATCAATAAACACAAGATTCAGTCCCATCAATAAACACAAGACTCATCCCCATCAATAAACACGAGATTCAGTCCCATCGATAAACACAAGGTTCAGTCCCATCAATAAACATAAGATTCACACCCGTCAATAAAAACAGGATTCAGTCCCATCAATAATCACAAGATTCACACCAATCAATAAACACAAGATTCAGTCGCTTCAATAGACACAAAATTCAGTCCCATCAATAGACACAAGGTTCAGTCGCATCAATAACCACAAGCTTCACACCTATCAATAAACACAAGATTCAGTCGCATCAATAAACTCAAGATTCAGCCCCATCAATAAACACAAGATTCAGTCCCATCAATAAACAAAAGATTCAGTCCCATCATTAAACACAAGATTCAGTCCCATCAATAATCACAAGATTCAGTCCCATCAGTAAACACAAGATTCAGTCCCATCAATAAATACAAGATTCGGCCAGATGAGTAATCACAAGATTCAGTCCCATCAGTAAACACAAGATTCAGTCCCATCCACAAACACAAGATTCAGTCCCATCCATAAACACAAGATTCAGTCCCTTCAGGAAACACAAGATTCAGTCCCATCAATAAACACAAGATTCAGTCCCATCAATAAAAACAAGATTCAATCCTATCAATAAACACAAGATTCAGTCACATCAATAAACAATAGACTCAGTCCCATCGATAAACACAAGATTCAGTCCCATCAATAAACACAAGATTCAGTACCATCAATAGACATAAGATTCAGTTCTATCAATAAACACAAGATTCAGTCACAGCAATAAACAATAGATTCAATCCCATCAATAGACACAAGATTCAGTCCCATCAATAAACACAAGATTCAGTCCCATCAATAAACACAAGATTCAGTCCCATTGATAAACATAAGATTCAGTCCCATCAATAGACACAAGATTCAGTCCAATCAATAAACACAAGTTTCAGTCACATCAATAAACAATAGATTCAGTCCCATCAATAGACACAAGATTCAGTCCCATCAATAAACACAAGATTCAGTCCCATTGATAAACACAAGATTCAGTCCCATCAATAAACACAAGATTCAGTGCCGTCAATAAACACAACATTCACACCAGTCAATAAACACGAGTTTCAGTCACATCAATAAACATAAGATTCAGTCCCATCATTAAACACAAGATTCAGTCCCATCAATAATCACAAGATTCAGTCCCATCAGTAAACACAAGATTCAGTCCCATCAATAAACACAAGATTCAGTCCCATCAATAAACACAAGATTCAGTCCCATCAGTAAACACAAGATTCAGTCCCATCAATAAACACAAGATTCAGTCCCATCAATAAACACAAGATTCAGTCCCATCAGTAAATACAAGATTCAGTGCCATCAATAGACACAAGATTCAGTCCCATCAATAAACAAAAGATTCTGTCCCATCATTAAACACAAAATTCAGTCCCATCAATAATCATAAGATTCAGTCCCATCAGTAAACACAAGATTCAGTCTATTCAGAAAACACAAGATTCAGTCCAATCCATGAACAGGAGTCAGTCCCAGCAGTAAACACAAGATTCAGTCGCATCAATAGAAACAAGACCCAGTCCCATCGATAAAGACAAGACTCAGTCCCATCAATAAACATAGAATTCAGTCCCATCAATAAACACGAGGTTCAGTCGCATCAATAAACATGAGATTCAGTCACATCAGTAAACACAAGATTCAGTCCCATCGATAAACACAAGGTTCAGTCCCATCAATAAACACAAGATTCACACAAATCAATAAATACAAGATTCAGTCGCATCAATAGACACAAGATTCAGTCCCATCAATAAACACAAAGCTCAGTCGCATCAATAAACACAAGATTCAGTCCCATCAACAAACACGCAATTATGTCCCATCAATAAACAAAAGATTTAGTCCCATCAATAAACACGAGTTTCAGTCGCATCAATAACCATAATATTCACACCAATCAATAAGCCCA
This sequence comes from Somniosus microcephalus, assembly GCF_052327205.1. NCBI lineage: Eukaryota > Metazoa > Chordata > Chondrichthyes > Squaliformes > Somniosidae > Somniosus > Somniosus microcephalus. Next base: position 552,199 of record NW_028225286.1, on the reverse strand, counting down.
AGATTCAGTTCCATCAGTAAACACAAGATTCACACTAGTCAATAAACACAAGGTTCAGTCCCATCAATAAACATAAGATTCACACCCGTCAATAAAAACAAGATTCAGTCCCATCAATAATCACAAGATTCACACCAATCAATAAACACAAGATTCAGTCGCTTCAATAGACACAAAATTCAGTCCCATCAATAGACACAAGATTCAGTCGCATCAATAAACACAAGATTCAGTCGCATCAATAACCACAAGATTCACACCACCAATCAATAAACACAAGATTCAGCCAATAAACACAAAGTTCAGTCCCATCAATAAACACAAGATTCACACCAGTCAATAAACACAAGATTCAGTCCCATCAATAATCACAAGATTCACACAAATCAATAAACACAAGATTCAGTCGCATCAGTAAACACAAGATTCAGTCGCATCAATAACCACAAGCTTCACACCAATCAATAAACACAAGATTCAGTCGCATCAATAAACTCAAGATTCAGCCCCATCAATAAACACAAGATTCAGTCCCATCAATTAACATAAGATTCAGTCCCATCATTAAACACAAGATTCAGTCCCATCAATAATCGCAAGATTCAGTCCCATCAGTAAACACAAGATTCAGTCCCATCAATAAATACAAGATTCGGCCAGATGAGTAATCACAAGATTCAGTCCCATCAGTAAACACAAGATTCAGTCCCATCAGTAAACACAAGATTCAGTCCCATCCATAAACACAAGATTCAGTCCCATCCATTAACAAAAGATTCAGTCCCATCAGTAAACACAAGATTCAGTCCCATCAATAAACACAAGATTCAGTCCCATCAATAAACACAAGATTAAGTCCTATCAATAAACACAAGATTCAGTCCCATCAATAATCACAAGATTCAGTACCATCAATAGACATAAGATTCAGTTCTATCAACAAACACAAGATTCAGTCACATCAATAAACAATAGATTCAATCCCATCAATAGACACAAGATTCAGTCCCATCAATAAACACAAGATTCAGTCCCATCAATAAACACAAGATTCAGTCCCATTGATAAACATAAGATTCAGTCCCATCAATAGACACAAGATGCAGTCCAATCAATAAACACAAGTTTCAGTCACATCAATAAACAATAGATTCAGTCCCATCAATAGACACAAGATTCAGTCCCATCAATAAATACAAGATTCAGTCGCATCAATAGACACAAGATTCAGTCCCATCAATAAACACAAAGCTCAGTCGCATCAATAAACACAAGATTCAGTCCCATCAACAAACACGCAATTATGTCCCATCAATAAACAAAAGATTTAGTCCCATCAATAAACACGAGTTTCAGTCGCATCAATAACCATAATATTCACACCAATCAATAAGCCCAAGATTCAGTTCCATCAGTAAACACAAGATTCACACTAGTCAATAAACACAAGGTTCAGTCCCATCAATAAACATAAGATTCACACCCGTCAATAAAAACAAGATTCAGTCCCATCAATAATCACAAGATTCACACCAATCAATAAACACAAGATTCAGTCGCTTCAATAGACACAAAATTCAGTCCCATCAATAGACACAAGATTCAGTCGCATCAATAAACACAAGATTCAGTCGCATCAATAACCACAAGATTCACACCACCAATCAATAAACACAAGATTCAGCCAATAAACACAAAGTTCAGTCCCATCAATAAACACAAGATTCACACCAGTCAATAAACACAAGATTCAGTCCCATCAATAATCACAAGATTCACACAAATCAATAAACACAAGATTCAGTCGCATCAGTAAACACAAGATTCAGTCGCATCAATAACCACAAGCTTCACACCAATCAATAAACACAAGATTCAGTCGCATCAATAAACTCAAGATTCAGCCCCATCAATAAACACAAGATTCAGTCCCATCAATTAACATAAGATTCAGTCCCATCATTAAACACAAGATTCAGTCCCATCAATAATCGCAAGATTCAGTCCCATCAGTAAACACAAGATTCAGTCCCATCAATAAATACAAGATTCGGCCAGATGAGTAATCACAAGATTCAGTCCCATCAGTAAACACAAGATTCAGTCCCATCAGTAAACACAAGATTCAGTCCCATCCATAAACACAAGATTCAGTCCCATCCATTAACAAAAGATTCAGTCCCATCAGTAAACACAAGATTCAGTCCCATCAATAAACACAAGATTCAGTCCCATCAATAAACACAAGATTAAGTCCTATCAATAAACACAAGATTCAGTCCCATCAATAATCACAAGATTCAGTACCATCAATAGACATAAGATTCAGTTCTATCAACAAACACAAGATTCAGTCACATCAATAAACAATAGATTCAATCCCATCAATAGACACAAGATTCAGTCCCATCAATAAACACAAGATTCAGTCCCATCAATAAACACAAGATTCAGTCCCATTGATAAACATAAGATTCAGTCCCATCAATAGACACAAGATGCAGTCCAATCAATAAACACAAGTTTCAGTCACATCAATAAACAATAGATTCAGTCCCATCAATCGACACAAGATTCAGTCCCATCAATAAACACAAGATTCAGTCCCATTGATAAACACAAGATTCAGTCCCATCAATAAACACAAGGTTCAGTCCCATCAATAAACACAAGATTCAGTCCCATCAGTAAACACAAGATTCAGTCCCATCAATAAACACAAGATTCAGTCCCATCAATAAACACAAGATTCAGTCCCATCAATAAACACAAGATTCAGTCCCATTGATAAACATAAGATTCAGTCCCATCAATAAACACAACATTCACACCAGTCAATAAACACGAGTTTCAGTCACATCAATAAACATAAGATTCAGTCCCATCATTAAACACAAGATTCAGTCCCATCAATAATCACAAGATTCAGTCCCATCAGTAAACACAAGATTCAGTCCCATCAATAAACACAAGATTCAGTCCCATCAATAAACACAAGATGCAGTCCCATCAGTAAACACAAGATTCAGTCCCATCAATAAACACAAGATTCAGTCCCATCAATAATCACAAGATTCAGTCCTATTGATAAACATAAGATTCAGTCCCATCAATAGACACAAGATTCAGTCCAATCAATAAACACAAGTTTCAGTCACATCAATAAACAATAGATTCAGTCCCATCAATAGACACAAGATTCAGTCCCATCAATAATCACAAGATTCAGTCCCATCAGTAAACACAAGATTCAGTCCCATCAATAAACACAAGATTCAGTCCCATCAATAAACACAAGATTCAGTCCCATCAGTAAACACAAGATTCAGTCCCATCATTAAACACAAGATTCAGTCCCATCAATAAACACAAGATTCAGTCCCATCAGTAAACACAAGATTCAGTGCCATCAATAGACACAAGATTCAGTCCCATCAATAAACAAAAGATTCTGTCCCATCATTAAACACAAAATTCAGTCCAATCAATAATCATAAGATTCAGTCCCATCAGTAAACACAAGATTCAGTCTATTCAGAAAACACAAGATTAAGTCCAATCCATAAACAGGAGTCAGTCCCATCAGTAAACACAAGGTTCAGTCGCATCAATAGACACAAGATCCAGTCCCATCGATAAAGACAAGACTCAGTCCCATCAATAAACATAGAATTCAGTCCCATCAATAAACACAAGATTCAGTCCCATCAATAAACACAAGACTCATCCCCATCAATAAACACGAGATTCAGTCCCATCAATAATCACAAGATTCACACCAATCAATAAACACAAGATTCAGTCGCTTCAATAGACACAAAATTCAGTCCCATCAATAGACACAAGATTCAGTCGCATCAATAAACACAAGATTCAGTCGCATCAATAACCACAAGATTCACACCACCAATCAATAAACACAAGATACAGCCAATAAACACGAAGTTCAGTCCCATCAATAAACACAAGATTCACACCAGTCAATAAACACAAGATTCAGTCCCATCAATAATCACAAGATTCACACAAATCAATAAACACAAGATTCAGTCGCATCAGTAAACACAAGATTCAGTCGCATCAATAAGCACAAGCTTCACACCAATCAATAAACACAAGATTCAGTCGCATCAATAAACTCAAGATTCAGCCCCATCAATAAACACAAGATTCAGTCCCATCAATAAACAAAAGATTCAGTCCCATCATTAAACACAAGATTCAGTCCCATCAATAATCACAAGATTCAGTCCCATCAGTAAACACAAGATTCAGTCCCATCAATAAATACAAGATTCGGCCAGATGAGTAATCACAAGATTCAGTCCCATCAGTAAACACAAGATTCAGTCCCATCCATAAACAAAAGATTCAGTCCCATCCATTAACAAAAGATTCAGTCCCATCAGTAAACACAAGATTCAGTCCCATCAATAAACACAAGATTCAGTCCCATCAATAAACACAAGATTAAGTCCTATCAATCAACACAAGATTCAGTGACATCAATAAACAATAGATTCAGTCCCATCGATAAATACAAGATTCAGTCCCATCAATAATCACAAGATTCAGTACCATCAATAGACATAAGATTCAGTTCTATCAATATACACAAGATTCAGTCACATCAATAAACAATAGATTCAATCCCATCAATAGACACAAGATTCAGTCCCATCAATAAACACAAGATTCAGTCCCATCAATAAACACAAGATTCAGTCCCATTGATAAACATAAGATTCAGTCCCATCTATCAACAACAGATTCAGTCCCATCAATAGACACAAGATTCAGTCCCATCAATAAACACAAGATTCAGTCCCATCAATAAACAATAGATTCAGTCCCATCAATAATCATAAGATTCAGTACCATCAATAGACATAAGATTCAGTTCTATCAATAAACACAAGATTCAGTCACATCAATAAACAATAGATTCAATCCCATCAATAGACACAAGATTCAGTCCCATCCATTAACAAAAGATTCAGTCCGATCAGTAAACACAAGATTCAGTCCCATCAATAAACACAAGATTCAGTCCCATCAATAAACACAAGATTAAGTCCTATCAATAAACACAAGTTTCAGTCACATCAATAAACAATAGATTCAGTCCCATCGATAAACACAAGATTCAGTCCCATCAATAATCACAAGATTCAGTACCATCAATAGACATAAGATTCAGTTCTATCAATAAACACAAGATTCAGTCACATCAATAAACAATAGATTCAATCCCATCAATAGACACAAGATTCAGTCCCATCAATAAACACAAGATTCAGTCCCATCAATAAACACAAGATTCAGTCCCATTGATAAACATAAGATTCAGTCCCATCTATCAACAACAGATTCAGTCCCATCAATAGACACAAGATTCAGTCCCATCAATAAACACAAGATTCAGTCCCATCAATAAACAATAGATTCAGTCCCATCAATAATCACAAGATTCAGTACCATCAATAGACATAAGATTCAGTTCAATCAATAAACACAAGACTCAGTCACATCAATAAACAATAGATTCAATCCCATCAATAGACACAAGATTCAGTCCCATCAATAAACACAAGATTCAGTCCCATCAATAAACACAAGATTCAGTCCCATTGATAAACACAAGATTCAGTCCCATCTATCAACAAAAGATTCAGTCCCATCAATGGACACAAGATTCAGTCCAATCAATAAACACAAGATTCACACCAGTCAATAAACACGAGTTTCAGTCACATCAATAAACAAAAGATTCAGGCCCATCATTAAACACAACATTCAGTCCCATCAATAATCACAAGATTCAGTCCCATCAGTAAACACAAGATTCAGTCCCATCAATAAACACAAGATTCAGTTCCATTGATAAACACAAGATTCAGTCCCATCAATAAACACAAGATTCAGTCCCATCAATAAACACAAGATTCAGTCCCATCAGTAAACACAAGATTCAGTCCCATCAATAAACACAAGATTCAGTCCCATCAATAAACACAAGATTCAGTCCCATCAATAAACACAAGATTCAGTCCCATTAATAAACATAAGATTCAGTCCCATCAATAAACACAACATTCACACCAGTCAATAAACACGAGTTTCAGTCACATCAATAAACATAAGATTCAGTCCCATCCTTAAACACAAGATTCAGTCCCATCAATAATCACAAGATTCAGTCCCATCAGTAAACACAAGATTCAGTCCCATCAATAAACACAAGATTCAGTCCCATCAATAAACACAAGACTCATCCCCATCAATAAACACGAGATTCAGTCGCATCAATAAACATGAGATTCAGTCCCATCAGTAAACACAAGATTCAGTCCCATCGATAAACACAAGATTCACACCAATCAATAAACACAAGATTCAGTCGCTTCAATAGAAACAAAATTCAGTCCCATCAATAGACACAAGATTCAGTCGCATCAATAAACACAAGATTCAGTCGCATCAATAACCACAAGATTCAGTCCCATCAATAAACAATAGATTCAGTCCCATCAATAATCACAAGATTCAGTACCATCAATAGACATAAGATTCAGTTCAATCAATAAACACAAGACTCAGTCACATCAATAAACAATAGATTCAATCCCATCAATAGACACAAGATTCAGTCGCATCAATAAACACAAGATTCAGTCGCATCAATAACCACAAGATTCAGTCCCATCAATAAACAAAAGATTCAGTCCCATCATTAAACACAAGATTCAGTCCCATCAATAATCGCAAGATTCAGTCCCATCAGTAAACACAAGATTCAGTCCCATCAATAAATACAAGATTCGGCCAGATGAGTAATCACAAGATTCAGTCCCATCAGTAAACACAAGATTCAGTCCCATCCATAAACAAAAGATTCAGTCCCATCAATAAACACAAGATTAAGTCCTATCAAAAAACACAAGATTCAGTGACATCAATAAACAATAGATTCAGTCCCATCGATAAATACAAGATTCAGTCCCATCAATAATCACAAGATTCAGTACCATCAATAGACATAAGATTCAGTTCTATCAATAAACACAAGATTCAGTCACATCAATAAACAATAGATTCAATCCCATCAATAGACACAAGATTCAGTCCCATCAATAAACACAAGATTCGGTCCCATCAATAAACACAAGATTCAGTCCCATTGATAAACATAAGATTCAGTCCCATCTATCAACAACAGATTCAGTCCCATCAATAGACACAAGATTCAGTCCCATCAATAAACACAAGATTCAGTCCCATCAATAAACAATAGATTCAGTCCCATCAATAATCACAAGATTCAGTACCATCAATAGACATAAGATTCAGTTCTATCAATAAACACAAGATTCAGTCACATCAATAAACAATATATTCAATCCCATCAATAGACACAAGATTCAGTCCCATCCATTAACAAAAGATTCAGTCCGATCAGTAAACACAAGATTCAGTCCCATCAATAAACACAAGATTCAGTCCCATCAATAAACACAAGATTAAGTCCTATCAATAAACACAAGATTCAGTCACATCAATAAACAATAGATTCAGTCCCATCGATAAGCACAAGATTCAGTCCCATCAATAATCACAAGATTCAGTACCATCAATAGACATAAGATTCAGTTCTATCAATAAACACAAGATTCAGTCACATCAATAAACAATAGATTCAATCCCATCAATAGACACAACATTCAGTCCCATCAATAAACACAAGATTCAGTCCCATCAATAAACACAAGATTCAGTCCCATTGATAAACATAAGATTCAGTCCCATCTATCAACAACAGATTCAGTCCCATCAATAGACACAAGATTCAGTCCCATCAATAAACACAAGATTCAGTCCCATCAATAAACAATAGATTCAGTCCCATCAATAATCACAAGATTCAGTACCATCAATAGACATAAGATTCAGTTCAATCAATAAACACAAGACTCAGTCACATCAATAAACAATAGATTCAATCCCATCAATAGACACAAGATTCAGTCCCATCAATAAACACAAGATTCAGTCCCATCAATAAACACAAGATTCAGTCCCATTGATAAACACAAGATTCAGTCCCATCTATCAACAAAAGATTCAGTCCCATCAATGGACACAAGATTCAGTCCCATCAATAAACACAAGATTCACACCAGTCAATAAACACGAGTTTCAGTCACATCAATAAACAAAAGATTCAGGCCCATCATTAAACACAACATTCAGTCCCATCAATAATCACAAGATTCAGTCCCATCAGTAAACACAAGATTCAGTCCCATCAATAAACACAAGATTCAGTTCCATTGATAAACACAAGATTCAGTCCCATCAATAAACACAAGATTCAGTCCCATCAATAAACACAAGATTCAGTCCCATCAGTAAACACAAGATTCAGTCCCATCAATAAACACAAGATTCAGTCCCATCAATAAACACAAGATTCAGTCCCATCAATAAACACAAGATTCAGTCCCATTGATAAACATAAGATTCAGTCCCATCAATAAACACAACATTCACACCAGTCAATAAACACGTGTTTCAGTCACATCAATAAACATAAGATTCAGTCCCATCCTTAAACACAAGATTCAGTCCCATCAATAATCACAAGTTTCAGTCCCATCAGTAAACACAAGATTCAGTCCCATCAATAAACACAAGATTCAGTCCCATCAATAAACACAAGATTCAGTCCCATCAGTAAAATCAAGATTCAGTCCCATCATTAAACACAAGATTCAGTCCCATCAATAAACACAAGATTCAGTCCCATCAGTAAACACAAGATTCAGTGCCATCAATAGACACAAGATTCAGTCCCATCAATAAACAAAAGATTCTGTCCCATCATTAAACACAAAATTAAGTCCAATCAATAATCATAAGATTCAGTCCCATCAGTAAACACAAGATTCAGTCTATTCAGAAAACACAAGATTAAGTCCAATCCATAAACAGGAGTCAGTCCCATCAGTAAACACAAGGTTCAGTCGCATCAATAGACACAAGATCCAGTCCCATCGATAAAGACAAGACTCAGTCCCATCAATAAACATAGAATTCAGTCCCATCAATAAACACAAGATTCAGTCCCATCAATAAACACAAGACTCATCCCCATCAATAAACACGAGATTCAGTCGCATCAATAAACATGAGATTCAGTCCCATCAGTAAACACAAGATTCAGTCCCATCGATAAACACAAGGTTCAGTCCCATCAATAAACATAAGATTCACACCCGTCAATAAAAACAGGATTCAGTCCCATCAATAATCACAAGATTCACACCAATCAATAAACACAAGATTCAGTCGCTTCAATAGACATAAAATTCAGTCCCATCAATAGACACAAGATTCAGTCGCATCAATAAACACAAGATTCAGTCGCATCAATAACCACAAGATTCACACCACCAATCAATAAACACAAGTTTCAGCCAATAAACACAAAGTTCAGTCCCATCAATAAACACAAGATTCACACCAGTCAATAAACACAAGATTCAGTCCCATCAATAATCACAAGATTCACACAAATCAATAAACACAAGATTCAGTCGCATCAGTAAACACAAGATTCAGTCGCATCAATAAGCACAAGCTTCACACCAATCAATAAACACAAGATTCAGTCGCATCAATAAACTCAAGATTCAGCCCCATCAATAAACACAAGATTCAGACCCATCAATAAACAAAAGATTCAGTCCCATCATTAAACACAAGATTCAGTCCCATCAATAATCGCAAGATTCAGTCCCATCAGTAAACACAAGATTCAGTCCCATCCATTAACAAAAGATTCAGTCCCATCAGTAAACACAAGATTCAGTCCCATCAATAAACACAAGATTCAGTCCCATCAATAAGCACAAGATTAAGTCCTATCAATAAACACAAGATTCAGTCCCATCCATAAAAACAAGATTCAGTCCCATCAGTAAACACAAGATTCAGTCCCATCAATAAACAGAAGATTCAGTCCCATCAATAAACACAAGATTCAGTCCTATCAATGAACACAAGATTCAGTCACATCAATAAACAATAGATTCAGTCCCATCGATAAACACAAGATTCAGTCCCATCAATAATCACAAGATTCAGTACCATCAATAGACATAAGATTCAGTTCTATCAATAAACACAAGATTCAGTCACATCAATAAACAATAGATTCAATCCCATCAATAGACACAAGATTCAGTCCCATCAATAAACACAAGATTCAGTCCCATCAATAAACACAAGATTCAGTCCCATTGATAAACATAAGATTCAGTCCCATCTATCAACAACAGATTCAGTCCCATCAATCGACACAAGATTCAGTCCCATCAATAAACACAAGATTCAGTCCCATCAATAGACACAAGATTCAGTCCCATCAATAAACACAAGTTTCAGTCACATCAATAAACAATAGATTCAGTCCCATCAATAATCACAAGATTCAGTACCATTAATAGAAATAAGATTCAGTTCTATCAATAAACACAAGATTCAGTCACATCAATAAACAATAGATTCAATCCCATCAATAGAGACAAGATACAGTCCCATCAATAAACACAAGATTCAGTCCCATCTATCAACAAAAGATGCAGTCCCATCAATGGACACAAGATTCAGTCCCATCAATAAACACAAGATTCACACCAGTCAATAAACACGAGTTTCACTCACATCAATAAACAAAAGATTCAGTCCCATCATTAAACACAAGATTCAGTCCCATCAATAAACACAAGATTCAGTCCCATCAATAAACACAAGATTCAGTCCCATCAGTAAACACAAGATTCAGTCCCATCAGTAAACACAAGATTCAGTCCCATCAATAAACACAAGATTCAGTCCCATCAGTAAACACAAGATTCAGTGCCATCAATAGACACAAGATTCAGTCCCATCAATAAACAAAAGATTCTGTCCCATCATTAAGCACATAATTCAGTCCCATCAATAATCATAAGATTCAGTCCCATCAGTAAACACAAGATTCAGTCTATTCAGAAAACACAAGATTCAGTCAATAAACACAAAGTTCAGTCCCATCAATAAACACAAGATTCACACCAGTCAATAAACACAAGATTCAGTCCCATCAATGGACACAAGATTCACACCAATCAATAAACACAAGATTCAGTCGCTTCAGTAGACACAAGATTCAGTCCCATCAATAGACACAAGATTCAGCCGCATCAGTAAACACAAGATTCAGTCGCATCAATAACCACAAACTTCACACCAATCAATAAACATAAAATCCAGTCGCATCAAATCACTCAAGATTCAGCCCCATCAATAAACACAAGATTCAGTCCCATCAATAAACAAAAGATTCAGTCCCATCATTACACACAAGATTCAGTCCCATCAATAATCGCAAGATTCAGTCCCATCAGTAAACACAAGATTCAGTCCCATCAATAAATACAAGATTCGGCCAGATGAGTAATCACAAGATTCAGTCCCATCAGTAAACACAAGATTCAGTCCCATCCATAAACAAAAGATTCAGTCCCATCCATTAACAAAAGATTCAGTCCCATCAGTAAACACAAGATTCAGTCCCATCAATAAACACAAGATTCAGTCCCATCAATAAACACAAGATTAAGTCCTATCAATAAACACAAGATTCAGTGACATCAATAAACAATAGATTCAGTCCCATCGATAAATACAAGATTCAGTCCCATCAATAATCACAAGATTCAGTACCATCAATAGACATAAGATTCAGTTCTATCAATAAACACAAGATTCAGTCACATCAATAAACAATAGATTCAATCCCATCAATAGACACAAGATTCAGTCCCATCAATAAACACAAGATTCAGTCCCATCAATAAACACAAGATTCGTCCCATTGATAAACATAAGATTCAGTCCCATCTATCAACAACAGATTCAGTCCCATCAATAGACACAAGATTCAGTCCCATCAATAAACACAAGATTCAGTCCCATCAATAGACACAAGATTCAGTCCCATCAATAAACACAAGTTTCAGTCACATCAATAAACAATAGATTCAGTCCCATCAATAATCACAAGATTCAGTACCATTAATAGACATAAGATTCAGTTCTATCAGTAAACACAAGATTCAGTCCCATCCATAAACACAAGATTCAGTCCCATCCATAAACACAAGATTCAGTCCCATCAATAAACACAAGATTCAGTCCCATCTATCAACAAAAGATGCAGTCCCATCAATGGACACAAGATTCAGTCCCATCAATAAACACAAGATTCACACCAGTCAATAAACACGAGTTTCACTCACATCAATAAACAAAAGATACAGTCCCATCATTAAACACAAGATTCAGTCCCATCAATAATCGCAAGATACAGTCCCATCAGTAAACACAAGATTCAGTCCCATCAATAAACACAAGATTCAGTCCCATCAATAAACACAAGATTCAGTCCCATCAGTAAACACAAGATTCAGTCCCATCAGTAAACACAAGATTCAGTCCCATCAATAAACACAAGATTCAGTCCCATCAGTAAACACAAGATTCAGTGCCATCAATAGACACAAGATTCAGTCCCATCAATAAACAAAAGATTCTGTCCCATCATTAAGCACATAATTCAGTCCCATCAATAATCATAAGATTCAGTCCCATCAGTAAACACAAGATTCAGTCTATTCAGAAAACACAAGATTCAGTCAATAAACACAAAGTTCAGTCCCATCAATAAACACAAGATTCACACCAGTCAATAAACACAAGATTCAGTCCCATCAATGGACACAAGATTCACACCAATCAATAAACACAAGATTCAGTCGCTTCAGTAGACACAAGATTCAGTCCCATCAATAGACACAAGATTCAGCCGCATCAGTAAACACAAGATTCAGTCGCATCAATAACCACAAACTTCACACCAATCAATAAACATAAAATCCAGTCGCATCAAATCACTCAAGATTCAGCCCCATCAATAAACACAAGATTCAGTCCCATCAATAAACAAAAGATTCAGTCCCATCATTACACACAAGATTCAGTCCCATCAATAATCGCAAGATTCAGTCCCATCAGTAAACACAAGGTTCAGTCCCATCAATAAATACAAGATTCAGCCAGATGATTAATCACAAGATTCAGTCCCATCAGTAAACACAAGATTCAGTCCCATCCATAAACACAAGATTCAGTCCCATCCATAAACACAAGATTCAGTCCCATCAGTAAACACAAGATTCAGTCCCATCAATAAACACAATGATAAACACTATGATAAATTGACCCTTAGTGTTAGGGGATTAAATACGTGGGGTTACGGGGATAGGGTGGGATATGTGTCGGTGCAGGCTCGATGGGCCGAAATGGCCTCTATCTGCACTGTAGATTCTGTGATTCAGTCCCATCAATAAACACAAGATTCAGTCCTATCAATAAACACAAGATTCAGTCACATCAATAAACAATAGATTCAATCCCATCGATAAACACAAGATTCAGTCCCATCAATAATCAAAAGATTCAGTACCATCAATAGACATAAGATTCAGTTCTATCAATAAACACAAGATTCAGTCACATCAATAAACAATAGATTCAATCCCATCAATAGACACAAGATTCAGTCACATCAATAAACACAAGATTCAGTCCCACCAATAAACACAACATTCAGTCCCATTGATAAACATAAGATTCAGTCCCATCTATCAACAACAGATTCAGTCCCATCAATAGACACAAGATTCAGTCCCATCAATAAACACAAGTTTCAGTCACATCAATAAACAATAGATTCAGTCCCATCAATAGACACAAGATTCAGTCCCATCAATAAACACAAGATTCAGTCCCATTGATAAACACAAGATTCAGTCCCATCTATCAACAAAAGATTCAGTCCCATCAATGGACACAAGATTCAGTCCCATCAATAAACACAAGATTCAGTTGCATCAATAACCACAAGATTCACACCAATCAATAAACACAAGATTCAGTTGCATCAATAGACAGAAGATTCAATCCCATCAATAGACACAAGATTCAGTCGCCTCAATAGCCACAAGATTCAGTCCCATCAATAAACACAAAGTTCAGTCGCATCAATAAACACAAGATTCAATCCCATCAATAGAAACAAGATTCAGTCCCATCAATAAACACAAGATTCAGTTGCATCAATAACCACAAGATTCACACCAATCAATAAACACAATGTTCAGTCCCATCAATATGCACGCGATTATGCCCGATCAATAAACAAAAGATTTAGGCCTAGAAATTCAGTTGTTTGCGCTAGCCGCTAGCACCTTAGGAGGAGGAGAAGTGGGGCGCTAAGCGGCTAGCGCCCGGGCGCGGCTTGATCTGCGCCTCTCACGAAATTCAGTTAAGATTTAGCGGCGGTGCAAAACCGTAGCGCGCGCAGCTCCTGGCGTCATTTCATGGTGCAACACCTTTTGTGCGCCCCGAACCGGAAATTCAGTTGCGCTGGCCTATTGTGCGCCTGGCGCCCCCCACGACTGGTAGAGGGGAATGGTTCCCAGTCGCTGTGGGTCACTGTGGTTGCTAATTAAAGGGGAGTCCTCCTGCAGTATAAATGGCAGCCATTTTGCTCCACTCCTTCTTTGTGAGAGACGGATATTTGGAGAGAGACAGAGGGAGAGAGCTTTCTGGTTTGAATCAATGCTCTCACAGGTACTTGTGGCTTCAGGCCAGAGCTTTGCACTTGGATTTAACTTTCAGTGCCATTGCATTGATTTGATACATCTAATAGGGGCTGCAATGGGTGGAGACGTTGGCTTACTGCATTGCATTCAAAGGGCTCAGAGACGCTGTGAGAGAGTGCCAGTCATGGCCAGACAGAGAAGGGCCAACAGGCGTCGGCACAGGAGGCCTTACCCACCCAGGGTATACCGCCAGCAGTCCTCATATCTGAACATGTCTGAGGAGCAGTGTGTTCGGAGGCTGCGATTCAGAAGGGAGGTGGTCACTGAGATCTGCCACCTGCTTTGCAGAGATCTGCAGCCACAGCTGAGGAGCAGGACATCTCTGTCGGTGGCAGTGAAGGTGCTGGTGGCTCTCAACTTCTATGCCACCAGCTCCTTCCAATCCACTACTGGGGACATTGCCAACATCTCCCAGTTCGCGGTACATTGCTGCATCCGCCAGGTGACCAATGCCCTTTTCAGAAGGAGACGTCAGTACATCTCCTTCCCCATGACACTGGGCAAGCAGCAAGAGCGTGCAATGGGATTTGGAAGAGTAGCGGGCTTCCCCATGGTCCAGGGCATAGAACTGATGAACCAGCAATGGTCAGGTCTTGCTTCAGGGCTGCAGTGCGCAGGGCATGGTAGCCAAACAAGTTGACCCTCCACCTTTAAGAGCTGACCGGCGCCAGCGTGTCTGCCTTCATTCAGAAACTCGCTGCACCTGCGCTGCGCCCGCCCTCAGTGTTAGCGCCCCAGATCGCCGGCTTAGCACCTAATGATAGTCGGGCATCACCTGCTTTAATGCAGCAGCAACCTCTTGGGGTGGTGCAACTGAATATTGGCGAAGGTGGCGCTAAGTTGCTCCGGGCGCAAAATTTTGCGAATGCCCGGCTGTAGCGCCCGAAATGTGGCTACACTGAATTTCTAGGCCTTAGTCCCATTAATAAACACGAGATTCAGTCGCATCAATAACCATAAAATTCACACCAATCAATTGGCCCAAGATTCAGTCCCATCAATTATCACAAGATTCACACCAGTCAATAAACACAAAGTTCAGTCCCATCAATAAACACAAGATTCACACCAGTCAATAAACACAAGATTCAGTCCCATCAATAATCACAAGATTCACACCAATCAATAAACACAAGATTCAGTCGCTTCAATAGACACAAGATTCAGTCCCATCAATAGACACAAGATTCAGTCGCATCAGTAAACAAAAGATTCAGTCCCATCATTAAACACAAGATTCAGTCACATCAATAATCGCAAGATTCAGTCCCATCAGTAAACACAAGATTCAGTCCCATCAATAAATACAAGATTCGGCCAGATGAGTAATCACAAGATTCAGTCCCATCAGTAAACACAAGGTTCAGTCCCATCCATAAACACAAGATTCAGTCCCATCCATAAACACAAGATTCAGTCCCATCAGTAAACACAAGATTCAGTCTCATCAATAATCACAAGATTCAGTCCCATCAATAAACAGAAGAATCAGTCCCACCAATAAACACAAGATTCAGTCCAATCAATAAACACAAGATTCAGTCCCATCAATAAACACAAGATTCAGTCCCATCAATAAACACAAGATTCAGTCCCATCAATAGATACAAGATTCAGTCCCATCATTAAACACAAGATTCAGTCCCGTCAATAATCGCAAGATTTTTTTAAAAATTTTTATTCATTGATGGGATGTGGGCATCGCTGGCTGGCTAGGCCTGCATTTAGTGCCCTTCCCTAATTGCCCTTGAGAAGATGGTGGTGAGCCACCTTCTTAAACCGCTGCAGTCCATATGGTGTAGGTACACCCACAATGCTGTTAGGAAGGGAGTTCCAGGATTTTGGCCCAGCAACAGTGAAGGAACGGCGATACAGGTCCAAGTCAGGATGGTGTGTGGCTTGGAGGGGAACTTGTAGGTAGTGATGTTCCCATGCGTCTGCTGCCCTTGTCCTTCTAAGTGGTAGAGGTTGCAGGTTTGGAAGGTGCTGTTGAAGGAGCTTTGGCGAGTTGCTGCAGTGCATCTTGTAGATGGTACACACTGCAGCCACAGTGCACCGGTGGTGGAGGGAGTGAATGTTGAAGGTGGTGGATGGGGTGCCAATCAAGCGGGCTGCTTTATCCTGAATGGTGTCGAGCTTCTTGAGTGTTTTTGGAGCTGCACTCATCCAGGCAAGTGGAGAGTATTCCATCACACTCCTGACTTGTGCCTTGTAGATGGTGGAAAGGCTTTGGGGAGTCAGGAGTGTTGTATCCGTGTGTTAATAGAGACACTGAAGGCAGGAGTTGGTTTCACAGGTGTTTACTGAACAAGTCTGGAGGTGAATTAACTGATACAACACAATATACAGGCTTATATAGCCCGAGTGGCCATTACCGGCATTACAGTACACAGGGCGCTCTTAAAGGCACATACACTACAATTCCTCCCCTTTTAGCCAACCAGTACATAATATTTTAAGTAATCATTAATTACATGTTACAAGAACAATAATCTACACATTGCTGCAGTTAATCAATTATAAGTCAATCTCTCTGGAGGCTTCCTGACTCGGTCCGGATAACGCCTCGGTGGTGAAGTAGTTTCTGGTGGTGTAGTAGGTTCTTTTGGCAAGGCTGATTTGGCTTGAATGCCAGTGTCGGGTTCATCTGGTTCCAGTATCACCGGATCGGAGGTAGATACTATGGGTATCTCTACTTCACCATTAGGCGTATAGAGTTGTGGTGTAGGTTGTCCCTTTTTGGATGACTCTGTGATCTGGTCAGCATGGCGCCTCATTATGCTTTCTCCAATGTCCACAGTATACATCAGCGGTCCTAGTCATGTGCAAATAGTTCCAGGCTGCCATTTCTCGGTACGGTAGTCCCGGGCCAAAACTTGATGACCTATCTGGAAGCTTCTAGTTGGCCTTTCATTCATGCCTTGAAATTGTCGGTTCTCCACGTCCCTTCTGATGTTTGGCTTGATCAAATCCAGCCGGCATCTTAGGCTTCTATTGAAGAACATCATGGCGGGAGTTTGGTTTGTAACCATATGTGTTGCATTCCTGTATGCAAACAAGAAGCTATCTACCTTATGCTGAAGTTTTATGTCTTCATTACCCATGGCCTTTATGGCCTTCTTGAAGGTCTGGACAAACCTTTCAGCCAATCCATTGGTGGCGGGATGGTATGGGGCGGACGTGTAGTGCTTAACCCCATTGTTTTTTAAGATCTTCCTGAATTCTTCAGACACAAATTGCGGTCCATTATCAGAACAGATCTGTTCAGGCAGCCCATTCCTGGCAAATATGGTCCTTAATACTGCGATGGTTTTTTCCATGGTGGTGGAGGACATCTTTATTACCTCCAGCCACTTGGAGTGTGCATCAACCGCGATTAAGAACATTGAGTCCATAAATGGACCAGCAAAGTCGATGTGTACCCTTTGCCATGGAGATGAGGGCCACTCCCATGGATGTAGAGGGGCTTGTGGTGGAGCGTTTTAGACCTTCTGGCATCCTAGGCAGCTCTTGGTCATTTCTTCGATGTCTCCATCGATACCTGGCCACCATACAAACGCCCTGGCTAGGTTCTTCATTTTCAGTCCACCCAGATGCCCCTCGTGAAGCTCCTTTAGCACTTTATCCTGGAGTTTGGGTGGAATCACCACTCTGGATCCACACATCAAGGTTCCTCGGCACACTGACAGCTGTTCTCTTCTTTGCGAGAATGCTGGCAACAGTCGTTCGCCATGTGCTGGCCATCCCTTCACTGTTAAATCGTAGACTCATGAGAGAGTCGGGTCATTTCTCGTTCCCTTTCAATGGCAGAATTTGTTACTGGTAGACATTCGACTATTGTAGAGTGGAACATATCCACTGGGTCTACTGTAGGAGCCTCTTCTACCGTTGGCAATGGTAGGTGCGATAAACCATCAGCATTCCCATGCTGTTTTGATCCTTTGTATTCTATGTCATATTGGTGTGCCCCTAGAAAAAGGGACCACCTCTGTAGCCTTTGCGCTGTCATAATGGGAACACCTTGTTTAGGGTTGAATATGGAGATGAGGGGTTGATGGTCAGTCAACAAGGTAAATTTTTGTCCGTGTAGGTAATGGTTGTATTTCTTCACTCCCCATACCAGGCTGAGTGCTTCCCTGTCGATTTGGGCATAGTTACACTCAGCTGAGTTCAATGAGCTATCGGCCGTTCCGAGCCATCAGGGAATCTATGCAATAATACCGCTCTTACGCCATAAGGGGATGCATCGCACGCCAGTCTGATTGGCAGTGATGGGTTGTAATGAGCCAAAACTTCCTTGGACGTGATTAAATCTTTGCATTTATGGAAGGCACGTTTAAAGTCTTTGCTCCATTTCCAAATTACTCCTGTTTGTAGCAGTTCATTAAGAGGGTGCAGAAGAGTTGATAAGTTCGGTAAAAATTTATGATAGTAATTTATCAATCCCAGGAACGACCTTAATTGTGAGACATATTCAGGTGCTGGGGCTTTTATGACTGCTGCAATTTTTTCAGGTGACTTATGCAACCCTTCCTTATTAATTATGTGGCCACAATATGATATTTGTTTCTGGAAAATTTCGCACTTGGGGTGATTTGCTCGTAGGCCCCGTTCTCTCAGCCTAGTGAGCACCTGCTCCAAATTGGCAAGGTGCTCGTTGTCGTTTTCTCCTATTACAAGGATGTCGTCTAGGTAGCATTGAGTCCCCGGAATCCCTTGGAGGACTTGCTCCATAGCTCTTTGCCAGATAGCTGGAGCTGATGCTACTCCAAAAACCAGTCGATTGTACTGGTGCAGTCCTTTGTGTGTATTTATCGTGAGATACTTTCTAGAGGCCTCTTCAACCTCCATCTGTAGATATGCCTGTGCCAAGTCAATTTTGGTGAAACGTTTCCCTCAGAAGAGGATAATGTACCGTGTGAAGGACCGGGTTTACAGTCACCTTGAAGTCTCCACAGATGCGAATTTTTCTCTGTTCTTCAGATTTATCATTATTCAACGTTTTCTTCATGACCGGGACGATGGGTGTTGCCCACTCGCTCCAATCTATATTGGATAATACACCTGCCTTTTCCAAATTCTCCAGCTCTGCCTCGACTGCAGGACAAATTGCGTATGGCACCGGCCTTGCCTTAAAAAACTTGGGAATTGCCGCATCTTCCACTTTTATTGAGGCGGTGATGCCTTTCAAGGTTCCTAGTTTCTCTTGAAACACTTCCTTGGCATTGGCCAAGATGTCTTTTAATTGTTCAGGTATGACGTCATCATCATTTTTTTTCTTACTGGTCACCGTCAGTGCCTGAATGGAGTGCCAGTCTAAACGTATCTTCCTGATCCATTCACGTCCCAACAGTGGTGGACCACCATCTTGTAGAACGTATAAATACAACTTCTGTATTTCCTTGCCGTTGTATATAGCAGGCACCCTTATTTTTCCTTTGGGGTATACTTTCTGCCCCGTATATGTTTTCAAGATAATGGATGTGTCTTTTAAAGGTATATGCGGAAATAGCTGCTCGTAATCCCGTCGATTTATGATGGTCAGAGCTGATCCAGTATCTAGCTCCATTTTAACTGGGGACCCTGCTATCGTGAGGGTAACCCAAATGGTCTGGTAATCTTCTTTGGCAATTACATTATGTAATTTGAGACAGCTTAGTCTCTTGTTTCCAGAGTCGCTGTCGTTCTTCTGGTCTTCGGAGCTACTATCCGTCATCATTTGTACCTTTCTGTACTTTTCTTTATTGATTTTTTTTTTCCTGTCCGTGGATTTTTTTTGTCCAGATCGGCATACCCATGCAATGTGTCCAATCTTTCCGCATTGCTTGCATGCTTTGTCCTTGAACCAGCAGTCCCTCTGGTCATGGGTGGATCTGCCGCAGCGATAACATCTCTCGAAACCCTGTGTCATTTCATGGGTGCCGAAGTCCTGTGTCTTTTGCTGTATCTCTGCAGCTCCTCTTGCGGCTGCTTCGTATGATACAGCCATACTGAAAGCCTTGTCCAGTGTCAAATCTTTCTCAGAAAGCAGCCTTTTCTGTGTTCCTTCACTTAGGAGACCGCAGACAAATTTGTCTCGAAGAGAATCTGCCAGTCCTGCCCCGAATTGGCAGTGCTTTGATAGCTTTCTTAATTCGGTGAGGTAATCAGCGTTAACTTCATTCTTGTGCTGATTCCTCTTGAAGAATTTGAATCATTCTGCTATCAGCAGCGGTGTTGGGTTTAAGTGCTCCTGTAGGGCATCAACAATTTCCTTAAAATTCTTGTCCTTTGGTTTGGCTGGAGTGATTAAGTTTCGTAACAGCCTGTATGTCTTTGCGCCCATTAGATTTAGAAGTACTGACGCCTTTTTATCATTTTCTATTCCATTTGCTATGCAATATACCTCCACTCTTTCTACATATGTGGTCCAATCCTTTATATCATTATCAAAAGCATCAATATTGCCAGCCTTAGGCATCCTGGAAAAAAAATGGCGCTTCCCTCGCTTTCCCGCCGCTGCTGCTGACAACGCTGTTTTCCGCGTTTTAAAAAAAAAAATAATTTTATATACAGGTGGAGACTCGTTCCCGCTGGACTCTCTGGGACTTTTCCCCCCCTCTGCTAGGTCCGAACACCAACCTGCTTTGCAGCGCCGGCCGTCTCCCGAGTGCTCCCCCCCGTCTGTATCTGCTTGCCTCTGCCTTCACTGCTTGGCCTCGCCGCAGAGCCAGCCGATGGAGCCCCAGTCTGCCCAGGAAGGATTATTGCAGTACCTGCCACCAGCTCGGCTAGCTGGTGAAACCACAGTTTTTTTTTCTTGCTTTTCTTCGACTTTGGACGTCTGAGGAATCGATGTCCTTGAGGTGCTGCCGAATTGCAGGTAAGTCCATTTCCAATTCATCGCCACTGTTGTATCTGTGTGTTAATAGAGACACTGAAGGCAGGAGTTGGTTTCACAGGTGTTTACTGAACAAAGTCTGGAGGTGAACTAACTGATACAACACAATATACAGGCTTATATAGCCCGAGTGGCCATTACCGGCATTACAGTACACAGGGGGCTCTTAAAGGCACATACACTACAAGGAGTTGAGACACTCGCCACAGAATTCCCAGCCTTTGGCCTGCTCTTGTAGCCACAGTATTTATATGGCTGGTCCAGTTCAGTTTCTGATAAATGGTAACCCCCAGGATGTTGATAGTGGGGGATTCAGCGATGGTAATGTCATTGAATCTCTAGGGGAGATGGTTGGAGTCTCGCTTGTTGGAGATGGTCATTGCCTGGCACTTGTGTGGTGCGAAAGTTACTTGCCACTTGTCAGCCCAAGTCTGAATGTTGTCCAGGTCTTGCTGCATATGGACACGGACTGCGTCAGTATCTGACGAGTCTCGAATGGTGCTGAACAGTGTGCAATCATCAGCGAACATCCCCACTTCTGACCTTATGATGGAGGGAAGGTCATTGATGAAACAGCTGAAGATTGTTGGGCCTAGGACACTGCCCTGAGGAACTCCTGCAGTGATGTCATGTGATTGAGATGAATGACATCCAACAACCACATCCAACTTCCTTTGTGCTAGGTATGATTCCAACCAATGGAGAGTTTTCCCCTTGATTCCCATTGACTTCACTTTTGCTAGGGCTCCTTGATGCCACACTCGATCAAATGCTGCCTTGATGTCAAGGGCAGTCACTCTCACCTCACCTCTTGAGTTCAGCTCCCATCAATAGACACAAGATTCAGTCCCATCAATAAACACAAGATTCAGTCCCATCAATAGACACAAGATTCAGTCCTGTCAATAATCGCAAGATTCAGTCCCATCAGTAAACACAAGATTCAGTCCCATCAATAAACACAAGATTCAGTCCCATCAATAAACACAAGATTCAATCCCATCAATAAACACAAGATTCAGTCCCATCAATAGACACAAGATTCAGTCCCATCCATAAACACAAGTGATGTGCCTCAATAAATCCGAGACTCAATGTTAGCGAAACAAAACAAGGCTTTTATTGACTTAGAAGGTAACACACAGAGGAGAGGTATCTTCCATCCAGAGGTCTGCCGTACTGGATGTGATGCAGGCTGGGCCAGCTTACATAGGGGCCAGGTATGGGCAGAGCCCTACACACAGTACAATACAATGGTGAGGAAACGGAACTGAGGTAAGGGAAATGAAACTGAAACCAACTACAGTCACAGGCAGAGAATACCAATGAGTGATGAATGGAATATTTCATCACATTCACCCCTTCTATAGATTTAGTCTGTTCGGGGGTTTGATAGTCCTCTGCGACCGACGTGGCTGTTGTGGTGCCGCGGGTGTCGGCTGGGTGTCCCCGGTGGCCTCCTGGGTCTCTGCCGGGGGTGCCGCCAGGGTTGTTGAAGTGGTAGTTGGTGGGGGTGCCGTTGGTCGATGTTTTTCCGGGGGTGATGAAAGAGTAGTGGGTGGGTAAGAGTTGCTGTAATCGTTGTTGCTGCTGTTGTCGTGGTTGTTGTCGTTACTGGCTGGGGCGACGTCTTTTATGGACACGGTGTCCTCCCTTCCGTCGGCGTGCCGGACATACACGTATTGGGGGTTGGCGTGGAGTAGGTGCACTGACTCCACGAGAGGGTCCGTCTTGTGGCCCCTCACATGCCTTCGCACAAATACCGGACCTGGGGTGGAGAGCCATGACGGCATGGATACGCCTGAGGTGGATTTCCGGGGAAAGACAAACATTCGCTCATGAGGCATGGCATTAGTGGCAGTACACAATAGCGACTGTATCGAATGGAGCACATCTGGGAGGACTTCCTGCCAGCGGGAGATAGGGAGGCCCTTGGTCCTTAGAGCTAGAGCGACTGCTTTCAATTCTGTCCCGTTCTCTCGCTCCACTTGACCGTTACCCCGGGGGTTGTAGCTGGTGGTACGGCTTGTGGCGATCCCCCTGGACAGCATGTACTGGCGTAGCTCTTCACTCATGAAGGACGCCCCCCTATCCGTATGGATGTAGCTCGGCATACCGAACAGGCAGAACAGGCTGTTGAGGCATTTAATGACCGTGGTGCTGGTCATATCTGGGCAGGGGAGGGCGAATGGGAAACGGGAGTATTCGTCCACAATGTTCAGGAAGTAAACATTTGGGTCGACGGACGGGAGGGGGCCGTTGAAATCTAAGCTGAGCCGCTCAAAGGGCCGTGTAGCTTTGATTAAGTGGGCTCTATCTGGGCGGTAGAACCGAGGCTTGCACTCAGCGCAAGTGCGGCAGTTCCTGGTCAGAGACAGAACTTCCTCAATCGAGTAGGGTAAGTTGCGGGACTTTATGAAGTGGAACAGCCGCGTGACCCCTGGGTGGCAGAGGTCGTTGTGGAGGGTCTGTAGCCGATCCTCGGTGGCGCTGGCACACATCCCTCATGAGAGGGCGTCGGGGGATTCGTTAAGGGCCCCTGGCCGGTAAATGATGTCATAATCCAAGGTAGAGAGCTCGATCCGCCACCTAAGAATCTTATCATTTTTAATCTTCCCCCTCTGTTTATTATTGAACATAAACGCCACCGACCGCTGGTCGGTAAGTAGGGTGAAGCGTTTTCCGGCTAGGTAGTGGCGCCAGTGGCACACTGCCTCCACGATGGCTTGGGCCTCCTTTTCCATGGAGGAGTGTCTGATCTCGGGCCCTTGGAGGGTCCTCGAGAAGAAAGCTACGGGCCGCCCCGCCTGGTTGAGGGTGGCCGCCAAGGCAAAGTCAGACGCATCAATTTCCACTTGAAAGGGAGTGTTCTCGTCCACTGCCTGTAGCGTGGCCCGCTCAATATCCCGCTTAATGCTTTTGAAGGCGGCGTGGGCCTCAGCAGGGAGCGGAAAAGAGGATGCTTTCAAGAGGGGGCGGGCTTTGTCGGAGTAGTTGGGGACCCATTGGGAATAATAAGAAAATAACCCCAGGCACCTTTTCAGGGCTTTGGGAGTGTTGGGCAGGGGCAGCTCCCGTAGGGGGCGCAATCGGTCGGGGTCTGGTCCGATTTCCCCATTCTCCACCACGCTGCCTAGTATGCAGAGGCGCGTGGTGTTGAAAACGCACTTGTCCTCGTTGTAGGTGAGGTTGAGTTTTTGTGCGGTTTCCAGGAACCTCTCGAGGTTCGAGTCGTGATCCTGCTGGTTGTGACCGCAGATGGTGACGTTGTCGAGGTAGGGGAAGGTTGCCTGCAAGTGGTGGTCATTGACCATGCGGTCCATCTCCCTCTGGAAGACCGAGACCCCATTCGTCACCCCAAAGGGGACTCTGAGGAATTGGTAGAGGCGTCCGTTCGCCTCGAAGGTGGTGTACGGGCGGTCCTCTGGTCTGATAGGGAGCTGGTGGTACGCTGACTTGAGGTCGATGGTGGAGAACACCCGGTATTGGGCGATTTGTTTCACGATTTCTGATATGCGGGGTAGCGGGTAGGCATCTAGTTGGGTGTACCTGTTGATCGTTTGGCTATAGTCGATCACCATCCGTTTGTTCTCGCTACCCCTTACCACTACCACTTGGGCGCGCCATGGGCTGTTGCTGCGTTCAATAATGCGCTCTTTCAGGAGCCTGTCTACCTCGGTCGCGATAAACCGCCTGTCCTCCCAGCTGTACCTCCTGCTTTTGGTTGCTATTGGCCGGCAGTTAGGGGTAAGGTTCGCGAACAGCGAAGGCGGCTTTACCTTCAGGGTAGCCAGACCGCACACTGTGAGGGGCGGCTGGGACCCACCGTAATTGAGCGTGATGCTTTGGTGGTAGCACTGGAAATCCAGGCCCAAGATCACGCTCGCACATAGATTCTTCATGATTAGTACTTTAAAATTATCGTATACAATTCCGTTAACAGACAATTGTACCATGCAGTAACCCATAATGGTCGATGTCTGGGTTTTATCAGCCATAGAGATGGTACCCCGAGTAGGGACCACCTTTAGGGAGAGTTGTTGTGCCAGTTCAGTGTGGATAAATCTCTCCGTGCTTCCACTGTCAATTAAACATTTAACCCCGCACCCGTTTACCTCGATGTCCACCATTGATTTGGATAGCGGGTGCAGCCTGATCTGGTCCACTGTGACCGATGCCACTGTAGGGCCCTGATCGAGACAAGATGGCGTCCACGCTGTCTGCTCACAAGATGGCGGACCCCACGAGGTCGGGAAAGATGGCGTCCAAGATGGCCGCTCCCACGCCGCACACGCGGCGGTGGCGGGTTTTCCGGTGGGGTTCCCTCTGCACACCTTCCCGAAGTGCCCCTTCTTACCGCACTTAAAGCAGGTGGTGCCTTTCGTCGGGCACAGGTTTCTGGTGTGCTTCGGCTGCCCGCAGAAGTAGCAGTTGGGTCCCCGACGCGTCGCGGCTGTCGTAGGGCTTCTGGGGGGAGAGCGGGGCCCCGACGGTGTCGGGCTGCCGGGCGGGGAAGATGCCTTCCAAGATGGCGGCGCCCTTGGTGCACACGTGGTGGCGTGGACGGCGCAGGCTGAAGAGTAGGCATCCGAGTTTCTCTGGGCCACATCCAGGGATCGCGCTGTGTCCGCAGCCTGTTTCAGGTCCAATCCCGTTTTTTCCAGCAGTCTCTGCCGGATGTAAGTGGAGCTGAGGCCTGTGATAAAGGCATCGCGAACAAGCTCGTCAGTGTACACTGTGGCTTTTACATCTTGGCACTTGCAGTCTTTGCCAAGCATTTTCAGGGTGCCTAGGAACTCCTCCACCGATTCCCCAGGTCGCTGTGCGCGAGTAGCGAGCAGATGCCTAGCATACACCTCATTCGTAGGCTGCTGGTAATGCGCCTTTAAGATGTCGCAGGTGGCCGGGTACGTGTCGGTGTCTTGGATGAGGGGGTAAACCCGGTGGCTTACCCAATTCCGCAGAATTCCGAGTTTCATACTCGCAGCGTCCGTAGCGTCTTTGACGGCTGCGGAATTGTCCAGGAAGAATTCCATACACATAAACCAGTGTCCGAAGCATGCTGATGCGTCCGAAGCATGCTGGTCCAAATCCAAACATTCGGGTTTCAAGAGTTGATCCATTGTGTTGAAAATTAAGTCAATAAAATTGATGTGCCTCAATAAATCCGAGACTCGCTGTTAGCAAAACAAAACAAGGCTTTTATTGACTTAGAAGGTAACACACAGAGGAGAGGTATCTTCCATCCAGAGGTCTGCCGTACTGGATGTGATGCAGGCTGGGCCAGCTTACATAGGGGCCAGGTATGGGCGGAGCCCTACACACAGTACAATACAATGGTGAGGAAATGGAACTGAGGTAAGGGAAATGAAACTGAAACCAACCACAGTCACAGGCAGAGAGCACCAATGAGTGATGAATGGAATATTTCATCACAACAAGATTCCAGTCCCAGCAATAAATGTGGATTCGTACAACTTCACCTGTCTATACAGAAAATATCAAATGCTAAACCCAACTCGCAAGTGCTAAAGTGCTGATCAAACCTATTTACTAATAGTTGAATTACAGAAAATTGCAAAGTCAGATGCTGTCCAGTGAAAGTCTCTATTTTTAACCCAGTGAATTTTTTTGCATTCTACCCTCCAGGATTTGGAATTAGTTTTCTTCCTCCCTATCTCATCCTCTAAGTTTGTTTTTTTCTTCCACTTAGCATCTTGCTTAGTTAGTGTGCACTTTCTGATGCTGAGTGGCTATTTATTCTGCATGCTCTGCATTATGTTTTTAAAGGTGTTCCACTTGTCAACTGTTGTTGAACAAAGCCCACCAATCTACTTGCTTCAAGTGTTTTCTTACTTCTTTGAAGCTCGCTCTTTTAAAATGATATAGATTATAACATCATATAAAGATATGATGACTCCTGGCCCTCAGTTTTTCTGAGTGTTAGGCTAGAATTTTCCAGCTGCTGACGTGCGGGATTAGAGGCGGATCGGGCGTGAAAGTTGAAATAAAGCAGAGCAGGTCGGGAACGCGCCATCATCCCGCCTCCTCGCGCCTTTTACTCAGGCGCATTTGCCAGCGTGGTCACGACCCGAACAGCAGAGGCGGGTGACCTAATTTAGATAATTTCGAGGTTGCTGTCAAACCCTTAAGCGTCCTTTTAACCCTACCTTTGGAATTTCACTGCAAGACTACGGGAATCACGCAGCTCGGGAACCACATCTGTGAACATGAGGCGGAGGTTCAGTGGCCATTGATGGAACTCATTACTGCACAGAATGGAAACACAATAAATACTCCCACCTGACACCTGCTTACTTTCCTAAGGCAGATGCTGTTGCTGAGTGTATTGTCAGCACAGATTTAGGTTTCTAGAGGTTGGAAGTGTTTCCAGCAAATTCAGGAAACACTATCACCTCATTGCTACAACCTATCACACTACTGACAGATTGATTCACTCAACTCTACTTGACCTGCCATCTATTACATCAGCATGGGTGCCATTTATACTGTCTCCCCTTGGTCCTCAGAATCAGATCACGATGGGCCCCAATACCAGCAGCAGCAGGCACACCAGCAGCACCAACAACAACAATCTTCTCCTCAACCACCTGATGCTCCACAAGACAGAGGGCATCAGTGCAGGGCTGCACCATGCCGGAGTTGATACCCCCAGCACAGGGTATACAGGCAGAGGATGAGCTTCCTCAACATGACTGGGCAGCAATGCCAAAGGAGGCTCAGGCTATTCTGGCAGGTCATCGCATACATTTGCACATTGCTGGAGCAAGGCCTGCAGCCCAGAGAAGTGGCTGGACATGCCTTATCAGTGGCTGTCAAAGTCACCATTGCCCTCAACTTCTTCATCTCAGGCTCCTTCCAGGGATCTGCAGCAGACACTTGTGGCATCTTGCAGTCGGCCGCCGACAAATGCATCACCCAGGTCACCGATGCCCTGTTTGACAAGTCAGCCAATTATATCAACTTTGTCACTGATGAAGCCAGTGTTACTGAGCGGGCGCTCGGCTTTGCCACTCTGGCTGGCTTCCCACGGGTGCAGGGCAACTTTTACTGCACACATGTGGCCATCAGGGCACCCCATCATCAACCAGGAGTCTTTGTCAATGGCAAGGGCTTCCACTCCCTCAATGTGCAGCTTGTCTGCAACCATAGGAAGATCATCATGCATGTGTACGCCAAATTCCCTGGCAGCTGCCAGGACTCTTTCATCCTGCGCCAGTCCACTCTCCCTCAGTGCTTCGCGCCTCCAAACAGACGTTCCAGCTGGCTGCTTGAAAACAAGGGCTAGCCACTGAAGACGTGCCTCATGACACCCTTGAGGAGGCTAAGTACTGAGGCCCAGGAGAGATGTAATGAAAGCCACATGTCCACCAGATGTGTCATAGAGCAGACAATAGGCATGCTGAAAATGCGCTTCAGATGCCTTGATAGATCTGGAGTAGTCCTTCAGTATGCTCCAGCCAGGGTCTCCAGAATCATCGTGGTCTGCTGCACCCTGCACAACATAGTGCTGCAGAGAGGATCAGTTCTGCATGAGGAGCAAGGCACTGAGCGCACAGCCTCTTCAGAGGAGGAGGAGGAGCAGGAGGAGCATCAGCGGGAAGATGAGGAGGTGCAGGAGCTGGAGGAACCTGCGGGCCAGATGCCACCAGCACCCAAGCACATTGCTGCCTGGGAGACCAGGGATGGGCTCATCATGGCCAGATTTACTTAACTTTACGCAGTACACCCATATGGCTGCCACATGCTGCGCCAGGTTGGCACCACCCCACAGCAACACCATAAACCATCCCTACAATGACCAAGCCATTCCTTTCACACTGACCACCATTGCTGGAGGTAACGTTATGTTTTACCATTCATTCCAACTCACTAAGCCACTTCCAAAGTTGCAGACAAAATTGGCCATGATCGGAAAGTGGTGAAATAAATAGTTTCATCTGTGACATCACAGTAATGGAAGTTTTAACACAAACAGTTATTAAAACACCCAAGTACTTACCCTTGTGTATCTATTTGTGTCCACTTTCTCTTATGCCCGCTTCTATGAGGTGCAACCCCTGTGGCTTCAGCACATGTAGAAGTAGCCTGCTCACTCCCTGCTGCGACTGCATAGACACATTTGGCGGACATCCTCTGGGTCTTGGAGCCTTTGATGGCCCTGCCAAAGTCATCTGCTCCTGCAACTGTGCAGGGGTAGACTCGGCCATCACGATCCGAGGAGGTATCTGGGGCTCTGACTGAGAGGGGCAGTGGGTGAGAAGTGTGAGCGCTTTGAGAGGAGCCCCCACTTCCATGTCCCCTTCACCATCATCCCTCTCATGGGCCACCTGCTCCTCCCTGCTAGCAAGCAGCAGGAGAGCACCTTGCTGCACATCAGTGGGGACATGAGGACCCACATCCACATTGACATCCCTCCTAGAGAGGAGGTCTATGAGCCTCTGCCATCTATTCTGCATATGAGCATGTACTCCTGTGAGTGGCACATTAGCTTTTCCATGCAGGTGGCCATCCTTTCCATGGAAGAACCTACAGTCACCATTGTCTGTGACATGGTGGTGCTTATGTTGGAGATGGACTCCTCCATTCTCTGCACATTTGCAGACATCACAGTCGCAAAACCTGTCAGCGCCTCCTGCACCTTTCGCTGCACCTCCAGGATCGCCCTCTTTCTGGATGGCTCCCGAGGCTCAGCATCTGCATGCAGCTGAGCAGAGCTGGGAGCGTCCTGAGCCCGCCACTGCTGTCCCTGTCTCCACCATCTCCGCTTGTTCACTTGTGAGTTGTGAGACACCAGGTGACTCTATCTCGCGTGGGACCCACCGAGGTGTGCGTATCTGCGATGGTGCTGGGTGTGCTCATGTCTGGTGATGATGCACACTCAGAGGCTGGAAGCTCCTCTGAGGAGTCGTATACCTCTTCCTCCTGGACAGTGGGGTGGGGGGGGTGCGGAGGGGGATCTTGATGGACCTGTGGGAGAGCAAAGAGATGATTTTGAAATGTCATATCAAGAATGGGTACAGATACCATGATGCACATGATGAACATTCACTGGCTGCTGAGATCAGTCCCCATATGAGTGACTGCTGTATGCCACGTGGCTGTATGAGATGTAATTCTGTCACCAGGTTGCTGAGATGTTCCCCTCTCTCCATCTCCCACCGCCAGCTGCTCTGCAACTCCTGATATGTCCAGGGCGACCTCCTCTACTGCAGTTAATGTGGCCACTGATGGAGGGCCAACTCTGGTTCTCTCCCTCCTTGTAGGAGAAGAGAGCCCACAATAAGAGGGATCGAGAAAGAAGAGGTTGAGTGAGAGTGATGGAATGAGTGTAAGGAATGAATGGGTTACATCTATAGAGTGTGACTATTAGGGAGTGGGATGCCAATGCCAAGTGGCCTCCTTGTGTGTGGTTAGTTGGTGTGATTGCATTAGGGTGAGCGTGAGGGGTGTGATGTGCCTCAATGAATCCGAGACTCAACGTGAACGGAGCAAAGCAAGGCTTTTATTAACTCAGAAAGTAATACATATTGGAGAAGTGTCTCTCATCCAGAAATCTGCTGTACTGCTGTGAGACACGCTGGGGCTTGCTTAAGTAGGGGCCAGATATGGGCGGGGCCCTACACACAATACAATACAGGTAAGGAAATGAAACTGAAACTAAACTAAACACAGGGAATACGGTGCCTGATGAATGGCATATTTCATCACAGGGTGGCCAGTCAGATGTGATAATGTAGATAGAGAGAGGGATGGGTGGACGTTCAAGGTGTGTTGATGTGAGTAATGATGTGCAGGAGCAGGCTTGGGAAGGCAGAGTGATTGGGGATGTGATGAGAGGCACAGCAGGATGAAGTTGATTGTGGCTTTGTACTCACCATTCCTGATCTAATGAGATCATTGAAATGTACCGGCACTGCACCCAGGTCCTCCTCACAACATCCCTGCTGTTCACCTCCTCTGCTATCTCCAGCCAGGCTCGTTTGGTCTCCTGGGGAGGTCTCTTGTGCCCATCAGAAGGGAAGAGGACCTGACTGCGTGTTCTCACTCCCTCCACAATCATATGGAGAGAGTCATCGGAGAACCTGGGTGCAGCCCTGTACCTCTGTGCAGTCATGTTTCCAAGATGTAGCAACATCCAAATGCTATAATACAGTGCCTGCACACTCCTAGGTAAACATTCAAATGCAATGTGGCCAAGTCTTCTTTAAATACCCTGGCTGGAAATGAATCATCGATGACGTCATCAGACCCGCACCATTTAATAGGACCGGGTAACGCATAGGCCTGCCTTAATAGGCCTCATTAAGGGAAAGTCGTTCTGAGGAGCGGCATGAAATGAGGAACAGGGTAGTTACCCGCCACGGCATTTGCCTCCACTCGACCCACCCAGGTGAACCAAATTCCGGCCTTAGATCACGTTGAACTTGATTATTTATATGGTCGCTATCCCCTAAGGGTGCCACAGCATCCATTTCCTGTATATTAACTGAGTCACTTAACATTACAAAGTCAAGATGTGTGCTGCCTCTGGGTCCTGAGGCTTTCATGTATTTTGTTTACTAGCTCAGGCTCTGAACCGTTTAAGTATTTCCAATTTTGATTTGGTTGGTTGAAGCCCAGTGGGCTATGTTTTGAGCAGTCAGCCATTGACATAGCATGATAAAAAAAACCTTTAGGCCAAACATCCATGTTGAATAAGCTGACAAGGGTGCTGTTTGACGAGTTTGATTGTCCAAGATGAATATTTAGCTCAAAGCATTTTTATTCAATCTTACAGTGACAAAGGTTTTATTTTTTGTTTCTTTGCAGCCAGTCAAACTGATTGGGCATTCAGAGACTAACATTATCACAGAACAAGTACATTTCTCAAAGACATGCGCAAAGACAGCTGGCTGATGCCATTCACCTCGACCGATCACAGTTTTCAAAACAAATGCATACCTATCAAAACAGAACTTCCAATGTTTGTCGCAATCTCCAGTTCCAGAAAGGTGGATACAATGGGTGGAAATCACACCTCCCAACCTTCCATTACTTAACTGGGGTGGTAGGATGCTGCCAATCTGGGTGCCAGCCCATTTTCCTGACTGATGCCAAATTGCGTCATTGCAAAACCCAGCATTGTCCACACTTCGATCGTGAGCGTTTGGCAAAGTTGTTGTTACATCAGTGACAGCCTTTTGACGTACTTTTTGACGTACTATCCGAACACTAGGTTGCTTTAGAGTCATAGAGTTATACAGCACAGAAAGAGGCCCTTCGGCCCATCGTGTCTGTGCCGTCCATCAAGCCCTGTCCAATCTAATCCCATTTTCCAGCATTTGGTCCATAGCCTTGTATGCAATGGCATTTCAAGTGCTCATCCAAATGCTTCTTGAATGTTGTGAGGGTTCCTGCCTCTACCACCCTTTCAGGCAGTGAGTTCCAGACTCCAACCACCCTCTGGGTGAAAAAGTTCCTCCTCAAATCCCCTCTAAACCTCCTGCCCCTTACCTTGAATCTATGCCCCCTTGTTATTGACCCCCCTACTAAGGGAAAAAGTTCCTCTTTATCTACCCTATCTATGCCCCTCATCATTTTGTACACCTCAATCAGGTCCCCCCTCAGCCTTCTTTGCTCCAAGGAAAACAACCCCAGCCTGTTTAGTCTTTCTTCATAGCTGAGGCGCTCCATCCCAGATAACATCCTGGTGAATCTTCTCTGCACCCTCTCCAAAGCAATCACATCCTTCCTATAGTGAGGCGACCAGAACTGCACACAGTACTCCAGCTGTGGCCTTACCAGCGTTTTGTACAGCTCCATCATAACCTCCCTGCTCTTATATTCTATGCCTCGGCTAATGAAGGCAAGTATCCCATATGCCTTTTTAACCATCTTATCTACCTGTTCCGCTGCTTTCAGGGATCTATGTACATGTACACCAAGGTCCCTCTGACCCTCTGTACTTCCTAGGGTCCTACCACTCATTGTGTATTCCCTAGCCTTATTTGTCCATCCAAAATGCATCACCTCACACTTTTCAGGGTTAAATTACATTTGCCACTTTTCCGCCCATCTGACCAACCCGTTTATATCATCCTGTAGCCTGAGGCTTTCCTCCTCGCAATTTACCACCCCACCAATTTTCGTGTCATCTGCGAACTTACTGATCATACCTTTTACATTCTCATCCAAATCATTATGTAGATCACCCTTGGGAGGTTAAAAAGTTCTGAGCTGAGTCTATTCATTAAAATAAATATGACAGTGATTGAAATTGGAGACAAAATAAATAAAGCACTGAATGAACACGCGTAGCCTTCTAATGTTGCAAAATGGGATGTTATGCGCAATATACAGGGGACAAAATATCTAAGGGGAGAAATTCGGTATCGACCCGTTTGGGGCGCAATTATCGGCCGGATGCAAAGTTTAGTGCCTGGCGCTAATTATCGCCTCCAACTGCAAACTTTTTTCTCCCCTGGAGGTGAATGGAGTGCTAAATCAGGCGCTACACACCTGTCTTAAGGCGCAAAGACCGAGGAGTGAGGCGCTAACTCAGAACGCGGTCGCAGCGCAGGTGCTGTAGTTAGCGATGGAACACAGGCACTCTGGCGCCGCCCAGTTCTTAAAGGGGCGGCTCGATGTTGCTCTCCAGCCACACCCTGCTCATTGGAGCCTTGAGTCTCGGCATGGAGAGACCTGTGACTACATTTTCCAGCCAAGGACTATGGAGAGGGTAAAAGAACGAGCTCAGCGCTTCAGTGAGCGGGCCTTGGAGGCTCTGGTTGATGCGGTGGAGTGCAGAAGATCTATACTCTACGCTGAGAGTGGCAGGAGGCCTTTGCCGCGCGACTACAGAAGAGTGTGGAGGGAGGTGGCTCAGCACATCTCCTCCAGGAGCATGGTGACCAGGACCCATACTCAATGTCGCAAAAAGTTCAACGACCTCGCTTGGGTCGTCAAGGTGAGTGGCTTTTTTTCAATACCTCTCCATCCCTCCATCTCAACCTCACTCTATGGCCAGAGGGTCTTAAAACCCCAATGCCCAACACTCATCCAAGACCTATGGCCCTCTCATGAAACACGCATGCACATTCCACACCTTGCATACAGTAAGGGTTATTCAACTATGGGAGGCACATCAGGCAAGACCATGGCTGTATATTTACTCAGACGCCATCCTTTTTCTTGCAGGCCAAGCTATCTCATAACAGGAGACAGCAGCAACGGACAGGTGGAGGGCGGTCTCAGCTGCAACCCCTCAGCAATCTTTAGGCACGCGTCCAGAGGATTGTGGCAAGCCAGGTGATCGGTCCCGTCGCCCCTGGAGAGCTTTCTCTCCTCTCTCATTCCACTTGTCCCTCACAACACCAGCCTTTTACACTTTCAATCCAACTTACTAAATCGCTCCAC
The DNA here is from genome assembly GCF_052327205.1 of Somniosus microcephalus. NCBI lineage: Eukaryota > Metazoa > Chordata > Chondrichthyes > Squaliformes > Somniosidae > Somniosus > Somniosus microcephalus. The sequence continues at coordinate 517,129 of NW_028225286.1, read as the reverse complement.
TCCTTGCTCCCTTACTGCCCCACTGTCCTGACGCTAAAGCCACTCTTGTACCTCCCTGCTTTCAGATGGTGATTCACCAGCCGAGGAGATGGGCCCTCAAGCTGCCAGTGGGAGTGAAGCTGCAGACGAGGAGGAAGAGGAAGCCAGAGCATCAGCGCCACCCTCTCCCGAGGAAGCCCATGCCCACACTGGGACCATGTCTTCCCTGGAGGGGAGCAGGGGGGAAGGGCCTGATGAGGGTGAAGCTCCGGGACCCAGCGGGCTGCAGCAACACGATGTGGTTAGGGAAGCTCAGGGGCCTTCTCCCCAGAGGGAGAGTAGGCCAGCGAGTCCTGCTGCACTGGCCGCAGAGGAGGAGCGGCTCATCGCTGAAATGAACACCCAGGTGGTGGGTGCTCCGGCTTCCTCTTCCTCCCCTCCAGCATAGACGGGACACCAGTAGAAGTCGTCAGTTGCTTCCGATTACTGGGTCTGCAGATTTCTGATGACCTGGCCTGGAACCATAATACTGAGGCTATGCTGAAGAAGGCACACCAGCGCCTTTACCCTCTACGGTGCCTGAGGAAATGCGGCATAAGCACACAGTGGCTTGTGAACTTTTACCACGGCACCATAGAGAGTGTCTTGACGAGTGGTGTCAATGTGTGGTATGGTAACACTACTGCACAGAACAAGAAAGCCATCCAGAGAGTTGTGAATACGGCAGAAAAGGTCATCGGGTGCGCACTTCCATCCATCGAGGAGATCTTCCAGACCAGGTGCCGGAACAAGGCCCGCTCCATCATCCAGGACCCCAATCACCCTGGGCACAAACTGTTCTCCCTCCTGCGGTCTGGACGTCGGTACCGCAGCATCCGAACCAGGACCAGCAGGTTTAAGAACAGTTTCTATCCACAGGCAGTGTGCCTACTGAACTGCTAATCGCACTGCCCCATATATTATAGTTATATGTTTATGTAAATATATATATTATATTCATATTACCATATATTTAACATATTACATAACTATTATTTCCATTGGTAATTGAGGCTTTTTTGTACTATTCATCATATCCTGCAACTTGGACTGTTATTGCTATACTTTTTGCTTATTTGCTTATTGTTTTTATTTATACTTGTTTTTATTTTTTTGCCTTTATATTATATGCTTGTATTGTGGGAGTAAGTGGGGAGTAAGCATTCCATTGTACTAGTTACATATGGCAATAAAATGATCTTGAATCTTGAATCTTGAATCTTGAATCTTGACATGCACACTCAGCTCATGGGTGCAGTGGGAAGGGTGCCCGAATGCATTGATGCACTGGCAAGGTGTGTGGAGTGCTACGCTGTAGCACAGGTGGATGCCACACAAATGCTTAGTGCTGCAATTCAGTTACTGGCTGCCGTGATCCAATCTCAGACTGGTCTCATGTAGACTCAGATTGAGGTCATGCAAGCATTGACTGCTGCCATTGTCGCTGGTTCGGACACATTTCCCCGGTGCTCCAGCAGATTGCTTCGGATGCTGAGGTGCTGCCCCTAGAGAGTGCCAGTGTGTCGGTCGAGCAGGGAGCTGCTGTCCTCTCTCAAAATGACAGCATTCCTGCTGCCGCCACTGTCACTTCCCCATTGCACTTGCCACTGCCTGTAGCCCAGACTGCTGCCGCCCATGCAGAGTTGGTGCAGTCTGCAGCCGGGCCCTCCAGGCCCAGAACTGGTCGAGGCCGTCTTTCAAGGGCATCTGTAGTCTCAGGTTCTGACAATCAGCAGCTTTCCACCAGCCTTGCAGCAGCCACTGGGGTCCCATTTCGGAGAAGCAGTAGGGTGGGAAGGGAGGAAGTGCACAAGGGAAGGAGATCACCCTCGAAGGGCAAAAAGTAGGAGGTGTGACGAAATGTTCGGAATATTTTTATTAAAGGCCGAGGTTCATGTTCAAACTTTTGTTTAGTGTTTTGGACATTATCTCCAGGCTGTGAGAACCAGTTATGTTAATTAATGATTTTTTGTGTTTGTTTCTATTAGTTTGTCATGAAGAAATGACACACACAGAGTTTGTAAAATAAAAAAGTTTTTGTATTCAAATGTACAGATTTGGCCTTTGGAATCATTGCTGCCTTGGCTGGCTTTGGGGTTGCAGGTTGCTTTCATTCATGTTGTTCTCCATGCCTGAAACCCTTTCCTCAGTAGGGGCCTAGAAGCGGCTTGTTATCAGTCGTTTTGGGAGGACTTACAAGGTAAGGGAATACACAATGAATGGTAGGACCCTAGGAAGGACAGAGGATCAGAAGGACCTTGGTGTGCATGTACATAGATCCCTGAAGGCAGCAGGACAGGTAGATAAGGTGGTTAAAAAGACATATGGGATACTTGCCTTCATTAACCGAGGCATAGAATATAAGAGCAGGGAGGTTATGATAGAGCTGTACAAAACGCTAGTTAGGCCACAGCTGGAATACTGTGTGCAGTTCTGGTCGCCACACTATAGGAAGGATCTGATTGCATTGGAGAGGGTGCAGAGGAGATTCACCAGGATGGTACCTGGGCTGGAGCGCTTCAGCTATGAAGAGAGACTGGACAGGCTGGGGTTGTTTACCTTAGAGCAGAGAAGACTGAGGGGGACCTGATTGAGCTGTACAAAATTATGAGGGGCATAGATAGGGTAGATAGAAAAGAACTTTTCCCCTTAGTAGAGGAGGCATAGTTTCAAGGTAAGGGGCAGGAGGTTTAGAGGGATTTTGAGGAAAAACTTTTTCACCCAGAGGGTGGTTGGAATCTGGAATTCACTGCCTGAAAGGGTGGTAGAGGCAGGAACCCTCACAACATTCAAGAAGCATTTAGATGAACATTGAAACGCCATAGCATACAAGGCTATGGACTAAGTGCTGGAAAATGGGATTAGAATAGACAGGGCTTGATGGCCGGCGCAGACACGATGGGCTGAAGAGCCTCTTTCTGTGCTGTAAGACTCTATGGGCTGGATTTTCATTGGGCTGTGGAGTCGGGATTGGAGGCTTGTGGGGGTTTAAAATCCCGAAATCGGGGGTCCCGACCCCATCCCGCCCCCAACCCATCTCCATGCCAGTTTCAAAGGAGGCGGGTACCAGCCCCGCACTGCGACCCGCCTCCCCGAGGCGGGAAGGGGATTAGTGTCAATTAATTGCCTGTTAACAGGCAGTTTTTAGCCTAATCCCTATTTTCATTGTTGAAATGTGGGATTCCCGATGGCTCCAAACCACGCCAAGTTAGCGAGGCGGGCCGTCGGGATGAAGGGCTTGGAGGGTTCGAGATGTCCGGTGTTCAGATGAGTGATGGGTGCATGAGTGCAGAGGTAAGTGTGTTTGGTCTTTGTAAAGTGATTAAAGAAGTTCTACTAACCTTTGCTTACATTTACAGCCTTCCTTCCTTCAGGTCTCGGGAGTCCCTCATCTCACCAGCACAGAAAGCAGAATGGCCGTCAGCTGTCAAAATCTGCAGCCTCTGCTTTCTGTTCTGGGGAGATCTCTAAATCATCCTGAGAGGAAGGAATTAACCTGGAGTACAGATTGTCAGTGTTTGACAGCTTCAAACAGCTGTGAAATGCTGATATTTCATCTGTCAAAAGGTCTTGACAGATGAAATTTCAATCTGTGACGTCACCTGTTGCCAGGTGGCCCTTAATTGGCCTGCTGAGCCCGCTGGGTGGGCTCAACAATGTCAATCAAGTCTAAATCACGTGGGTTGGCTGGAACTCGATGGAGGCAGGACTACAACCCCAAAAGTTGTAGTCCTGCCTCCTCAATGAAAATCCAGCCCAATGACTCTATGACTATGACTCTTCCTCCTCCTCTGGTGGTGCTCCAAAACCTGGTGGCATTGGCTGGGTCCTGAGGATTGCCAAGTTATGAAGAATGCAGCACACAACTATGAAGAGGGAGACTCGCTCAGGCGAGTACTGCAGGGCTCCTCCTGAGTGGCCCAGACAGTGGAACCGTTGCTTGAGCAGGCCAATTGTCTGCTCAATGATGTTCCTGGTGGTGAGATGACTCTCATTGTACCGCAGCTCAGCAGGGGTGTTGGGGTTACAGTGCGGTGTCATCAGCCAGGTGCAGAGTGGATAACCCTTGTCTCCGAGGAGCCAACCAATTGGCTGATGCGGTGCCTGGAAAGGTTCTGGCACACCAGTCTGGCACAGGATGAATGCATCGTGGCTGCTGCCAGGATAGCGGGCATTGACAGCGAGTATCAACTGTCTGTGGTCACAGACCAACTGGACGTTTAAGGAGTGGAACCCCTTGCGGTTTCAGAAAACCTCTGCATTCTCATGCAGTGCCCGCAATGTCACATGCGTGCAGTCAATGGCGCCCTGCACCATTGCGAAGCTCGCTATCCTCGCAAAGCCCAATGCGCATTCATGCTGTTTGCCCCGGGTCATCTGGAAAGAGATGTACAGGAAACTCTTGTTTAAACGGCACCTAAATATCCGGAATTCTCTATTATTCGGCAAAATTCATACTCCGAAAACAACACCTCAATAACCGGAAATGTTGCCGAATCCGAGTCTCCCGCGGTGGCCGAGTTAGTCAGTGGGGGTAGTTCTCCAAACTGCCACAACTCGGCTTCTTGGTGCTGTCAGAAGTCCGAACACCTCAATAACAGGAGTCTGACTCTCCCGTGCTGTATACAGTCATTTACTGTATAAGTTTTGTTTTACTGTTAAGTAATTAAAGAGCTATGGATTACCCTCAACTGGTAGTACTGTACTTAATCAAGCATCTTGCACCATCCATTTAACACAACATTGTGTAGGTGAGTACCTAATTACTGTATACTGCACATTTCTTGATTTTTTTAATTTTTGTTTGTTAAAAATAGCCTCAGTAGATAACCCTCTCCATCATCCAGAATTTTTAATCAACCGGCACCATCCCTGTCCCGTCGGTGCCGGATAACAAAGATTTTCCTGTACTGGCGTCTCCTTTATAGAGGGCATTTGTGACCTGACAGATACAGCAATGGACCGCGAACTGGGAGATATTGGCGATGTCCCCAGTAGCTGCTTGAAAGGAGCTGGTGGCATAAAAATTCAGAGCCACTGTGACCTTCACTGCCACTGGCAGAGACGTCCTGGTCTTCAGTTGAGGCTGCAGAACTCAGTGACCACCTTGCTGAAGCACAGCCTGCACAAACACTGCTCCTCAGACTAATTAATGTAGGAGAAATGTTCCCGGAATACCCAGGGAGGGTAAGGTCTCCTGTGCAGAGGCCTGTTGGCCCTCCTCCGTCTGGCCATGATTGCCACTCTCTCTCTGCGTCTCTGTTGCCTCTGATTCTGCAGGCGCAGGATGATGCCCCGAATCAGTGCAGCCCCCATAGTCTCTTGGCAATCGAAGTAATGAAGGTCAAGTCCAAAAGTACCTGCAAAATGATGCTCAGTAGCCAAAACAACTTCACACAGCGTTGAATCTATGCAGAAGTATCTCTCTCTCTCTCTCTCTCAGAATCTCTCTCTCTGTCAGAATGAGTGGTGCAAAAATGTCTACCACAGAAAAAGCCAGGAAGAGGCCGCCTTTAAATAGCACCCTCCCCAGCCCCTCACCGACTGGGAAACATTCCAGTCTCCCTGTCATTGCTTGCGCCAGGCGGAAAGGAGGTGGGCGCCACTCAATATCCGGTTCGGGGCGCCACCAGGGCATTGGACGCTTGACTGACGTCACGATCTGCGGGCGCAGCAGATCGGGACGGTAAACTTTAGCGCCTCCGCAAAAACTCTAGTCAATTTCGGGAGCGGCGCAAACATCGCCACGCCCGGGCGCTAAGTGCTTTGTGCCCTGTTAGCACCCTCTTAGGGCGCTAACGGGAGGCGCAAGCCAACTGAATTTTCCCCCCCTAGTCTTTCAGTCATTTGCTAGAATTACCAATATGCACTGAACCCATCTAAACCATGCTTAAATTTGCATTAAGTGTGAGTGCGGTAGTGTAGTTATGTTAATGAATTAGTAATCTAGACCTCATTACAGCCTTGGTCCAAACAACAACAACAAAATTTTTTACAGTATTTATATAACGCCTTTAACATAGTAAAACGTCCGAAGACGCTTCACAGGAGTATTAAAAGATTTGACATCGAGCCACATAAGGAAAAATTCGGGCAGGTGACCAAAAGCTTGGTCAAAGAGGTAGGTTTAAAGAGCGTCTTAAAGGAGGAAAGCGAGGTAGAGAGGCGGAGAGATTTAGGCAGGGAATTCCAGAGCTTAGGGCCTAGGCACACAATGGTTGAGCGATTATAATCAGGGATTCTCAGGAGGGCAGAATTAGAGGACTGTTGGAGTCGACAGAAACCAACAGGCTGAGACTTTGCTTTAAGCAAAAACAAAACGTGCCTTACTTTAATCAATCTCCACGAGGTCTGAAGGCTCAGCCCCATGCAGGGGCTATGACGTCATCACGCAACCGACGTCATGACGTCACCACGTTCCCGATGCTCTTAAAGGGACCCTGCACCAATAACCCAACCCAGCATGTACATATCACAACATTGCTATACAAAGTGAATTGTGTTTAGGTACATATAACAGCATTGGCTATACATTGTGTTATTGTCCCTATGTGGTCTCCACCACATACGTCCCCCCAGAATTCACTAGTACTGGTAATGTCAGTCGTTGGGGGGGGCCGGATCATACGGTTGGAACGGCTCCTCAATTCCGGGGTGGGGACCGGGGGGTTCGTTGGAGGGAACTCGGGCGCTCGGTGGTGGATTGAGGGTGTGGAAACCGGAGGTCGGCCCCATCTCGGGGGCTGTGCCAACTCAGCGGGTCGGTCCAGATCCAGGTGGGCCGGCTTGAGACGGCTGTCCGTAGACGAGCTCGGCGGACGAGGATTGGAGGTCCTTCTTGGGAATGGTCCTGAGTCCCAGCATGACCCACAGGAGTCTGTCGATCCAGCCATCATCCCGGAGGCTGGCTCAGAGCGTGGCCTTCATGGAGTGATGAAACCGTTCGCACAGCCCATTAGCCTGAGGGTGGCAAGCTGTGGTGCGGTGGAGTTTCAACCCAAAGCCTCGAGCGACAACATTCCAGAGCTCTGACGTGAACTGGGGCCCCCGGTCAGAGGAAATGTCAGATGGGGCGCCGAACCGGGCGACCCAAGTGCTGATGAACGCCCGAGCCACATCGGCGGCCGTCGTTGAAGACAGCGGGATGGCTTCCGGCCATCGGGTGGTTCTGTCGACCATTGTGAGGAGGTGGGTGAACCCGTGGGAGGGCGGTAGGGGCCCCACCAGGTCCACATTAACGTGGTCGAACTGCCTCTCGGGCACCGCGAAAGACGCCAACGGGGCCTTAGTATGGCAATGTACTTTTGAGCGTTGGCATACCACGCAGGTGCTGGCCCAGTCGCGAACGTCTTTCCTGAGCCCGTGCCAGACGAACTTGGCCGCCACCAGCTTCTGTGACGGCTTCCTGCCCGGGTGGGAAAGATTATGGCCGGCGTCGAATTCTTGCCGTCTCCACCATTCGGGCACGACGAGACATGGCTGCCCAACGGAGACGTCGCACAGGAGTGTGGTGCCGGCAGCGTCGAACGCGATGTCTGCTAGTTGAAGGCCCGTGACCGCCGTCCTGTAGGCCTGCACGTCCGGGTCGGAGGCCTGGTCGGCCGCCATGCGGGTGTAGTCGATGCCGAGGTGCACGGCGCTGGCGATGGCTTGAGAGAGACAGTCGGCGATGGGGTTGTCTTTCCCAGCCACATGCTGGATGTCCGTTGTAAACTCCGAGATGAAGGCCAATTGGCATTGCTGACGGGCTGACCACGGCTCGGAGGCTTTGGCCATGGCGAAGGTCAGCGGCTTGTGGTCCACGAACGCCGTGAACGGGCGGGCCTCCAGCAGGAAACGGAAGTGTCGGATGGTGAGGTAGAGGGCGAGAAGCTCGCGATCAAAGGTACTGTACTTCCGCTCGTTGGGCCGGAGCAGCCGGCTGAAGAAGGTGAGCGGCTGCCAGGCGCCGTTGACCCACTATTCGTGGACGGCGCTGACCGCATAGTCCGAGGCATCGGTGGTGGGAGCGATCGGCGCATCGGGCAACGGCTGCGCCAGCATGGTCGCATTTGCTAGGGCCCTTTTCATGTCCGTGAAAGAATTGGCCATCTCATCAGACCAGTTGACGGCGAGTTTGTCGGGCTTGCCTTTGAGGGCCTCGTAAAGGGGCTGCATACGCTGGGCTGCTCGGGGGACGAAACGATGGTAAAAGTTCACCATGCCCAAAAACTCCTGCTGGGCCTTAACGGTGAGGGGTCGCGGGAAGTCCATCATGGCCTCCACTTTCGAGGGGAGTGGCACCGCCCCATCCTTCGTGATGCAGTGCCCGAGAAAGTCGATTGAGTACAGCCCGAACTGGCGCTTGGCCGGGTTGACGAATAGGCCGTGTTGGCTGAGTCGTTCAAAAAGAGTCCGGAGGTGGGACACATGTTCCATCCTGGAGGCGCTGGTGATGAGGATGTTGTCCAGGTATACGAACAGGAATGTCAGATCCCGTAACACGGTGTCCATAAGGCATTGAAAAGTCTGTGCGGCGTTTATGAGGCTGAATGGCATGCGGAGAAATTTGAATAGCCCGAACGGGGTGATCACTGCGGTTTTCGGGACGTCCTGCAGCCAGATGGGGACCTGGTGATAACCCCGGACGAGGGCCACTTTCAAGAATACCACTTTCCCGGCCAGGCGGGTGGAAAAGTCCTGGATGTGTGGAATCGGATAGCGGTCGGGGGTCGTCGCGTCGTTGAGGCGCCGGTAGTCTCCGCACGGGCGTCACCCGCCGCCTGGTTTCGGGGCGATGTGGAGGGGCGAAGCCCACGGACTTTTCGACCGGCGGATGATGCTGAGGCGCTCCATGGTGTCGAACTCGGCTTTGGCGATGGCGAGCTTCCCCGGGTCGAGGCGCCGAGCGCGGGCATAGACGGCCGGACCGGTGGTCAAAATGTGATGTTATACCCCGTGTTTGGTGGCGGCGGACGAGAACGTGGGTTTCGTAAGGTCCGGGAACTGGGCGAGGAGGCGGGAAAACTCATCGGAGGCCGAGAGTGCACTGGACAACTGCGTCGTGCTGGGCCCACTGAGGGAACATGGGAGCGAGCTGAAGGTTTCCGCGTTGATGAGACGTCGGTTCTTGATGTCCACCAAAAGGCCATTGGCGCAGAGGAAGTCAGCGCCGAGAAGGGGGGTGGACACTTTTGCTGTGACAAAGTCCCAGGTGAACCGTTGCCCGCTAAAACAAAGCGCCACATTCCATTTTCCGAAGGTGCGGATGGAACTGCCATTGGCGGCTTTGAGGACAGGGCCGTGGTTCCCCCCTTGAATGTCTATGCTTGACGCGGGCAGGACGCTCACCTGGGCGCCCGTGTTGCAAAGGAAACGACGTCCGGAGTCGGTGTCTGTAATGAACAACAAACTGCCTGAACGGCCAACAGCCATGGCAGCCGACGAGTGGTCTTTAGTTGGCTTCGACGCGGGAAAACTGCACGGGGGCCGGCACTTCCTGGCTTTGGGGCTGAACTGCGCATGGTAGAAGCAGAGGCTTGAGGGTTGCCGCCGTAGGGCTGTATCAGTGGGGGCAGGGCTCCGCGTGGCCGCGCAGTACTGTTGCCCGGCGGAGAAAAATTTGTCGGCCTCCTTGGCCAGGTCGCGGAAATCGGTAGTGGAAGAGTTGGCTAACGCCGACCGTACCTGACCTGGCAGCTGTTTGAGGAACAGTTCCTTGAAGAGGAAGCACGGCGTGTGTGTGCCCAGGAGGGCCAGCATGTGGTCCATCAGCTCCGAGGGCTTGGAGTCGCCCAGCCCGGGTAGAGAGAGAAGCCAGCTTGCGCGTTTGGCTTCGGTGAGTCCGAAAGATCGTAAGAAGTGCGCCTTCAGCATTTCGTATTTGTTGAGCTCCGGGGGGTTTTCGAGCAGGTGCACGACTCTGGCCGCGGTGGAGCTGCCGAGAGCAGAGACGACATAGTAGTACCTCGTGTCGTCCGCGGTGATGTCCCGGATTGCAAATTGAGCCTCGGCCTGGGCGAACCAAGCGGCAGCCTGTTGTTCCCAAAACTCGGGTAATTTGATGGAAACGGCGTTCGTCGCCATTTCAGATGAGGTCTTCGGAATCGTCCAAAAGAGCAGCGGGGTCACCAATGTTGGAGTCGACAGAAATCAACAGGCTGAGACTTTCCTTTAAGCAAAAACAAAACGTGCCTTACTTTAATCAATCTCCAGGAGTTCTGAAGGCTCAGCCCCGTGCAGGGGCTATGACGTCATCACGCAACCGACGTCATGACGTCATCACGTTCCCGACGCTCTTAAAGGGACCCTGCACCAATAACCCAACCCAGCATGTACATATCACAACATTGCTATACAAAGTGAATTGTGTTTAGGTACATATAACAGCATTGGCTATACATATGGGTGGAGCTTAAAAACAAAAAGGGGGCAAGCACTTTGCTGGGAGTGTACTATAGGCCTCCAAACAGTCAGGGGGAAATAGAGGAACAGATATGTAGGCAAATCTCAGAGAAATGTGCAAATAATAGGGTAATAATAATGGGGGATTTCAACTTCCCCAATATTAACTGGGATAGTCAAAGTGTGAAAGGCTCAGAGGGTGTAGAATTCTTAAAGTGCATCCAGGAGAGCTTTTTGAGCCAGCATGTAGAAAGTCCTACAAGAGAGGGGGCGGTACTGGACCTAATTCTAGGGAATGTGGCCGGCCAAGTGGAAAAAGTGCTAGTAGGTGAGCACTTTGGTGATAGTGACCATAATATGGTAAGATTTAAGGTGGTCATGGAAAAGGACAGGGATGGGCCGGAAATAAAGGTTCTAAATTGGGGGAAGGCCGATTTTAATAGGATAAGGCAGGATCTGGCCAAAATGGACTGGGATCAGCTACTTGTAGGAAAATCCGCATCGGAGCAATGGGAGGCTTTCAGAAGGGAGATTGAGATCATACAAGGGCAACATGTTCCCATAAATGTCAAGAGTGGTTCCAAAAACCACAGGGAACCGTGGATGTCAGGGGATATACGGGAATGGATTAGGAAAAAAAGGAGGGCTTTTGGTAGATACAAAAGGCTAAAGACGGAGGAAGCCCTAGAGGAGTACAAAAAGTGCAGGGGGATACTTAAAAAAGAAATTAGGAGATCAAGGAGGGGCCATGAAATAACACTGGCGAGCAAAATAAAGGAAAATCCGAAGATGTTTTATAAGTATATTAAGGGTAAAAGGATAACTAGGGAAAAAATAGGGCCCATTAGGGACAAAAGTGGCAATCTGTGTGTGGAGCCGGAAGATGTAGGAGGGGTTCTAAATGAATTTTTTGCATCTGTTTTCACTATGGAGAAGGACGATGTAGACATAGAAATAGGGCGGGGGGACTGTGATATGCTCGAACATATTAACATCGAGAGGGAGGAGGTATTGGCGGTTTTAGCTGGCCTAAAAATGGATAAATCTCCAGGCCCGGATGAAATGTACCCCAGGCTGCTGTGTGAGGCAAAGGAGGAGATTGCGGGGGCTCTAACACATATATTCAGGACCTCTCTGGCCACAGGGGATGTGCCAGAGGACTGGAGAACCGCTAATGTAGTACCATTATTCAAGAAGGGTAGTAGGGAAAAACCGGGGAATTACAGGCCAGTGAGCCTAACATCAGTGGTAGGAAAATTACTGGAAAAAATCCTGAGGGACAAAATTTGTCTCCACTTGGAGAGGCAAGGATTAATCAGGGATAGTCAACATGGCTTTGTCAAGGGAAGATCATGTCTGACAAATTTGATTGAATTTTTTGAGGGGGTGACTAGGTGTGTGGATGAGGGTAACGCAGTGGATGTGGTATACATGGATTTCAGTAAGGCCTTCGATAAAGTCCCGCACAGGAGACTGGTCAAGAAGGTAAGAGACCATGGAATCCAGGGTGCCTTGGCACATTGGATACAAAACTGGCTTAGTGGCAGAAGGCAGAGGGTGATGGTCGAAGGTTGTTTTTGTGACTGGAAACCTGTGGCCAGTGGGGTACCACAGGGATCGGTGCTGGGTCCCTTGCTGTTTGTGGTCTACATTAATGACTTGGATATGAATGTAAAGGGTATGATCAGTAAATTTGCGGATGATACTAAAATTGGTAGGGTGGTAAATAGCGAGGAGGGTAGCCTCAGTCTGCAGAACGATATAGATGGGTTGGTCAGATGGGCGGAACAGTGGCAAATGGAATTTAACCCGGAAAAGTGCGAGGTGATGCACTTTGGGGGGTCTAACAAGGCAAGGGAATACACAATGAAGGGAAAGACCCTAGGCAAGACGGAGGGTTAGAGGGATCTGGGTGTGCAGGTACACAGATCCCTGAAGGCGGCGGAACAGGTGGATAAGGTGGTAAAAAAGGCATATGGGATACTTGCCTTCATTAGCCGAGGCATAGAATATAAGAGCAAGGAGGTTATGATGGAGCTGTATAAAACACTGGTTAGGCCACAGCTGGAATACTGTGTGCAGTTCTGGTCGCCACACTACAGGAAAGATGTGATCGCGTTAGAGAGGGTGCAGAGGAGGTTCACCAGGATGTTACCAGGGCTGGAGCGCTTCAGCTATGAAGAGAGACTGGGCAGATTGGGTTTGTTTTCCTTGGAGCAGAGGAGGCTGAGGGGGGACATGATTGAGGTGTACAAAATTGTGAGGGGCATAGATAGGATGGATGCTGAGGAGCTTTTCCCCTTAGTAGAGGGGTCAATAACTAGGGGGCATAGATTCAAGGTAAAGGGCGGGAGGTTTAGAGGGGATTTGAGAAAGAACTTTTTCACCCAGAGGGTGGTTGGAGTCTGGAACTCACTGCCTGAAAGGGTTGTGGAGGCAGAAACCCTCACAACATTTAAGAAGCATTTGGATGAGCATTTGAAATGCCATAGCATACAAGGCTACGGGCCAAATGCTGGAATATGGGATTAGATTAGACAGGGCTTGATGGCCGGCATGGACACGATGGGCCGAAGGGCCTCTATCCGTGCTGTATTACTCTATGACTCTATGACTCTATGACATTGTGTTATTGTCCCTATGTGGTCTCCGCCACAGGACCGCAGATATCTCGGGGGGGGGTTGTGGGACTGAAGGAGATTACAGAGATAGGGAGGGGTGAGGCCATGGAGAGATTTGAAAACAAGGATGAGAATTTTGAAATCGAGGCGTTGTTTAACCGGGACCCAATGTAGGTCAACAAGCACAGGGGTGATGGGTGAGTGGGACTTGGTGCGAGTTAGGACACGGGCAGCCGAGTTTTGGATGACCACAAGTTTACGTAGGGTAGAACGTGGGAGGCCAGCCAGGAGTGCATTGGAATAGTCAAGTCTAGAGGTAACAAAGGCATGGATGAGGGTTTCAGCAGCGGATGAGCTGAGGCAAGGGCGGAGACAGGTGATGTTACGGAGGTGGAAATAGGTGGTCTTAGTTCTGCTGCGGATATGTGGTCAGAGCTCATTTCAGGGTCAAATATGACACCAAGGTTGCGAACAGTGTGGTTCAGCCTCAGACAAATGTTAGGGAGAGGGATGAAGTCAGTGGCTAGGGAACGGAGTTTGTGGCGGGGACCGAAAGCAATGGCTTTAGTCTTCCCAATATTTAATTGGAGAAAATTTCTGCTCATCCAGAACTGTATGTCGGACAAGCAGTCTGACAATTTAGATACCGTGGCGGGGTTGAGAGAAGTGGTAGTGAGGTAGAGCTCGGCAGTTTGGTGGGAATAGGGTCGAGGGAGCAGGAAGTGGGTCTTATGGACAAGATGAGCGTGGAGAGGTCATGAGGGGAGATCGGAGAGAAACTGGAGAAAGATGTGAGTTCAGGACTAGGGCAGGGGGGCACCTTAGAGGAAGTTTGGCTCGGTGGGCAAACATGGACAAAGGAGCTGAATTGCAGAGGTGAGGTGAGAGTGACTGCCCTTGACATCATGGCAGCATTTGACCGAGTGTAGCATCCAGGAGCCCGAGTAAAACTAAAGTCAATGGGAATTGGGGGAAAGCACTCCACTGGCTGGAGTCATACCTTGCACAAAGGAAGATGGTTGTGGTGGTTGGAGGTCAATCATCTCAGCCCCAGGACATCGCTGTAGGAGTTCCTCAGGGCAGTGTCCTAGACCCAACCATCTTCAGCTGCTTCATCAATGACCCTTCCTCCATCATAAGGTCAGAAATGGGAAGGTTCACTGATGACTGCACAGTGTTCAGTGACATTCGCAACTCCTCAAATAATGAAGCAGTCCATGCCCTCATGCAGCAAGGCCAGGATGACATTTACGCTTGGGCTGATAAGTGGCAGGTAACATTCGCACCACACAAGTGCTAGGCAATGACTATCTCCAACAAGCGAGTGTCTAACCATTACCGCTTGACATTCAACGGCATTACCATCACCGAATCCCCACCATCAATATCCTGGTAGTCACCATTGACCAGAAAATTAACCGGCCCAGCAACATAAATACTGTGGCAACAAGAGCAGGTCAGAAATAACAACAGAAAATGCTGGAAATACTCAGCAGGCCAGGCAGCATCCGTGGAGAGAGAAACAGAGTTAACGTTTCAGGTCTGGGACCCTTCATCAGAACTGGAAAAAGCTGGAAATGTAACAGATATTAAACAGGTGCAGAGACAGGGGGGGTGGGGTTTAGGAGGGGAGGAAGGAATTGAAAGAACATGCTGTGAAAATGTTGCAAATGGGAATGGCAAAATCATACTGCATGAAAAATGGGGGCAAGGATTATTATCTGAAATTGTTGAACTCGATATTGAGTCCGGAATGCTGTAAAGTGCTAAATCGAAAGATGAGGTGCTGTTCCTCGAGCTTACGTTGATCTTCATTGGAACAATGTAATAGGCTGAGGACAGAGAGATCAGAGTGGGAGTGAAGCGGAGGATTAAAGTGACAGGCGACCGGAAGCTCTTTCGATTAGGCCTTTGTGAGGTACGAGTCTGCCTTTTGACTTGCTATCAGCCCAACATTTGCTGAAATTCCACTGATGGGTGCCTAGAAACCTTTGCCTTTCAGAAGGCAACTGCACAGAATTTGTCATGCGTTTGGAGGGATGGGTATGCAGGCCTCAGCTTCATGAACTGTAATTTGCCGTTCAACTCCTGCTAACACCTGCATGCGATACATCATGAAGTGTGCTTTTCTTCACAGCTACCATATTATCTTAATAGATAACCTGCAAAGTGCTGTCATAAATCATGCTTCCTATAGGTTTTATTTGTAGTCTGCATGTAATGTGGGCAGTATAAGTGTAACCTTCTGCTTCTGGGCCAGCGCTCGGAGTGACTTTCGAAACATCATTAGTCTCCCCACAGCCAATGAACGGATTTGCTTTTTTTTTGTTGGAAGTCCCAAGCCTGCTTTGCAAGTTCTATCAGTGCCTCATTTCAAAAGTCTTTGATGAGTAGCCTTGGGGCATGTCCTCTTGAGATCATGGCCTTCGTTTAGAGGCTCATCTGATTGAAGTGCAAATTGTCCTTTAAAACAGACACTGAAATGTCATGCTGCGATATCAAGGGTCTGCCTTGGCTTGTCTGGACGAACCTCGGGCCTTAAACCTTCTGGTAGTTCAACCTCGGAAAAAAAACGGGAGGTTAAAAGACAAATCTCTTTTCTGATCCTCGCTTCTTGAGACCAGGCTTGGAGTGATTGATGTCGTTATTTTTGGCAAGGGGTTGCTTTTGAAGGCAGGGCAGCATTAATAAATAAAAAGCAGAATCAAAAGTGGGACAGGCTGGAGGGCTGGAGGCGTGAGCCAGTGGCACCAACCCTGGGTCAACAGAGTGGAAATGTAAGAAGTGGGGGGGATGCGAGAGCGATGTCGCGGGATGGGGAAGTGAAACGTGGTTGAAATGGTTGTTGAAAAATGACCCTTTGAGATGTTCTTTTCTTTCCGTTAGATCGCAGCTTTGCTCGGGAACCACTCCTTTTTTCTCTCTCTTGCTAGCAGTCTTCAGTTGTTCCTTAAATAGAATACAACTCCCCCGCCCCCAGCCTACCCTGCAATCCATCGTGAGGTCACCCTTTCTATGGATGCCAACAGAGCTTGTACTATGGCCAGTCAGATCACTCACAGAGCCACCTAAGCAATAATTAAAGCTAGTTGATCTGCCATCTGGTGCTTGACACCTGTTTTTTTTAATATTCTGTAGGTCTACAGGAAGGCCATTCAGATAAATGCCACTGTATTTGTCGAAAATGAAGATCTGCTCAAACTGGTTCTTAAGGTTGCTCTAGTTTGTATTCATGTTAGGAGCTGTCACCGAGATTTGAGAAGACCTGTGGCTGAATGGCCACCTTCTTTCTCGTGTTTGTAACAGCCTCAAATAAAACTGCTAAATAAATCGCGTGAAAATTTACCTCAGTGTCCGGGGTCGCCAACCCTGCAGCATTGTCCTGGTGTCTCCAGGAATTAATATCCTCAATACTGCTGATTAATAAATCATAGGGGCATTACAAAAACGTTTTCTTTTCTTGGATCACTTTTGTTTATTAGTTGCAAAGGATATTTGAGATGGGGTGGGGGGGAAAGGAAAAGGCTGTTTTGATTGCGTGCGAAGGTTGGAAGCAAGAAGTCATGTGACAAAACCTCCCAGACTATGTCCAACCAGAGTTGGCAGCCCTAGTCACTTGTGGTAATGTGAAATGAAATAAAAATCTGATGATAGTCCGATGTTCGGTGTTAGGTGTACACCTGTGCATTCTGGGGTGCCGAAGTGCACCAGGCCCCTAAATGTCCTTTTTACACTTGCAAATTAGGATTAGGTAGTCTGAGGGCCTAAACAGCACTCCAGCTATCCCATAGTCCCAGTGCCAACTGGGCACAGGGAACAATCCCTGCTCTGGAAGTGGTAGGCCCGAGGCACACTCGATATTGAGCCTCGGGTGGACCTGTTTTAAAGTAGATTGGTGAGCTGCAGACACCTGTCACATGTCCCCAGGCAGCTTGCCGGCGCACCGGTTTACATTTCAGGCCGCTGCATCACTGGGGAGGTTCTGGGATTGGGGGAGGTGATCAAGAGGGGGCCAAGTGGGGGCAATGGGACTGCTGTGGAGTCAGGAGGGGCCATTCCTGTTTTTCACAGCTCCACATTCAGGTGAGTATTCTTTTAAAGAACTTTTTTACCTTTTTGGTGGCAGCCTCCAGCGGCCCCTTTAAGCCCCGCCAGTTAGGCTGCACTCAGGCTGCCTTCAGGGCAGTCCAATTTTGGGAAGGGTCCCTGAAATAGGTGTTAGGAGCCTAACACGTGTTTCAGGCACGGGCCCTGGACACCTATACTTTAGCCTTCACCAATATGGCGAGTAATCAGACAAAATTTGACATTGAGCCACATTAGGAGTTATTAGGACAGGTGACCAAAAGCTTGGTCAAAGAGGTATGTTTTAAGGTAACATCTTAAAGGAGGGGAGAGAGGCGGAGATGTTTAGGGAGGGAATTCCAGAACTTAGGGCCTCGGCAGTTGCAGGCATGGCCGCCAATGTTGGAGTGATGGAAATCGCGGATGTGCAAGAGGCCAGAATTGGAGGAACACTGAGATCTGGGAGGGTTGTAGGGAGGGGGCAAAGCCATGGAGGGATTTGAAAATAAAGGAGCCAATGTAGGTCACGTATTGCTAACTGTTGTGAGTCATACGATTCAAAGTTTTAATAGTTTTAAATGCATTTACACTGCAATATATACCTCTGTACAAACCCCTAATCTATATATATACCTCTGTGGAGGAGCCACAAGAGACTCAGTGTACTTTAGTATAATCCCCTTAATTGTATTGTAGTGCAGCCGGGGACTGCACCTTTAAACTGATTGTTACCTTTACAGTGTGTGTTTGCCTTTATCCTGCGTGGTGACGTCATGACGCCGATCACGTGACCGCCAGTGGCGCGAAGAACGTGGGGACGTCATGACGTCAGCTTAGAGAACTTTCCAGCAGTCTTCGACTACCTGGCATCTTGAACGAATGTGTTTTGATTTCTTCCTTGTAACATCCAGCAAACTTCGTTGTTATTAAATTCCAGTCTTTTAATCCATCGAGTTGAGCTGAATTATTTAGTTAGGAACCTCCGTTCCTACATTGGTGACCCCGATCTTGTCGAACAAACTTCGAAGATAATTCAACATGAGCACAAATGCCGTCGCCCTCAAATTGCCTCAGTTCTGGGAGCAGCAACCAGAAGCTTGGTTCCTACAGACGGAAGCACAGTTTCACCTGCGGGAGATCGTAGCGGATTCGACCCGTTATTTTTACGTGGTCTCCGCTCTCGACAGCGCCATGGCCTCGAGGGTCGTCAGCCTACTGAGCAGTCCACCAGACAAGGGCAAGTGTGAGGTTCTCAAAGCTCGTTTACTGCAAATATTTGGTCTTAACAAATCAGAGCGCGCACGCAGGCTCATTGCCATGCCAGGCATCGGGGACTCAAAGCCTTCGGAATTAATGAGCCAAATGCTCACCCTACTTGGTTCGGAAGACCAATGTTTTTTATTCCGAGAACTTTTCCTCTGCCAGCTACCTGACGCGGTGCAGACAGCCTTGGCCAGCTCTGAGATCACCAACTGTGTTAAGCTCACGGCAGAGGCAGACAACATTTTTGTAGTCTCACAGCAGTGCTGTGCAGCCACGAGGAGCCCTTCTCCTGCGCGTGTGAAGCCCAGCCCTCCTCCAGCAGGCTGGTGCACGTACCACAGCCGTTTTGGCGCCAAAGCTCGATGCTGCAAGCCTCCCTGCAGTTTCTCCCCCCAAAAAAATCCTTCAGCAAGCCATCGCCCTTCAAAAAGGACAAGCCCTGAAAAGCGCGTTCAATTTACCATGGCGGTCGGTTCAACGGGGAAATTACTTTATGTTACGGATTCCACAACGGGGAGGCGATTCCTCTGCGGCACTGGGTCCCAGTGCAGCATTTTTCCAGCTTCCAGGCTGGATCTACAATCTGGCGGCCGCGGCCCTGCACTCGAGGCAGCCAATGGCGCGGCGATTCGCGCTTTTGGGAAACGGACGGTTACCGTTACTTTCGGCAGTTAGCAGTTCCTCTGGCAATTTATCACTGCCACAGTGTCACAGGCCATACTAGGAGCCGACTTCTTTTGTGCAAATGGTTTTCTAGTCGACATCCAAAACTGCTGCCTTATTCACGCGTCCACTTACCACGCGGTGCCCTGCCACCGCAGCACCGCCGTGTCCTGGTCGGTCGCCTGTGCAGTACCAGTTCAAGACGGGTTTACACGCCTACTCAGCGAGTTTCCAGAGCTCACCCGGCCTACCGTCTCGGCAGCAGTCACGCAACATGGTGTGGCACACCATATCGCCACGAATGGATCACCGGTTTACGGCCAGGCGCACAGGTTAGAACCCAGCAAACATGCGGCGGCTAAAGCCGAATTCCAAACAATGGAGCGCCTCGGGATCGTCCGACGCTCCGACAGTCCTTGGTCCTCTCCACTGCATATCGTCCCCAAACCAGGTGGAGGGTGGCGGCCTTGCGGTGACTACAGATGACTAAATGATGCCACGACTCCTGACAGGTGTCCCATACCTCATATCCAGGATTTCTCAGCAGATTTGGCTGGAAACTCAATATTTTCAAAGGTGGATCTCGTCCGCGGGTATCACCAGGTTCCGGTGCACCCCCAAGATGTTCCCAAGTCGGCGGTCATCACACCTTTTGGCCTTTTCGAATTTCTCAGAATGCCTTTCAGGTTAAAAAATGCAGCGCAGGCTTTCCAGCGGCTCATGGACTGTTTTACAGGATTTGCCTTTCCTTTTCGTATATCTGGACGATATACTCGTCGCTAGCAAGAACCCCAAGGAACACTTGTTACATCTACGCCAGCTCTTCACTTGGTTAAGCCAGCATGGCCTCATTGTCAACCCGGCCAAATGCCAATTCGGTCTCACCAGCATCGATTTCCTGGGGCACAGGATAACATCGGACGGCGCCGTTCCACTAGCCACCAAGGTTGAGGCTGTTACAGCTTTTCCACGTCCCCTCGCTGTTAAGTCCTTGCAGGAATTCCTGGGGATGGTTAATTTTTACCATCGTTTTGTCCCCAAGGCAGTGCAGTTGATGCAACCGCTGTATGAAGCACTGAAAGGGGAATCTGGCAAAGACCTCATCAACTGGACTCCCCAGATGGACCAGGCCTTCCTAGATACCAAAGCAGCACTAGCAGATGCAACCATGCTGGCACACCCTATTCCAGGTGCAACCATCGCTCTCACGACAGATGCTTCGGACTACGCCATTGGAGCGGTGCAGGAGCAGTGGGTAGACGGGACTTGGTAGCCGCTGGCCTTTTTCAGCCGCCAACTACGCAAGAACGAATGCAAGTACAGCACGTTCGATAGGGAGTTGCTCGCCCTGTTTTTGGCTATTCGACATTTTCGCTTTCTGCTAGAAGGACGCCCGTTCACCGCGTTTGTGGACCACAAACCACTCACGTTTGCCATGGCCAAAACGTCTGAACCTTGGTCAGCGCGGCAACAGCGCCACCTCAACTTCATTTTGGAATTAACCACCGATCTACATCACATCTCGGGCAAGGACAATCTCGTGGCCGATTGCTTCTCCCGCGCTCCTGTCCTGGCAGTTAACCTGGGCATCGATTTCGCTGGCTTAGCGGAAGAGCAGTTGGCTGACCCCGAAGTTCAAGCGTACCGGACCACGCCTTGCAGTTAGCAAGTCGCTGATGTTCAGTTCCACTCAGGAGGAACCAGCCTTTTGTGCGACACGTCCATGGGAGTGCCTCGTCCCATAGTGCCGGTCGAGTGGCGCAAGAAAGTCTTTCGGGCGATACACGGGTTGTCGCACCCAGGGATGCGACCTTCACAACGCCTCATGTCCCGCAAGTTCATGTGGAAGGGCATGCACTTAGATGCCCGAGCTTGGACAAACAATTGTATTGATTGTCAAAAAGCGAAAGTTAACCGGCATGTTAAAGCCCCTTTGGCTGAGTTTCCAGTGCCAGAGCGACGGTTTGACCACGTGCACATGGATCTAGTGGGTCGTCTCCCCGGTTCACGGGGTTTCACGCACCTCCTCACAATAGTGGACCGCACCACCAGGTGACCAGAGGCGATTACGTTGGTCGCTACCACTACAGCTGATATTGCCAGGGCATTCCTGTCGTCGTGGGTGGCTCGCTTCGGCGTCCCATCAGACATATCATCGGACCGAGGCCCACAATTCACTTCCGAATTATGGAACGCCGTTGCACAATCAAAAGGTGTTTACTGGATGAGGGTTACTCTAAAACTAATTGTACAGATCCCTACTCAGGGTTTATATACAGGTGTGGTCACTGCCGGTACAACAGTATACAGGAGCTGTAATAGTAGTTCTCCCCTTAAAGGTACATACACTACAATTCCTCCCCTTTTAGATTAACAGTACCATAACATTCATTTAACAATTAAATATCAACTAATTACAATTAACACTTTTAACATGCAACATTAACTGAAAATAGTCTATTTATAAACTCAGTCTTTGGGGAGGCTTCCTGATCCTTTCTGGATAGTGCCTTTCCTGAGTGTCTTGCTCTTCGTGCAGAGGCGATTCTGGCCCCCTGTTGTCGGTTGGTTCATCAGCTTCCGATGCTACTGTTTCTGGGGTAGATGCTACCGGTATGTTGGGTTCATCACCAGGTACGTATGGCCGAGACATGGGGTTGACTCGTTGCTGTGACTCTAGGATCTGGTCAACATGGCATCTCACAATGTTCTCCCCAACATCCACAGTGTACATTAGTGGCCCCTGCCGTGTGCATATCATTCCTGGTTGCCATTTCTCTGTTCGGTAGTCATGGGCCAAGAGTGGTTGCCCTACATTGAAGCTCATTGTCGGCTTCTCATTGAAGTGCTGGAATTGCTTATTCTCAACATCTCTTCATACATTTGGTCTGAGCAAATCCATACGATATCTCAACCTTCGGTTAAAGAACATCATGGCCGGGGTCTGGTTGGTGACTGCATGTGTCGCATTTCTGTAGGCTCACAGGAAATCGTCCACCTTATGCTGCAGTGGAATGTCGTCATCGCACATGGCCCTTACTGCTTTCTTAAAGGTCTGTATGAACCTCTCAGCCAATCCATTTGTGGCTGGATGATACGGGGCGGATGTGTAATGCTTTACCCCATTCCTTTTCATGAATCTTCGAAACTCCTCGGACACAAACTGTTGTCCGTTATCAGAGCAAATCTGCTCTGGCAAGCCGTTCCTGGCAAATATGGTCCGTAGGACTGCAATCATTTTCTCCATGGTGGTGGAGGACATTTTGATCACCTCAGGCCATTTCGAGTGCGCATCCACGGCTATTAAAAACATTGAGTCCATGAATGGACCAGCAAAATCAATATGCACCCGTTGCCATGGAGATGAGGGCCACTCCCATGGGTGTAGAGGGGCATGTGGTGGTGCATTTTGGACCATCTGGCATCCTGAGCAGCTCTTTGTCAGGTCCTCGATTTGCTGATCGATCCCCGGCCACCACATAATAAGCCCTAGCAAGGCTTTTCATTTTCACCCCTCCCAGATGGCCTTCGTGAAGATCATTGAGCACTCTCTCCCTTATCTTGGGTGGAATTACCACTCGGGATCCACACATCAAGGTCCCCTGGCATACTGACAGCTGTTCTCTTCTGGATGAGAATGCTGGCAACAGTGAGTCACCATGTGTTGGCCATCCCTTCACCGTCAAGTCATATACCCGAGACAGTGTCGGGTCATTTCGGGTCTCCTTCTCTATATCAGCGTTAGTTACAGGCAAGCGTTCAATTATAGTCGAATGAAATATTTCGACAGGGTCCACTGCTGGTGCTTCCTCCGCAGTAGGCAGTGGCAGGCGTGATAGCCCATCAGCGTTTCCATGCTGTTTCGTGCCCTTATACTCAATTTCATATTGGTTCACCCCTAGAAAAAGGGACCATCTTTGTAGCCGTTGCGCAGTCATCACCGGAATGCCCTTCTTTGGATTAAAGATGGAGACAAGTGGTTGGTGGTCAGTCAGCAAGGTGAACTTCTGCCCGTGCAGATAGTGGTTGAACTTTTTCACTCCCCACACTAGGCTGAGGGCGTCCCTGTCAATCTGGGCGTAGTTACGCTCGGCTGAGGTTAGTGATCGTGACGCAAAGGCTATTGGCCTCTCTGAGCCGTCCGAGAATTTGTGCGACAGCACCGCTCCAATGCCATAGGCTGATGCATCACACGCCAACCGAATTGATAGTGCTGGGTTGAAATGAGCCAACACATCTTTTGATGTGATCAATTCTTTGCTCTTCTGGAAAGCTCGTTTTCATTCGTCATTCCACTTCCATGGTACCCCCGTTTGCAGTAGAGTGTTCAGTGGGTGTAGTACGGTAGACAAATTTGGGAAGAACTTATGGTAGTAGTTCACCAGCCCGAGGAATGACCTCAGTTGTGACACATTTTCCAGTGCTACAGCCTTGACTACTGCCTCAATCTTTTCAGGGGATTTATGTAACACCTCTTCATCAATAACGTGGTAACAATACGAGATCTGCTTCTGGAAAAACTCGCATTTGTGGCGATTAGCTCGGTGCCCATATTCCTTCAATCTAGTGAGCACCTGCTCCAGGTTGGCGAGGTGATCACTGTCATTTTCGCCCGTCACCAGTATGTCATCCAAATAACACTGGCTCCCTGGAATCCCTTGCAGGACTTGATCGATTGCCCTTTGCCAAATAGCCGGAGCTGATGCTACCCCGAACAACAGCCGGTTGTATTGGTAGAGACCTTTATGAGTGTTGATCGTGAGGTACTGTTTCGAGGCTTCTTCTACCTCCATTTGCAGGTATGCCTGGGTCAGATCAATCTTAGTGAAGCGTTTCCCTCCAGATAGCGAGGCGAAAATATCTTCAATCCGCGGAAGCAGATATTGTACCGTGTGAAGGATTGGGTTCACTGTCACCTTAAAGTCCCCACAGATGCGAACCTTCTTTGGTTCCCCAGGCGTATTACTCAATGACCTCTTCATTACAGGAACGATGGGTGTAGCCCACTCGCTCCAGTCCACTTTGGACAGTACTCCAGAATGTTCCAAACCTTCCAGCTCTGCTTCGACGGCTGGGCGGACCACATAAGGCACCGGTCTAGCCTTAAAAACTTTGGGCTTGCATTTTCCTCTATTTTGATCATCGCTGTTATGCCTTTTAGTGTTCCGAGTCCCTCCTGGAACACTTCTTGTGCGTCAGTTAGCATTTTTGACAGTCATCCAGGTGTGACGTTGTCATCCTTTTTGGCATCTACAGTCAGTGCTTGTATGGAATGCCAATCTAGCTGTATCTTCCGGATCCATTCACGTCCTAGTAGTGGTGGTCCTCCCTCTGGCAATACATATAGGTCCATTTTTGGTGTTTCCTTGCCGTTATATATAACGTTCACCCTTATTTTTCCTTTGGGGTAGATTTTTTGCCCCGTGTACGTCTTCAAGACGATCTTTGTATCTCTCAAGGGTATATGTGAGAATAGCCGCTTGTAGTCCCTTCGGTTTATGACTGTTAGGGCTGATCCTGTGTCCAATTCCATTTTCACTTGGACTCCGGCTATCTTGAGCGTGACCCAGATAGTTTGGTGATCCTCCGTTTTGATCACATTATGTAGTTTCAGACAACCCAGCTCCTTGCTTCCGGAGTCTGTATCACTTTTCTGTTCATCTGAACTACTCTCCGTCACCTTATGTACCTTCTTGTACTTCTCCTGTGGAGATTTCTTGCTGCTGGTTTTCTTTTCCGACCTGCAGACTCTTGCTATGTGTCCTACTTTTCCACACTGTCTGCACTCTTGGTCCTTGAACCAGCAATCCTTATGGTCGTGTGTTGTTTTGCCGCAGCGATAGCACTTCACTGTTCCGTATGACATTTCATTTGTGCCATATTCTTGCGGTCTCCATTGTATCTCTGCCGCGCCCCGTGCTGCTGCTTCATGTGATACTGCCATGCTGAAAGCCTTGTCCAGCGTAAGATCCTTTTCTGATAGAAGCCATTGCTGGGTTCCTTCACTTTGAAGCCTACACACAAACTTGTCCCTTAAAGTATCTGCTAGTCCCGTTCCAAACTGGCAGTGTTTCGATAGCTTGCGCAGTTCCGTTAAATACTCAGCATTACTTTCATCTTTATGCTGGTTCCTTTTGTGAAACTTAAATCTTTCTGCTATCAGCAGCGATGTGGGGTTTAAGTGGTCCTGTAGGATTGACACTATGTTTTCAAAATTATTTTCCATTGGTTTCTCTGGGGTTACTAGGTTTCGCAGTAAGCCATATGTTTTTGCACCCATTGAATTCAACAATACCAGCGCTTTCTTGTCATCTGGCATTTCATTCGCCTTGCAGTATACTTCAATGCGTTCGACATATGTCGTCCAATCTTCGACTTCATTGTCGAATGCTGTGATACTGCCACTCTTCGGCATTTTTGGGTGTGGTTAGACTGGCTCAAAATGACGTCTTCCGCGTTCTCCCTTCTTCTCCGCTGCGGCTCAAAATGGCGTCTCCCGCGCTCTCCCTTCTTCTCCGCTGCGGCTCAAAATGGCGTTTCCCGCGCTCTCCCTTCTTCTCTGCTGTGGCTCGGCCCTTGAACATCGGCTGTGCTCTGTGCGTTTTCATGCGTGCCTCTCTCTCTCGTTGCCGCTGCTCAGCCCTTGAACACCGGCTGCGCTCTGTGCGCTCTACCCTCTCTCTTCTCCCGTCGACACTGCTCGGCCTTTTCTGTGCCATCTGTCGGCTCTAGCTGCCGCTGTCCGGGAAGGGTCTGCACCGTACCTGTTGTCAGCCGGTTTCGCTGGACCACCATGACTGGAGAACCAAGCCCAGCTCTCAACAGCCTCCCCTGCGATGCTCAAATCTCCGCTGGATGGTCGACACCCGTGCTTCTGGACTCGGCCTACTTCTTTCACTGTTCTCCAGGAGCGAATCCCTGGGAGGTGATGCAGAGTTGTAGGTAGGTTTGAATCATCTCGTCGCCAATGTTAGATCCGTGTATCTTGATGTTGTATTTCCTTCAATAATGAGACAAGGGACTGCAGGGAACAATCAACAGGTGTTTACTGGATGAGGGTTACTCTAAAACTAACTATACAGATCCCTACTCAGAGTTTATATACAGGTGTGGTCACTGCCGGTACTACAGTATACAGGAGCTGTAAAAGTAGTTCTCCCCTTAAAGGTACATACACTACACAACTGGGTAGACAGATTGCCTTGGGTGATGCTAGGGCTAAGCACGGCTCCCAAGGAAGACCTTCAGTTTTCATCAGCTGAGTTAGTTTACAGGCAAACCTTGAGGGTCCCTGGTGACTTCCTGCCTCTGCATACAGAACCGTGGTCTTCAACTCAGCAGCTTATCCAGCGTCGCGAGGCGGCCAAGAACTTCCTGCCCATTCTGACCTCGCATCATTGCTTACAGAGGCCTCACATTCCTGCAGACCTCATGTCCGCCGATTATGTCTTCATCAGGCACGACGTGCACAGAGACCCACTTAAACCACCATATGCCGGCCCATTTCGTGTCATATTTGCCGGTGAGAAATATTTCACCGTCGACGTAGGCGGCAGACCGGACACCATCTCCATCGACTGTCTGAAGGCCGCTCACCTCGATCGCACTGAAACAATAGTGCCTGCCCAGCCACCTCACCGAGGATGACCGCCATTGCATGCTGATTCATCATTACAACAGCCAGCTGTTGAACCGCCTACAGATGCCTCACCGTCATTTTCAGTCAGACACTGCGTTCTCCGCACCTGACATGCCGCAACAACCACAGCCAGGCTCCATGCTTTCTCCCGATGTTCCACTTCCGCCGCCTGAGGGTCGTCGACACTCGGAGAGAACCATCAAGCCCCCTGTTCGTTTGACACTGGCCATTAACGGGGATTCTGGGGGTGCGCCTGTGGAGGAGCCACAAGAGACTCAGTGTACTTTAGTATAATCCCCTTAATTGCATTATAGTGCAGCCGGGGACTGCACCTTTAAACTGATTGTTACCTTTACAGTGTGTGTTTGCCTTTATCCTGCGTGGTGATGTCATGATGCCGATCACGTGACCGCCAGTGGCGTGAAGAACGTGGGGATGTCATGACGTCAGCTTAGAGAACTTTCTAGCAGTCTTCGACTACCTGGCATCTTGAACAAACGTGTTTTGATTTCCTCCTTGTAACATTCAGCAAACTTCGTTGTTATTATATTCCAGTCTTTTAATCCATCGAGTTGAGCTGAATTATTTAGTTAGGAACCTCCGTTCCTACACCTCTGTACAAACCCCTAATAATCTATATATATACCTCTGTACAAACCCCTAATCTATATATATACCTCTGTACAAACCCCTAATCTATATATATACCTCTGTACAAACCCTTAATCTATATATATACCTCTGTACAAACCCCTAATCTATATATATACCTCTGTACAAACCCCTAATCTATTTATATACCTCTGTACAAACCCCTAATCTATATATATACCTCTGTGCAAACCCCTACTCTCCAAAACTGTTCTGGGAAAAAGATTCTCTTTATTTACTTTCTAAATTTTTTAAATATATCTTTTAAATAACTTTCAATTGTACTTATTGTACTCCTCCTTGCATGAAAGCATTTGCCTCTCTTTTATTTCCCCTTCCCTCAGTCTGCCCTCTCCTGCCTGTCCCTGTGCAGAGAGACGACTGGTAAACACGGCCAGTCATCTGCTGATGTTGTTCAATAAATGCCAGCTGGTCAGCTGACCGAGAGTGACCTCGTCTCCTGCAGATTTTGTGTTCGGCCCATATGGGAGGGCTTACTGGCCTTCATTCATTACTTACCCTGATCGCACGGCCTAGACTGAGAGCTCCATTTCATCAATAAAAGATACAAACTCAGCATGCCATTATGTAGCATGCTTTGAGTACCCACAGAAGAAAGCTGCCACTAAATAACTGTTGGTAATCTATCTCAGAAAGGGCATGAGGGTGGTTAGTATTGGAATTCATAAAATCACACAGCACAGAAGGAGGCCATTCAGCCCATTGTGCCAGCTCTTTGAAAGAGCTATTCCAATTAGTCCCCACTGTTGTGTATGTACCTTTAAGGGAATAACTGGTCTTAGACTGCAGTGCCGGCAGTGACCACCCCTGTATAAAAGGCCCTAGCAGGCTTCTGTAGTTTCAGTTTCAAGCTGCCTCTTGTTCAGTAAAGTACCTGTTAAACTGTTCTCCCGAAGTCCGTGTATTATTGAGGCGCGGACTTTACAGTGGCGACGAGTAAGTTCGAACTCACCTGCAGTGTGGCATCATCTCACGGGGATCTCGCCTGAAAGGAAGGTCCTGGAAGGTCGTAGTCTGAGCAACGGGCGTCGACCGAGGGCAACCGCCCAAAGAATCCATCGGTGTTTGGAGAATTGCGGGAGAGACTGTGGTTCCAGCGAATCGTGCTGGTAGCAGGTAGCGCGCTGACCCTTCCGGACTGCGGCGGGCTCAAGCTCGATCAAGCGGCTCTACAAATTGGGCCACGCAGCGTCGTCGGGAAATGAAAACAAGAGAGAGAGGGTGGAGCGCACAGGGCGCGGTCGGTGCTCGAGAACAGGACAGCGGAGAGAAACTAAACGGGGGGGAAGGAAAGCGAGATGCGCCGAAGCTGCGGGCCGCCGCCATTACCCCGTACAATGCTAGGAGCAGCGTGGCAGTAAGGGGAAGAAGCAAAAGCGTGGGAGGCGCCATTTTATTCCATTGGGGAAGAAGCAAAAGCGCGGGAGGCGCCATTTTAAATCGCCCAAGTTGCCGAAAAGTGGCAGTATCACTGCTTTCAACAACGAGGTAGAAGACTGGACCACGTATGTGGAAAGAATTGAAGTGTACTGCAAGGCAAATGAGGTGGCTGATGGAAAGAGGGCACCGGTATTATTAAATCTGATGGATGCGAGTACGTATGGCCTATTGCGGAATTTAATTACCTCAGCTAAACCAATGGAGAAAAGTTTTGAGGAGATTGTTCATATCTTACAGGAACACCTAAGCCCTACACCACTGCTGATAGCAGAAAGATTCAAGTTCCATAAAAGAAACCAGCACAAAGATGAGAGCAATGCTGACTATCTTACAGAACTACGCAAGTTATCGAAGCACTGCCAGTTCGGAGCAGGACTGGCAGACACCTTACGGGATAAGTTTGTCTGCGGGCTCCAGAGTGAAGGAACCCAGAAACGACTACTTTCAAAAAAGGACCTGACGCTAGAACAGGCTTTCAGCGTGGCAGTATCCTATGAAGCAGCAGCACGGGGAGCTGCGGAAATACAACAGAAACCACAAGAATACAGCGCTAACGAAATGGCGTATGGAGCCGAAAAGTGTTATCGCTGCGGCAGAACAACCCATGAGCAGAAGGACTGCTGGTTTAAAGACAAAATATGCAGGCAATGTGGGAAAATGGGACATATAGCAAGAGTCTGCAGGTCGGGAAAGAAGACCAACACGACAAGAACTACTAAGGAACAGTACAGGAAAGTAAAGAAACTGACAGATAGTAGTTCAGAAGATCAGGAGAGTGATAAGGACTCCGGGAGCAGGCGACTAAGTTGTTTAAAGTTACACAACGTGATCGCAAAAGAAGATCACCGAACCATTTGGGTCACCCTCATGATAGCAGGGTCCCCAGTGAAGATGGAATTGGACACAGGATCAGCCCTAACTGTCATGAATCGACGAGACTATGAGCGGCTATTTTCACACATACCCTTAAAGGACACGTCCATTGTATTGAAGACATACACGGGGCAAAAGGTCTACCCCAGAGGAAAAATAAGGGTGCCAGTTGAATATAACGGAAAGGAAACACAGAAACTATACATGTATATACTACGAGATGGAGGACCACCATTATTGGGACGTGAATGGATCCGAAGACTACAATTGGATTGGATTGGCATTCCATTCTGGCACTAACTGTGACTGACAATGTTATGTATTGTGTGTTCTCCTCCCACCTGTGGTGGCGCCGTCACAGGAGATAAATGGTTGGGTATTCTCTCGGTTAAGTTTAGCTCTCTTTGTTCGGAACTTGCCAGAACTTCCTTTCCTTCCAATAAAGCACTTCATGTTTGAATCTCTGAGTTCTGAGTCCTAAATTGTGTCTAGGTAGAAAGGTACCGACACAACAAGTGGCAACGAGGAGCGGATGAATCTGCGTACGTTACGGGTGCAGTGAGTAAACAGAAAATTTAATTTGAAACGTGAGGTGGCTACTATATTAGGAAACATCGGTGATTTTGATGAAAATGTGGAGCAATGGAGCGCATATACGGAACGTTTTGACTATTTTGTATTGGCGAATGCGGTGGCAAATGAAAAGGTCATGCCTACCTTTTTGAGTGTAATCGGGCCGAAGACTCAATTTACTTCGCAGCCTCGTGCAGCCAGATAAGCAACTAGTGGAAATTCTTGGAGCACATTTTTCACCAAAACCTCTGGTTATTGCTGAGAGATTTAGATTTCACAAACGGAATCAAGAGGAGGGGGAATCAGTGGTGATGTTTATTGCTGCTTTAAAAAGGTTGTCAGAACACTGCCAGTTCAAGGAGGTGCTGAATGACACCATTAGAGACAGACTTGTGTGTGGTCTGCAAAATGCAGCCACACTGAAGCGCCTTCTTACTGCGGACAACCTTACTCTTGAAAAGGCCATTGAAGTTAGTGTCTCCATCGAGATGGCGGAAAAGGAGGCTCACCAGTTGAGTTCAACAGGGAGAGCTCACAAGGTGTCGCCTGAGCCTAAAGGTGCGCGGAACGGCACATGTTACCGTTGTGGGAAAACGGGCCATCACGCTAATGACTGCTGGTGTACGGAGCTGGAATGCCGAAATTGTGGCAAAAAGGGTCACATTGAACGCGCCTGTAGAGGTAAAAAAAGAACAGACAGAGCTGGGAAGCATGGAAGCAAAATGTCTGTATTTGGACAAGAGAGGAAAAAGAGTGTTCATTCAGTGCAGTATGATGGAACAAGCAAAACAGAGGGGAGCGACACCTCTGAGGAGGAAGAGGTGCATATACTGACAGTTGCAGGTGGTTCAAATGGCTACTGGGTGTCACCACTGGTGGAGGGACAATCAGTGCGGATGGAGGTGGACACAGGCGCGGCTGTGTCCCTTGTTTCAGACACTGTCTACAAAAAATGCTAAAGCATCTTACCCTTACCCTTATGGGGAGCGGGCAGGAATTTGGACATGAGTCTAGGTTTGGATCGGTCATGGCCCTGTGGGTAGCGGAGCGGGCCCAGGGGCCGTGTAGCCTGATCCTGCTCCTATTTCGTGTGTCTAATTCTGCTAGATTCAGGAGATGGTTCTGTGATAGTGGATTGGCGGTTAGGATCAGATCAGCCATGATCATATTGAATGGTGGAGCAGGCTCGAGGGGCCAATTGGCCTACTCCTGCTCCTATTTCTTATGTTCTTATGTTCAGCCAACAAACATTGTGCTAAAGACGTATACCGGCGAACCTGTGGCCATGAGAGGAGTCATTGAGGTGACAGTTAAATTGAACGGACAGACTGCAAAACTGCCACTATATGTGGTAAAGGGAAATTACCCATCGCTACTGGGACGTGCGTGGCTAGAGAAAATCACGCTGGACTGGCCTGCAGTCCGCATGATGTCAAAAGGGGAGTCAGGTCTGACTGCAGTGTTAAACAAACATGCAGAACTCTTCAATTGGGAACTTGGGAGCATGAAAAAGATCAGCGTGAGACTGGACATTAAACCTGACAGCAAGCCGAAGTTTCACAAAGCCCGACCTGTACCCTATGCAATTAGGCCAAAAGTTGAGGCTAACTTGGAGGCCTTAGTCGAGAATGGAGTCCTGGAGCCTGTGAGCGTGAGCAAATGGGCCACACCCATTGTTCCTGTCCTGAAAAAGGATGGATCTGTTCGAATCTGCGGGGATTTTAAAGTGACTATTAACCCGGTGCTGTCTGTGGAACAATACCCTCTTACCCTCATTGATGATCTTTTTACGGGCCTGGCCGGAGGGCAAAAGTTCAGCAAAATAGACTTATGCCAGGCTTATCTACAAATGCATGTCGATAACAAATCAAAGGAGCTGCTGACAATTGTGACACACAAGGGGCTATACAGGTACTGCCGCCTTCCGTTTGGAATTACGTCGGCCCCTGCTCTATTCCAAAGGGCAATGGATCAGATTTTGAGTGCACTGCCAGGAGTCCAGTGCTACCTGGACGACATCCTTGTCACTGGGAGAGATGAGGAGGATCATCTTCTGAACTTGGATGCGACATTACAATGACTGAAAGAGTACGGACTCAGAGTTCGTAAAGACAAATGTGAATTCTTTCAGTCTTCAGTTGAGTACCTGGGGCATGTGATTGACGCTACTGGCCTGCATAAGGCGCCGCCAAATGTCAAGGTGATCGTGGAGGCCCCAGCACCCCAGAATGTGAGCCAGTTACGTTCATTTCTGGGGCTACTTAACTACTATGGGAAGTTTATTCCAGACTTAGCAACATTGCTGAAGCCGTTACATCAGTTGCTATGTCAAGGCAAAACATGGAAATGGACTGAACTGTGCAACGAAGCTTTCGCCCAAGCAAAGAAAGCATTGCTGAATTCGGAGGTCCTGACACACTTCGACCCAAAGCTACCCGTGCAGCTAGCATGTGATGCATCACCATATGGTGTGGGAGCAGTCATATCCCACATCATGCCTTCGGGTGAAGAGAAACCTATCGCCTTCGCATCACGCACCTTGAACAAGGCCGAGAGAAACTATGCGCAGATCGAGCGCGAGGCCTTGGGAATCGTTTTTGGAATTTGAAAATTTCATCAGTACCTGTTTGGGAGAAGGTTCACACTCCTGACAGACCACCGTCCATTGACTTCAATCTTCGGGCCCCACACCGGAATTCCGTCTCTCGCTGCAAGCAGGATGCAAAGGTGGGCTTTACTGTTGTCAGGACACACATACGACATCAAATATCGCAAATCAGACTTGCACGGCAACGCAGACGGTCTCTCGAGGCTACCCTTGCCTGTTACTCCCCTAGAGCCTCGTTAGATAGACATCTTCTACTTTAGACAAGTGGAGGGAGCACCTGTCACTGCAGTTCAGGTGCAAAGGTACACCCGCAACGATCCAGTCCTGTCTGAGGTAATGGATGATGTCATTCGAGGGAGAGTGATAGGAGATTCTCCTAGTTTGAAACCTTACGTTTCAAAAAGAAATGAGCTCTCCGTCCAGGCAGGTTGTCTTCTTTGGGGACGCCGTGTCATCATTCCGCCACCTCTGAGGGAACCTATACTGCAACAACTTCATACAGGCCACAGTGGGATGGTTCGGATGAAGGAAATGGCAAGACGCTACTTCTGGTGGCCAGGTCTCGATGGGAATATTGAGGAGAAAGCCAAAACATGTTCCCCATGTCAAAGGGTCCGGAATGTTCCACAGCTGGCAACCCTACACCCCTGGGATTGGCCTGCAGAAGTGTGGCAGCGAGTACATGTGGACTTCGCCGGTCCTTTCGAAGGGAAGATGTTTATGGTGGTTGTGGATGCTCGTAGCAAGTGGCCGGAGGTCGCTGTGATGAGGTCTACCATGGCAGAGAAAACAATTGAGAAACTTGGTGAGATGTTCAGCCGTTATGGCTCACCGGAACAACTTGCAAGTGACAATGGTCCACAATTTGTATCACACGAGTTTGCAACCTTCCTGCATGTGAATGGTATCCAACACATCAGGTCTGCACCCTATCATCCCTCTACTAACGGCCAGGCAGAAAGGTTCGTGCAAACTTTGAAGCACGCCTTGAAGGCATCGCAAGGTCAGGGCTCAATCCACCAATGTCTGAACAGCTTCCTGTTGTCCTACAGGAACGAGCCGCATGCCATAACCAAATCTTCCCCCGCTTCGCTCATGATGAAGAGGCAGTTGCGGACATGTTTTGACTTACTCAGACCTCCAAGGGCAGAGCAGGTTGTCCATCGTCAACAACAAGCTCAAGTTGAAAAGAGAGAGAAAAGAGCCAAGGAGAGACGGTTTCATCCGGGAGAGCACGTCCTAGCTCGAAACTACAACACTGGACCGAAATGGGTTCCTGCTATGGTGATTGCGCAGACGGGCCCTGTGTCTTACACGGTTGAGACTGCTGAGGACGTCGTCTGGAGAAGACACACAGATCAACTGTTGCTAGGAGCAGAGACAGCCACTGTTAAGTCTGTGAGTTGTTCAAGTAATTAATACTCAGACTTAATCAGTAACAATAAAACAGGTCTTTACTGGTTGGAGGTAGGGACTACACTGAATACAAGATTACTGCACAGTGCTTATATACCGGTGTGTTCACCCCCGGTATTACGTCTACAGCAGTCTGAGAAAGTAGTACATCTCTTAAGGTGGAACAGGCTTAAGCTCTCTTAAGGTGGAACAGGTTACATACACAACACTCCTCCCTTCTTAGCTTTATAGTCATCCCCCCCATTTAACATAACGTAATAACATATATACATATATAACTTCATGTTTAACGTAACATATCACAGATTCAGTCTCTGCGGAAAACAGTTCACAGATTCAATCTCTGTGGTGTAGTTGGTTCACGTTACTCATTCAATAGTCCTTTCATGGATTTAACAGCTTGAACTTCCGAACTGATTTGGCTCCGTTCGGAGGGACCACGTGTGTGATCTGGTAGAGGTGATAATGGTTCAGATGGGTCATCTTCTGTTTTTACTTTTCCTTTTCTGCTTCTTGGAGACTCTCTGGGCTCCATTGTCAGCTGCCACAGCTGCCAGCTGCATGCGCAGTTCCTCCTTCTCTTCCTCCTTTTTTTGTAGTAGAGCCACCTTCTCCCGATGTTCCGTAGACTTTCGGTGCTCCTCCATGATTTCTGTATGGTGGGAGTCGAAGTTACAAGTTGGGCAGGACAGGACATAGTAATATTCGGAGTCGTCCGACAGGTCAGCGAGAGGGTCGTCTATTTCCTCCATACCCAGCTGGACGTTAGCCAGCTCTTGTTCCAAATCCAGACATCTTTCCTGAAGAGACTTCTTCATGTGTACCTCTGCATCCAGCTTTTTCTGGGCTTTCAGCAAGTCGTTTACTAGTGACCTCATTTGTGATTTTAATACTTCAACTTCCTTTGGAGATTGATTGATCGGACTATGCAATCCCTCTACCGGAGCAGCTGTTTCAGCGGTCTGTTGTTCTACATTGACGTGAGTCAGCGTACGTTTGGCATCCAATGGCTGCTCTGTTGCAGTCGTTTCAGTCTGTGTCGTCACATCAGCCATCTCAATGACTTTTGAGAGCTCCGAACCCTTTTCCTTTGAAGATCGCAGCTCGTGTTCAAGTTTTTCCCATTTCAGAGTCTTGTCCCTCAGCATATGAAGGAGTTGGCTGACCGTTAACTCTTCTGACACCAGATTATGGCACGCACCTTCAGAACCTGAATCAGCTTTGATTCGTTCGGCCTCCTCGCGCAGATGGTTGGTGTGCTCCTGCTCCATTTTCTCCATCAGTTGCTTCTGTTGCCTTTCCAGATTCTCCCACTCTGTAACAAAGAACTTTTTTATTTCATTCATCTCTTGCTCAAAACGGCGAATCATTTGTTCTAATTGCTGTTGTAGTTTGAAATGGAGTTGAGTTCGAGCCCGGTGTCCCTCAGAAATGGGCACATCAGTAGACTTGCCAGACTCAGAATCCACAGTTAAACTATGTTGTTGTTGCTCAGTGGAATTCTGTGCTGAAACTTTGTCTTTTGCACCTGAGTTGGGCTTACCATCATCCGTTCCAGAGTCTGGGCCGACTATCTTCACCGAGTTCTCACTCGTTATTGTTTGTAGGAAATGCCAGTCCATATTCATTTTCCTAATCCACTCCCGTCCTAGTAGTGGAGGACCTCCTTCAGATATCACATATAAGTCCATTATTTGACTGTCTTCACCCTTGTGGACCACTGCAACCTCTATTTTCCCGATGGGGTACACTCTTTGCCCCGTGTATGTTTTCAATATAATCCCCGTATCCTGTAGGGGAATGTGTTGGAATAACTTTCCGTAATCTTTCTTATTCATGACCGACAATGCCGATCCAGTGTCCAATTCCATTTTTACTTGGACTCCTTCTATCTGAAGAGTAACCCAAATTGTCTGGTGGTCTGCACCCTTACCAACATTGAGTACCCTTAAGCTAGCCAGTTCAATACTGCTTAAGCCAGCCAGTTCATTACTGCTAGCGTCTGAATCGGACTCCTGTTCGGCCACCTTGTGTACTTTTGCATATTTTCCTTGCGGTGACTTCTTGTTGCTGGTCTTCTTCCCTGACCTGCATACTCTAGCTATATGTCCAAGCCTACCACAAGTTCTACATTCTTGGTTTTTAAGCCAACACTGGTTCTGATCATGCGTTGTCTTTCCACAACGATAACATTTGGCAGAACTCACACCCAATTTGTGTGCACTGAGCTCCAGTGACCGTAGCTGCATTACTGCCGTGCCTCTCGCTGCGGCTTCGTGTGCTGCTGCCATAGTGACCGCCTTCTCAAGCGTCAGCTCATTCTCCTCGAGCAGTCACTTTTGTGTATCCTGTTTAAATAAACCACACACAAATTTGTCTCGTAGTGCATCTGTCAGTCCCGTTCCAAACTGGCAATATTTTGCTAATTTACGCAATTCCAGCAAATATTCAGCATTGCTTTCATGCTGTAGCTGCCTTCTGTCGTAAAATTTAAATCGTTCCGCTAGCATCAGCGGCGTGGGGTTTAGATGATCTTTCAGGACAGTAACAATCTCATCGAACGTCTTATCCGCCGGTTCATCTGGTGATAACAGGTGTTTCAATTGCCCGTATGTCTTCGCACCCATTAAATTTAATAATGTTAGAGCTTTATCTTGGTCACGAATTTTATTGGCCTTACAATAACTTTTTACTCTTTCAACATATGTGGCCCAATCTTCGAGGTCACTATCAAAGGTGCTAATATTCCCGTGTTTAGGCATTGTAGATTTGCAATTTCTCAGATTTTATTTTCTTTACTTGTTATCAAAGATGGCGGCTTCCCGCTCTTGCCGTCGTCCTCCGCCCACAAAATGGCGGTTTTCCCGCGCTTGGCGGTCTTCACCCGTCCCCCGACGCCGTCTCCCTTCAGCCCCCGAGTGCGGCCCTTACCTTCGCCGCGATCGCCCGAGTGCGGCCCTTATCAGCGGATGCGGTCGCTGGATCGCGAAGTGGCTCCCGACCGAAGCGGCTCTCGGCCCTTATCTTCTGTGCGATCGATAGCCCGCGCTGTGCACCGCGGCTCTCGCACCTTGAGCTTCTGCAGCCGCCGCGCCTTTCAGTCCGAGTGCGGCCCTTATCTCCTCCAACTTCCCCAGCCCTGTCTTTGCAGCCGACGCTGCTCGGCTTACCCACCACCGAGGTTGAAAAAGAAGCTGCAGGATGTCTTCTGTCCTCCAGTTTTCAGTCGCTGATGGAGGCTTCAGGGTCCTAATGCCTGTCGCTTCCAGTGGGGTGGTGAGATTTGAACCTCTCTTCAACGTCCTGTCTGTGGATGAAGCCGCCGTGGAATAACTGCCGCGGGGTAAGAATCTGACTCGTCGCCAGTGTTAAGTCTGTGAGTTGTTCAAGTAATTAATACTCAGACTTAATCAGTAACAATAAAACAGGTCTTTACTGGTTGGAGGTAGGGACTACACTGAATACAAGATTACTGCACAGTGCTTATATACCGGTGTGTTCACCCCCGGTATTACGTCTACAGCAGCCTGAGAAAGTAGTACATCTCTTAAGGTGGAACAGGCTTAAGCTCTCTTAAGGTGGAACAGGTTACATACACAACAGCCACAGAGGCTCCAACGGCTGGTTGGCCTGAACTGTTTCCGAATGATACCGCAAACCAGTATCCTTTGCCACAGTGCTCTTCTCCAACACAGGAAGTCAAAGAGACTGTTCCACCTGTGCAAACTCCTGACTTTCAACTGACACAGGCAACTTCTCCATCCAGGCCTGTGTCAATGCCTACTGCTGTGGAAGCCAGCGATGACCGCCGGTATCCTGTCAGAGAGCGGCGGCCTCCAAGACGCTTGGATCTGTAGGCTTAGTGACTTACCCACAAGACTGGGGCAGAATAAATCCCAGGGTAAAGTCAGTGTTTGAGGCAGTCTACCTCTACCCTAGGTTAGTTGAGTGTATTGAAAGTAACTTACCTATTGAGGAATAATGTGGACCTTCCATTTAAGAGGGGAGGAAATGTTATGTATTGTGTGTTCTCCCCCCACCTGTGGTGGCGCTGTCACAGGAGATAAATTGTTGGGTATTCTCTCGGTTAAGTTTAGCTCTCTTTGTTCTGAACTTGCCAGAACTTCCTTTCCTTCCAATAAAGCACTTCATGTTTGAATCTCTGAGTTCTGAGTCCTAAATTGTGTCGAGGTAGAAAGGTACCGACACAACAGACAAAAAAGATGATGACGTCGCAGCTGGACGTCTGTCACAAAGTCTATCTGACGCGGAAGAGGTGTTCCAACAAGGACTTGGGACTCTAAAAGGAGTAAAGGCAACCATAAAGATTGAGGATAACGCAACCCCAAAATTTTTCAAGGCCAGAACGGTGCCATACGCGATACGCCCAGCTGTGGAAGCTGAACTGGAGAGTCTGGAGCATTCGGGGGTGCTGTCTAAGGTGGACTGGAGCGAGTGGGCCACACCCATCATTCCTGTAATGAAGAAAGCATTGAGCAGCATGCCTGGGGAGCCAAGGAAGGTTCGCATCTATGGGGACTTCAAGGTGGCTGTGAACTCAGTCCTGCACACAGTACAGTATCCGCTTCCGCGGATAGAAGATATTTTCGCCTCGCTATCTGGAGGGAAACATTTTACAAAGATTGACCTGGCTCAAGCGTATCTACAAATGGAGGTGGAAGAAGCATCTAGGAAATACCTCATGATAAACACTCACAAAGGCCTTTACCAGTACAATCGACTGGTATTTGGGGTAGCATCGGCCCCGGCTATGTGGCAGAGGGCAATGGAACAAGTCCTGCAAGGGATCCCGGGGACCCAGTGTTACTTGGACGACATCCTGGTTACGGGCGAAAATGACAATGAACACCTTGCCAACCTGGAACAGGTGCTCACGAGATTGCAGGAATATGGGCTACGAGCCAACCCTCCCAAATGCGAGTTCTTCAGGAGACAAATCTCGTATTGTGGCCACATGATTGATGAGGAAGGGTTGCATAAGTCGCCGGACAAGATTGAGGCTGTAGTCAAGGCTCCAGCACCAGAAAATGTGTCGCAACTGAGGTCGTTCCTCGGGTTGGTGAACTACTACCATAAGTTCTTGCCGAATTTATCTACAATTCTGCACCCACTGAACGCCCTCCTTCAAACTGGTGTAACATGGAAATGGAGTGATGAGTGTAAGCGTGCCTTTCAGGAATGTAAATGCCAAATCACTTCAAAAGAAGTATTGGCCCACTACAACCCAGCACTAGCGATTCGGTTGGCATGTGAAGCGTCACCTTACGGCATTGGAGTGGTGCTGTCACACAAATT
Source organism: Somniosus microcephalus (assembly GCF_052327205.1). NCBI lineage: Eukaryota > Metazoa > Chordata > Chondrichthyes > Squaliformes > Somniosidae > Somniosus > Somniosus microcephalus. The sequence continues at coordinate 477,579 of NW_028225286.1, read as the reverse complement.
CCGTGACGATTCAGAGAGGCCAATAGCATTTGCATCGCGCTCGCTAACCTCAGCCGAGCGTAACTACGCCCAGATTGACAGGGAGGCCCTCAGCCTGGTGTGGGGGGTGAAGAAGTTCAATCACTATCTGCACGGGCAGAAATTCACCCTACTGACTGATCATCAACCCCTGGTCTCAATTTTTAACTCAAAGAAGGGCGTTCCGGTGATGACGGCGCAACGGCTGCAAAGATGGTCACTTTTTCTAGGGGCACATCAGTATGACATAGAGTACAAAGGTACGAAACAACATGGAAACGCTGATGGGCTGTCGCGCCTACCGTTGCCTACGGCGGAAGAAGCACCTGCAGTGGACCCTGTGGAGATATTCCATGCGACCATAGTCGAATGTTTGCCTGTTACAAACGCAAGTATTGAGAAGGAAACCCGAAATGACCCGACACTCTCTCAGGTCTATGATTTGACGGTGAAGGGATGGCCAGCATATGGCGACTCACTGTTGCCAGCATTCTCGCCAAGGAGGGAAAAGCTGTCAGTGTGCCGGGGAACCTTGATGTGTGGATCCCGAGTGGTAATTCCACCCAAGTTGAGAGATAGAGTACTCAATGAGCTTCACGAGGGTCATCTGGGAGGGGTAAAAATGAAGAGCCTAGCCAGGGCGTTTGTGTGGTGGCTGGGAATCGATAAAGATATCGAGGATATGACCAAGAGATGCACAGGATGCCAGAAGGTCCAAAACGCTCCACCACAGGCCCCGCTACATCCATGAGAGTGGCCCTCATCTCCATGGCAACGGGTACACATTGATTTCGCTGGTCCATTTATGGACTCAATGTTTCTAATTGCTGTGGACGCCCATTCGAAATGGCCAGAGGTCATTAAAATGTCCTCCACCACCACGGAGAAAACTATTGCAGTCCTAAGAACCATCTTCGCCAGGAATGGGTTGCCAGAACAGATCTGTTCCTACAATGGCCCACAGTTTGTGTCTGAGGATTTCCGGAGGTTCCTGAAGAATAATGGGGTGAAACATTACACATCTGCCCCATATCATCCAGCCACAAATGGATTGGCTGAGAGGTTTGTTCAGACCTTTAAAAAGGCCATAAAGGCAATGTATAATGACGACATACCACTGCAACACAAGGTGGATAACTTCCTGTTTGCTTACCGGAATGCAACACATGCAGTAACCAACCAAACTCCAGCCGTACTGTTTTTTAACCGGAGACTAAGATGTCGCTTGGATTTGCTCAAACCAAACATAAGACGAGATGTTGAGGATAAGCAGTTCCAGCACATAAATGAGAAGCCAACCAGGACCTTCAAGATAGGGCAACCAGTCTTGGCCCGCGACTACCGAACAGAAAAATGGCAGCCAGGCACGATATGCACACAGCAGGGACCACTAATGTACACAGTGGACGTTGGAGAGAGCATCGTGAGATGCCATGCTGACCAGATTCTAGAGTCACAGGAACAAGCCAAACCTGTACCACAAGCATGTGCACCTGGTAATGAGCCCGAAGTACAGATTGCGTCTACCTCAGAAGCAGGGGTATTGGAAGCTGAAGAACCAACCAATGACAATGAGCCAGAATTGACTCCACCGCCAGAACAGGATACTTGAGAAAGGCGCTATCCAGTCCGGATCAGGAAGCCTCCTCAAAGACTGAACTTATAAATGACTATTTCAGTTGATGTATATATTACTGAGAAAATTGTAATTGTAATTAGTTATTATTTAGTTGCTAAATGAATGTTATGTACTGTTTATCTAAAAGGGGAGGAATTGTTGTGTATGTACCTTTAAGGGAATAACTGGTCTTAGACTGCAGTACCGGCAGTGACCACCCCTGTATAAAAGGCCCTAACAGGCTTCTGTAGTTTCAGTTTCAAGCTGCCTCTTGTTCAGTAAAGTACCTGTTAAACTGTTCTCCCGAAGTCCGTGTATTATTGAGGCGCGGACTTTACACCCACAGCTCCGCACATTTTTCCCTTCAAGTATTTATCCAATTCCTTTTTGAAAGTTACTACTGAATCTACTTCCACTGCCCTTTTAGGCAGCGCATTCCAGATCGTAATAACTTGCTGCTTAAAAAAAAAATTCACCTCATCTCGAATGGGAAATGTTTCTGGTGCAGAAGGGGCAGGAGGCTCTGGTACATTGTTGTGGCAGACTCGAGGAAGCTTTGCTGTGTATCTAACTTGTGCTGTACTTGACCTGGGAGTGCTGATCCCAACACTGGGTGCCTGATATTGGGAAGTGTTCTGTCTCCCAGTAATCTATAGAAGGGGTGAATGTGATGAAATATATTCCATTCATCACTGCCTGTTTTCTGTGTCTGGTAACTGCCTGCTTTCTGTGTCTTTTCCCTTCCCCCAGTCCTCATGTATTATGTATTGGAATGTGCTGGAACTGGTTGTGTGCAGGGCTCCGCCCATACCTGGCTCCTTTGTAATCTAACTTCAGTCGGGCATCAGCCTCCTGAAGGAAGACACCTCTCTATTTTACGTGTTATGTTCTGAGTTAATAAAAGCCTTACTTTTGTTCTGCTAACTTCGAGTCTCGGAATAATTGAGGCACATCACCCACAAAAATCTGGGCCGCTGTTGCCCTGGGAGCCCCCGTCTCTGCGTTTGTGCTCCCCCGCCCACCCCCCCTCCCCCGACTTCCCCTCATGTCTTACCTTGCTGGCAGCAGCTCTGGCTCGATAGATTTTTGGACCCTAGGGGAATCATAGAAACATAGAAGAGAGGAGCAGGAGTAGGCCATTCGGCCCCTCTAGCCAGGTCCGCCATTCAATGCGATCATGGGTGATCATCCAAGTTCAGTACCCGGTCCCTGCTTTCTCCCCATGCCCCTTGATCCCTTTAGCCTTAAGAAATATATCCAACTCCTTCTTGAATATATTTAATGAATTGGCCTCGACTACCTTCTGTGGTAGAGAATTCCACAGGTTCACCACTCTCTGGGTGAAGAAATTCCTCACCATTTCTGTCCTAAAAGGCCTACCCCTTATCCTTAGACTGTGACCCCTGGTTCTGGATTCCCCGACCATCGGGAACATCCTCACTGCATCTAGTCTGTCCAGTCCTGCCAGAATTTTATAAGTTTCAATGAGATCCCCTCTCATTCCTCTAAACTCCAGTGAGTACAAGCCCAATCGACCCAATCTCTCCTCATACGTCATTCCTGTCATCCCAGGAATCTGCCTGGTGAACCTTTGCTGAACTCCTTCAATGGCGAGAATATCCTTCCTCAGATAAGGTGACCAAAACTGCACACAATACTCTAGATGTGGTCTCAACAAGGCCCTGTACAACTGCAGCAAGACATCCTTATTCTTGTACGCAAACCCTCTCGCTATGAAGGCCAACATACTATTTGCCTTTTTAACAGCCTGCTGCACCTGCATGCTTACCTTCAGCAACTGGTGCACAAGGACACCCAGGTCTCGTTGCACTTCCCCTTCTCCCAATCTATTGCCATTCAGATAATAATCTGCCTTCCTGTTTTTGACCCCAAAGTGGATAACCTCACATTTATCCACGTTATATTGCACCTGCCATGCTTCTGCCCAATCACCCAACCTGTCCAAATCACACTGGAGTTTCTCGGCATCCTCCTCACAGCACACACGCCCACCCAGCTTTGTGTCGTCTGCAAATTTGGAGATATTACATCTAGTTCCCTTGTCTAGGTCATTAATATATATAGGCCTAGAAATTGGGTTTTGGCGCAGCCAGGGCTTTAGCGCCGGAAGTTAGTGCTGGCGCTAAGTCCCCCTGCGCGCGCCAAAAATTCAGTAGCGCCGCGCCCAAACGGCTGCCGGCGCTACTGGAGGGTTTTAGCGCCTCCCAATGGGCGCTACCTGCCCCATTGCGGCGCTGTTCCGGCGCTGCGGCGCCCGATGCGGTGCAGCAGGCTGGGGAAGTGCAGGCCTCCTCCTTCCGTTAAGGAGGAGCTGCCTGCACCCGACCGCTGGCCGTTGACGGCTGAATAAAAATGAGCCCGGCACCTCGGAGAAGTGCCGGGCTCGCGGCCCACACGCATCTGTGCCACGGGGGGGTCTTGGAGGAGTCCGGGGAGGGAGGTGCGGGCAGGCGGCCACCGGGGAAGCGGCCGGCCGCCGCGCGACCTTAATGCGCCGGCGCTAACTTCAGCAAGGCACCTTTTACAGAACGTTGATTGCGGCTGCCACGGGCGAGGCGGCCGCAACTCAATTTCGGAGTTCGGGCGGGTTACCACGGCAACCGGGACGCTGCGCACACCGATGACGTCATCGGTGCCGGCGCAGCGCTACCGGTGCAACGCCACTTTAGGGCCCCACTCAATTTTTCAAATGGCCATAACTCTGGCGCTAGTCCCTCTAGCGCCTCAAAAGCGGCGCTAAGGCTAGTGAATTTCTAGGCCCCAGTGAATAGCTGGGGTCCTAGCACCGATCCCTGCGGTACCCCACTAGTCACTGCCTGCCACTCAGAAAAAGACCTGTTTATTCCAACTCTTTGCTTTCTATCTGCCAACCAGTTCTCTATTCAAGTCAATACCTTGCCCCCAATCCCATGTGCCTTAACTTTGCACGCTAATCTCTTATGTGGGACCTTATTGAAAGCCTTCTGAAAGTCCAAATACACTACATCCACTGGTTCTCCCTTATCTATTTTACTAGTTACATCCTCAAAAAATTCCAGTAGATTAGTCAAGCACGATTTACCTTTTGTAAATCCATGTTGATTTTGTCCGATCCTGTCACTGTTTTCCAAGTGCTCTGCCATTACATCTTTTATAATGGACTCTAGCATTTTCCCCACTACCGATGTCAGGCTTACCGGTCTGTAATTCCCCATTTTCTCTCTACCACCTTTTTGCATAGTGGGGTAACATTAGCTACCCTCCAATCCATGGGTACTGTTCCAGATTCCATCGAATGTTGGAAGATGATCAGCAATGCATCTCCTATTTCTAGGGCCACTTCGTTAAGTACCCTAGACTGTAGATTATCAGGCCCTGGGGCTTTATCGGCCTTCAATCCCATCAATTTCCCTAACACCATTTCCCTACAAATACTGATTTCTTTCAGTTCCTCCCTTTCATCAGACCCTATGTTCCCTGACATTTCTGGGGGGTTATTTGTGTCCTGCTTTGTGAAGACAGAACCAAAATATGTATTTAATTGGTCGGCCATTTCTTTGTTCCCCATTATAAATCCCCCTGATTCTGACTGCAAGGGACCTACGCTTGACTTCACCAATCTTTTTATCTTCACTTATCTATAAAAGCTTTTACAGTCAGTTTTTATGTTCCCTGCAAGCTTACTCCCATATTCTATATTCCCTCTCTTAATTAATCCCTTTGTCCTCCTTTGTTGAATCCTAAACTGCTCCCAATCCTCTGGATTACTGCTTTTTTTGGCCAATTTATATGGCCTCTTCTTGGATCTTATGCTATCCCTAATTTCCCTCATTAGCCACGGTTGAGTCACCTTTTTTGTTTTATTTTTATGCCAAACTGGGATGAACATATTCTGTAGTTCATCCATGCGGTCTTTGAATGTTTGCCAATGCCTATCCACCGTTAACCCTTTGAGTGACATTCCCCAATCTATCCTACCCAATTCGCGCCTCAGACCATCTTCGTTTCCTTTATTTAAATTCAGGACCCTAGTCTCTGATTCAACTACTTCATTCTCCATCTTAATGAAGAATTCAATCATATTATGATCGCTCTGCCCCAAGGGGCCTCGTACAACAAGATTGCTAATTAATCCTTTCTCGTTACATAATACCCAGTCTAAGATGGCCTGATCTCTGGTTGGTTCCTTGACATATTGGTCCAGGAATCCATCCCGTAAACACTCAAGGAATTCCTCATCCACAGTATTGTTACTAATTTGGTTAGCCCAATCTATATGTAGATTAAAGTCACCCATGATGACTACTGTGCCGTTTTTGCACGCTTCTCTAATTTCCCTTTTAATGCATTACGGTTTGGAATTCTTTATGCCACTCCCACTAACGTTTTCTGCCCCTTGGTATTTCTCAGTTCTACCCATACAGTTTCCACATCATCAGAGCTAATATCCTTCCTTACAATTGTGTTAATCCCTTCTTTAACCAGTAATCAAGGGATATGGGGGTCCGGCGGGAAAGTGGAGTTGAGGTCGAAGATCAGCCATGATCTTATTGAATGGCGGAGCAGGCTTGAGGGGCCGTATGGCGTACTCCTGCTCCTATTTCTTACATTGTTATTTCCAGGCTTCAATCCGACTAGCTTGGTGGGGACGCCTGATTTCTGCGCCCTGCAGCTCACTTGGAGAATTCAAGTGAGGCCGGGACCTCAAAATCATGGGGGGTGAGGGGGCAGTTCTCTTTGCTGCTGGAATCGGCAGCCCAAAGGTCAAAATCAACCCCGATGTCTTCTATTATGTGATGTACATTTTCCTGGTACTGCACACGGGGCTTTTGGACGACTCAGGAGTAGCCGATGCAGGAAAATTGGGTGTGGAGTGGCACAGGCCCGTGAGGAGGCCTTTCCTGATTGTCCCTTTTTCTATTTAAATGGACAGGAGGTCAGGGCCAGCGGCTGTGCGCTCCTCTCACACAATTGTCTCGTATTCGCTTTGCCCAGGAGATCCCACAGGCCAGGGCACAGGAACCCCCCACTCTTTCATCTACGCCATGCGTGTGAAGGAATCAAAGATGTCACAAACCAGGAAGTGATGTTTGCATTGCTGCCCATTCCAGCGTTTCAAACAAAAAACAAAAAAGGTGACTCAACCGTGGCTAACAAGGGAAATTAGGGATAGCATAAGATCCAAGGAGTGGACATATAAATTGGCCAGAAAAAGCAGTAAACCTGAGGACTGGGAGCAGTTTAGGATTCAGCAAAGGAGGACAAAGGGATTAATTAAGAGAGTATGAGAGTAAGCTTGCAGGGAACATAAAAACTGACTGTAAAAGCTTCTATAGATATGTGAAGAGAAAAAGATTGATGAAGTCAAGCGTAGGTCCCTTGCAGTCAGAATCAGGGGAATTTATAATGGGGAACAAAGAAATGGTAGACCAACTAAATATATACTTCGGTTCTGTCTTCACGAAGGAGGACACAAATAACCTCCCAGAGATGTCGGGGAACATAGGGTCTAATGAGAGGGAGGAACTGAATGAAATCAGTATTTGTAGGGAAATGGTGTTAGGGAAATTTACGGGAATGAAGGCCGATAAATCCCCAGGGCCTGATAATTTACATCCTAGGGTACTTAAGGAAGTGGCCCTAGAAATAGTAGATGCATTGCTGCTCATCTTCCAAAATTCTATAGACTCTGGAACAGTTCCCATGGATTGGAGGGTAGCTAATGTTACCCTACTGTTCAAAAAAGGTGGTAGAGAGAAAATGGGGAATTATATTGAATGGCGGAGCAGGCTCGAGGGGCTGAATGGCCTACTCCTGCTCCTCTCTTCTATGTTTCTATGTTTCTTCACCGGCCATTTTTTGCTCTTATTTTTTTTTGAAAATGTGCAAACAAACAATTTAAGGAAAGTCGAGCACACGCTGGTTAATCATGTGCAGGCAACAAACGCCAACAACCCGAGAGATTGCACACATGCCAAAGATCAAGATCATCATGATCAAAGCTTTTCTGTTAGAGGGGAGGCGGGTGGGGGGGTGGGGAGCTGCGATGGGGGGAATGAAACTCTTCTGCAACATGACAGGATACAAATGTGAAACTGATTACTGCACTTGTTAGTCTCACCGCATAAAGAAGAAAGAGGCTGCCTTTCTGTATGATCCTATTGATGGGTGGTCCCCTTTTTCCAGAGCAAAGGGAAGCCAAGCAAGGGAAAATAAGCACAAGGCATAGAGCTTATAGATCAAACCATGTGCTTTGGTGTGGCGACGTCATTACTTATGGTGGTGGGACTCTTGCAGCTCGTAGCCTTTTATGCTGACTGGAGGGAACGGACCAGAGACCCAACACGGGTTGACATCGTTGCATTTGCAGCAAAGATGTTTCTGTCCCTTTTGAAGTAAGTGTTTTGCAGTCTGGCCCTTGACAGTGGACTGTAATTAGTAACTGATAATTAATGCTTCCATAACACCATAAGAAATAGGAGCAGGAGTAGGCCATACGACCCCTCGAGCCTGCTCCGCCATTCAATAAGATCATGGCTGATCATCGACCTCAACTCTAGTTTCCCGCCCGATCTCCATAATCCCTTTATTCCCTTAGTGTCCAAAAATCTATCAATCTCAGTTTTGAATGTACTCAACAACTGAGCAACTCTGGGTACCTCTGCGGTAGAGAATTCCAAAGATTCAAACCCAAAGATACCGACCCCATATCCTCTCCATCACCAATTTCCACCCATGTCCACCTCCGTAACATCATTGGACTCCACCAACCCACCTGCTGCTGAAACCCTCATCCATGCCTTTGTTACCTCCAGACTCCACTATTCCAAAGCTCTACTGGCTGGTCTCCCACCTACCACCCTCTGTAAACTTGAACTCATCGAAAACTCTGCTGCTCATATCCTAACTCATACCAAGTCCCGTTCACCCATCATCCCTGTGTTCGCTGACCTACGTTAGCTCCCAGTCTGGCGAGATCTCTCCACTCCTCTAATTCTGAACTCTTGCGCACCCTTAATTTTAATCCCTCCACCATTGGTGGCCGTGCCTTCTGCTGCCAAGGCCCTGAGCTCTGGAATTCTCTTGCTAAATCTCTCCACCTCTCCGCCTCTCTACCTCTTTCCTCCTTTAAGACGCTCCTTAAAACCTACCTCTTTGACCAAGCTTTTGGTCACCTCTCCCAATATCTCCTTATGTGGCTCAGTGTGAAATATTTGAATGATAACGCTCCTGAGAAGTGCCTTGGAATGTTTTACTGCGTTAAAGATAGCTGTATAAATGTAAGTTGTTGTTATTTTCAGTAAAAACAAAAATCCAGCTTTGCGGTTGCCTCAGTTTATACACCCACTGTCCAGTATGGAACTGAGCCATGAGGGCTAGAAAGATCCCATGTTCAATCCCTAGTCCTTGCTAGCTGGTAGGGGTGTTGCAATTGGGCTGACTGCCCCTGGGTTGGGGCATCACTAAAACAGATTATCTGGTCAGTAACACATTGCTTTTCGTGGGAGCTTGCTGTGCACAAATTGGTTGCTGCATTTTCCTACATTACAACAGTGACTAAACTTTAAATGTAATTCATTGGCTAAAAAGTGCTTTGGGAGGTCCTGAGGTCATGAACGGCACCAAATAAATGTAAGTCCTGTTTTTCCTTCTTATAATACTGCAGTCTTCAGCTGCAGAAGATCAGAAGAAGGCTGGTCGATATTGGTAGATCTCATTTACTTGCTGTTTGTAGGAATTTATGTACAAATTGGCTGTTGCATTTGCTTGCACATAAGAACAGTGACTACAATTCACAAAGTAATGAATTAGATGTGAAGCAGTTTGGGATCTCCTGGGAGATGTGATAAGGTGCTATATTCTTTCTAGTTTTTTTCTCCATATGAGTTGAACACATCAAAAAAAAATTTTTTTGCCTCAGCCTTCACAATCACAGCGTATCATGCGGTTTATTTAAATCCAAGTTCTCTCTTTTACTTTATTCATATGTTTACACTTTAGTTTCCCTTTCTTTATGCCACCAGTGTGCAATTATAATTATCAATTAATCCAATCAGGAGCTCCTTGGGGGTACAACAACAACTTACCACCATATTCTTCAGTTAACCCTTAGTCATTAGTAAATGAGCTGCTGCACAACTGCTGCAGTGTGAGTAATGACCAACAAAGTGGATGGAATAGATTCTGATGTTGTTCGATAGTGTAAAATGTGTGATAGTGAGTCGGCAGCCCGTTTTACATCTCTCCCCATTTTTATTTACATTGAAGTTAAGATCTATCCCAACAGGTGTCCAGAGGGCTGCCTTCAGCTATGTAGCAGAGACAGCCCCTGGTAGTTACGCTACCATCAAGCTGCTCCAACTGTTTCCAGGTACAAGTTACCATTTATTTGGATGCCAGCATTATCCACTTATCGCTTTGACTTCATTGTCTTCACATGAACGTGTTAAGATGGCAAAGGCTGAGAGTTGGCCTGAAATGGTTAACAGAGTTCTCTTTCAAACAGTCCTCCTCATATTCCCACTGTGTGATCAGTTGTTGTGTCATTACTAAATCCATTTGAAATGCAGGAGACAAATATGGACTTCACCAGACTATATCAATCTCCAGGGAGAAACTGATGTGCCTCAAATGGATCATTGTCACTCACTGAATCTATTGTAGTCTTGTGGTTGAAAAAAGCCTGTTGTCAAGGGCTGGATTTAATATCACGTGGGGCATTACTCATAATATCTACAAATGAGTTTTCAAGTGAGTTGCTGTTACGTACCAGCAGTGTAATCCACTCATGTTAAATGCCTACTTTTCCTCAATTTCTTGTGCACATAATCCTAAATGTTAGGAAGGGGCTATCGTTATACTTCTTGGTGTGTCTCGGTTGCCTCTTGTTATCATGAATTATCCAATAATTGCTACTTAGAGTCATTAATTTTGTGGAGAACTCCTCTGATGTGATATTGTGGCGTTTTGTCCAGTGACACTATGAATGAATGGGGATGATGGACAGTGGACAACACTTCCCGTTCTCGATGTGGAACTTCATGAGGGAATTGTAAAGGAATGCCTATTACCAGGCTACCTCTAACAGTTGCAACCCTTTCTGTGCCAAAGATAAGTTATCTTGTCTGGGCAGGATAAGGTTATCACTGCTAACAAGGTAACGTGCCCCACAGTAATGTTGATACTAGCTAAAGTCTCATAACAATGAACTGCATAAGTGAAGAAAACAAACAACAGGTCAGGATATATAGCTAAGGGTGTGACTTATAAGTCTAAGGAGATGAATGTTGATATTGGATCAAGCTTTGGCAAGCCATGTCTGAAGTACAGTGTTCAATTTTGGTTATGTGGCAGAGCCACTGAGAGACTCTGAACAAGTGTACATAATTCCTTTTAATGATGTGTTAGCTACAGACTAAATCTGTACCATTGTATATACTGTTTGCATGTACAGGGCGCGGGCCCTTTAAGAGTGCGGGCAAATGCGATGATGTCATGCCGCTGATCACGTGATCACCCTAAACGCGGGAAGAATGTGATGACGTCATGACGCCATCCACGGGACTGCCCAGGCAGTCCTCGTGGAGCTTCCAGCTAGTTAAGACCTGTATTCATAGTTCTCTTGCATCAATCTGTTAAACTCGTTAGTTTGACATTAAAAACCTTTTTGATTGATTGCCTGCGTTGAACTCAATCTCTGGATAGGAATTTGACCATTCCTACAGTTACATGTTAAAGAAAGGATGCTGGGGAATCCAAAACTAGGGGCCATCAATATAAGATAGTCACCAATAAATCCAATAAGGAATTCAGAAGAAACTTCATTACCCAGAGAGAGATGAGAATGTGGAACTTGCTACCACAGGGAGTGGTTAACATGAAGAGCACAGGTGCATTCAAGGGGAAGCTAGATGAGCACATAAGGGAGAAAGGAATAGAAGGGCTTCCTTTTTATCTTACTGTGATATTCCATGCTTTCAGTAAATGTCTCCAGTTATGTTAAATGTTTTGAGGGAAGATCTCTATTTTATACACACACACACAATTCCCTATAAATAGCGCCCAGTGTTACATCTTCTCCATGGGGTCAAAGCAGTGGTGGCTTGGGAACTATTCAAAGTTCATTCTAATTCACCATGTGAAGCACTTTGAAACATTTTGATGATGTGATAGAGCATCATATAAATACAAGAGTTTCTAGTTTTCTATTTTCCACCCTTTTAATGATAGCAAGGAGCCAGCTACCTCACTGGCTTTTCACTAATATCAAAATTTAACCGCCATTCGGATATCGGTGAGTGCAGCTCTGCACTTGCAACAACAACCTGTATTTATATAGCACCTCTAACGTAGTAAAATGTCCCAGGGTGCTTCACAGGAGCGATTATCAAACAAAATTTGACACCAAGCCACATGATATATTAAGACTGGTGACCAAAAGCTTGGTCAAACAGGTAGGTTTTAAGGAGCGTCTTAAAGGAGGAGAGAGAGGTAGAGAGGCGGAGAGGTTTAGGCAGGGAATTCCAGAGCTTAGGGTCTAGGCAACAGAAGGCACGGCCACCAATGGTGGAGCGATGAAAATCGGAGACACGCAAGCAGCCAGAATTGGAGGAGCGCAGGGATCTGCTTTCCGTGACTGGAGAGCAGTATAGCAACTGTGCCTGTCTCTAGTTCTGTGTGTGTGTCTCTCTCTCTTCAATTCATTCCCTCCCTCTTAACCCACAATGCCTCACTTTCATCCTCTCCCCTTTGATTTCTGCTTGAACTTGGCAAGCTGTGTCATGGGCTGGAGATGACTTCTAAAGAAAGGACAAAATTATCCTTTTGAGGATAATAGCTGGTTACAGTTTTGGTCTGGGACAATCCCTGGGAATCTGGTGATGGTGGGAAACTACTCACTTAAAAGGATAAAACTCCACAGAAATTAGTGGAAGAAAATCTGATCTTTATAGAAGCTGCACAGGATTTAAATGGATGTCGATGTAATGGGTATAATACGTTAGGGAAAGCGACTGGGCTTGAATGAGGGCCCCGAGGTAACTTTGTGGCGTAATAGTGTATGAACACTTAATGGGTTAATCTAAATCTCCTTCGTCTGCTATTTTACTAGTCAGAAGGTTCAAGTCCCACTCCAACGACTTGAGCACAAAATCCAGGCTGACACTCCAGTGCAGTGCTGAGGGAGTGCTGCACTGTCGGACCCTACGGCACTATTTCGAAGAAGAGCAGGGAGTTCACCCTGGTGTCCTGGCCAATATTTATCCCTCAATCAACATAACAAAAACAGATTATCTGGTCATTATCACATTGCTGTTTGTGGGAGCTTGCTGTGCCCAAACTGGCTGCTGCGTTTCCCTACATTACAACAGTGACTACACTTCAAAAGTACTTCATTGGCTGTAAAGCGCTTTGGGACTCCTGAGGTCATGAAAGGCGCTATAGAAATGCAAGTCTTTATTACTGGAGGTGTTAGCCCATTTGTTCTAAGGAAACAGTAAATAAAGGAAATTCAGACAAACCCGTTAAATGTTCATGTGCGATTATCCCACTGTATAATTTCTGGACCAACTTTAAAAAAAAACTGACTTTAAAGAGAGACCAAATATTTCTGCAGCCATTTCTCATGGGCACATAGCTTTGGGCAGCATTCCATAGAGCCACTGCCTGATTAGACTGTATCCCGAGTCATCTATTTATGTCATAACTATGGATACTACTGACCTTGGGAGGCAGTGCACACCCTTTCCCACGCTATCTAGAGTACATGTGCGACAGGCTCCTTTCTGTGAAGCCATATTCATTTGGAACTTACAATTCCACCACACTGCATCTTCTTTTAATGTTAAAACTGGGGTGGGGGGAGGAGGAGATGCGCAATGTGTCAGTCTGGTTTCAGAATGATAAAGTGTACAGAAATCACACTCTTCAGATGGCCAGGAGTTTAGATTTTAAACAAAATCCTGCCTTACATCACAGGGAGTTTGTTTCATTTTTTTTCCTGAAGAGTGACATCTCTTCAAGTAGGGCACTGGACTCTGATTTAGATGGGGAAAATTCTATGTATGTAAGCTCAAAAATCATCAAGGTGGGAGTAAAATATTCCCACTTGAGAGAGCAGTGGATATGCAGAACGGGCTCCCAACAATAATTTGTACTTATTTAGCTCCTTTAACATAGTAAAATCTCCCAAGGCGCTTCACAGGAGCGATTATCAAACAACATTTGACACCGAGCCACATAATGAGAAATTGGGCAGATGACCAAAAGCTTGGTCAAAGAGGTCGGTTTTAAGGAACATCTTAAAGGAGGAGTGAGAGGCGGAGAGGTTTAGGGAGGAAATTCCAGAGCTTAGGGCCTTGGCAGCTGAAGGCACAGCCGCCAATGGTGGAGCGATTAAATTCGGGAATGTGTAAGAGGCCAGAATTGGAGGAGCGCAGAGATCTTGCAGGGATGCAGGACTGCAGGAGATTACAGAGATAGGGAGAGTCGAGGCCATGGAGGGATTTGAAAACAAGGATGAAAATTTTAAAATTGAAGCGTTGCCGGACTGGGAGCCAATGTAGGTTAGTTAGGTTGGCGATCCCTCTTTTTGAAGGAGTTAACTATCTAGTTAGGCCAGGGATTGAAGGGGCAAGTGGAGCGTGAGGTGATGAAATACTCCAGAGGACATGATGGTTCGTGTGCTTCTGGACTGGGGGTAGCAGTGGGAGTTGCGAATATTTTCCACGTTGAGCAGCAGGCCAAGGTTGAATAGTGCAGATAAATATCCTGCAGTTTTACTTATAATTACCTTTGGGAGACATGCGGAATTCATCCAGAGCTTTGCCTTAGTTGATTAGATAGTTTGGGAAGAGTCCACGATATGGAATGTGGTCTGTGAGAGGAGTGATCTTAATTGGCCAGATGTTCTTTTCTTGCTCAATGCTAAGCACCAGCCTTGCTTTTTTTTTTACAGGAATTTGGTTGATGTGGTTCAATGGATGAATTTAGCCTGGTGGAATGTGTTGTTGGCAACATTGTGCTCCTCTTGAATGGAAGGGGGTGTTGGCGGAGGTGGGGAGAATAGAAAGAAAGGCGGTAAGAAGACTTATCCCATCTCACAACACATGCTTGTTGTAAGTCGATGCAATAAATCCCTGATAATTGGTCATTAAGATGTCTGCAGCCCACCCTTAGACTGGGTCCCCTTTCCCAAGGGGAGAAGGTGAGAAGGTAGTAAATGGGTACTTAAGAATATGCATTAAAAATGAAACCTGATAGGAAACATATATTTTCTCTCACAATGGAGATATTTCAGTGAAGATTTGCATTGAATTCAGCCGAAACCAAGACTCATTGGGGTAGATCTTGACTTGGTGCGATAATGTAAAGCGAGTGATAGCGAGTCAGCAGCTCATTCAACCTGCATTTATATAACACCTTTAACATAGTAAAATGTCCTAAGGCCTTTCACAGGAGCGTTATAAAACAAAATTTG
This sequence comes from Somniosus microcephalus, assembly GCF_052327205.1. Lineage (NCBI taxonomy): Eukaryota > Metazoa > Chordata > Chondrichthyes > Squaliformes > Somniosidae > Somniosus > Somniosus microcephalus. The sequence goes on along the minus strand of NW_028225286.1, from coordinate 462,466 downwards.
ACATGGAGCCACATAAGGAGATACTGGGGCAGATGACCAATGCCTTGGTCGAAGAGGTAGGTTTTTAAGAAGCATTTTAAAAGAAGAGAAAGAGATAGAAAGGTTTAGGGAGGGGATTCCAGAGCTTAGGGCAGCAGAAGGCACGGCCGCCAATGGTAGAGCGATTAAAATTGGAGATGTAAAACCCAAATCTTGGGGGGAAAAATTGAGTGGCACCCATTTTGGGGCGCTAATGTCAGCGCCCTGAAAAGGTTAGCGCCCCTCCGCCGTAACTTCAGTAGTAGTGCCCCAAGCAGGAGGTGGGGCTCTACTGGAAAGCGCTCCACCTCCTGCTTGGGGCGCTACTACAGAATTTCACGGTGCTATGATTATGGGAGAGGCCTAGCGCTGCGCGCACCGGGGCCCTGCTGGACCACCGGGGAGCGGGGTGCCGTAAAAACAGCTCGGTACTCAAGAGGAGTGCCGGGTTGCGCGATCGCAACCGGCACCCTGCATAAAAAAGTGAAAAGGGGCAGGTGCTGGCAGTTGGGCAAAATAAAAATGGCCGCCTGACACCTGACCTTTAATTTGTGCCGCCGCGGCTGCAGAAATGCCCCCTGACCCTGTCGGACATATTGTCCGGTGATAGGCCAGGGGGCGCAAGGGAAGTTTGCAGCCGGGGCGCAAGCGGGGCGCTGCACACGGCGATGACGTCTTCGGCGGAGGTGCAGCGCCACGGGGCGCTTCCAGCTACTGCCGCCGCTAACCTCCCGCTGAATTTTGTGGGCGGCATTAGTGGCGCCATACCCGGGTGCTAGGGGATTTGTGCCCCGTTAGTGCCCCCCGGGGGTTCCTAACAAGAGGCGCAAACCAACCCAATTTTTCCCCATTGGTGTCTTATAACCACTATCTCTTGATTTGTCTTTTCTTTCTCTCCTATTCTTTTCAAACTTAGTGGTGTCCTGCACTATGGGTCTTGGCCCTTTGCCAAAGCTTTCAAACTTTAAAAGAAATAGTTGGGAATCATTTCCCCCCACCCCGGGATAAGCAGCACCCTTCCCACTGGGACCTTGGCTGAGCCTTGCGATACTCACCCTGTACCATTGACCCTTTACCTTGGTTTCTCAGTTCAAGAACAAAATTGGTGTCTCTCGGATGAAGACTGAGCATCTGATTGCATCATACCGCGCGCATCAGTTTAAGCTGTCAAGGAAATACTTGCTGATTTTCAAAACAAATCCATTTAAGCTGCTGTGGCGGAGCCACGAAGGGACTCCAATCAATTGTATATAATTCCCTTTAATAATATGTTAGCTACAGCCTGACTCTGTATCTTTGTTTTCACTGTTTACATGTACAGAGCGCGATCACTTTAATAGCGCAGGTAAACGCGATGACATCACGCTGTTCATCACGTGATCCGCCACCGGCGGGAAAAACGTGATGACGTCATGACGTCAGCCACGGGAGCGCCCAAGCAGTCCTCGTGGAGCCTCCGAACTGACTTGACCTATATTCGATGTTCTCCTGTAATTATCCATTAAACTCTGTTAGTTTTCATTAAACCTCATTTATTTGATCGCCTGACTGGACCTCAGTCTTTTGGATAGGAACTAGGCATTCCTACATTGGTGACCCCAACTTTAGCGAACGGTTTTCGCAGAAGTTACTGAACATGGAATTGAACGCCGTTGCTTTGAAGCTACCACAGTTCTGGGAGCAACAGCCAGCCGCGTGGTTCATCCAGGCTGAAGCCCAGTTCGCAATCAGGAACATCGTTGCGGATCAGACCCATTACTATCACGTGGTCTCCGCCCTCGACAGCGCCACAGCCTCGTGGATCGTCAGCCTGCTTGGTAATCCACCAGAAGATCGCAAGTATGAAATGATAAAGGCGCAGTTGTTACAGGTCTTCGGGCTCACGAAGTCGGAGCGTGCCCGCCGGCTGCTCAATATGTCTGGCCTCGGGGACTCCAAGCCGTCCGAGCTCATGAGCCAAATGCTCACGCTCCTGGGCTCCGAACCGGAATGCCTCCTCTTCAGGGAGCTATTCCTCAGCCAGCTACTGGAGCAAGTTCAGGCTGCCCTAGCCAGGTCGGAAGTCACAGACTGCGCAGAGCTGGCTGCCGATGTGGACAAAATCTTCGCGGTGACACAGCAGTACTGCGCTGCCATGAGGCGCCCATCCCCCACAGACGCTGCTCCAGCCCCTCAACCTGCGGGGTTGTGCTTCTACCACGCCCGTTTTGGCACGATAGCAAGATGCTGCCACCCACCCTGCAGCTTTTCGCTCAAAAAAAAACAGCAGCCACCCTGTCAAAAGAGGATCGGTTATAACGAGTGCCCCATGGCTGCAATGGCAATTGGTAATTCGGGAAAACTCCTCTTCATCAACGACTCCCTATCTGGTCGACGTTTCCTCTGCGACACCGGGGCGCAGTGTAGCATCCTACCCACGTCAAATCTTGATCTACAAGCTGGGGGGCATGGCCCCTCCCTCCAGGCGGCTAATGGCGGGGCCATTCGGACCTTCGGAAGCTGGCGGGTCCAGGTGTGCTTTGGCGGCCAGCGGTTTTACTGGGATTTCATCATGGCCAAAGTCTCTCAAGCCACCCTCGGGGTGGATTTTTTGTGCACCAACGGCCTCCTGGTGGATGTACAGCACCGCCGGTTGATCAATGCAGCCACTTTTCACTCCATCCCGTGCCACCGCAGTAACACCGTGGCACGCACTGTCTCCTGCGTGTTCCCACCTCCGGATGACTTCACTCACCTCCTCGGAGATTTCCCAGACCTGACCAGGCCCACTTTCTCTTCCACGACCACGAAACATGGTGTCGAACATCACATCACCACTACTGGCTCCCCGGTACGGGCCCGGCGCCTCGAACCTGGCAAGCTCGCGGCTGCGAAAGCGGAGTTCGACATGATGGAGCGGCTAGGGATTATTTGCCAGTCGAATAGTCCCTGGTCTTCACCTCTCCACATTGTTCCAAAACCTGGCGGCGGATGGCGGCCTTGCGCCGACTACCGACGCTTGAACGACGCCACTACTCCTGATCGGTACCCGATCCCTCATATTCAGGATTTCTCTGCCCATTTGTCGGGAAATACCATTTTTTCAAAAGTCGACCTTGTCCGTGGCTACCATCAGGTCCCCGTACACCCGCAAGATGTCCCGAAAACTGCAGTCATCACCCCATTCGGCCTGTTTGAATTTCTGCGGATGCCGTTTGGATTGAAGAACGCTGCACAGGCTTTCCAGTGCTTGATGGACTCCGTGCTTCGGGACCTCAAGTTTCTATTCATCTACCTCGATGACATCCTCATCGCCAGCCCTAATAAAGAGGAGCACATCTGCCATTTGCGCACCCTCTTTAGACACCTCAGTCAACACGGCTTGATCATCAACCCGGCCAAGTGCCAGTTTGGCCTGCAGCAGATTGATTTCTTAGGCCATTGCATCACATCGGATGGCGCAATTCCCCTGCAAACGAAGTGGAGTCAGTTACTTCGTTCCCATGCCCACAGACCGTCAAGGCCCTGCAGGAGTTCCTCGGGATGGTAAATTTTTATCACCGGTTCATCCCTAATGCAGCTCTGCTCATGCAGCCCCTGTACGAGGCCCTCAAGGGCAAGTCCGGCAAGGATCCGATTAGCTAGACGGTCGACATGGACCGGGCGTTCGACGACACAAAGGGCGCGTTAGCCAATGCAACCATGCTGGCACACCCGCTGCCAGGTGTCACCATCGCCCTTACCACCGACGCGTCAGACTACGCCATCGGCGCAGTGCAGGAACAGTGGGTGCACGGGACGTGGCAACCGCTGGCGTTTTTCAGCCGTCAACTACGGCGAAACGAACGGAAGTACAGCACGTTCGACCGGGAGTTGCTGGCCCTTTTTCTGGCCATCCGCCATTTCCGGTTCTTGCTAGAGGGACGTCCGTTCACGGCTTTTGTGGACCATAAGCCACTAACGTTCGCTATGGCCAAGACCGCCAAACCGTGGTCAGCTCGGCAACAACGTCGGTTGACGTTTATCTCAGAATTCACCACTGACATTCAGCATGTGTCCGGTAAAGACAACCTGGTGGCGGATTGCCTCTCCCGCGTGACCGTTCATGCAGTCCAGCTCGGCATCGACTATGCCCTCATGGCTGCGGATCAAGCCTCGGATCCGGAAGTCCAATCTTACAGAACCAACCCCTCTAGCCTCCAAGCGGCCGACATCAAATTCCATGCCGCGGGCACTACGCTACTCTGCGACGTCGCCGTAGGAGATCCACGCCCTATCGTCCCGGTCGCCTGGCACCGAAAAGTTTTTGATGCCATACATGGGTTGTCACACCCTGGCATGAAGGCCTCGCAATGGCTGATGTCATCCAAATTCGTGAGGCGGGGCATGCACATGGATGTTTGCGACTCAGCCAACACCTGGGTGGTCTGCCAAAAGTCCAAGGTGCAGCGTCACATCAAGGCTCCATTGGTCACTTTCGCTGTTCCGGAACGTAGGTTTGATCATGTGCATGTGGACCTGGTGGGGCCACTTCCACCTTCGTACGGATTTACTCATCTTCTTACAATGGTGGACCGCACCACTCGATGGCCGGAGGCGGTTCCTTTGTCATCCACCACTTCCGCAGACGTCGCCAGGGCATTCATCTCCTCTTGGGTCGCCCGTTTCGGGGTACCGGCAGACATCTCGTCTGATCGTGGGCCGCAGTTTTCTTCAGAGCTCTGGAACGCTGTGGCTCAGGGGCTCAGCGTCAAGCTACATCGCACCACTGCCTACCATCCACAGGCAAATGGCCTGTGCGAACGATTCCACAGGTCGCTCAAAGCCACACTGCAAGCCAGCCTTCAAGGCACGGGCTGGGTGGACAGGCTTCCGTGGGTCCTTTTAGGTCTTCGTACGGCACCTAAAGAAGATCTTCAATCGTCTTCGGCGGAGCTCGTATATGGCCAGCCACTACGTGTACCAGGGGATTTCCTTCCGTCTCCAACAGAGCCATGGTCCGCGTCCCAGCAGCGCATCAGCCACCAGGAGGCAGCCCGAAGTTTCGCTCCAGTGCCTACGTCGCATCATGGCTTGCAGAGCTCCCACGTCCCTGCTGAGCTGAAGAACGCCGACTATGTGTTTATCCGCCACGACGCTCATCGGGACCCGCTCAAACCCCTTTACACTGGTCCTTTCCGTGTGATAGAGCCGGGAGACAAATCTTTTTCGGTCGATGTTGGAAGTAAACCGGACCACATTTCGGTTGACCGGTTGAAGCCGGCTCACTTGGACCTTGACTGCCCAGTCGAGATCGCACAACCGCCGAAATGTGGCCGACTGCCCACAGTCGCCGTGCCGGATCAAACGCAACCGCCCGCCAGCTCACCCGCCGTCCATCAGCTTCCGCCTCAAGGCTACTGAAGTCGATCTGACAGGCTTGTCAGGCCTCCTCGCCATTTTACTTTTGCTATTAAAGACAATTCTGGGGGGAGCATGTGGCGGAGCCACTAAGGGACTCCAATCAATTGTATATAATTCCCTTTAATAATATGTTAGCTACAGCCTGAGTCTGTATCTTTGATTTCACTGTTTACATGTACAGAGTGCGATCACTTTAATAGCGTGGGTAAACGCGATGACATCACGCCGTTCATCACGTGATCCCCCACCGGCGGGAGAAACGTGATGACGTCATGACGTCAGCCACGGGACCGCCCAAGCAGTCCTCGTGGAGCCTCCGAACTGACTTGACCTATATTCGATGTTCTCCTGTAGTTATCCGTTAAACTCTGTTAGTTTTCATTAAACCTCGTTTATTTGATCGCCTGAGTGGACCTCAGTCTTTTGGATAGGAACTAGACATTCCTACACTGCAACAATTTACTCTTTTGCAATGATGACCGTCTGCTGCCTATAAATCAGCACAGGTTTCAATCACCTCACTTAAGTTCTGGTGAATATTTAGTTGAGAGTCTCAACTGGCAGTACCTCACCTTCAATGGAAATATTCGATTTTGTTTAAGAATGTGGTGTGCCTGTTATAGTTAGCCACAACATTTCCCATGCCAAAACTTGTTCTCAAAGCGCAAGAACAGGAAATCAGAAAAGTGCCACCATAGTAGATCAAAAGGGGTCTGATTCCAAACCACAATGTAAAACTCGAAACATTCATTTGTACTGTATTCATGCCAAATATTACAAACATTTCTGTATATTAAGTGGTCTGTGAAATTACAACACTAGTTATCTACTGTTACAGGGGATACATCCTCCCAGAAACAACATATAATTATGGTTGCTTTGGCAGATTTTCTTTTTTCATTGTTAATATTTCTTTAGAACTAATGGACCGACTGCTGCTGTTTCTGGTTCAATCACTAGTTAAAACGGAACTGGGCCACTGTTTGCGGCCTACTTGTGTCCCGGTCCTATTAGCTGGAAGTGGACATGGGAAAAATACATCTTCCCCATTGGCAAAGTGAATTTCAAAAGATGTATTTTCTTGGGTTTTTTTTAAAAGAGGTTTTCATAATTCTAATAAAGTCTTAGGATCAGTCAAATCGGAAGCAGAAAATGTCTGAGGTTTGAAGTAGAGAACTATGGGATCTTTGACATTACATACGCACATCAAATATGTATCCTGAACACAAGTTGTACTGTATCCATGACTCTTTTGAAGATAAGCAACTTCGCGCCTTTTGTACTTGGGATTGTGGGGGGGGGGGGGCCGGATGTGGGCGGGGATGTTCGTTCCCAACTGAAATTCATAGTCACAAAAATTTTATGGAATTGGCCATTACAGATGCACAGAAGCTGTTTGATTGTGGGCTTCATTCAGTTCGTGGAGTCTTAACAATTCTAGTTTCCTTTCCCTTCCATCTATAGATTAGCTTTGAAATATTATTAGCTATCCCTCCTTCAGCAACTTTTGCTTTCCTGCCTGTCGCTCGTTTAAAGGAGCCAGGTTTCTTTTGAAACCTCCTACACTGTTCCAATGAAGCTCAACGGAAGCTGGAGGAACAGCAGCTCACCTTTCGATTAGGCACTTTACTGCCTTCCGGACTCGACCTTGAATTCAACAACTTTAAATCATAACCACTGCTCCCATTTTCTTGTGATGGCAGATTCCACGTATCTGTTCCCAGCTAAGTAACAAAACAGTTCTAGTCAGGCCTCAGGGTTGTCTCATGTATCCCCATTCAACCTACGTAACAACCCAAGGAGGGAGAAATGGGTGAAATGGTTTGAGGGGGGGAGGTAATTTAAACTTAACCCGACTGGTGGGAATGTGAGGATCGGATCAGCCGCCTGTTTTACACCCCGCCCCGATTTTACTCTGTATTGAAGTTGGGTTAGGTTGGAATTACCCTCCAGTGTGTCACAATGGGGATTATATCACCTTTCAAACTAGAGTTTTGCTTTATAACAACAGAAAATGCTGGAAAAACTCAGCAGGTCAGGCAACATCCGTGGAGAGAAATTTGAGTTGACGTTTCGGGTTGGACCCTTCTTCAAAACTGGAAAGAAAAGAAACTAGGTCCGAGGCAGGGCTGCGATCGGACAAAAGAATAAAAGAAACAAAAGAAATAAAAGAGATTAGAAGCTAGACGAGATGGTAATAGGCTGGGATTAGGTGTAAAGTGTACTGGCAGGGCAAAAGATAGCTGCCAGGTGTGAGAGAGAAACAAAAGGAAAGGGGGGGGGGAAAAGGAGTGGAACAATTACAAGAGAAAATGAAATGGGGGCCGAGCTTATGATCTGAAATTGTTGAACTCGATATTGAGTCCGGAAGGCTGCTTTTGCTTTATTGGGTGGGGAAGGGGGGTGGGGGAGTGGACATTTGCGAGGTATGTTTGACACACAGATACTGAAAATGATGCAGACTACGTTAAGGCCTAATTAAGCCAGCTGATCATTTCACTCCTAAGCAATATGCGCACAGCAAGCTCCCACAAACAGCAATGTGATAATGACCAGATAACCTGTTTTTTAGTTGTTGGCTGAGGGATAAATATTGACCAGGAGAACTCCCCTGCACCTCTTCGAAATAGTGCCCTGGGATTACGTTCTGTGAAACGCCTTGGGAGGTTTTACTACGCTAAAGGTGCTATATAAATGCAAGTTGTTGTTGTTCTGGTGGAACATCCCACCACGCTGGTGCTTGTCCATCTCCACCAAAGGGCAAAGAATGTGGGAATCAATGGTGGCTTCGCCTGGTGCCTGCAGCCAACCAACCATAGACCGCCACGCAAACATCCCATGGAACACAGTGACCTAGGTACATATCCACAAAGATACAACTAGTCCAAGCTGCACAATGTGCAATGTTACCAAAAGAGAATCTACTATCTGCAGTATCCAGAATCGAGCACTGCTACTTGCACGTTCTGTTTCAGACCTCACTACCTCAGTGTATTGTTTGAAAATTCACATGCAATGTTTTAGGAATCCGGCTTATTTGTGTTTTTTACATATATGCTGTCATTCTTTCTTAAAGGAAGGGAGGAATGTAGCGCGATCATCCCAACTCTAGTTTTCTGTTGCAACAAAGACGTACTAGATTGTTTAACTTATAACAGCCACGGACTCTTTCTGAAAATAAATAATCAGTGTTTGACAAACATGACAGATGTTCTGCCTTTCTTAAGGTTTTTATTTGCTAAGTTAAGTGCAGAGAAGGGAGGACATCCAGCTCATTTTCGCCTTGCTAGCGCCTGTTTTTCAGCAGGAATGGGGTGGTAGGTGGTGGCACTCTTGCCTCTGAGTTGGAAGGTCGTGGGATCAAGTCCCACTCCAGAGACTTGCGCCCAAGGTCTAGGCTGACACTCCAGTGCAGTACTGAGGGAGTGCTGCATGGTCGGAGGTGCCGTCTTTCGGATGAATCGTTAAACCGAGACCCCATCTGCCCTCTCTGGTGGAAGTAAAAGACCCCACGGCCACTATTTTGAAGAAGGGCAAGAGCAGTACTCCCCCATGTCCTGGCCAATATTTATCCCTTAACCAACACCTAAAACAGATTATCTGGTCATTATCACATTCCTGTTTGTGGGAGCTTGCTGTGCACAAATTGGATAAGACAGAGTTCCGTGCATGTTGGTAGCACCCTTAATATCGAGGGTTGAAAGGTCAACCTTTTTCCTTGAGGTTGAGTCAGGGGGCTCAGTGGACACTCATTGGGCAGAGCATCGCCCCCTGAGGTCACTGATGCATCCAATGGGAAGCTGAGGTATCCCTAGTGCTCTGTCTTAGCTAAACAGTTACAACCAACTTGACACAGCAAACACAATTAACCAGGAAGGGGCTGATACTGGACCTGATCCAACAGCTTGAAATCCTCTTCCGATCAATTGATGAAAAGCCACCCAACGAAATGAATCAAGTTCACGGTGGCATAGTGGTTAGCACTGTTGCCTCACAGCGCCAGGGACCCGGGTTCAAATCTGGCCTCGGGCAACTGTCTGTGTGGAGTTTGCACATTCACAGAATCACAGAATCACAGAAACCCCACAGTGCAGATAGAGGCTATTTCGGCCCATCGAGCCTGCACCGACACATATCCCACCCGATCCACATAACCCCACGTATTTAATCCCCCCTAACACTAAGGGTCAATTTATCATAGCCAATCAACCTAACCCGCACATCTTTGGACTGTAGGAGGAAACCGGAGCACCCGGAGGAAACCCACGCAAACACGGGGAGAATGCGTGGGTTTCCTCCGGGTGCTCTGGTTTCCTCCCACAGTCCAAAGATGTGCAGGTTAGGTTGATTTGGCTATGATAAATTGACCCTTAGTGTTAGGGGATTAAATACGTGGGGTTACGGGGATAGGGTGGGATATGTGTCGGTGCAGGCTCGATGGGCCGAAATGGCCTCTATCTGCACTGTAGATTCTGTGATTCTGCGAATATAAGTTGCGACTGCCTAAGCATTCCATCCCCTTCCTTGAACTGGCTGCAACAGTTCAGTGGCCTCACATAAGAGGGGCCATGTTTTGTTTAAACATTACTTCATCATCTTCCCTTGGAAAAATTCTCCTCTTCAAAATAATGTGTGGTGACATTTGCAGGCAACGTTCAGTGCACCATGACGGAAAGGCTCCTCGTAGGTTTTTCACCACTTCATAGTTTCAACATAAAGCAGTTGGCCATGATGCATGACAGACAGATTGTTCTCTGAATGATTTACCTGTTCTCCTAAAGTTTAGAGCCTCATTACTCAACCGTGAAGACCGTTCTGCGCTTCTAGAAATCATGACCTCCAAGTGAGAAATTGCTAAGTCTTTTGAGAAGAAATATTTTACAAAGCCACCTAGATTTTAGCTGACACAACTACACACAAGCAAATTTTTGAACATACAACTTTAATGATCAGTCACGTGATGACCATGGAATCCACCAGATCTTGGCACATTGCGTACTCCATCTGCTGGCTTCTGCACCTGTCTTCCTGCCATTGTTCTTCCAGTGAGATCTTACCGTACCTGGTCGCATTACCTAAGTTTCAGGGTTCTTTGGGGTCTTCCTTCACCTGAGGTCGTCATTCTTCAGTATGCTACACCCAGTTCCTGCTGATGCTGGTTGAGGGACAAATATTGTCCAGAACACCCCTGCTCTTCTTCGAAACATTGTCGTGGGATCTTTTACATCCACCTGAGTGGCCTCGGTTTAACGTCTCGTCCGAAAGACGGCACTTCCGACCATGCAGAGGAAGCCACAGTGACACCTGGAAGAGCAAGAAGAATGAAACTGAACATCAATATTGGTTACAATCTATTGGGGGCAAAAGAGACCATGGAAATCTGTTTCAAATGGAAATAATTTTCTAAAAGAATACAGTGTATCTAATCTGAATTATAGCATTTTAAAATTCTCATCCTAGTTTTCAATTCCCTCCATGTCCTCGCCCCTCTGTAACCTCCTCCAGCCCCACAGCCCCCCGAGACATCTGCGTTCCTCCAAAGCTGGCCTCTTGAGCATCCCTGATTTTAATCGCCTTCAGCTGCTGAGGCCCTGAGCTCTGGAATTCCCTCCCTAAACCTCTCTATCTCTCCCTCCTCCTTTAAGACGCTTCTTAAAACCTACCTCTTTGACCAAGCTTTTGGACACCTGCCCTAATTTCTCCTTATGTGGCTTAGTGTCAAATTTTGTCTGGTAACGCTTCCGTGAAGCGCCTTGCGATGTTTTACTATGTTAAAGGCACTGTATAAATGTCATTTGTTGTTTAATCCCTTCCGGGTGCACTTTGATCATATTGAATTCCTGATGCATACTAATAGTCCTGATCCAAGGAAAAAAATCACAGTAAATTCAGTAAGCTTCCATGCCCGTGCAAAACCTAGCTCACTGCGACATGGGTCAGAGGTACGGCTGCCGTACTAAAGGCTGATTCTTTGAGTTGTGCTCATGGCTTCTGCACCGGGAATGCAACTTTGTTGAATTTTCCCGTTTGTCCTATTCTACATGTCACAAGATTCTATTCTGTGATTAAGAATGTGAGGAAGCATGGAATAGGGCACCTCTTAATCTTCGGTGAACTTTTCCAGTGAGTAGGTGGGCCATTCAGTCCTCATTCTGCATCGAATTCGCTGATGTGAGTTGGGTGGCAGTGATGTAACGGCACAAGGGAGTATGGCAGGGTTGAATGGCATTTATTTTAATGCAAGGAGTCTTGCGAGTAAGGCAGATGAATTGAAGGTGTTGATGAACACATGGGAGTATGATATTGTTGCTGATGTGCCTCAATAAATCCGAGACTCAATGTTAGCGGAACAAAAACAAGGCTTTTATTAACTTAGAAGGTAACACACAGTGGAGAGGTGTCTTCCATCCAGAGGTCTGCAGTACTGGATGTGAGGCACGCTGAGCCTGCTTACATAGGGGCCAGGTATGGGCGGAGCCCTACACACAATACAATACAAGGTGAGGAAACGGAACTGAGGTAAGGGAAATGAAACTGAAAATAAACCACAGTCACAGGCACAATCACACAGAGAATACAGATGAGTGATGAATGGCATATTTCATCACATTCACCCCTTCTATAGATTTAGTCTGTTCGGGGGTTTGATAGTCCTCTGTGACCGACGTGGCTGTTGTGGTGCCGCGGGTGTCGGCTGGGTGTCCCCGGTGGCCTCCTGGGTCTCTGCCGGGGGCGCCACCAGGGTTGTTGAAGGGGTAGTTGGTGGGGGTACCGTTGGTCGATGTTCTTCCGGGGGTGATGAAAGAGTAGTGGGTGGGTAAGAGTTGCTGTGATCGTTGTTGCTGCTGTTGTCGTGGTTGTTGTCGTTACCGGCTGGGGCGACGTCTTTTATGGACACGGTGTCCTCCCTTCCGTCGGCGTGCCGGACATACGCGTATTGGGGGTTGGCGTGGAGTAGGTGCACTGACTCCACGAGAGGGTCCATCTTGTGGCCCCTCACATGCCTTCGAACGAATACCGGACCTGGGGTGGAGAGCCATGACGGCATGGATACGCCTGAGGTGGATTTCCGGGGAAAGACAAACATTCGTTCATGAGGCGTGGCATTAGTGGCAGTACACAATAGCGACCGTATCGAATGGAGCACATCTGAGAGGACTTTCTGCCAGCGGGAGATAGGGAGGCCCTTGGTCCTTAGAGCTAGAGTGACTGCTTTCCATACTGTCCCGTTCTCTCGCTCCACTTGACCGTTACCCCGGGGGTTGTAGCTGGTGGTACGGCTCATGGCGATCCCCCTGGACAGCATGTACTGGCGTAGCTCTTCACTCATGAAGGACGCCCTCCTATTCGTATGGATGTAGCTCGGCATACCGAACAGGCAGAACAGGCTGTTGAGGCATTTAATGACTGCGGCGCTGGTCATGTCTGGGCAGGGGAAGGCGAATGGGAAACGGGAGTATTCGTCCACAATTTTCAGGAAGTAAACATTGCGGTCGACGGACAGGAGGGGGCCCTTGAAATCTAAGCTGAGCCGCTCAAAGGGCCGTGTAGCTTTGATTAAGTGGGCTCTATCTGGGCGGTAGAACCGAGGCTTGCACTCAGCGCAAGTGCGGCAATTCCTGGTCAGAGATCGAACTTCCTCGATCGAGTAGGGTCAGTTACGGGACTTTATGAAGTGGAACAGCCGCGTGACCCCTGGGTGGCAGAGGTCATTGTGGAGGGTCTGTAGCCAATCCCCGGTGGCGCTGGCACACATGGCCCGCTCAATATCCCGCTTAATGCTTTTGAAGGCGGCATGGGCCTCAGCAGAGAGCGGAAAAGAGGATGCTTTCAAGAGGGGGCGGGCTTTGTCGGAGTAGTTGGGGACCCATTGGGAATAATAAGAAAATAACCCCAGGCACCTTTTCAGGGCTTTGGGAGTGTTGGGCAGGGGCAGCTCCCGTAGGGGGCTCAATCGGTCGGGGTCTGGTCCGATTTCCCCATTCTCCACCACGCTGCCTAGTATGCAGAGGCGCGTGGTGTTGTAAACGCACTTGTCCTCGTTGTAAGTGAGGTTGAGTTTTTTTGCGGTTTTCAGGAACCTCTCGAGGTTCGAGTCATGATCCTGCTGGTTGTGACTGCAGATGGTGACGTTGTCGAGGTAGGGGAAGGTTGCCTGCAAGTGGTGGTCATCGACCATGCGGTCCATCTCCCTCTGGAAGACCGAGACCCCATTCGTCACCCCAAATGGGACTCTGAGGAATTGGTAGAGGCGTCCGTTCGCCTCGAAGGCGGTGTACGGGCGGTCCTCTGGTCTGATAGGGAGCTGGTGGTACACTGACTTGAGGTCGATGGTGGAGAACACCCGGTATTGGGCGATTTGGTTCACCATTTCTGATATGTGGGGTAGCGGGTAGGCGTCTAGCTGGGTATACCTGTTGATCGTTTGGCTATAGTTGATCACCATCCGTTTCTTCTCGCTACCCCTTACCACCACCACTTGGGCGCGCCACGGGCTGTTGCTGCGTTCAATAATGCGCTCCTTCAGGAGCCTGTCTACCTTGGTCGCGATAAACCGCCTGTCCTCCCAGCTGTACCTCCTGCTTTTGGTTGCTATTGGCCGGCAGTTAGGGGTAAGGTTCGCGAATAGCGAAGGCGGCTTTACCTTCAGGGTAGTCAGACCGCACACTGTGAGGGGCGGCTGGGACCCACCGTAATTGAGCGTGATGCTTTGGTGGTGGCACTGGAAATCCAGGCCCAAGATCACGCTCGCACATAGATTCTTCATGATTAGTACTTTAAAATTATCGTATACAGTTCCGTTAATGGACAATTGTACCGTGCAGTAACCCATAATGGTCGATGTCTGGGTTTTATCAGCCATAGAGATGGTACCCCGAGTAGGGACCACCTTTAGGGAGAGTTGTTGTGCTAGGTCAGGGTGGATAAAACTCTCCGTGCTTCCACTGTCAATTAAACATTTAACCCCGCACCCGTTTACCTCGATGTCCACCATTGATTTGGATTGCGGGTGTGGCCTGGTCTGGGCCACTGTGACCGATGCCACTGTAGGGCCCTGATCGAGACAAGATGGCGTCCATGCTGTCTGCTCATAAGATGGCGGACCCCACGAGGTCGGGCAAGATGGCGTCCAAGATGGCCACTCCCACGGCGCACACGCGGCGGTGGCGGGTTTTCCGGCGGGGTTCCCTCTGCACACCTTCCCAAAGTGCCCCTTCTTACCGCACTTAAAGCAGGTGGTGCCTTTCGCCGGGCACAGGTTTCTGGTGTGCTTCGACTACCCGCAGAAGTAGCAGTTGGGTCCCCGACGCGTCGCGGCTGTCGTAGGGCTTCTGGGGGGAGAGCGGGGCCCCGACGGTGTCGGGCTGCCGGGCGGGGAAGATGCCTTCCAAGATGGCGGCGCCCTTGATGCACACGTGGCAGCATGGGCGGCGCGGGCTGAAGAGTAGGCGTCTGAGTTTCTCTGGGCCACATCCAGGGATCGCGCTGTGTCCACAGCCTGTTTCAGGTCCAATCCCGTTTTTTCCAGCAGTCTCTGCCGGATGTAAGTGGAGCTGAGGCCTGTGATGAAGGCATTGCGAACAAGCTCGTCAGTGTACACTGCGGCTTTTACATCTTGGCACTTGCAGTCTTTGCCAAGCGTTTTCAGGGTGACTAGGAACTCATCCAGCGATTCCTCGCTGTGCGCGAGTAGCGAGCAGATGCCTAGCATACAGCTCATTCGTAGGCTGCTGGTAATGCACCTTTAAGATGTCGCAGGCAGCCGGGTACATGTCGGCGTCTTGGATGAGGGGGTAAACCCTGTGGCTTACCCAATTCTGCAGGATTCCGAGTTTCATACTTTCAGCGTCCGTAGCGCCTGTGACGGCTGCCGAATTGTCCAGGAAGAATTCCATACACATAAACCAGTGTCCGAAGCATGCCGATGCTCCGAAGCATGCTGGTCCAAATCCAAACGTTCGGGTTTCAAGAGTTGATCCATTGTGTTGAAAAGTAAGTTAATAAAATTTATGTGCCTCAATAAATCCGAGACTCAATGTTAGCGGAACAAAACAAGGCTTTTATTAACTTAGAAGGTAACACACAGTGGAGAGGTGTCTTCCATCCAGAGGTCTGCAGTACTGGATGTGAAGCACGCTGAGCCTGCTTACATAGGGGCCAGGTATGGGCAGAGCCCTACACACAATACAATACAAGGTGAGGAAATGGAACTGAGGTAAGGGAAATGAAACTGAAACTAAACCACAGTCACAGGCACAATCACACAGAGAAGACAGACGAGTGATGAATGGCATATTTCATCACAGTTGCTATCACAGATACATGGTTGAGGGAGAGGCAGGACTGGCAGCTCAATATTCCAGGGTATAGAATCTTCAGGCGAGACAGAGGGGGGTGTAAAAGAGGAGGGGGTGTTGCAATATTAATCAAGGAGTCAATTACTGCAGTAAGGAGGGATGATATCTTAGCAGGTTCCTCTAATGAGGCCATATGGGTAGAACTTAAAAACAAAAAGGGGCAAGCACTTTGCTGGGAGTGTAAACAGTCAGGGGGAGGTAGAGGAACAGATATGTAGGCAAATCTCAGAGAAGTGTAGTAATAATAGTAGGAGATTTCAACTTCCGCAGTATTAACTGGGATGGTCAGAGTGTGAAAGGCTTAAAGGGTGCGGAATTCTTAAAGTGCATCCAGGAGAGCTTTTTGAGCCAGCATGTAGAAAGTCCTACAAGAGAGGGGGCGGTACTGGACCTAATTCTATGGAATGTAACCAGGCAAGTGGTAGAAGTGTCAGAAGGAGAGCATTTTGGTGACCGTGACCATAATTCGGTGAGATTTAAGGTAGTCATGGAAAAGGACAAAGATGGACCAGAAATAAAGGTTCTAAATTGGGGGAAGGCCGATTTTAATATGATAAGGCAGGATCTGGCTAAAGTGGACTGGGATCAGCTACTTGTAGGAAAATCCACATCAGAATAGTGGGAGTCATTCAGAAAGGAAATAGAGAGAGAGTACAGCACCAACATGTTCCCGTAAAGGTCAAGGGTGGGACCAACAAGTCCAGGGAACCCAGGATGTCAAGGGATATACAAGAATGGATTAGGAAAAAAAGGGAGGCTTTTGGCAGATACAAAGGACTAAAAACAGTGGAAGCCCTAGAGGAATATAGAAAGTGCAGGGGGGTACCTAAAAAAGAAATTAGGAGGGCAAAGAGGGGGCATGAAAAAACACTGGCGGGCAAAATAAAGGAAAATCCCAAGGTGTTCTATAAGTATATTAAGGGCAAGAGGATAACCAGGGAAAGAGTAGGGCCCATTAGGGACCAAAGTGGCAATCTGTGTGTAGAGCCAGAAGATGTAGATGAGGTTTTAAATGAATATTTTGCAATTGTGTTCACTATGGAGAAGGACGATTTAGGATAGAAATCAGGCAGGGGGATTGTGATATACTTGAACAAATTAGCATTGAGAGGGAGGAGGTACTAGCAGTTCTAGAGGGCTTAAAATTGGATAAATCCCCAGGCCCAGACGAAATGTATCTCAGGCAGCTGTGTGAGGCAAGGGAGGAGATTGCAGGGGCTCTGACACAAATTTTCAGAACCTCTCTGGCCCCAGGGGATGTGCCAGAAGACTGGAGGACAGCTAACGTAGTACCATTGTTCAAGAAGGGGAGTAGGGATAAACCAGGGAATTACAGACCAGTGAGCCTAACATCAGTGGTAGGGAAATTATTGGAAAAAATTCTGAGGGACAGAATTAGTCTCCACTTGGAGAGGCAAGGATTAATCAAGAATAGTCAGCATGGCTTTGTCAGGGGGAGATCATGTCTAACCAATTTGATTGAATTTTTCGAGGGGGTGACTAGGTGTGTGGATGAAGGTAGTGCAGTTGATGTAGTCTGCATGGACTTCAGTAAGGCTTTTGACAAAGTCCCGCATGGGAGACTGGTCAAGAAGGTAAGAGCCCATGTGATCCAGGGCAATTTGGCACATTAGATCCATCTATTTACAGCCTCCTAGGTCCTGATTACTAACTGAATTAATGAAGATTAGAGGTGGGAGACAGTGACAAATGATACTTGGCTCACTGCCAACATCATTTTTTTGATTCTTCTCAGGCTGTGGGCGTCGCTGGCAAGGCCACATTTATCGCCTGTCGTCAATTGCCCTGAGAAGGTGATTTGTCATGAACAGGTACAGGAAATAATCAAAAAGGCTAATGGGATGCTGGCCTTTATATCTAGAGGACTAGAATACAAGGGGGTCGAAGTTATGCTGATTCAGGTCCCCCTCAGCCTCCTCTGCTCCAAGGAAAACAACCCCAGCCTGTCCAGTCTCTCTTCATAGCTGAAGTGCTCCAGCCCAGGTAACATCCTGGTGAATCTCCTCTGCACCCTCTCCAATGCAATCACATCCTTCCTATAGTGTGGTGACCAGAACTGCACACAGTATTCCAGCTGTGGCGTAACTAGCGTTTTGTACAGCTGTATCATAACCTCCCTGCTCTTATATTCTATGCCTCGGTTAATGAAGGCAAGTATCCCATATGTCTTTTTAACCACCTTTTCTACCTGTCCTGCTGCCTTCAGGAATCTATGTACATGCACACCAAGGTCCCTCTGATCCTCTGTCCTTCCTAGGGTCCTAGCATTCATTGTCTATTCCCTTGCCTTGTTAGTCCTCCCAAAATGCATCACCTCACACTTTTCAGGGCTAAATTCCATTTGCTATGACTCCTTCATACTGCGCCAGTCTAGTGTGCCTCCGCTATTCAGTCCACCAGACCAAGCTAACGGATGGCTACTTGGAGACAAGGGCTATCCCCTGAAGACGTGGCTAATGATGCCGTTGAGGAGCCCATCCAACGAAGCTGAGGAGAGCTACAACTCCAGCCACATGTCCACCAGAGCCATAATCGAGCAAACCATCGGTTTGCTGAAGATGCGCTTCAGATGTCTGGATAGGTCAGTACTCAGCAGCCAGGGTCTCCAGAATCGTCGTGGTTTGCTGTGCACTTCACAACATGGCACAGCATTGTGGCTTGCAGATTCCTGAGGACCAAGTGGCTCCTCACATATCCTCCTCAGATGAGGAGGAGGAGGAGGAGGAGGAGGAGGAGAGCAAAAACGAACATCTTGCAGAGGCCGATCAACCAGCAGCAGCAGTACGCGAGAACATTGCTGCCCGGGATACAAGGAATGCACTCATCTTGGCAAGATTTGCTTAGCCTAGCCAATCAAGCACTTTTGCCTCGCAGCTTCTTATCTGAGCATCGACAATAGCCAAGAACCAGCGGATTCCTAGCAATTTGACCACCATACTGACAATTGCAAGTAATCCTAAGCCCTCAATGTGGAAGTCCCATTCGCGAAATGACACACGCTACAACTACAGCAGTAGCCATCAGATTTTGTATTTACAGTAATCATCTGATGGCTTTTCAACATAAAACATCAAATTTCTCCCAAGTGACTACCCTTGTGACTATTTGTGCAGTATCTTTCTCTTACGCGTGCTCCTACGTAGTGCTTCCCCTGTGGCTTCAGCAGATGTGGAGGCCCCTTGCTCAGTTTCTTGCTGCTCCTGCCTCGACACCTTTGGCGGGCGTCCTCTTGGATTGCAAACCTGTGAGGGCTCGCCAACAGTCTGCTGCTCCTGCGTCTGTGCAGAGGTTGAGACGCCGATCTCAGTTGGATCTGGACTCTGGTGGGGCTCTGACCGAGGGCTCTGCAGTGGTATGGAAGTGTGAACGCTTGGCGAGGAGCCCCCACTTCCTTGATGTCAGCCACCAACTTCCCTCTCATGGGTCAGGTCCCCCTCAGCGCTTGCAAGTGGCTTGAGAGCACCTTGCTGCACATCAGGGGGGCCATGGGGACCCGTATCTGCACTGGCAGTCCTACTCAGAAGGACTTCCATGAAGGTCTGGTTTCTCTGTTCAATTGATGACCATCGCTCCACCAGAGATGTCATTCTATTCAGAACACTCACCATGTTTTCTGCACTCTGGCGACTTATCACCTCTATGGAGGTTGCCATCCTTTCCATGGTGATACATTCATGTGCCAATGGCTCCACAAAGACTCTGCTCATGTTTGCAATGGACTCCTACATTCACTCCACACTTGCAGCGATCCTGGAGACAAAATCTGCCAGAGACTCCTGCATCTGTTCCTGGAGTTCCAGCACCGTTGATCTTGTGGATGGACCCAGAGGCAGAGGGTCGACATGCAGCTGAGCCGAGCTGGGAGAGTCCTGCGCCCTCTGACTAGGACTCTCCACTGCTGTCCCTGTCTCCACAATCTGCTGATGCTCACTTGTGAGCTGTGATACATAAGGTGACAACTCTATGTCCCGAAGGTCCCATCGAGGTGTGAGTGTCTGCGCTGGTGCAGGGTGCGCTTAATTCTGCTGATGCTGCGCCCTCAGAGGTTGCAGCTTCCTCTGAGGATTCTGGATGCTCAGGATCTTCCTCCTGGAGAGTGGGGATGGGTGCTTGCGATGGTCCTGTGGGGGAGTAAAGGAAATAGTCTGAGATGTGATGCCAAGGTTACATGCACATTGCATATTGCAGATGATCATAAGTCCATCTGTTAGAGCTTCAGAATCATTATCAGCGACTCATGCAATGTCAATGAGAGAGATGGAAAACTGTTCTGTCACCAGCTTGCTGTGATGCACTCGTCTGTCCGTTCTCCACTTGCGCATCATCCTCCACTCCCACGATCTCCAGGACCACATCCTCCCAGGGGGTGAGGTGGGCTACTGAGGGTGGCCCTCCTCCTGTCCTCGCTCTTTCTCTCTTATTGTGAGCTCTCTTTTCCTGCAATGAGGGAGACAAGTGGAGTTTGAGTGAGAATGAAGGAGTGAGTGTAGAGAATCCATAGCATAGGTACTTAGAAGGAGACAAAGATGGAGTGAGGTGGCAAGACCAAGGGCCCTCCCTGTGTGTTGTAAGTTGTTTTCATAGCATCACAGTGATAGGAAGTGTGAGGGCTGCATAGCCGAATAGTTAGGTGAATGTGACCATAGAGAGAGAGGGAATGGGTAAGGGTGCATGGATGTCAGTGTCAAGTGGGATGTGGAGGAAGAGATTGCTAAAGCTGAGTGCTGGTGAGGAGAGGCAATGGAGATCAGATTGAGGGTGATGGGAAATTCATACTCACTTTTCCAGTGCGCAGAAGGTCATGAAATCGCTTCCTGCAGTGAAGCCAGGTTCTGCGGGTTACTGACAAAGCGTTGACCTCCTCTGCCACCTGGATCCACACAGCCTTGCTGTGCTGGGGAGGCTTCTTCCTCTCTGAAGAAGGGAAGAGCACCTCTTTATGTGCTCTTGCTCCCTCTACTAAAGCCTGCAGGGCAATGTCATTGAAGCGGGGTGCAGACCTAGGTCTCTCGCTGGCCATTCTTCCTGCAGGTGCCTCTCACTGCAAAGGCCAAATGGTTGGCAGTCTGCAGAAGAAGCAAGGCTTGTTGCAGACCTTAAATCAGCAGCAATGATGACGTCATCGGAGGCGACTTTCAGACTGGAAAAGCTCATTGGCCATGGGTTCCCACACGTTGGAACTCAATTGGCCAATTAAGTTAAAATGGCAGAATTTTCCCACATCGATGTAGAATTGGGTGGCTAACACGAAATGCAGATTACACGATCCCAGCCCGCCCCAGTATCAAAATCCAGCCCACTAACTGCACTCTAAAAATAGCACACAGAGGGAGACCAAACCCTGATGTACAAATGGCTGTCAGAGAGAGATTTCAATATTGGAAGAACTTGTATGTAAAATATATTTTACTTAGATTCCTCATCCTCAGAACAGACCAGTTTTTGGAAAATATATGTGGGCGGGTTTAGTGAAATGATAACTTAATTTGATATGGCCTGTACAATCACAGTGTTTGTTACGAAATGCAGTTGATTTAATTTGGGTTGATTTGTTGAAGTAACCTCTTACTGGCATGCGGCACAGTGCAAGGACTTGTCAGATTGATGTACGGTGCACAATTACAAAATCCAATTGATATAACGCTAAAATACACCGGATCAAAAGGTTTAAACGTATCATTAGAAATATTCTGTAATAAACTACCAGACCCCATCAGAGGAAATGCATTACCCGAGTTTTCAATTTGTGTGTTTCCTTGGGAGAGAAGGTGGGGCCATAAATAGGTAGTTGAATGACTTCATGTATGAATGGGTGTCAATTTTGATAAATGATGGGCATTGTAGCCCTCCTGGGTTTATTTTTTCTTCAAAGCAAAAATTGAAATGACACATTTTACTTGACCCTAACTGCAGCCTTTGGTCATCATGTCATAGAGTCATAGAGTTTTACAGCACAGAAAGAGGCCCTTCGGCCCATCGTGTCTGCGCCGCCCATCCATCCCTTTCCAGTCTAATCCCATTTTCCAGCATTTGGTCCATAGCCTTGTATGCAATGGCATTTCAAGTGCTCATCCAAATGCTTCTTGAATGTTGTGAGGGTTCCTGCCTCCACCACCCTTTCAGGCATTGAGTTCCACATTCCAACCACCCTCTGGGTGAAAAAGTTCCTCCTCAAATCCCCTCTAAATCTCCTGCCCCTTACCCTGAATCTATGCCCCCTTGTTATTGACCCCCCCACTAAGGGGAAAAGTTCCTCTTTATCTACCCTATCTATGCCCCTCATTATTTTGTACACCTCAATCAGGTCCCCCCTCAGCCTTCTCTGCTCCAAGGAAAACAACTCCAGCCTGTCCAGCCTCTCTTCATAGCTGAGGCGCTCCATCCCAGGTAACATCCTGGTGAATCTTCTCTGCACCCTCTCCAAAGCAATCACATCCTTCCTATAGTGAGGCGACCAGAACTGCACACAGTACTCCAGCTGTGGCCTCACCAGCGTTTTGTACAGCTCCATCATAACCTCCCTGCTCTTATATTCTATGCCTCGGCTAAGGAAGGCAAGTATCCCATATGCCTTTTTAACCACCTTATCTACCTGCTCCGCTGCCTTCAGGGATCTATGTACATGTACACCAAGGTCCCTCTGACCCTCTGTACTTCCTAGGGTCCTACCACTCATTGTGTATTCCCTTGCCTTATTTGTCCGTCCAAAATGCATCACCTCGCACTTTTCAGGGTTAAATTCCATTTGCCACTTTTCCGCCCATCTGACCAACCTGTTTATATCGTCCTGTAGCCGGAGGCTTTCCTCCTCGCAATTTACCACCCCACCAATTTTCGTGTCTTTAAGAACATAAGAAATAGGAGAAGGAGTCGGCCATTTAGCCCCTCAAGCCTGCTCCGCCATTCAATAAGATCATGGCTGATCATCGATCTCAATTCCACTTTCCCGCCCTATCCCCATTTCCCTTGATTCCCTTAGAATCCAAAAATGACCTTTGAAAGTCATTGCGTAGCAGACCTGCAGGGCGAGCTGCACGCAAGTGTTTGGGGTTTGGAGTTTGGAGGGGTTTGAGTTTACATCAAGTGATGATGTCAGGTGAGGGATGGGGTAAAGGTTTCCCTACGAAATCGGGTGAGAGGCTGTTGGGCGAAGATGGGCGGAGCCTCTTTGATTCATACTTTCCTTTCCATCTCTAAGACCAAGCAACAGAGACACCTTGCAGATGAATTTCATGCAATTAAATAGCGTAAACACTTTGTACGTGTGGAGATTGATCTTTAGAAATGCTTCAATAATTGTAGAAAATGCGTTACAGATTTTTCACTCAGTGCACTGGTAGTGGATGGCACCAGATGAAGTTCTCAACCAGCAGGTTAACACTATAAACACCATAGTCCTTCCTACCCCAGTCATGGGAGGAGTGTGGGAGGCTCCAGGAGCACTGCTTTGGGAGGAGTGTGGGAGGCTCCAGGAGTACTGCTTTGTGTCACGTTCACGGTGTCAGCCGTGGCTCCGTGGGTTGCACTCTCATCTCAAAGTCAGCAGGTCGTGGGTTCAAGTCCCACTCCAGAGACTTTCAGCACAAAATCTAGGCTGACTCTCCAGTGCCACCATTGAGAGAATGTTGCACTGTCGGAGGGGTCGTCTTTTGGATGAGACGTTAAACTGAGGCCCTGTCTCCCCTCTCAGGTGGGCGTAAAAGATCCCATGGCCACTATTTTGAAGAAGAACAGCGGAGTTCTCCCCGGTGTCCTGGCCAATATTTATCCCTCAACAAAAATCACTTAAACAGATGATCTGATCATTATCACATGGCTATTTGTGGGAGCTTGCTGTGCGCAAATTGGCTGCAACCTTTCCTACTTCTTCTTCTTAGGCAGTCCCTCGGAACCGAGGATGACTTGCTTCCACATTAAAAATGAGTTCTCAGGTGACTGATGAGTCCAATGCAGGACCTACAGTCTCTGTCACAGGTGGGGCAGACGGTGGCTGAAGCGGCGGGTGGGTGGCGTGCTTGGGTTGACGTGCGCTCCTTGCGCTTAGCTTCCGCTTGCTCCCGGCGAAGAGACTCGAGGTGTTCGGCGCCTTCCCGGATGCTTCTCCTCCACTTTGTGTGGTCTTGGGCCAGGGATTCCCATCTTTCAGTGGGGATGTTGCACTTTTTCAAGGAGGCTTTGAGGGTGTCCTTGAAGCATTTCCTCTGCCCACCTGGGGCTCTCTTGCCGTGTTGGAGCTCCATGTAGAGCGCTTGTTTTGGGAGTCTCATATTGGGAATGCTGATGATGTGGCCCGTCCATCGGAGCTGATCGAGCGTGGTCAAAGCTTCGATGCTGGGGATGTTGGCCTGAGCGAGAACACTGACGTTGGTGCGCCTATCTTGCCAATGGATTTACAGGATCTTGCGGAGGCAGCGTTGGTGGTACCTCTCCAGTGCTATGAGGTGCCTGCTGTACATGGTCCATGTTTCTGAAGCATACAGGAGGGCGGATATCACTAATGCTCTGTAGACCATGAGCTTGGTGCTGGGTTTGAGGTCCTGGTCTTCAAACACACTCTTCCTCAGGCGACCGAAGGCTGCACTGGCACATTGAAGGTGGTGTTGGACTTCGCCATCGACATCTGCCCTTGTAGACAGTAGGCTCCCGAGGTATGGAAAGTGGTCCACGTTGTCCAAGGCCTCATCATGTATTTTGACAATCGGGGAGCAGTACTGTGTGGCGGGGGCAGGTTGGTAGAGGACCTTTGTCTTACGGATGTTTAGTGTAAGGCCCATGCTCTCGTATGCTTCGGTGAAGGTGTTGATGATGGTTTGGAGTTCGACCTCAGAATGTGCGCAGACGCAAGCATTGTCTGCATACTGTAATTCGATGACAGAGGATAGGACGACATTGGATCTAGTCTGAAGGCGACGGAGGTTGAACAGTTTCCCGTTTGTTCTGTAGATTAGCTCCACTCCAGTGGGGAGCTTACTGAGGGTGAGATGGAGCATTGCAGCCAGGAAGATCAAGAAGAGTGTTGGTGTGATGACAAAGCATTGCTTGACCCCGGTCCATACATGAATTGGATCTGTCGTGGATCCATTGGTCAGGATCACGGCTTGCATGTCATCGTGAAGCAGGCAGAGGATGGTAACAAACTTTTGAGGGCAGCCGAATTTGAGGAGAACACTCCATAATTCCTCACGGTTGACGGTGTCGAAGGTCTTTGTGAGGTCAAAGAAGGCCATATACAGCGGTTGGTGCTGTTCCCTGCATTTCTCTTGTAGTTGACGTGCGGTGAAGATCATGTCCATTGTGCCCCTTAGTGGACGGAATCCGCATTGCGACTCTGGGAGGAGCTCTTCAGCCACTGGGAGAAGGCGATTGAGGAGGATTCTTGTGATGACTTTCCCTGTGGCAGACAGCAGGGAGACTCCTCTGTAATTACTGCAATCGGCCTTGTCACCTTTCTTGAAGATGGTCATGATTACGGCATCTCTGAGATCCCCTGTCATGCTCTCCTCCTTCCAAATAAGAGAAATGAGTTCATGTATTCGCACCAATAGTGCTTCTCCACCATGTTTTAGTGCCTCGGCGAGGATTCCATCTGCTCCTGAGGCCTTCAGTTGTCGGATGGCCTTTTCAACCTCATGCCGGGCTGAGGTGGTGGCGGGTAGCATGTTGCGGGATGGAGTTGAGGACACTCGCGTCGAAGACAGAGTCTCGGTTAAGGAGATCTTCGAAGTGCTCCTTCCAGCGGGCACTGATTGCCTCTCTGTCCTTGATGAGGACCTCTCCGTTCTTGGCCCGCAGTGGGGTAGGACCTTGGGTGCATGGGCTGTAGGTGGTCTTGACTGCGCTAAAAAATCCACGCATGTCGTGGTTGTCGGCTAGCTGCTGGATCTCCTGCGCTTTCTCCACCCACCATCTGTTCTTTAGGTCACAAGTTTTCTGTTGGATCTTGGCCTTCAGGCGTCTGGAGAGCTGCTTTCTTGCTCTCGAGTTCTGTTGCTGTTTCCAGATCAGGAATGCCTTGTGCTTGTGAGTTATTAGCTCCTGGATCTCCTGGTCATTCTCGTTGAACCAGTCTTGATATTTCCTGGTCGAGTGACCGAGCGTCTCTTCACAGGTGCTGATTGTGGAGACCTTGAGTGCAGACCAGGTGCTGTGGACACTCTGTGTCTCTGAATCACAGGGAGTCGCCAGGTTGGTTGTGAGGAGCAGGCTGAATAGGGCTTTCTTAGCAGGGTATTTGAGTGCTCCAGCGTTGATTTTCCTGCGGCATTTCCTACATTACAACAATGACTACACTTCAAAAAACACTTTGTCAGCTGTTAAGCACTTTGAGATGTTATGAAAGGCGCGATATAAATGCAAATGTTGGAGTTCAGTTACACACCATGTCAGGGTTCAATTACACACTGTGTTGGGGTGCAGTAACACACCGTGTCAGGGTTCAGTTACACACCGTGTCGGGGTTCAGTTACGCACCGTGTCGGGGTTCAGTTACATACCATGTCGGGGTTCAGTTACACACCGTGTCGGGGTTCAGTTACACACCGTGTCGGGGTTCAGTTGCATACCATGTCGGGGTTCAGTTACACACCATGTCGGGGTTCAGTTACACACCGTGTCAGGGTTCAGTTACAAACCGTGCCGGGGTTCAGTTACACACCGTGTCGGGGTTCAGTTACACACCGTGTCGGGGTACAGTTACACACCATGTCAGGGTTCAGTTACACACCGTGCCGGGGTTCAGTTACACACCGTGTCGGGGTTCAGTTACACAACATGTCGGGGTTCAGTTACACACCGTGTCGGGGTTCAGTTACAGACCGTGTCAGGGTTCAGTTACACACCGTGTCGGGTTCAGTTACACACCGTGTCAGGGTTCAGTTACACACCATGTCGGGGTACAGTTACAGACTGTGCCGGGGTTCAGTTACACACCGTGTCGGGTTTCAGTTACACACCGTGTCGGGGTTCAGTTACACACCGTGCCAGGGTTCAGTTGCACACCGTGTCGGGGTTCAGTTACACACTGTGTCGGGGTTCAGTTACACAACATGTCAGGGTTCCGTTACACACAGTGTCGGGGTTCAGTTACAGGCCGTGTCAGGGTTCAGTTACAGAACGTGTCAGGGTTCAGTTACACACCATGCCGGGGTTCAGTTAAAGACCGTGTCAGGGTTCAGTTACACACCGTGTCAGGGTTCAGTTACAGGCCGTGTCAGGGTTCAGTTACAGACCGTGTCGGGGTTCAGTTACAGACCGTGTCAGGGTTCAGTTACAGACTGTGTCGGGTTTCAGTTACACACCATGTCGGGGTTCAGTTACACATCGTGTCAGGGTTCAGTTACAGACCGTGTCGGGGTTCAGTTACAGACCGTGTCGTGGTTCAGTCACAGACCGTGTCAGGGTTCAGTTACACACCATGTCGGGGTTCAGTTACACATCATGTCAGGGTTCAGTTACAGACCGTGTCGGGGTTCAGTTACACACCGTGTTGGGGTTCAGTTACACACCGTGTCAGGGTTCAGTTACACACCGTGTCAGGGTTCAGTTACAGACTTTGTCAGGGATCAGTTACAGACCGTGTCAGGGTTCAGTTACACACCCTGCCGGGGTTCAGTTACACACCGTGTCGGGGTTCAGTTACACACCGTGTCTGGGTTCAGTTACACACTGTGTCGGTGTTCAGTTACACACCGTGTCAGGGTTCAGTTACAGACTGTGTCGGGGTTCAGTTACACACTGTGTCGGGGTTCAGTTACACACCGTGTCAGGGTTCAGTTACAGACCGTGTCGGGGTTCAGTTACAGACCGTGTCGGGGTTCAGTTACAGACTGTGTCGGGGTTCAGTTAGAGACCGTGTGATGCGCCATCAATTACTCAAAAGACTGAAGTTGAGCGAGTAACAATCAGGCTTTTATTAACTAAAGAATGAAGGTCTTGTCTCGAGTGATCGACCCGTCCAGAATACTAAGGGACTGGGAGGTAGTCACTTATATACCTGGAATAGTGGGAGGAGTCAGCCGAGGCATGTCCAGACCTGTACCTAGTGGAATACACATACAGACACAGACAGGTATGACAGTGGTTTACCACACCGTGTCGGGGTTCAGTTACAGGCCGTGTCGGTGTTCAGTTACACACCGTGTCGGGGTTCAGTTACAGACTGTGTCGGGGTTCAGTTACACACCGTGTCGGGGTTCAGTTACAGACCGTGTCGGGGTTCAGTTACAGACCGTGTCAGGGTTCAGTTACACACCATGCCGGGGTTCAGTTACAGACCGTGTCAGGGTTCAGTTACACACCATGTCGGGGTTAAGTTACGCACCGTGTCGGGGTTCAGTTACATACCATGTCGGGGTTCAGTGATACACTGTGTCGGGGTTCAGTTACACACCGTGTCAGGGTTCAGTTGCATACCATGTCGGGGTTCAGTTACAGACCGTGTCAGGGATCAGTTACAGACCATGTCAGGGTTCAGTTACACACCGTGTCGGGGTTCAGTTACACACCGTGTCTGGGTTCAGTTACACACCATGTCGGTGTTCAGTTACACACCGTGTCAGGGTTCAGTTACAGACCGTGTCGGGGTTCAGTTACACACTGTGTCGGGGTTCAGTTACACACCGGGTCGGGGTTCAGTTACAGACCGTGTCGGTGTTCAGTTACAGACCGTGTCGGTGTTCAGTTACAGACCGTGTCGGGGTTCAGTTACACACCGTGTCGGGGTTCAGTTACACACCGTGTCAGGGTTCAGTTACACACCCTGTCAGGGTTCAGTTACACATCGTGCCGGGGTTCAGTTGGACACCGTGTCGGGGTTCAGTTACACATCGTGTCGGGGTTCAGTTACAGACCGTGTCGGGGTTCAGTTACGCACCGTGTCAGGGTTCAGTTACAGACCGTGTCGGGGTTCAGTTACACACCGTGTCGGGGTTCAGTTACACACCGTGTCGGGGTTCAGTTACACACCGTGTCAAGGTTCAGTTACACACCGTGTCGGGGTTCAGTTACACACCGTGTCGGGGTTCAGTTACAGACCGTGTCGGGGTTCAGTTGCAGACCGTGTCGGGTTTCAGTTACAGACCGTGTCGGGGTTTAGTTACAGACCGTGCCAGGGTTTAGTTACACACTGTGTCAGGGTTCAGTTACAGACCGTGTCGGGGTTCAGTTACAGACCGTGTCAGGGTTCAGTTACACACCGTATCAGGGTTCAGTTACACACCGTGTCGGGGTTCAGTTACACACCGTGTCGGGGTTCAGTTACAGACCGTGTCAGGGTTCAGTGACAGACCGTGTCAGGGTTCAGTTACACACCGTGTCGGGGTTCAGTTACACACCGTGTAAGGGTTCAGTTACACATCGTGTCAGTGTTCAGTTACAGACCGTGTCAGGGTTCAGTTACGCACCGTGTCGTGGTTCAGTTACAGACCGTGTCAGGTTTCAGTTACTGACCGTGTCAGGGTTCAGTTACAGACCGTGTCAGGGTTCAGTTACAGACTGTGTCAGGGTTCAGTTACACACCGTGTCAGGGATCAGTTACACACCGTGTTGGTGTTCAGTTACACACCGTGTCAGGGTTCAGTTACACACCGTGTCAGGGTTCAGTTACAGACCGTGTCAGGCTTCAGTTACAGACCGTGTCAGGGTTCAGTTACAGACCGTGTCAGGGTTTAGTTACAGACCGCGTCAGGTTTCAGTTACAGACCGTGTCGGGGTTCAGTTAAAGACCGTGTGAGGGTTCAGTTAGAGACCGTGTGAGGGTTCAGTTACAGACTGTGTCAGGGTTCAGTTACACACCGTGTCAGGGTTGAGTTACAGACCATGTCAGGGTTCAGTTACACACCGTGTCGGGGTTCAGTTACAGACTGTGTCGGGTTTCAGTTACAGACCGTGTCAGGGTTCAGTTACACACCATGTCAGGGTTCAGTTACACACCGTGTCGGGGTTCAGTTACAGACCGTGTCGGGGTTCAGTTACAGACAGTGTCAGTGTTCAGTTACACACCGTGCCAGGGTTCAGTTACAGACCATGTCGGGTTCCAGTTGCAGACCGTGTCAGGGTTCAGTTACACACCGTGTCGGGGTTCAGTTAAAGACCGTGTCAGGGTTCAGTTACAGACCGTGTCAGGGTTCAATTACAGACCGTTTCAGGGTCCAGTTACACACCGTGTCAGGGTTCAGTTACAGACCGTGTCAGGGTTCAGTTACAGACTGTGTCGGGGTTCAGTTACACACCGTGTCAGGGTTCAGTTACAGACCGTGTCACGGTTCAGTTACACACCATGTCAGGGTTCAGTTACAGACTGTGTCAGGGTTCAGTTACACACCGTGTCTGGGTTCAGTTACAGACCGTGTCAGGGTAGAGTTACACACAGCATCGGGGTTCAGTTACACACCGTCTGAGGGTTCAGTTACACACCGTGTCAGGGTTCAGTTACAGACCGTGTCGGGGTACAGTTACAGACTGTGTCGGGGTTCAGTTACACACCGAGCCAGGTTTCAGTTACAGACCGTGTCAGGGTTCAGTTACAGGCCGTGTCAGGGTTCAGTTACACACCGTGTCGGGGTTCAGTTACAGACTGTGTCGGGGTTCAGTTACAGACGGTGTCGGGGTTCAGTTACACAACATGCCGGGGTTCAGTTACAGACCGTGTCAGGGTCCAGTTACACACCATGTCGGGGTTCAGTTACACATCGTTTCAGGGTCCAGTTACAGACTGTGTCGGGGGTCAGTTACACACCGTGTCGGGGTTCAGTTACACACCGTGTCAGTGTTCAGTTACACATCCTGTCAGGGTTCAGTTACACATCGTGCCGGGGTTCAGTTACACACCGTGTCGGGGTTCAGTTACACATCGTGTCGGGGTTCAGTTACAGACCGTGTCGGGGTTCAGTTACGCACCGTGTCAGGGTTCAGTTACAGACTGTGTCGGGTTTCAGTTACACACCGTGTCGGGGTTCAGTTACACACCGTGTCGGGGTTCAGTTACACACCGTGTCAGGGTTCAGTTAAACACCGTGTCGGGGTTCAGTTACACACCGTGTCGGGGTTCAGTTACGGACCGTGTCGGGGTTCAGTTACAGACCCTGTTGGGTTTCAGTTACAAACCGTGTCGGGGTTCAGTTACAGACCGTGCCAGGGCTCAGTTACACACCGTGTCAGGGTTCAGTTACGGACCGTGTCGGGGTTCTTTTGCAGACCGTGTCGGGGTTCAGTTACACACCGTGTCAGGGTTCAGTTACACACCGTGTCAGGGTTCAGTTACACACCGTGTCAGGGTTCAGTTACAGACCGTGTCAGGGTTCAGTTACACACCGTGTCAGGGTTCAGTGACAGACCGTGTCATGGTTCAGTTACACACCGTGTCGGGGTTCAGTTACACACCGTGTCAGGGATCAGTTACACACCGTATTAGGGTTCAGTTACAGACCGTGTCAGGGTTCAGTTACGCACCGTGTCGTGGTTCAGTTACAAACCGTGTCAGGGTTCAGTTACAGACCGTGTCAGGGTTCAGTTACAGACCGTGTCAGGGTTCAGTTATAGACTGTGTCAGGGTTCAGTTACACACTGTGTCAGGGTTCAGTTACACACCGTGTTGGGGTTCAGTTACACACCGTGTCAGGGTTCAGTTACACGCCGTGTCAGGGTTCAGTTACAGACCGTGTCAGGGTTCAGTTACAGACCGTGTCAGGGTTCAGTTACAGGCCGTGTCAGGGTTCAGTTACAGACCGTGTCAGGTTTCAGTTACAGACCGTGTCGGGATTCAGTTAAAGACCGTGTCAGGGTTCAGTTACAGACCGTTTCAGGGTTCAGTTACAGACTGTGTCAGGGTTCAGTTACACATCGTGTCAGGGTTCAGTTACAGACCGTGTCATGGTTCAGTTACACACCATGTCGGGGTTCAGTTACAGACTGTGTTGGGTTTCAGTTACAGACCGTGTCAGGGTTCAGTTACACACCATGTCAGGGTTCAGTTACACACCGTGTCGGGGTTCAGTTACAGACCGTGTCGGGGTTCAGTTACAGACCGTGTCAGGGTTCAGTTACACACCGTGCCAGGGTTCAGTTACAGACAGTGTCGGGGTTCAGTTACAGACCGTGTCAGGGTTCAGTTACACACCGTGTCAGGGTTCAGTTACACACCGTGTCAGGGTTCAGTTACAGACCTTGTCGGGGTTCAGTTACAGACCGTGTCGGGATTCTGTTACACACCGTGCTAGGGTTCAGTTACAGACCGTGTCAGGGTTCAGTTACAGACCGTGTCGGGGTTCAGTTGCACACCATGTCGGGGTTCAGTTACACATCGTGTCAGGGTTCAGTTACTGACCGTGTCGGGGTTCAGTTACACACCGTGTCAGGGTTCAGTTACAGACCGTGTCAGGGTTCAGTTACAGACCGTGTCAGGGTTCAGTTACAGACTGTGTCAGGGTTCAGTTACAGACCGTGTCGGGGTTCAGTTAAAGAACGTGTCAGGGTTCAGTTACAGACCGTGTCAGTGTTCAGTTACAGACTGTTTCAGGGTTCAGTTACACACCGTGTCAGTGTTCAGTTACACACCGTGTCAGGGTTCAGTTACAGACCGTGTCGGGGTTCAGTTACACATCGTGTCAGGGTTCAGTTACAGACGGTGTCTGGGTTCAGTTACACACCGTGTCAGGGTTCAGTTACAGACCGTGTCAGGTTTCAGTTACACACCATGTCGGGGTTCAGTTACACACCGTGTCAGGGTTCAGTTACAGACCGTGTCAGGGTTCAGTTACAGACCGTGCCAGGGTTCAGTTACAGACCGTGTCAGGGTTCAGTTACAGACCGTGTCGGGGTTCAGTTACACACCATGTCGGGGTTCAGTTACACATCGTGTCAGGGTTCAGTTACTGACCGTGTCGGGGTTCTGTTACACACCGTGTCAGGGTTCAGTTACAGACCGTGTCAGGGTTCAGTTACAGACCGTGTCTGGGTTCAGTTACAGACCGTGTCAGGGTTCAGTTACAGACCGTGTCGGGGTTCAGTTAAAGACCGTGTCAGGGTTCAGTTACAGACCGTGTCAGGGTTCAGTTACAGACCTTTTCAGGGTTCAGTTACACACCGTGTCAGGGTTCAGCTACAGACCGTGTCAGGGTTCAGTTACAGACCGTGTCGGGGTTCAGTTACACATCGTGTCAGGGTTCAGTTGCAGACCGTGTCTGGGTTCAGTTACACACCGTGTCAGGGTTCAGTTACAGACCGTGTCAGGGTTCAGTTACACACCATGTCGGGGTTCAGTTACACACCGTGTCAGGGTTCAGTTACACACCGTGTCAGGGTTCAGTTACACACCGTGTCAGGGTTCAGTTACAGACCGTGTCGGGGAACAGTTACAGACCGTGTCGGGGTTCAGTTACACACTGTGCCAGGTTTCAGTTACAGACCATTTCAGGGTTCAGTTACAGACCGTGTCGGGGTTCAGTTACACACCGTGTCAGGGTTCAGTTACAGACCGTGTCGGGGTTCAGTTGCACACCGTGTCGGGGTTCAGCTCCAGGCCGTGTCGGGGTTCAGTTACAGACTGTTTCAGGGTTCAGTTACAGACCGTGTCAGGGTTCAGTTACACACCGTGTCAGGGTTCAGTTACACACCGTGTCAGGGTTCAGTTACAGACCGTGTCAGGCTTCAGTTACAGACCGTGTCAGGGTTCAGTTACAGACCGTGTCAGGGTTTAGTTACAGACCGCGTCAGGTTTCAGTTACAGACCGTGTCGGGGTTCAGTTAAAGACCGTGTGAGGGTTCAGTTAGAGACCGTGTGAGGGTTCAGTTACAGACTGTGTCAGGGTTCAGTTACACACCGTGTCAGGGTTGAGTTACAGACCATGTCAGGGTTCAGTTACACACCGTGTCGGGGTTCAGTTACAGACTGTGTTGGGTTTCAGTTACAGACCGTGTCAGGGTTCAGTTACACACCATGTCAGGGTTCAGTTACACACCGTGTCGGGGTTCAGTTACAGACCGTGTCGGGGTTCCGTTACAGACCGTGT
Organism: Somniosus microcephalus; assembly: GCF_052327205.1. Lineage (NCBI taxonomy): Eukaryota > Metazoa > Chordata > Chondrichthyes > Squaliformes > Somniosidae > Somniosus > Somniosus microcephalus. The sequence goes on along the minus strand of NW_028225286.1, from coordinate 428,682 downwards.
CAGTGTTCAGTTACACACCGTGCCAGGGTTCAGTTACAGACCATGTCGGGTTCCAGTTGCAGACCGTGTCAGGGTTCAGTTACACACCATGTCGGGGTTCAGTTACACATCGTGTCAGGGTTCAGTTACTGACCGTGTCGGGGTTCTGTTACACACCGTGTCAGGGTTCAGTTACAGACCGTGTCAGGGTTCAGTTACAGACCGTGTCTGGGTTCAGTTACAGACCGTGTCAGGGTTCAGTTACAGACCGTGTCGGGGTTCAGTTAAAGACCGTGTCAGGGTTCAGTTACAGACCGTGTCAGGGTTCAGTTACAGACCTTTTCAGGGTTCAGTTACACACCGTGTCAGGGTTCAGCTACAGACCGTGTCAGGGTTCAGTTACAGACCGTGTCGGGGTTCAGTTACACATCGTGTCAGGGTTCAGTTGCAGACCGTGTCTGGGTTCAGTTACACACCGTGTCAGGGTTCAGTTACAGACCGTGTCAGGGTTCAGTTACACACCATGTCGGGGTTCAGTTACACACCGTGTCAGGGTTCAGTTACACACCGTGTCAGGGTTCAGTTACACACCGTGTCAGGGTTCAGTTACAGACCGTGTCGGGGAACAGTTACAGACCGTGTCGGGGTTCAGTTACACACTGTGCCAGGTTTCAGTTACAGACCATTTCAGGGTTCAGTTACAGACCGTGTCGGGGTTCAGTTACACACCGTGTCAGGGTTCAGTTACAGACCGTGTCGGGGTTCAGTTGCACACCGTGTCGGGGTTCAGCTCCAGGCCGTGTCGGGGTTCAGTTACAGACTGTTTCAGGGTTCAGTTACAGACCGTGTCAGGGTTCAGTTACACACCGTGTCAGGGTTCAGTTACACACCGTGTCAGGGTTCAGTTACAGACCGTGTCAGGCTTCAGTTACAGACCGTGTCAGGGTTCAGTTACAGACCGTGTCAGGGTTTAGTTACAGACCGCGTCAGGTTTCAGTTACAGACCGTGTCGGGGTTCAGTTAAAGACCGTGTGAGGGTTCAGTTAGAGACCGTGTGAGGGTTCAGTTACAGACTGTGTCAGGGTTCAGTTACACACCGTGTCAGGGTTGAGTTACAGACCATGTCAGGGTTCAGTTACACACCGTGTCGGGGTTCAGTTACAGACTGTGTTGGGTTTCAGTTACAGACCGTGTCAGGGTTCAGTTACACACCATGTCAGGGTTCAGTTACACACCGTGTCGGGGTTCAGTTACAGACCGTGTCGGGGTTCCGTTACAGACCGTGTCAGTGTTCAGTTACACACCGTGCCAGGGTTCAGTTACAGACCATGTCGGGTTCCAGTTGCAGACCGTGTCAGGGTTCAGTTACACACCGTGTCAGGGTTCAGTTACACACCATGTCAGTGTTCAGTTACAGACCTTGTCGGAGTTCAGTTACAGACCGTGTCGGGGTTCAGTTACACACTGTGCCAGGTTTCAGTTACAGACCATTTCAGGGTTCAGTTACAGACCGTGTCGGGGTTCAGTTACACACCGTGTCAGGGTTCAGTTACAGACCGTGTCGGGGTTCAGTTGCACACCGTGTCGGGGTTCAGCTCCAGGCCGTGTCGGGGTTCAGTTACAGACTGTTTCAGGGTTCAGTTACAGACCGTGTCAGGGTTCAGTTACACACCGTGTCAGGGTTCAGTTACACACCGTGTCAGGGTTCAGTTACAGACCGTGTCAGGCTTCAGTTACAGACCGTGTCAGGGTTCAGTTACAGACCGTGTCAGGGTTTAGTTACAGACCGCGTCAGGTTTCAGTTACAGACCGTGTCGGGGTTCAGTTAAAGACCGTGTGAGGGTTCAGTTAGAGACCGTGTGAGGGTTCAGTTACAGACTGTGTCAGGGTTCAGTTACACACCGTGTCAGGGTTGAGTTACAGACCATGTCAGGGTTCAGTTACACACCGTGTCGGGGTTCAGTTACAGACTGTGTTGGGTTTCAGTTACAGACCGTGTCAGGGTTCAGTTACACACCATGTCAGGGTTCAGTTACACACCGTGTCGGGGTTCAGTTACAGACCGTGTCGGGGTTCCGTTACAGACCGTGTCAGTGTTCAGTTACACACCGTGCCAGGGTTCAGTTACAGACCATGTCGGGTTCCAGTTGCAGACCGTGTCAGGGTTCAGTTACACACCGTGTCAGGGTTCAGTTACACACCATGTCAGTGTTCAGTTACAGACCTTGTCGGAGTTCAGTTACAGACCGTGTCGGGATTCTGTTACACACCGTGCCAGGGTTCAGTTACAGACCGTGTCAGGGTTCAGTTACAGACCGTGTCGGGGTTCAGTTACACACCATGTCGGGGTTCAGTTACACATCGTGTCAGGGTTCAGTTACTGACCGTGTCGGTGTTCTGTTACACACCGTGTCAGGGTTCAGTTACAGACCGTGTCAGGGTTCAGTTACAGACCGTGTCAGGGTTCAGTTACAGACCGTGTCAGGGTTCAGTTACAGACCGTGTCAGGGTTCAGTTACAGACCGTGTCGGGGTTCAGTTAAAGACCGTGTCAGGGTTCAGTTACAGACCGTGTCAGGGTTCAATTACAGACCGTTTCAGGGTCCAGTTACACACCGTGTCAGGGTTCAGTTACAGACCGTGTCAGGGTTCAGTTACAGACTGTGTCGGGGTTCAGTTACACACCGTGTCAGGGTTCAGTTACAGACCGTGTCACGGTTCAGTTACACACCATGTCAGGGTTCAGTTACAGACTGTGTCAGGGTTCAGTTACACACCGTGTCTGGGTTCAGTTACAGACCGTGTCGGGGTAGAGTTACACACAGCATCGGGGTTCAGTTACACACCGTGTGAGGGTTCAGTTACACACCGTGTCAGGGTTCAGTTACAGACCGTGTCGGGGTTCAGTTACAGACGGTGTCGGGGTTCAGTTACACAACATGCCGGGGTTCAGTTACAGACCGTGTCAGGGTCCAGTTACACACCATGTCGGGGTTCAGTTACACATCGTTTCAGGGTCCAGTTACAGACCGTGTCGGGGGTCAGTTACACACCGTGTCGGGGTTCAGTTACACACCGTGTCAGTGTTCAGTTACACACCCTGTCAGGGTTCAGTTACACATCGTGCCGGGGTTCAGTTACACACCGTGTCGGGGTTCAGTTACACACCGTGTCGGGGTTCAGTTACAGACCGTGTCGGGGTTCAGTTACGCACCGTGTCAGGGTTCAGTTACAGACTGTGTCGGGTTTCAGTTACACACCGTGTCGGGGTTCAGTTACACACCGTGTCAGGGTTCAGTTAAACACCGTGTCGGCGTTCAGTTACACACCGTGTCGTGGTTCAGTTACGGACCGTGTCGGGGTTCAGTTACAGACCCTGTTGAGTTTCAGTTACAAACCGTGTCGGGGTTCAGTTACAGACCGTGCCAGGGCTCAGTTACACACCGTGTCAGGGTTCAGTTACAGACCGTGTCGGGGTTCATTTGCAGACCGTGTCGGGGTTCAGTTACACACCGTGTCAGGGTTCAGTTACACACCGTGTCAGGGTTCAGTTACACACCGTGTCAGGGTTCAGTTACAGACCGTGTCAGGGTTCAGTTACACACCGTGTCAGGGTTCAGTGACAGACCGTGTCAGGGTTCAGTTACACACCGTGTCGGGGTTCAGTTACACACCGTGTCAGGGATCAGTTACACACCGTATTAGGGTTCAGTTACAGACCGTGTCAGGGTTCAGTTACGCACCGTGTCGTGGTTCAGTTACAAACCGTGTCAGGGTTCAGTTACAGACCGTGTCAGGGTTCAGTTACAGACCGTGTCAAGGTTCAGTTATAGACTGTGTCAGGGTTCAGTTACACACTGTGTCAGGGTTCAGTTACACACCGTGTTGGGGTTCAGTTACACACCGTGTCAGGGTTCAGTTACACGCCGTGTCAGGGTTCAGTTACAGACCGTGTCAGGGTTCAGTTACAGACCGTGTCAGGGTTCAGTTACAGACCGTGTCAGGGTTCAGTTACAGACCGTGTCAGGTTTCAGTTACAGACCGTGTCGGGATTCAGTTAAAGACCGTGTCAGGGTTCAGTTACAGACCGTTTCAGGGTTCAGTTACAGACTGTGTCAGGGTTCAGTTACACATCGTGTCAGGGTTCAGTTACAGACCGTGTCATGGTTCAGTTACACACCATGTCGGGGTTCAGTTACAGACTGTGTTGGGTTTCAGTTACAGACCGTGTCAGGGTTCAGTTACACACCATGTCAGGGTTCAGTTACACACCGTGTTGGGGTTCAGTTACAGACCGTGTCGGGGTTCAGTTACAGACCGTGTCAGGGTTCAGTTACAGACCGTGTCAGGGTTCAGTTACACACCGTGTCAGGGTTCAGTTACACACCGTGTCAGGGTTCAGTTACAGACCGTGTCAGGGTTCAGTTACACAGCGTGTCATGGATCAGTTACAGACCGTGTCAGGGTTCAGTTACAGGCCGTGTCGGGGTTCAGTTACGGATCGTGTCGGGGTTCAGTTAAAGACTGTGTCAGGGTTCAGTTACACACCGTGTCAGGGTTCAGTTACAGACCGTGTCAGGGTTCAGTTACAGACCGTGTTGGGGTTCAGTTACAGACCGTGCCAGGGTTCAGTTACAGACCGTGTCGGGTTTCAGTTACAGACCATGTCGGGGTTCAGTTACACATCGTGTCAGGGTTCAGTTACAGACCGTGTCAGGGTTCAGTTACGGATCGTGTCGGGGTTCAGTTAAAGACTGTGTCAGGGTTCAGTTACACACCGTGTCAGGGTTCAGTTACAGACCGTGTCAGGGTTCAGTTACAGACCGTGTTGGGGTTCAGTTACAGACCGTGCCAGGGTTCAGTTACAGACCGTGTCGGGTTTCAGTTACAGACCATGTCGGGGTTCAGTTACACATCGTGTCAGGGTTCAGTTACAGACCGTGTCAGGGTTCAGTTACACACCGTGTCGGGGTTCAGTTACAGACCGTGTCGGGGTTCAGTTACACACCATGTCGGGGTTCAGTTACACATCGTGTCAGGGTTCATTACCGACCGTGTCTGGGTTCAGTTACACACCGTGTCGGGGTTCAGTTACACACAGTGTCGGGGTTCAGTTACACACCGTGTCAGGGTGCAGTTACAGACTGTGTCAGGGTTCAGTTACAGACCGTGTCAGGGTTCAGTTACACACCGTGCCGGGGTTCAGTTACACACCGTGCCGGGGTTCAGTTACACACCGTGTCGGGGTTCAGTTACACAACGTGTCCAGGTTCAGTTACACACCGTGTCCAGGTTCAGTTACACACCGTGTCGGGGTTCAGTTACACACCGTGTCAGGGTTCAGTTACAGACTGTGTCGGGGTTCAGTTACACACCGTGTCGGGGTTCAGTTACACACCGTGTCAGGATTCAGTTACACACCGTGTCGGGGTTCAGTTACACACCGTGTCGGGGTTCAGTTACAGACTGTGTTGGGGTTCAGTTACAGACTGTGTCGGGGTTCAGTTACAGGTCGTGTCGGGGTTCAGTTACACACCGTGTCGGGGTTCAGTTACAGACTGTGTCGGGGTTCAGTTACAGACCGTGTCGGGTTTCAGTTACACACCATGCCGGGGTTCAGTTACAGACCGTGTCAGGGTTCAGTTACGCACCATGTCGGGGTTCAGTTACACATCGTGTCAGGGTTCAGTTACAGACCGTGTCGGGGTTCAGTTACACACCGTGTCGTGGTTCAGTCACACACCGTGTCAGGGTTCAGTTACACACCGTGTCGGGGTTCAGTTACAGACCGTGTCAGTGCTCAGTTACAGACCGTGTCAGGGTTCAGATACACATCGTGCCGGGGTTCAGTTACACACCGTGTCGGGGTTCAGTTACACACCGTGTCGTGGTTCAGTTACACACCGTGCCGGGGTTCAGTTACGCACCGTGTCAGTGTTCAGTTACAGACTGTGTCGGGGTTTAGTTACACACCGTGTCGGGGTTCAGTTACACACCGTGTCAGGGTTCAGTTACACACCGTGTCGGGGTTCAGTTACACACCGTGTCGGGGTTCAGTTACAGACCGTGTCGGCGTTCAGTTACAGACCGTGTCGGGGTTCAGTTACACACCATGCCGGGGTCCAGTTGCAGACTGTGTTGGGGTTCAGTTACACACCGTGTCGGGGATCAGTTACAGACCGTGTCGGGGTTCAGTTACAAACCGTGTCGGGGTTCAGTTACACACCATGTCAGGGTTCAGTTACAAACCGTGTCGGAGTTCAGTTACAGACTGTGTCGGGGTTCAGTTACAGACCATGTCGGGGTTCAGTTACAGACCGTGTCGGGGTTCAGTTACACAACGTGTCGGGGTTCAGTTACACACAGTGTCAGGGTTCAGTTACAGACCGTGTCGGGGTTCAGTTACGGACTGTGTCGGGGTTCAGTTACAGGCCGTGTCAGGGTTCAGTTACTGACCATGTCAGGTTTCAGTTACACATCGTGTCGGGGTTCAGTTACACACCGTGTCAGGGTTCAGTTACACCCCGTGTCAGGGTTCAGTTACAGACCGTGTCAGGGTTCAGTTACACACCGTGTCGGGGTTCAGTTACAGACCGTGTCGGGGTTCAGTTACAGACCGTGTCAGGGTTCAGTTACAGACCGTGTCGGGGTTCAGTTACAGACCGTGTCAGGTTTCAGTTACAGACCGTGTCAGGGTTCAGTTATAGACTGTGTCAGGGTTCAGTTACACACTGTGTCAGGGTTCAGTTACACACCGTGTTGGGGTTCAGTTACAGACCGTGTCAGGGTTCAGTTACACGCCGTGTCAGGGTTCAGTTACAGACCGTGTCAGGGTTCAGTTACAGACCGTGTCAGGGTTCAGTTACAGACCGTGTCAGGGTTCAGTTACAGACCGTGTCAGGTTTCAGTTACAGACCGTGTCGGGATTCAGTTAAAGACCGTGTCAGTGTTCAGTTACAGACCGTTTCAGGGTTCAGTTACAGACTGTGTCAGGGTTCAGTTACACATCGTGTCAGGGTTCAGTTACAGACCGTGTCAGGGTTCAGTTACACACCGTGTCGGGGTTCAGTTACAGACTGTGTTGGGTTTCAGTTACAGACCGTGTCAGGGTTCAGTTACACACCATGTCAGGGTTCAGTTACACACCGTGTCGGGGTTCAGTTACAGACCGTGTCGGGGTTCAGTTACAGACCGTGTCAGGGTTCAGTTACACACCGTGCCAGGGTTCAGTTACAGACAGTGTCGGGGTTCAGTTACAGACCGTGTCAGGGTTCAGTTACACACCGTGTCAGGGTTCAGTTACACACCGTGTCAGGGTTCAGTTACAGACCGTGTCGGGATTCTGTTACACACCGTGCTAGGGTTCAGTTACAGACCGTGTCAGGGTTCAGTTACAGACCGTGTCGGGGTTCAGTTGCACACCATGTCGGGGTTCAGTTACACATCGTGTCAGGGTTCAGTTACTGACCGTGTCGGGGTTCAGTTACACACCGTGTCAGGGTTCAGTTACAGACCGTGTCAGGGTTCAGTTACAGCCCGTGTCAGGGTTCAGTTACAGACTGTGTCAGGGATCAGTTACAGACGTGTCGGGGTTCAGTTAAAGACCGTGTCAGGGTTCAGTTACAGACCGTGTCAGTGTTCAGTTACAGACTGTTTCAGGGTTCAGTTACACACCGTGTCAGGGTTCAGTTACAGACCGTGTCAGGGTTCAGTTACAGACCGTGTCGGGGTTCAGTTACACATCGTGTCAGGGTTCAGTTACAGACGGTGTCTGGGTTCAGTTACACACCGTGTCAGGGTTCAGTTACAGACCGTGTCAGGTTTCAGTTACAAACCATGTCGGGGTTCAGTTACACACCGTGTCAGGGTTCAGTTACAGACCGTGTCAGGGTTCAGTTACAGACCGTGCCAGGGTTCAGTTACAGACCGTGTCAGGGTTCAGTTACAGACCGTGTCGGGGTTCAGTTACACACCATGTCGGGGTTCAGTTACACATCGTGTCAGGGTTCAGTTACTGACCGTGTCGGGGTTCTGTTACACACCGTGTCAGGGTTCAGTTACCGACCGTGTCAGGGTTCAGTTACAGACCGTGTCAGGGTTCAGTTACAGACTGTGTCAGGGTTCAGTTACAGACCGTGTCGGGGTTCAGTTAAAGACCGTGTCAGGGTTCAGTTACAGACCGTGTCAGGGCTCAGTTACAGACCTTTTCAGGGTTCAGTTACACACCGTGTCAGGGTTCAGCTACAGACCGTGTCAGGGTTCAGTTACAGACCGTGTCGGGGTTCAGTTACACATCGTGTCAGGGTTCAGTTGCAGACCGTGTCTGGGTTCAGTTACACACCGTGTCAGGGTTCAGTTACAGACCGTGTCAGGGTTCAGTTACACACCATGTCGCGGTTCAGTTACTCACCGTGTCAGGGTTCAGTTACACACCGTGTCAGGGTTCAGTTACACACCGTGTCAGGGTTCAGTTACAGACCGTGTCGGGGTACAGTTACAGACCGTGTCGGGGTTCAGTTACACACTGTGCCAGGTTTCAGTTACAGACCATTTCAGGGTTCAGTTACAGACCGTGTCGGGGTTCAGTTACACACCGTGTCAGGGTTCAGTTACAGACCGTGTCGGGGTTCAGTTGCACACCGTGTCGGGGTTCAGTTACAGGCCGTGTCGGGGTTCAGTTACAGACCGTGTCAGGGTTCAGTTACAGACCATGTCAGGGTTCAGTTACACACCATGTCAGGGTTCAGTTACAGACCGTGTCAGGCTTCAGTTACACAGCGTGTCATGGATCAGTTACAGACCGTGTCAGGCTTCAGTTACACAGCGTGTCATGGATCAGTTACAGACTGTGTCAGGGTTCAGTTAGAGGCCGTGTCGGGGTTCAGTTACAGACCGTGTCAGGGTTCAGTTACAGACCGTGTCGGGGTTCAGTTAAAGATTGTGTCAGGGTTCAGTTACACACCGTGTCAGGGTTCTGTTACAGACCGTGTCAGGGTTCAGTTACAGACCGTGTTGGGGTTCAGTTACAGACCGTGCCAGGGTTCAGTTACAGACCGTGTCGGGTTTCAGTTACAGACCATGTCGGGTTTCAATTACACACCGTGCCAGGGTTCAGTTACAGACCGTGTCAGGGTTCAGTTACAGACCGTGTCGGGGTTCAGTTACACACCATGTCGGGGTTCAGTTACACATCGTGTCAGGGTTCAGTTGCAGACCGTGTCGGGGTTCAGTTACACACCGTGTCGGGGTTCAGTTACAGACCGTGTCGGGGTTCAGTTACACACCATGTCGGGGTTCAGTTACACATCGTGTCAGGGTTCAGTTACAGACCGTGTCTGGGTTCAGTTACACACCGTGTCGGGGTTCAGTTACACACCGTGTCAGGGTTCAGTTACACACCGTGTCAGGGTGCAGTTACAGACCGTGTCAGGGTTCAGTTACAGACCGTGTCAGGGTTCAGTTACACACCGTGCCGGGGTTCAGTTACACACCGTGTCGGGGTTCAGTTACACAACGTGTCCAGGTTCAGTTACACACCGTGTCGGGGTTCAGTTACACACCGTGTCAGGGTTCAGTTACAGACTGTGTCAGGGTTCAGTTACACGCCGTGTCAGGGTTCAGTTACAGACCGTGTCAGGGTTCAGTTACAGATCGTGTCAGGGTTCAGTTACAGACCGTGTCAGGTTTCAGTTACAGACCGTGTCGGGGTTCAGTTAAAGACCGTGTCAGGGTTCAGTTACAGACCGTGTCAGGGTTCAGTTACAGACCGTGTCAGGGTTCAGTTGCAGACTGTGTCAGGGTTCAGTTAAAGACCGTGTCAGGGTTCAGTGACAGACCGTGTCAGGGTTCAGTTACACACCGTGTCGGGGTTCATTTACACACCGTGTAAGGGTTCAGTTACACACCGTGTCAGTGTTCAGTTACAGACCGTGTCAGGGTTCAGTTACAGACCGTGTCGGGGTTCAGTTACACAACGTGTCGGGGTTCAGTTACACACCGTGTCGGGGTTCAGTTACACACCGTGTCAGGATTCAGTTACACACCGTGTCGGGGTTCAGTTACACACCGTGTCGGGGTTCAGTTACAGACTGTGTTGGGGTTCAGTTACAGACTGTGTCGGGGTTCAGTTACAGGTCGTGTCGGGGTTCAGTTACACACCGTGTCGGGGTTCAGTTACAGACTGTGTCGGGGTTCAGTTACAGACCGTGTCGGGTTTCAGTTACACACCATGCCGGGGTTCAGTTACAGACCGTGTCAGGGTTCAGTTACGCACCATGTCGGGGTTCAGTTACACATCGTGTCAGGGTTCAGTTACAGACCGTGTCGGGGTTCAGTTACACACCGTGTCGTGGTTCAGTCACACACCGTGTCAGGGTTCAGTTACACACCGTGTCGGGGTTCAGTTACAGACCGTGTCAGTGCTCAGTTACAGACCGTGTCAGGGTTCAGATACACATCGTGCCGGGGTTCAGTTACACACCGTGTCGGGGTTCAGTTACACACCGTGTCGTGGTTCAGTTACACACCGTGCCGGGGTTCAGTTACGCACCGTGTCAGTGTTCAGTTACAGACTGTGTCGGGGTTTAGTTACACACCGTGTCGGGGTTCAGTTACACACCGTGTCAGGGTTCAGTTACACACCGTGTCGGGGTTCAGTTACACACCGTGTCGGGGTTCAGTTACAGACCGTGTCGGCGTTCAGTTACAGACCGTGTCGGGGTTCAGTTACACACCATGCCGGGGTCCAGTTGCAGACTGTGTTGGGGTTCAGTTACACACCGTGTCGGGGATCAGTTACAGACCGTGTCGGGGTTCAGTTACAAACCGTGTCGGGGTTCAGTTACACACCATGTCAGGGTTCAGTTACAAACCGTGTCGGAGTTCAGTTACAGACTGTGTCGGGGTTCAGTTACAGACCATGTCGGGGTTCAGTTACAGACCGTGTCGGGGTTCAGTTACACAACGTGTCGGGGTTCAGTTACACACAGTGTCAGGGTTCAGTTACAGACCGTGTCGGGGTTCAGTTACGGACTGTGTCGGGGTTCAGTTACAGGCCGTGTCAGGGTTCAGTTACTGACCATGTCAGGTTTCAGTTACACATCGTGTCGGGGTTCAGTTACACACCGTGTCAGGGTTCAGTTACACCCCGTGTCAGGGTTCAGTTACAGACCGTGTCAGGGTTCAGTTACACACCGTGTCGGGGTTCAGTTACAGACCGTGTCGGGGTTCAGTTACAGACCGTGTCAGGGTTCAGTTACAGACCGTGTCGGGGTTCAGTTACAGACCGTGTCAGGGTTCAGTTACAGACCGTGTCAGGGTTCAGTTACAGACCGTGTCAGGGTTCAGTTACAGACCGTGTCAGGTTTCAGTTACAGACCGTGTCAGGGTTCAGTTATAGACTGTGTCAGGGTTCAGTTACACACTGTGTCAGGGTTCAGTTACACACCGTGTTGGGGTTCAGTTACAGACCGTGTCAGGGTTCAGTTACACGCCGTGTCAGGGTTCAGTTACAGACCGTGTCAGGGTTCAGTTACAGACCGTGTCAGGGTTCAGTTACAGACCGTGTCAGGGTTCAGTTACAGACCGTGTCAGGTTTCAGTTACAGACCGTGTCGGGATTCAGTTAAAGACCGTGTCAGTGTTCAGTTACAGACCGTTTCAGGGTTCAGTTACAGACTGTGTCAGGGTTCAGTTACACATCGTGTCAGGGTTCAGTTACAGACCGTGTCAGGGTTCAGTTACACACCGTGTCGGGGTTCAGTTACAGACTGTGTTGGGTTTCAGTTACAGACCGTGTCAGGGTTCAGTTACACACCATGTCAGGGTTCAGTTACACACCGTGTCGGGGTTCAGTTACAGACCGTGTCGGGGTTCAGTTACAGACCGTGTCAGGGTTCAGTTACACACCGTGCCAGGGTTCAGTTACAGACAGTGTCGGGGTTCAGTTACAGACCGTGTCAGGGTTCAGTTACACACCGTGTCAGGGTTCAGTTACACACCGTGTCAGGGTTCAGTTACAGACCTTGTCGGGGTTCAGTTACAGACCGTGTCGGGATTCTGTTACACACCGTGCTAGGGTTCAGTTACAGACCGTGTCAGGGTTCAGTTACAGACCGTGTCGGGGTTCAGTTGCACACCATGTCGGGGTTCAGTTACACATCGTGTCAGGGTTCAGTTACTGACCGTGTCGGGGTTCAGTTACACACCGTGTCAGGGTTCAGTTACAGACCGTGTCAGGGTTCAGTTACAGCCCGTGTCAGGGTTCAGTTACAGACTGTGTCAGGGATCAGTTACAGACGTGTCGGGGTTCAGTTAAAGACCGTGTCAGGGTTCAGTTACAGACCGTGTCAGTGTTCAGTTACAGACTGTTTCAGGGTTCAGTTACACACCGTGTCAGGGTTCAGTTACAGACCGTGTCAGGGTTCAGTTACAGACCGTGTCGGGGTTCAGTTACACATCGTGTCAGGGTTCAGTTACAGACGGTGTCTGGGTTCAGTTACACACCGTGTCAGGGTTCAGTTACAGACCGTGTCAGGTTTCAGTTACAAACCATGTCGGGGTTCAGTTACACACCGTGTCAGGTTTCAGTTACAGACCATTTCAGGGTTCAGTTACAGACCGTGTCGGGGTTCAGTTACACACCGTGTCAGGGTTCAGTTACAGACCGTGTCGGGGTTCAGTTGCACACCGTGTCGGGGTTCAATTACAGGCCGTGTCGGGGTTCAGTTACAGACCGTGTCAGGGTTCAGTTACAGACCATGTCAGGGTTCAGTTACACACCATGTCAGGGTTCAGTTACAGACCGTGTCAGGCTTCAGTTACACAGCGTGTCATGGATCAGTTACAGACCGTGTCAGGCTTCAGTTACACAGCGTGTCATGGATCAGTTACAGACTGTGTCAGGGTTCAGTTAGAGGCCGTGTCGGGGTTCAGTTACAGACCGTGTCAGGGTTCAGTTACAGACCGTGTCGGGGTTCAGTTAAAGATTGTGTCAGGGTTCAGTTACACACCGTGTCAGGGTTCTGTTACAGACCGTGTCAGGGTTCAGTTACAGACCGTGTTGGGGTTCAGTTACAGACCGTGCCAGGGTTCAGTTACAGACCGTGTCGGGTTTCAGTTACAGACCATGTCGGGTTTCAATTACACACCGTGCCAGGGTTCAGTTACAGACCGTGTCAGGGTTCAGTTACAGACCGTGTCGGGGTTCAGTTACACACCATGTCGGGGTTCAGTTACACATCGTGTCAGGGTTCAGTTGCAGACCGTGTCGGGGTTCAGTTACACACCGTGTCGGGGTTCAGTTACAGACCGTGTCGGGGTTCAGTTACACACCATGTCGGGGTTCAGTTACACATCGTGTCAGGGTTCAGTTACAGACCGTGTCTGGGTTCAGTTACACACCGTGTCGGGGTTCAGTTACACACCGTGTCAGGGTTCAGTTACACACCGTGTCAGGGTGCAGTTACAGACCGTGTCAGGGTTCAGTTACAGACCGTGTCAGGGTTCAGTTACACACCGTGCCGGGGTTCAGTTACACACCGTGTCGGGGTTCAGTTACACAACGTGTCCAGGTTCAGTTACACACCGTGTCGGGGTTCAGTTACACACCGTGTCAGGGTTCAGTTACAGACTGTGTCAGGGTTCAGTTACACGCCGTGTCAGGGTTCAGTTACAGACCGTGTCAGGGTTCAGTTACAGATCGTGTCAGGGTTCAGTTACAGACCGTGTCAGGTTTCAGTTACAGACCGTGTCGGGGTTCAGTTAAAGACCGTGTCAGGGTTCAGTTACAGACCGTGTCAGGGTTCAGTTACAGACCGTGTCAGGGTTCAGTTGCAGACTGTGTCAGGGTTCAGTTAAAGACCGTGTCAGGGTTCAGTGACAGACCGTGTCAGGGTTCAGTTACACACCGTGTCGGGGTTCATTTACACACCGTGTAAGGGTTCAGTTACACACCGTGTCAGTGTTCAGTTACAGACCGTGTCAGGGTTCAGTTACAGACCGTGTCGGGGTTCAGTTACACAACGTGTCGGGGTTCAGTTACACACCGTGTCGGGGTTCAGTTACACACCGTGTCAGGATTCAGTTACACACCGTGTCGGGGTTCAGTTACACACCGTGTCGGGGTTCAGTTACAGACTGTGTTGGGGTTCAGTTACAGACTGTGTCGGGGTTCAGTTACAGGTCGTGTCGGGGTTCAGTTACACACCGTGTCGGGGTTCAGTTACAGACTGTGTCGGGGTTCAGTTACAGACCGTGTCGGGTTTCAGTTACACACCATGCCGGGGTTCAGTTACAGACCGTGTCAGGGTTCAGTTACGCACCATGTCGGGGTTCAGTTACACATCGTGTCAGGGTTCAGTTACAGACCGTGTCGGGGTTCAGTTACACACCGTGTCGTGGTTCAGTCACACACCGTGTCAGGGTTCAGTTACACACCGTGTCGGGGTTCAGTTACAGACCGTGTCAGTGCTCAGTTACAGACCGTGTCAGGGTTCAGATACACATCGTGCCGGGGTTCAGTTACACACCGTGTCGGGGTTCAGTTACACACCGTGTCGTGGTTCAGTTACACACCGTGCCGGGGTTCAGTTACGCACCGTGTCAGTGTTCAGTTACAGACTGTGTCGGGGTTTAGTTACACACCGTGTCGGGGTTCAGTTACACACCGTGTCAGGGTTCAGTTACACACCGTGTCGGGGTTCAGTTACACACCGTGTCGGGGTTCAGTTACAGACCGTGTCGGCGTTCAGTTACAGACCGTGTCGGGGTTCAGTTACACACCATGCCGGGGTCCAGTTGCAGACTGTGTTGGGGTTCAGTTACACACCGTGTCGGGGATCAGTTACAGACCGTGTCGGGGTTCAGTTACAAACCGTGTCGGGGTTCAGTTACACACCATGTCAGGGTTCAGTTACAAACCGTGTCGGAGTTCAGTTACAGACTGTGTCGGGGTTCAGTTACAGACCATGTCGGGGTTCAGTTACAGACCGTGTCGGGGTTCAGTTACACAACGTGTCGGGGTTCAGTTACACACAGTGTCAGGGTTCAGTTACAGACCGTGTCGGGGTTCAGTTACGGACTGTGTCGGGGTTCAGTTACAGGCCGTGTCAGGGTTCAGTTACTGACCATGTCAGGTTTCAGTTACACATCGTGTCGGGGTTCAGTTACACACCGTGTCAGGGTTCAGTTACACCCCGTGTCAGGGTTCAGTTACAGACCGTGTCAGGGTTCAGTTACACACCGTGTCGGGGTTCAGTTACAGACCGTGTCGGGGTTCAGTTACAGACCGTGTCAGGGTCCAGTTACAGACCGTGTCGGGGTTCAGTTACAGACCGTGTCAGGGTTCAGTTACAGACCGTGTCAGGGTTCAGTTACAGACCGTGTCAGGGTTCAGTTACAGACCGTGTCAGGTTTCAGTTACAGACCGTGTCAGGGTTCAGTTATAGACTGTGTCAGGGTTCAGTTACACACTGTGTCAGGGTTCAGTTACACACCGTGTTGGGGTTCAGTTACAGACCGTGTCAGGGTTCAGTTACACGCCGTGTCAGGGTTCAGTTACAGACCGTGTCAGGGTTCAGTTACAGACCGTGTCAGGGTTCAGTTACAGACCGTGTCAGGGTTCAGTTACAGACCGTGTCAGGTTTCAGTTACAGACCGTGTCGGGATTCAGTTAAAGACCGTGTCAGTGTTCAGTTACAGACCGTTTCAGGGTTCAGTTACAGACTGTGTCAGGGTTCAGTTACACATCGTGTCAGGGTTCAGTTACAGACCGTGTCAGGGTTCAGTTACACACCGTGTCGGGGTTCAGTTACAGACTGTGTTGGGTTTCAGTTACAGACCGTGTCAGGGTTCAGTTACACACCATGTCAGGGTTCAGTTACACACCGTGTCGGGGTTCAGTTACAGACCGTGTCGGGGTTCAGTTACAGACCGTGTCAGGGTTCAGTTACACACCGTGCCAGGGTTCAGTTACAGACAGTGTCGGGGTTCAGTTACAGACCGTGTCAGGGTTCAGTTACACACCGTGTCAGGGTTCAGTTACACACCGTGTCAGGGTTCAGTTACAGACCTTGTCGGGGTTCAGTTACAGACCGTGTCGGGATTCTGTTACACACCGTGCTAGGGTTCAGTTACAGACCGTGTCAGGGTTCAGTTACAGACCGTGTCGGGGTTCAGTTGCACACCATGTCGGGGTTCAGTTACACATCGTGTCAGGGTTCAGTTACTGACCGTGTCGGGGTTCAGTTACACACCGTGTCAGGGTTCAGTTACAGACCGTGTCAGGGTTCAGTCACAGCCCGTGTCAGGGTTCAGTTACAGACTGTGTCAGGGATCAGTTACAGACGTGTCGGGGTTCAGTTAAAGACCGTGTCAGGGTTCAGTTACAGACCGTGTCAGTGTTCAGTTACAGACTGTTTCAGGGTTCAGTTACACACCGTGTCAGGGTTCAGTTACAGACCGTGTCAGGGTTCAGTTACAGACCGTGTCGGGGTTCAGTTACACATCGTGTCAGGGTTCAGTTACAGACGGTGTCTGGGTTCAGTTACACACCGTGTCAGGGTTCAGTTACAGACCGTGTCAGGTTTCAGTTACAAACCATGTCGGGGTTCAGTTACACACCGTGTCAGGGTTCAGTTACAGACCGTGTCAGGGTTCAGTTACAGACCGTGCCAGGGTTCAGTTACAGACCGTGTCAGGGTTCAGTTACAGACCGTGTCGGGGTTCAGTTACACACCATGTCGGGGTTCAGTTACACATCGTGTCAGGGTTCAGTTACTGACCGTGTCGGGGTTCTGTTACACACCGTGTCAGGGTTCAGTTACCGACCGTGTCAGGTTTCAGTTACAGACCGTGTCAGGGTTCAGTTACAGACCGTGTCAGGGTTCAGTTACAGACCGTGTCGGGGTTCAGTTAAAGACCGTGTCAGGGTTCAGTTACAGACCGTGTCAGGGCTCAGTTACAGACCTTTTCAGGGTTCAGTTACACACCGTGTCAGGGTTCAGCTACAGACCGTGTCAGGGTTCAGTTACAGACCGTGTCGGGGTTCAGTTACACATCGTGTCAGGGTTCAGTTGCAGACCGTGTCTGGGTTCAGTTACACACCGTGTCAGGGTTCAGTTACAGACCGTGTCAGGGTTCAGTTACACACCATGTCGCGGTTCAGTTACTCACCGTGTCAGGGTTCAGTTACACACCGTGTCAGGGTTCAGTTACACACCGTGTCAGGGTTCAGTTACAGACCGTGTCGGGGTACAGTTACAGACCGTGTCGGGGTTCAGTTACACACTGTGCCAGGTTTCAGTTACAGACCATTTCAGGGTTCAGTTACAGACCGTGTCGGGGTTCAGTTACACACCGTGTCAGGGTTCAGTTACAGACCGTGTCGGGGTTCAGTTGCACACCGTGTCGGGGTTCAGTTACAGGCCGTGTCGGGGTTCAGTTACAGACCGTGTCAGGGTTCAGTTACAGACCATGTCAGGGTTCAGTTACACACCATGTCAGGGTTCAGTTACAGACCGTGTCAGGCTTCAGTTACACAGCGTGTCATGGATCAGTTACAGACCGTGTCAGGCTTCAGTTACACAGCGTGTCATGGATCAGTTACAGACTGTGTCAGGGTTCAGTTAGAGGCCGTGTCGGGGTTCAGTTACAGACCGTGTCAGGGTTCAGTTACAGACCGTGTCGGGGTTCAGTTAAAGATTGTGTCAGGGTTCAGTTACACACCGTGTCAGGGTTCTGTTACAGACCGTGTCAGGGTTCAGTTACAGACCGTGTTGGGGTTCAGTTACAGACCGTGCCAGGGTTCAGTTACAGACCGTGTCGGGTTTCAGTTACAGACCATGTCGGGTTTCAATTACACACCGTGCCAGGGTTCAGTTACAGACCGTGTCAGGGTTCAGTTACAGACCGTGTCGGGGTTCAGTTACACACCATGTCGGGGTTCAGTTACACATCGTGTCAGGGTTCAGTTGCAGACCGTGTCGGGGTTCAGTTACACACCGTGTCGGGGTTCAGTTACAGACCGTGTCGGGGTTCAGTTACACACCATGTCGGGGTTCAGTTACACATCGTGTCAGGGTTCAGTTACAGACCGTGTCTGGGTTCAGTTACACACCGTGTCGGGGTTCAGTTACACACCGTGTCAGGGTTCAGTTACACACCGTGTCAGGGTGCAGTTACAGACCGTGTCAGGGTTCAGTTACAGACCGTGTCAGGGTTCAGTTACACACCGTGCCGGGGTTCAGTTACACACCGTGTCGGGGTTCAGTTACACAACGTGTCCAGGTTCAGTTACACACCGTGTCGGGGTTCAGTTACACACCGTGTCAGGGTTCAGTTACAGACTGTGTCAGGGTTCAGTTACACGCCGTGTCAGGGTTCAGTTACAGACCGTGTCAGGGTTCAGTTACAGATCGTGTCAGGGTTCAGTTACAGACCGTGTCAGGTTTCAGTTACAGACCGTGTCGGGGTTCAGTTAAAGACCGTGTCAGGGTTCAGTTACAGACCGTGTCAGGGTTCAGTTACAGACCGTGTCAGGGTTCAGTTGCAGACTGTGTCAGGGTTCAGTTAAAGACCGTGTCAGGGTTCAGTGACAGACCGTGTCAGGGTTCAGTTACACACCGTGTCGGGGTTCATTTACACACCGTGTAAGGGTTCAGTTACACACCGTGTCAGTGTTCAGTTACAGACCGTGTCAGGGTTCAGTTACAGACCGTGTCGGGGTTCAGTTACACAACGTGTCGGGGTTCAGTTACACACAGTGTCAGGGTTCAGTTACAGACCGTGTCGGGGTTCAGTTACGGACCGTGTCGGGGTTCAGTTACAGACCGTGTCAGGGTTCAGTTACAGACCGTGTCGGGGTTCAGTTACACACCGTGTCGGGGTTCAGTTACAGACTGTGTCGGGGTTCAGTTACACACCGTGTCGGGGTTCAGTTACAGACTGTGTCGGGGTTCAGTTACACACCGTGTCGGGGTTCAGTTACACACCGTGTCAGGGTTCAGTTACACACCGTGTCGGGGTTCAGTTACACACCGTGTCGGGGTTCAGTTACACACCGTGTCGGGGTTCAGTTACAGACCGTGTTGGGTTTCAGTTACAGACCGTGTCGGCGTTCAGTTACAGACCGTGCCAGGTTTCAGTTACACACCGTGTCAGGGTTCAGTTACAGACCGTGTCGGGGTTCAGTTACAGACCATGTCGGGGTTCAGTTACACACCGTGTCAGGGTTCAGTTACACACCGTGTCAGGGTTCAGTTACACACCGTGTCGGGGTTCAGTTACAGACCGTGTCAGGGTTCAGTTACACACCGTGTCAGGGTTCAGTGACAGACCGTGTCAGGGTTCAGTTACACACCGTGTCGGGGTTCAGTTACACACCGTGTCAGGGTTCAGTTACACACCGTATCAGGGTTCAGTTACAGACCGTGTCAGGGTTCAGTTACGCACCGTGTCGTGGTTCAGTTACAGACAGTGTCAGGGTTCAGTTACAGACCGTGTCAGGGTTCAGTTACAGACCGTGTCAGGGTTCAGTTACAGACCGTGTCAGGGTTCAGTTACACACCGTGTCGGGGTTCAGTTACTCACCGTGTTGGGGTTCAGTTACACACCGTGTCAGGGTTCAGTTACACGCCGTGTCAGGGTTCAGTTACAGACCGTGTCAGGGTTCAGTTACAGACCGTGTCAGGGTTCAGTTACAGACCGTGTCAGGTTTCAGTTACAGACCGTGTCGGGGTTCAGTTAAAGACCGTGTCAGGGTTCAGTTACAGACCGTGTCAGGGTTCAGTTACAGACTGTGTCAGGGTTCAGTTAAAGACCGTGTCAGGGTTCAGTTACAGACCATGTCAGGGTTCAGTTACACACCATGTCGGGGTTCAGTTACACGTCGTTTCAGGGTTCAGTTACAGACCGTGTCGGGGTTCAGTTACACACCGTGTCGGGGTTCAGTTACACACCGTGTCAGGGTTCAGTTACACACCCTGTCAGGGTTAAGTTACACATCGTGCCGGGGTTCAGTTGCACACCGTGTCGGGGTTCAGTTACACATCGTGTCGGGGTTCAGTTACAGACCGTGTCGGGGTTCAGTTACGCACCGTGTCAGGGTTCAGTTACAGACTGTGTCGGGGTTCAGTTACACACCGTGTCGGGGTTCAGTTACACACCGTGTCAAGGTTCAGTTACACACCGTGTCGGGGTTCAGTTACACACCGTGTCGGGGTTCAGTTACAGACCGTGTCGGGGTTCAGTTGCAGACCGTGTTGGGTTTCAGTTACAGACCGTGTCGGGTTTCAGTTACAGACCGTGTCGGGGTTTAGTTACAGACCGTGCCAGGGTTTAGTTACACACCGTGTCAGGGTTCAGTTACAGACCGTGTCGGGGTTCAGTTACAGACCGTGTCGGGGTTCAGTTACACACCGTATCAGGGTTCAGTTACACACCGTGTCAGGGTTCAGTTACACACCGTGTCGGGGTTCAGTTACAGACCGTGTCAGGGTTCAGTTACACACCGTGTCAGGGTTCAGTGACAGACCGTGTCAGGGTTCAGTTACACACCGTGTCGGGGTTCATTTACACACCGTGTAAGGGTTCAGTTACACACCGTGTCAGTGTTCAGTTACAGACCGTGTCAGGGTTCAGTTACGCACCGTGTCGTGGTTCAGTTACAGACCGTGTCAGGTTTCAGTTACTGACCGTGTCAGGGTTCAGTTACAGACCGTTTCAGGGTTCAGTTACAGACTGTGTCAGGGTTCAGTTACACACCGTGTCAGGGATCAGTTACACACCGTGTTGGTGTTCAGTTACTCACCGTGTCAGGGTTCAGTTACACACCGTGTCAGGGTTCAGTTACAGACCGTGTCAGGGTTCAGTTACAGACCGTGTCAGGGTTCAGTTACAGACCGTGTCAGGGTTTAGTTACAGACCGCGTCAGGTTTCAGTTACAGACCGTGTCGGGGTTCAGTTAAAGACCGTGTGAGGGTTCAGTTAGAGACCGTGTGAGGGTTCAGTTACAGACTGTGTCAGGGTTCAGTTACACACCGTGTCAGGGTTGAGTTACAGACCATGTCAGGGTTGAGTTACAGACCATGTCAGGGTTCAGTTACACACAGTGTCGGGGTTCAGTTACAGACTGTGTTGGGTTTCAGTTACAGACCGTGTCAGGGTTCAGTTACACACCATGTCAGGGTTCAGTTACACACCGTGTCGGGGTTCAGTTACAGACCGTGTCGGGGTTCAGTTGCAGACCGTGTCAGTGTTCAGTTACACACCGTGCCAGGGTTCAGTTACAGACCATGTCGGGGTCCAGTTGCAGACCGTGTCAGGGTTCAGTTACACACCATGTCAGGGTTCAGTTACACACCGTGTCAGTGTTCAGTTACAGACCTTGTCGGAGTTCAGTTACAGACCGTGTCGGGATTCTGTTACACACCGTGAGAGGGTTCAGTTACAGACCGTGTCAGGGTTCAGTTACAGACCGTGTCGGGGTTCAGTTACACACCATGTCGGGGTTCAGTTACACATCATGTCAGGGTTCAGTTACTGACCGTGTCGGGGTTCTGTTACACACCGTGTCAGGGTTCAGTTACAGACCGTGTCAGGGTTCAGTTACAGACCGTGTCAGGGTTCAGTTACAGACCATGTCAGGGTTCAGTTACAGACCGTGTCGGGGTTCAGTGAAAGACCGTGTCAGGGTTCAGTTACAGACCGTGTCAGGGTTCAATTACAGACCGTTTCAGGGTCCAGTTACACACCGTGTCAGGGTTCAGTTGCAGACCGTGTCAGGGTTCCGTTACAGACTGTGTCGGGGTTCAGTGACACACCGTGTCAGGGTTCAGTTGCAGACCGTGTCATGGTTCAGTTACACACCATGTCAGGGTTCAGTTACAGACTGTGTCAGGGTTCAGTTACACACCGTGTCGGGGTTCAGTTACAGACCGGGTCGGGGTAGAGTTACACACAGCATTGGGGTTCAGTTACACACCGTGTCAGGGTTCAGTTACACACCGTGTCAGGGTTCAGTTACAGACCGTGTCGGGGTACAGTTACAGACCGTGTCGGGGTTCAGTTACACACCGAGCCAGGTTTCAGTTACAGACCGTGTCAGGGTTCAGTTACAGGCCGTGTCAGGGTTCAGTTACACACCGTGTCGGGGTTCAGTTACAGACTGTGTCGGGGTTCAGTTACACACCGTGTCGGGGTTCAGTTACAGACCGTGTCGGGGTTCAGTTACACACCATGCCGGTGTTCAGTTACAGACCGTGTCAGGGTTCAGTTACACACCATGTCGGGGTTCAGTTACACATCGTTTCAGGGTCCAGTTACAGACCGTGTCGGGGTTCAGTTACACACCGTGTCGGGGTTCAGTTACACACCGTGTCAGGGTTCAGTTACACACCCTGTCAGGGTTCAGTTACACATCGTGCCGGGGTTCAGTTACACACCGTGTCGGGGTTCAGTTACACACCGTGTCGGGGTTCAGTTACAGACTGTGTCGGGGTTCAGTTACGTACCGTGTCAGGGTTCAGTTACAGACTGTGTCGGGTTTCAGTTACACACCGTGTCGGGGTTCAGTTACAGACCGTGTTGGGTTTCAGTTACAAACCGTGTCGGGGTTCAGTTACAGACCGTGCCAGGGCTCAGTTACACACCGTGTCAGGGTTCAGTTACAGACCGTGTCGGGGTTCAGTTGCAGACCGTGTCGGGGTTCAGTTACACACCGTGTCAGGGTTCAGTTACACACCGTGTCAGGGTTCAGTTACACACCGTGTCAGGGTTCAGTTACAGACCGTGTCAGGGTTCAGTTACACACCGTGTCAGGGTTCAGTGACAGACCGTGTCAGGGTTCAGTTACACACCGTGTCGGGGTTCAGTTACACACCGTGTCAGGGTTCAGTTACACACCGCATCAGGGTTCAGTTACAGACCGTGTCAGGGTTCAGTTACGCACCGTGTCGTGGTTCAGTTACAGACCGTGTCAGGGTTCAGTTACAGACCGTGTCAGGGTTCAGTTACAGACCGTGTCAGGGTTCAGTTACAGACTGTGTCAGGGTTCAGTTACACACTGTGTCAGGGTTCAGTTACACACCGTGTTGGGGTTCAGTTACACACCGTGTCAGGGTTCAGTTACACGCCGTGTCAGGGTTCAGTTACAGACCGTGTCAGGGTTCAGTTACAGACCGTGTCAGGGTTCAGTTACAGACTGTGTCAGGGGTCAGTTACAGACCGTGTCAGGTTTCAGTTACAGACCGTGTCGGGGTTCAGTAAAAGACCGTGTCAGGGTTCAGTTACAGACCGTTTCAGGGTTCAGTTACAGATTGTGTCAGGGTTCAGTTACACATCGTGTCAGGGTTCAGTTACAGACCATGTCAGGGTTCAGTTACACACCGTGTCGGGGTTCAGTTACAGACTGTGTTGGGTTTCAGTTACAGACCGTGTCAGGGTTCAGTTACACACCATGTCAGGGTTCAGTTACACACCGTGTCGGGGTTCAGTTACAGACCGTGTCGGGGTTCAGTTACAGACCGTGTCAGGGTTCAGTTACACACCGTGCCAGGGTTCAGTTACAGACAGTGTCGGGGTTCAGTTACAGACCGTGTCAGGGTTCAGTTACACACCGTGTCAGGGTTCAGTTACAGACCATGTCAGGGTTCAGTTACACACCGTGTCAGGGTTCAGTTACAGACCGTGTCAGGCTTCAGTTACACAGCGTGTCATGGATCAGTTACAGACCGTGTCAGGCTTCAGTTACACAGCGTGTCATGGATCAGTTACAGACTGTGTCAGGGTTCAGTTACAGGCCGTGTCGGGGTTCAGTTACAGACCGTGTCAGGGTTCAGTTACAGACCGTGTCGGGGTTCAGTTAAAGATTGTGTCAGGGTTCAGTTACACACCGTGTCAGGGTTCTGTTACAGACCGTGTCAGGGTTCAGTTACAGACCGTGTTGGGGTTCAGTTACAGGCCGTGTCAGGGTTCAGTTACACACCGTGTCGGGGTTCAGTTACAGACTGTGTCGGGGTTCAGTTACACACCGTGTCGGGGTTCAGTTACAGACCGTGTCGGGGTTCAGTTACACACCATGCCGGTGTTCAGTTACAGACCGTGTCAGGGTTCAGTTACACACCATGTCGGGGTTCAGTTACACATCGTTTCAGGGTCCAGTTACAGACCGTGTCGGGGTTCAGTTACACACCGTGTCGGGGTTCAGTTACACATCGTGCCGGGGTTCAGTTACACACCGTGTCGGGGTTCAGTTACACACCGTGTCGGGGTTCAGTTACAGACTGTGTCGGGGTTCAGTTACGTACCGTGTCAGGGTTCAGTTACAGACTGTGTCGGGTTTCAGTTACACACCGTGTCAGGGTTCAGTTACAGACCGTGTCAGGGTTCAGTTACACACCGTGTCAGGGTTCAGTGACAGACCGTGTCAGGGTTCAGTTACACACCGTGTCGGGGTTCAGTTACACACCGTGTCAGGGTTCAGTTACACACCGCATCAGGGTTCAGTTACAGACCGTGTCAGGGTTCAGTTACGCACCGTGTCGTGGTTCAGTTACAGACCGTGTCAGGGTTCAGTTACAGACCGTGTCAGGGTTCAGTTACAGACCGTGTCAGGGTTCAGTTACAGACTGTGTCAGGGTTCAGTTACACACTGTGTCAGGGTTCAGTTACACACCGTGTTGGGGTTCAGTTACACACCGTGTCAGGGTTCAGTTACACGCCGTGTCAGGGTTCAGTTACAGACCGTGTCAGGGTTCAGTTACAGACCGTGTCAGGGTTCAGTTACAGACTGTGTCAGGGGTCAGTTACAGACCGTGTCAGGTTTCAGTTACAGACCGTGTCGGGGTTCAGTAAAAGACCGTGTCAGGGTTCAGTTACAGACCGTTTCAGGGTTCAGTTACAGATTGTGTCAGGGTTCAGTTACACATCGTGTCAGGGTTCAGTTACAGACCATGTCAGGGTTCAGTTACACACCGTGTCGGGGTTCAGTTACAGACTGTGTTGGGTTTCAGTTACAGACCGTGTCAGGGTTCAGTTACACACCATGTCAGGGTTCAGTTACACACCGTGTCGGGGTTCAGTTACAGACCGTGTCGGGGTTCAGTTACAGACCGTGTCAGGGTTCAGTTACACACCGTGCCAGGGTTCAGTTACAGACAGTGTCGGGGTTCAGTTACAGACCGTGTCAGGGTTCAGTTACACACCGTGTCAGGGTTCAGTTACAGACCATGTCAGGGTTCAGTTACACACCGTGTCAGGGTTCAGTTACAGACCGTGTCAGGCTTCAGTTACACAGCGTGTCATGGATCAGTTACAGACCGTGTCAGGCTTCAGTTACACAGCGTGTCATGGATCAGTTACAGACTGTGTCAGGGTTCAGTTACAGGCCGTGTCGGGGTTCAGTTACAGACCGTGTCAGGGTTCAGTTACAGACCGTGTCGGGGTTCAGTTAAAGATTGTGTCAGGGTTCAGTTACACACCGTGTCAGGGTTCTGTTACAGACCGTGTCAGGGTTCAGTTACAGACCGTGTTGGGGTTCAGTTACAGACCGTGCCGGGGTTCAGTTACAGACCGTGTCGGGTTTCAGTTACAGACCATGTCGGGTTTCAATTACACACCGTGCCAGGGTTCAGTTACAGACCGTGTCAGGGTTCAGTTACAGACCGTGTCGGGGTTCAGTTACACACCATGTCGGGGTTCAGTTACACATCGTGTCAGGGTTCAGTTGCAGACCGTGTCGGGGTTCAGTTACACACCGTGTCGGGGTTCAGTTACAGACCGTGTCGGGGTTCAGTTACACACCATGTCGGGGTTCAGTTACACATCGTGTCAGGGTTCAGTTACAGACCGTGTCTGGGTTCAGTTACACACCGTGTCGGGGTTCAGTTACACACCGTGTCAGGGTTCAGTTACACACCGTGTCAGGGTGCAGTTACAGACTGTGTCAGGGTTCAGTTACAGACCGTGTCAGGGTTCAGTTACACACCGTGCCGGGGTTCAGTTACACACCGTGTCGGGGTTCAGTTACACAACGTGTCCAGGTTCAGTTACACACCGTGTCGGGGTTCAGTTACACACCGTGTCAGGGTTCAGTTACAGACTGTGTCGGGGTTCAGTTACACACCGTGTCGGGGTTCAGTTACACACCGTGTCAGGGTTCAGTTACACACCGTGTCGGGGTTCAGTTACACACCGTGTCGGGGTTCAGTTACAGACTGTGTTGGGGTTCAGTTACAGACTGTGTCGGGGTTCAGTTACAGGTCGTGTCGGGGTTCAGTTACACACCGTGTCGGGGTTCAGTTACAGACTGTGTCGGGGTTCAGTTACACACCGTGTCGGGGTTCAGTTACAGACTGTGTCGGGGTTCAGTTACAGACCGTGTCGGGGTTCAGTTACACACCCTGCCGGGGTTCAGTTACAGACCGTGTCAGGGTTCAGTTACGCACCATGTCGGGGTTCAGTTACACATCGTGTCAGGGTTCAGTTACAGACCGTGTCGGGGTTCAGTTACACACCGTGTCGTGGTTCAGTCACACACCGTGTCAGGGTTCAGTTACACACTGTGTCGGGGTTCAGTTACAGACCGTGTCAGTGTTCAGTTACAGACCGTGTCAGGGTTCAGTTACACATCGTGCCGGGGTTCAGTTACACACCGTGTCGGGGTTCAGTTACACACCGTGTCGTGGTTCAGTTACACACCGTGCCGGGGTTCAGTTACGCACCGTGTCAGGGTTCAGTTACAGACCGTGTCAGG
Source organism: Somniosus microcephalus (assembly GCF_052327205.1). Classification (NCBI taxonomy): domain Eukaryota; kingdom Metazoa; phylum Chordata; class Chondrichthyes; order Squaliformes; family Somniosidae; genus Somniosus; species Somniosus microcephalus. Next base: position 401,956 of record NW_028225286.1, on the reverse strand, counting down.
TTTCAGTTACACACCGTGTCGGGGTTCAGTTACACACCGTGTCGGGGTTCAGTTACAGACCGTGTCGGCGTTCAGTTACAGACCGTGTCGGGGTTCAGTTACACACCATGCCGGGGTTCAGTTGCAGACTGTGTCGGGGTTCAGTTACACACCGTGTCGGGGATCAGTTACAGACCGTGTCGGGGTTCAGTTACAAACCGTGTCGGGGTTCAGTTACACACCATGTCAGGGTTCAGTTACAAACCGTGTCGGAGTTCAGTTACAGACTGTGTCGGGGTTCAGTTACAGACCATGTCGGGGTTCAGTTACAGACCGTGTCGGGGTTCAGTTACACAACGTGTCGGGGTTCAGTTACACAGAGTGTCAGGGTTCAGTTACAGACCGTGTCGGGGTTCAGTTACGGACCGTGTCGGGGTTCAGTTACAGGCCGTGTCAGGGTTCAGTTACTGACCATGTCAGGTTTCAGTTACACATCGTGTCGGGGTTCAGTTACACACCGTGTCAGGGTTCAGTTACACCCCGTGTCAGGGTTCAGTTACAGACCGTGTCAGGGTTCAGTTACACACCGTGTCGGGGTTCAGTTACAGACCGTGTCGGGGTTCAGTTACAGACCGTGTCAGGGTTCAGTTACAGACCGTGTCGGGGTTCAGTTACACACCGTGTCGGGGTTCAGTTACAGACTGTGTCGGGGTTCAGTTACACACCGTGTCGGGGTTCAGTTACAGACTGTGTCGGGGTTCAGTTACACACCGTGTCGGGGTTCAGTTACACACCGTGTCAGGGTTCAGTTACACACCGTGTCGGGGTTCAGTTACACACCGTGTCGGGGTTCAGTTACACACCGTGTCGGGGTTCAGTTACAGACCGTGTTGGGTTTCAGTTACAGACCGTGTCGGCGTTCAGTTACAGACCGTGCCAGGTTTCAGTTACACACCGTGTCAGGGTTCAGTTACAGACCGTGTCGGGGTTCAGTTACAGACCATGTCGGGGTTCAGTTACACACCGTGTCAGGGTTCAGTTACACACCGTGTCAGGGTTCAGTTACACACCGTGTCGGTGTTCAGTTACAGACCGTGTCAGGGTTCAGTTACACACCGTGTCAGGGTTCAGTGACAGACCGTGTCAGGGTTCAGTTACACACTGTGTCGGGGTTCAGTTACACACCGTGTCAGGGTTCAGTTACACACCGTATCAGGGTTCAGTTACAGACCGTGTCAGGGTTCAGTTACGCACCGTGTCGTGGTTCAGTTACAGACAGTGTCAGGGTTCAGTTACAGACCGTGTCAGGGTTCAGTTACAGACCGTGTCAGGGTTCAGTTACAGACCGTGTCAGGGTTCAGTTACAGACCGTGTCAGGGTTCAGTTACACACCGTGTCGGGGTTCAGTTACTCACCGTGTTGGGGTTCAGTTACACACCGTGTCAGGGTTCAGTTACACGCCGTGTCAGGGTTCAGTTACAGACCGTGTCAGGGTTCAGTTACAGATCGTGTCAGGGTTCAGTTACAGACCGTGTCAGGTTTCAGTTACAGACCGTGTCGGGGTTCAGTTAAAGACCGTGTCAGGGTTCAGTTACAGACCGTGTCAGGGTTCAGTTACAGACCGTGTCAGGGTTCAGTTACAGACTGTGTCAGGGTTCAGTTAAAGACCGTGTCAGGGTTCAGTTACAGACCATGTCAGGGTTCAGTTACACACCATGTTGGGGTTCAGTTACACGTCGTTTCAGGGTTCAGTTACAGACCGTGTCGGGGTTCAGTTACACACCGTGTCGGGGTTCAGTTACACACCGTGTCAGGGTTCAGTTACACACCCTGTCAGGGTTAAGTTACACATCGTGCCAGGGTTCAGTTGCACACCGTGTCGGGGTTCAGTTACACATCGTGTCGGGGTTCAGTTACAGACCGTGTCGGGGTTCAGTTACGCACCGTGTCAGGGTTCAGTTACAGACTGTGTCGGGGTTCAGTTACACACCGTGTCGGGGTTCAGTTACACACCGTGTCAAGGTTCAGTTACACACCGTGTCGGGGTTCAGTTACACACCGTGTCGGGGTTCAGTTACAGACCGTGTCGGGGTTCAGTTGCAGACCGTGTTGGGTTTCAGTTACAGACCGTGTCGGGGTTTAGTTACAGACCGTGCCAGGGTTTAGTTACACACCGTGTCAGGGTTCAGTTACAGACCGTGTCGGGGTTCAGTTACAGACCGTGTCGGGGTTCAGTTACACACCGTGTCAGGGTTCAGTTACACACCGTGTCAGGGTTCAGTTACACACCGTGTCGGGGTTCAGTTACAGACCGTGTCAGGGTTCAGTTACACACCGTGTCAGGGTTCAGTGACAGACCGTGTCAGGGTTCAGTTACACACCGTGTCGGGGTTCATTTACACACCGTGTAAGGGTTCAGTTACACACCGTGTCAGTGTTCAGTTACAGACCGTGTCAGGGTTCAGTTACAGACCGTGTCGGGGTTCAGTTACACAACGTGTCGGGGTTCAGTTACACACAGTGTCAGGGTTCAGTTACAGACCGTGTCGGGGTTCAGTTACGGACCGTGTCGGGGTTCAGTTACAGACCGTGTCAGGGTTCAGTTACAGACCGTGTCGGGGTTCAGTTACACACCGTGTCGGGGTTCAGTTACAGACTGTGTCGGGGATCAGTTACACACCGTGTCGGGGTTCAGTTACAGACTGTGTCGGGGTTCAGTTACACACCGTGTCGGGGTTCAGTTACACACCGTGTCGGGGTTCAGTTACACACCGTGTCGGGGTTCAGTTACACACCGTGTCGGGGTTCAGTTACACACCGTGTCGGGGTTCAGTTACAGACCGTGTCGGGGTTCAGTTACAGACCGTGTCAGGGTTCAGTTACACACCGTGCCAGGGTTCAGTTACAGACAGTGTCGGGGTTCAGTTACAGACCGTGTCAGGGTTCAGTTACACACCGTGTCAGGGTTCAGTTACAGACCATGTCAGGGTTCAGTTACACACCGTGTCAGGGTTCAGTTACAGACCGTGTCAGGCTTCAGTTACACAGCGTGTCATGGATCAGTTACAGACCGTGTCAGGCTTCAGTTACACAGCGTGTCATGGATCAGTTACAGACTGTGTCAGGGTTCAGTTACAGGCCGTGTCGGGGTTCAGTTACAGACCGTGTCAGGGTTCAGTTACAGACCGTGTCGGGGTTCAGTTAAAGATTGTGTCAGGGTTCAGTTACACACCGTGTCAGGGTTCTGTTACAGACCGTGTCAGGGTTCAGTTACAGACCGTGTTGGGGTTCAGTTACAGACCGTGCCGGGGTTCAGTTACAGACCGTGTCGGGTTTCAGTTACAGACCATGTCGGGTTTCAATTACACACCGTGCCAGGGTTCAGTTACAGACCGTGTCAGGGTTCAGTTACAGACCGTGTCGGGGTTCAGTTACACACCATGTCGGGGTTCAGTTACACATCGTGTCAGGGTTCAGTTGCAGACCGTGTCGGGGTTCAGTTACACACCGTGTCGGGGTTCAGTTACAGACCGTGTCGGGGTTCAGTTACACACCATGTCGGGGTTCAGTTACACATCGTGTCAGGGTTCAGTTACAGACCGTGTCTGGGTTCAGTTACACACCGTGTCGGGGTTCAGTTACACACCGTGTCAGGGTTCAGTTACACACCGTGTCAGGGTGCAGTTACAGACTGTGTCAGGGTTCAGTTACAGACCGTGTCAGGGTTCAGTTACACACCGTGCCGGGGTTCAGTTACACACCGTGTCGGGGTTCAGTTACACAACGTGTCCAGGTTCAGTTACACACCGTGTCGGGGTTCAGTTACACACCGTGTCAGGGTTCAGTTACAGACTGTGTCGGGGTTCAGTTACACACCGTGTCGGGGTTCAGTTACACACCGTGTCAGGGTTCAGTTACACACCGTGTCGGGGTTCAGTTACACACCGTGTCGGGGTTCAGTTACAGACTGTGTTGGGGTTCAGTTACAGACTGTGTCGGGGTTCAGTTACAGGTCGTGTCGGGGTTCAGTTACACACCGTGTCGGGGTTCAGTTACAGACTGTGTCGGGGTTCAGTTACACACCGTGTCGGGGTTCAGTTACAGACTGTGTCGGGGTTCAGTTACAGACCGTGTCGGGGTTCAGTTACACACCCTGCCGGGGTTCAGTTACAGACCGTGTCAGGGTTCAGTTACGCACCATGTCGGGGTTCAGTTACACATCGTGTCAGGGTTCAGTTACAGACCGTGTCGGGGTTCAGTTACACACCGTGTCGTGGTTCAGTCACACACCGTGTCAGGGTTCAGTTACACACTGTGTCGGGGTTCAGTTACAGACCGTGTCAGTGTTCAGTTACAGACCGTGTCGGGGTTCAGTTACACATCGTGCCGGGGTTCAGTTACACACCGTGTCGGGGTTCAGTTACACACCGTGTCGGGGTTCAGTTACAGACCGTGTCAGGGTTCAGTTACACACCGTGTCAGGGTTCAGTGACAGACCGTGTCAGGGTTCAGTTACACACCGTGTCGGGGTTCAGTTACACACCGTGTCAGGGTTCAGTTACACACCGTATCAGGGTTCAGTTACAGACCGTGTCAGGGTTCAGTTACGCACCGTGTCGTGGTTCAGTTACAGACAGTGTCAGAGTTCAGTTACAGACCGTGTCAGGGTTCAGTTACAGACCGTGTCAGGGTTCAGTTACAGACCGTGTCAGGGTTCAGTTACACACCGTGTCGGGGTTCAGTTACTCACCGTGTTGGGGTTCAGTTACACACCGTGTCAGGGTTCAGTTACACGCCGTGTCAGGGTTCAGTTACAGACCGTGTCAGGGTTCAGTTACAGACCGTGTCAGGGTTCAGTTACAGACCGTGTCAGGTTTCAGTTACAGACCGTGTCGGGGTTCAGTTAAAGACCGTGTCAGGGTTCAGTTACAGACCGTGTCAGGGTTCAGTTACAGACTGTGTCAGGGTTCAGTTAAAGACCGTGTCAGGGTTCAGTTACAGACCATGTCAGGGTTCAGTTACACACCATGTCGGGGTTCAGTTACACGTCGTTTCAGGGTTCAGTTACAGACCGTGTCGGGGTTCAGTTACACACCGTGTCGGGGTTCAGTTACACACCGTGTCGGGGTTCAGTTACACACCGTGTCAGGGTTAAGTTACACACCCTGTCAGGGTTAAGTTACACATCGTGCCGGGGTTCAGTTGCACACCGTGTCGGGGTTCAGTTACACACCGTGTCGGGGTTCAGTTACACACCGTGTCAAGGTTCAGTTACACACCGTGTCGGGGTTCAGTTACACACCGTGTCGGGGTTCAGTTACAGACCGTGTCGGGGTTCAGTTGCAGACCGTGTTGGGTTTCAGTTACAGACCGTGTCGGGGTTTAGTTACAGACCGTGCCAGGGTTTAGTTACACACCGTGTCAGGGTTCAGTTACAGACCGTGTCGGGGTTCAGTTACAGACCGTGTCGGGGTTCAGTTACACACCGTATCAGGGTTCAGTTACACACCGTGTCAGGGTTCAGTTACACACCGTGTCGGGGTTCAGTTACAGACCGTGTCAGGGTTCAGTTACACACCGTGTCAGGGTTCAGTGACAGACCGTGTCAGGGTTCAGTTACACACCGTGTCGGGGTTCATTTACACACCGTGTAAGGGTTCAGTTACACACCGTGTCAGTGTTCAGTTACAGACCGTGTCAGGGTTCAGTTACGCACCGTGTCGTGGTTCAGTTACAGACCGTGTCAGGTTTCAGTTACTGACCGTGTCAGGGTTCAGTTACAGACCGTGTCAGGGTTCAGTTACAGACTGTGTCAGGGTTCAGTTACACACCGTGTCAGGGATCAGTTACACACCGTGTTGGTGTTCAGTTACACACTGTGTCAGGGTTCAGTTACACACCGTGTCAGGGTTCAGTTACAGACCGTGTCAGGGTTCAGTTACAGACCGTGTCAGGGTTCAGTTACAGACCGTGTCAGGGTTTAGTTACAGACCGCGTCAGGTTTCAGTTACAGACCGTGTCGGGGTTCAGTTAAAGACCGTGTGAGGGTTCAGTTAGAGACCGTGTCAGGGTTCAGTTACACACCATGTCAGGGTTCAGTTACACACCGTGTCGGGGTTCAGTTACAGACCGTGTCGGGGTTCAGTTGCAGACCGTGTCAGTGTTCAGTTACACACCGTGCCAGGGTTCAGTTACAGACCATGTCGGGGTCCAGTTGCAGACCGTGTCAGGGTTCAGTTACACACCATGTCAGGGTTCAGTTACACACCGTGTCAGTGTTCAGTTACAGACCTTGTCGGAGTTCAGTTACAGACCGTGTCGGGATTCTGTTACACACCGTGAGAGGGTTCAGTTACAGACCGTGTCAGGGTTCAGTTACAGACCGTGTCGGGGTTCAGTTACACACCATGTCGGGGTTCAGTTACACATCGTGTCAGGGTTCAGTTACTGACCGTGTCGGGGTTCTGTTACACACCGTGTCAGGGTTCAGTTACAGACCGTGTCAGGGTTCAGTTACAGACCGTGTCAGGGTTCAGTTACAGACCATGTCAGGGTTCAGTTACAGACCGTGTCGGGGTTCAGTTAAAGACCGTGTCAGGGTTCAGTTACAGACCGTGTCAGGGTTCAATTACAGACCGTTTCAGGGTCCAGTTACACACCGTGTCAGGGTTCAGTTGCAGACCGTGTCAGGGTTCCGTTACAGACTGTGTCGGGGTTCAGTGACACACCGTGTCAGGGTTCAGTTGCAGACCGTGTCATGGTTCAGTTACACACCATGTCAGGGTTCAGTTACAGACTGTGTCAGGGTTCAGTTACACACCGTGTCGGGGTTCAGTTACAGACCGGGTCGGGGTAGAGTTACACACAGCATTGGGGTTCAGTTACACACCGTGTCAGGGTTCAGTTACACACCGTGTCAGGGTTCAGTTACAGACCGTGTCGGGGTACAGTTACAGACCGTGTCGGGGTTCAGTTACACACCGAGCCAGGTTTCAGTTACAGACCGTGTCAGGGTTCAGTTACAGGCCGTGTCAGGGTTCAGTTACACACCGTGTCGGGGTTCAGTTACAGACTGTGTCGGGGTTCAGTTACACACCGTGTCGGGGTTCAGTTACAGACCGTGTCAGGGTTCAGTTACACACCATGCCGGGGTTCAGTTACAGACCGTGTCAGGGTTCAGTTACACACCATGTCGGGGTTCAGTTACACATCGTTTCAGGGTCCAGTTACAGACCGTGTCGGGGTTCAGTTACACACCGTGTCGGGGTTCAGTTACACACCGTGTCAGGGTTCAGTTACACACCCTGTCAGGGTTCAGTTACACATCGTGCCGGGGTTCAGTTACACACCGTGTCGGGGTTCAGTTACACACCGTGTCGGGGTTCAGTTACAGACTGTGTCGGGGTTCAGTTACGTACCGTGTCAGGGTTCAGTTACAGACTGTGTCGGGTTTCAGTTACACACCGTGTCGGGGTTCAGTTACAGACCGTGTTGGGTTTCAGTTACAGACCGTGTCGGGGTTCAGTTGCAGACCGTGTCGGGGTTCAGTTACACACCGTGTCAGGGTTCAGTTACACACCGTGTCAGGGTTCAGTTACACACCGTGTCAGGGTTCAGTTACAGACCGTGTCAGGGTTCAGTTACACACCGTGTCAGATTTCAGTGACAGACCGTGTCAGGGTTCAGTTACACACCGTGTCGGGGTTTAGTTACACACCGTGTCAGGGTTCAGTTACACACCGCATCAGGGTTCAGTTACAGACCGTGTCAGGGTTCATTTACGCACCGTGTCGTGGTTCAGTTACAGACCGTGTCAGGGTTCAGTTACAGACCGTGTCAGGGTTCAGTTACAGACCGTGTCAGGGTTCAGTTACAGACTGTGTCAGGGTTCAGTTACACACTGTGTCAGGGTTCAGTTACACACCGTGTTGGGGTTCAGTTACACACCGTGTCGGGGTTCAGTTACACACCGTGTCAGGGTTCAGTTACACGCCGCGTCAGGGTTCAGTTACAGACCGTGTCAGGGTTCAGTTACAGACCGTGTCAGGGTTCAGTTACAGACTGTGTCAGGGTTCAGTTACAGACCGTGTCAGGTTTCAGTTACAGACCGTGTCGGGGTTCAGTAAAAGACCGTGTCAGGGTTCAGTTACAGACCGTTTCAGGGTTCAGTTACAGACTGTGTCAGGGTTCAGTTACACATCGTGTCAGGGTTCAGTTACAGACCATGTCAGGGTTCAGTTACACACCGTGTCGGGGTTCAGTTACAGACTGTGTTGGGTTTCAGTTACAGACCGTGTCAGGGTTCAGTTACACACCATGTCAGGGTTCAGTTACACACCGTGTCGGGGTTCAGTTACAGACCGTGTCGGGGTTCAGTTACAGACCGTGTCAGGGTTCAGTTACACACCGTGCCAGGGTTCAGTTACAGACAGTGTCGGGGTTCAGTTACAGACCGTGTCAGGGTTCAGTTACACACCGTGTCAGGGTTCAGTTACACACCGTGTCAGGGTTCAGTTACAGACCTTGTCGGGGTTCAGTTACAGATCGTGTCGGGATTCTGTTACACACAGTGCTAGGGTTCAGTTACAGATCGTGTCAGGGTTCAGTTACAGACCGTGTCGGGGTTCAGTTGCACACTGTGTCGGGGTTCAGTTACACATCGTGTCAGGGTTCAGTTGCTGACCGTGTCGGGGTTCTGTTACACACCGTGTCAGGGTTCAGTTACAGACCGTGTCAGGGTTCAGTTACAGACCGTGTCAGGGTTCAGTTACAGACCGTGTCGGGGTTCAGTTAAAGACCGTGTCAGGGTTCAGTTACAGACCGTGTCAGTGTTCAGTTACAGACTGTTTAAGAGTTCAGTTACACACCGTGTCAGGGTTCAGTTACAGACCGTGTCAGGGTTCAGTTACAGACGGTGTCTGGGTTCAGTTACACACCGTGTCAGGGTTCAGTTACAGACCGTGTCAGGTTTCAGTCACACACCATTTCGGGGTTCAGTTACACACCGTGTCAGGGTTCAGTTACAGACCGTGTCAGGGTTCAGTTACACACCGTGCCAGGGTTCAGTTACAGACCGTGTCAGGGTTCAGTTACAGACCGTGTCGGGGTTCAGTTACACACCATGTCGGGGTTCAGTTACACATCGTGTCTGGGTTCAGTTACTGAACGTGTCGGGGTTCTGTTACACACCGTGTCAGGGTTCACTTACAGACTGTGTCAGGGTTCATTTACAGACCGTGTCAGGGTTCAGTTACAGACCATGTCAGTGTCCAGTTACAGACCGTGTCGGGGTTCATTTAAAGACCGTGTCAGGGTTCAGTTACAGACCGTGTCAGGGTTCAGTTACAGACCGTTTCAGGGTTCAGTTACACACCGTGTCAGGGTTCAGCTACAGACCGTGTCAGGGTTCAGTTACAGACCGTGTCAGGGTTCAGTTACACATCGTGTCAGGGTTCAGTTGCAGACCGTGTCTGGGTTCAGTTACAGACTGTGTCGGGTTTCAGTTACACACCGTGTCGGGGTTCAGTTACAGACCGTGTTGGGTTTCAGTTACAAACCGTGTCGGGGTTCAGTTACAGACCGTGCCAGGGCTCAGTTACACACCGTGTCAGGGTTCAGTTACAGACCGTGTCGGGGTTCAGTTGCAGACCGTGTCGGGGTTCAGTTACACACCGTGTCAGGGTTCAGTTACACACTGTGTCAGGGTTCAGTTACAGACCGTGTCAGGGTTCAGTTACACACCGTGTCAGGGTTCAGTGACAGACCGTGTCAGGGTTCAGTTACACACCGTGTCGGGGTTCAGTTACACACCGTGTCAGGGTTCAGTTACACACCGCATCAGGGTTCAGTTACAGACCGTGTCAGGGTTCAGTTACGCACCGTGTCGTGGTTCAGTTACAGACCGTGTCAGGGTTCAGTTACAGACCGTGTCAGGGTTCAGTTACAGACCGTGTCAGGGTTCAGTTACAGACTGTGTCAGGGTTCAGTTACACACTGTGTCAGGGTTCAGTTACACACCGTGTTGGGGTTCAGTTACACACCGTGTCAGGGTTCAGTTACACGCCGTGTCAGGGTTCAGTTACAGACCGTGTCAGGGTTCAGTTACAGACCGTGTCAGGGTTCAGTTACAGACTGTGTCAGGGTTCAGTTACAGACCGTGTCAGGTTTCAGTTACAGACCGTGTCGGGGTTCAGTAAAAGACCGTGTCAGGGTTCAGTTACAGACCGTTTCAGGGTTCAGTTACAGACTGTGTCAGGGTTCAGTTACACATCGTGTCAGGGTTCAGTTACAGACCATGTCAGGGTTCAGTTACACACCGTGTCGGGGTTCAGTTACAGACTGTGTTGGGTTTCAGTTACAGACCGTGTCAGGGTTCAGTTACACACCATGTCAGGGTTCAGTTACACACCGTGTCGGGGTTCAGTTACAGACCGTGTCGGGGTTCAGTTACAGACCGTGTCAGGGTTCAGTTACACACCGTGCCAGGGTTCAGTTACAGACAGTGTCGGGGTTCAGTTACAGACCGTGTCAGGGTTCAGTTACACACCGTGTCAGGGTTCAGTTACACACCGTGTCAGGGTTCAGTTACAGACCTTGTCGGGGTTCAGTTACAGATTGTGTCGGGATTCTGTTACACACAGTGCTAGGGTTCAGTTACAGATCGTGTCAGGGTTCAGTTACAGACCGTGTCGGGGTTCAGTTGCACACCGTGTCGGGGTTCAGTTACACATCGTGTCAGGGTTCAGTTGCTGACCGTGTCGGGGTTCTGTTACACACCGTGTCAGGGTTCAGTTACAGACCGTGTCAGGGTTCAGTTACAGACCGTGTCAGGGTTCAGTTACAGACCGTGTCGGGGTTCAGTTAAAGACCGTGTCAGGGTTCAGTTACAGACCGTGTCAGTGTTCAGTTACAGACCGTGTCAGGGTTCAGTTACAGACGGTGTCTGGGTTCAGTTACACACCGTGTCAGGGTTCAGTTACAGACCGTGTCAGGTTTCAGTCACACACCATTTCGGGGTTCAGTTACACACCGTGTCAGGGTTCAGTTACAGACCGTGTCAGGGTTCAGTTACACACCGTGCCAGGGTTCAGTTACAGACCGTGTCAGGGTTCAGTTACAGACCGTGTCGGGGTTCAGTTACACACCATGTCGGGGTTCAGTTACACATCGTGTCAGGGTTCAGTTACTGAACGTGTCGGGGTTCTGTTACACACCGTGTCAGGGTTCACTTACAGACTGTGTCAGGGTTCAGTTACAGACCGTGTCAGGGTTCAGTTACAGACCATGTCAGGGTTCAGTTACAGACCGTGTCGGGGTTCATTTAAAGACCGTGTCAGGGTTCAGTTACAGACCGTGTCAGGGTTCAGTTACAGACCGTTTCAGGGTTCAGTTACACACCGTGTCAGGGTTCAGCTACAGACCGTGTCAGGGTTCAGTTACAGACCGTGTCAGGGTTCAGTTACACATCGTGTCAGGGTTCAGTTGCAGACCGTGTCTGGGTTCAGTTACACACCGTGTCAGGGTTCAGTTACAGACCGTGTCAGGGTTCAGTTACACACCATGTCGGGGTTCAGTTACACACCGTGTCAGGGTTCAGTTACACACCGTGTCAGGGTTCAGTTACACACCGTGTCAGGGTTCAGTTACAGACCGTGTCGGGGTACAGTTGCAGACCGTGTCGGGGTTCAGTTACAGACCGTGTCGGGGTTCAGTTACACACCGTGCCAGGTTTCAGTTACAGACCATTTCAGGGTTCAGTTACAGACCGTGTCGAGGTTCAGTTACACACCGTGTCAGGGTTCAGTTACAGACCGTGTCGGAGTTCAGTTACACACCGTGTCGGGGTTCAGTTACAGGCCGTGTCGGGGTTCAGTTACAGACTGTGTCGGGGTTCAGTTACAGACCGTGTCAGGGTTCAGTTACACAGCGTGTCATGGATCAGTTACAGACCGTGTCAGGGTTCAGTTACGGGCCGTGTCGGGGTTCAGTTACAGAACGTGTCGGGGTTCAGTTACAGACCGTGTCGGGGTTCAGTTAAAGACTGTGTCAGGGTTCAGTTACACACCGTGTCAGGGTTCAGTTACAGACCGTGTCGGGGTTCAGTTAAAGACCGTGTCAGGGTTCAGTTACAGACCGTGTCAGGGTTCAGTTACAGACTGTGTCAGGGTTCAGTTAAAGACCGTGTCAGGGTTCAGTTACAGACCATGTCAGGGTTCAGTTACACACCATGTCGGGGTTCAGTTACACATCGTTTCAGGGTTCAGTTACAGACCGTGTCGGGGTTCAGTTACACACCGTGTCGGGGTTCAGTTACACACCGTGTCAGGGTTCAGTTACACACCCTGTCAGGGTTCAGTTACACATCGTGCCAGGGTTCAGTTGCACACCGTGTTGGGGTTCAGTTACACATCGTGTCGGGGTTCAGTTACAGACCGTGTCGGGGTTCAGTTACGCACCGTGTCAGGGTTCAGTTACAGACTGTGTCGGGGTTCAGTTACACACCGTGTCGGGGTTCAGTTACACACCGTGTCAAGGTTCAGTTACACACCGTGTCGGGGTTCAGTTACACACCGTGTCGGGGTTCAGTTACAGACCATGTCGGGGTTCAGTTGCAGACTGTGTTGGGTTTCAGTTACAGACCGTGTCGGGGTTTAGTTACAGACCGTGCCAGGGTTTAGTTACACACCGTGTCAGGGTTCAGTTACAGACCGTGTCGTGGTTCAGTTACAGACCGTGTCGGGGTTCAGTTACACACCGTATCAGGGTTCAGTTACACACCGTGTCAGGGTTCAGTTACACACCGTGTCGGGGTTCAGTTACAGACCGTGTCAGGGTTCAGTTACACACCGTGTCAGGGTTCAGTGACAGATCGTGTCAGGGTTCAGTTACACACCGTGTCGGGGTTCAGTTACACACCGTGTAAGGTTTCAGTTACACACCGTGTCAGTGTTCAGTTACAGACCGTGTCAGGGTTCAGTTACGCACCGTGTCGTGGTTCAGTTACAGACCGTGTCAGGTTTCAGTTACTGACCGTGTCAGGGTTCAGTTACAGACCGTGTCAGGGTTCAGTTACAGACTGTGTCAGGGTTCAGTTACACACCGTGTCAGGGATCAGTTACACACCGTGTTGGTGTTCAGTTACACACCGTGTCTGGGTTCAGTTACACACCGTGTCAGGGTTCAGTTACAGACCGTGTCAGGGTTCAGTTACAGACCGTGTCAGGGTTCAGTTACAGACCGTGTCAGGGTTTAGTTACAGACCGCGTCAGGTTTCAGTTACAGACCGTGTCGGGGTTCAGTTAAAGACCGTGTGAGGGTTCAGTTAGAGACCGTGTGAGGGTTCAGTTACAGACCGTGTCGGGGTTCAGTTACACACCGTATCAGGGTTCAGTTACACACCGTGTCAGGGTTCAGTTACACACCGTGTCGGGGTTCAGTTACAGACCGTGTCAGGGTTCAGTTACACACCGTGTCAGGGTTCAGTGACAGACCGTGTCAGGGTTCAGTTACACACCGTGTCGGGGTTCAGTTACACACCGTGTAAGGGTTCAGTTACACACCGTGTCAGTGTTCAGTTACAGACCGTGTCAGGGTTCAGTTACGCACCGTGTCGTGGTTCAGTTACAGACCGTGTCAGGGTTCAGTTACAGACTGTGTCAGGGTTCACTTACAGACTGTGTCAGGGTTCAGTTACAGACCGTGTCAGGGTTCAGTTACAGACCATGTCAGGGTTCAGTTACAGACCGTGTCGGGGTTCATTTAAAGACCGTGTCAGGGTTCAGTTACAGACCGTGTCAGGGTTCAGTTACAGACCGTTTCAGGGTTCAGTTACACACCGTGTCAGGGTTCAGCTACAGACCGTGTCAGGGTTCAGTTACAGACCGTGTCAGGGTTCAGTTACACATCGTGTCAGGGTTCAGTTGCAGACCGTGTCTGGGTTCAGTTACACACCGTGTCAGGGTTCAGTTACAGACCGTGTCAGGGTTCAGTTACACACCATGTCGGGGTTCAGTTACACACCGTGTCAGGGTTCAGTTACACACCGTGTCAGGGTTCAGTTACACACCGTGTCAGGGTTCAGTTACAGACCGTGTCGGGGTACAGTTGCAGACCGTGTCGGGGTTCAGTTACACACCGTGCCAGGTTTCAGTTACAGACCATTTCAGGGTTCAGTTACAGACCGTGTCGAGGTTCAGTTACACACCGTGTCAGGGTTCAGTTACAGACCGTGTCGGAGTTCAGTTACACACCGTGTCGGGGTTCAGTTACAGGCCGTGTCGGGGTTCAGTTACAGACTGTGTCAGGGTTCAGTTACAGACCGTGTCAGGGTTCAGTTACACACCGTGTCAGGGTTCAGTTACAGACCGTGTCAGGGTTCAGTTACACAGCGTGTCATGGATCAGTTACAGACCGTGTCAGGGTTCAGTTACGGGCCGTGTCGGGGTTCAGTTACAGAACGTGTCGGGGTTCAGTTACAGACCGTGTCGGGGTTCAGTTAAAGACTGTGTCAGGGTTCAGTTACACACCGTGTCAGGGTTCAGTTACAGACCGTGTCGGGGTTCAGTTAAAGACCGTGTCAGGGTTCAGTTACAGACCGTGTCAGGGTTCAGTTACAGACTGTGTCAGGGTTCAGTTAAAGACCGTGTCAGGGTTCAGTTACAGACCATGTCAGGGTTCAGTTACACACCATGTCGGGGTTCAGTTACACATCGTGCCAGGGTTCAGTTGCACACCGTGTTGGGGTTCAGTTACACATCGTGTCGGGGTTCAGTTACAGACCGTGTCGGGGTTCAGTTACGCACCGTGTCAGGGTTCAGTTACAGACTGTGTCGGGGTTCAGTTACACACCGTGTCGGGGTTCAGTTACACACCGTGTCAAGGTTCAGTTACACACCGTGTCGGGGTTCAGTTACACACCGTGTCGGGGTTCAGTTACAGACCATGTCGGGGTTCAGTTGCAGACTGTGTTGGGTTTCAGTTACAGACCGTGTCGGGGTTTAGTTACAGACCGTGCCAGGGTTTAGTTACACACCGTGTCAGGGTTCAGTTACAGACCGTGTCGTGGTTCAGTTACAGACCGTGTCGGGGTTCAGTTACACACCGTATCAGGGTTCAGTTACACACCGTGTCAGGGTTCAGTTACACACCGTGTCGGGGTTCAGTTACAGACCGTGTCAGGGTTCAGTTACACACCGTGTCAGGGTTCAGTGACAGATCGTGTCAGGGTTCAGTTACACACCGTGTCGGGGTTCAGTTACACACCGTGTAAGGTTTCAGTTACACACCGTGTCAGTGTTCAGTTACAGACCGTGTCAGGGTTCAGTTACGCACCGTGTCGTGGTTCAGTTACAGACCGTGTCAGGTTTCAGTTACTGACCGTGTCAGGGTTCAGTTACAGACCGTGTCAGGGTTCAGTTACAGACTGTGTCAGGGTTCAGTTACACACCGTGTCAGGGATCAGTTACACACCGTGTTGGTGTTCAGTTACACACCGTGTCTGGGTTCAGTTACACACCGTGTCAGGGTTCAGTTACAGACCGTGTCAGGGTTCAGTTACAGACCGTGTCAGGGTTTAGTTACAGACCGCGTCAGGTTTCAGTTACAGACCGTGTCGGGGTTCAGTTAAAGACCGTGTGAGGGTTCAGTTAGAGACCGTGTGAGGGTTCAGTTACAGACCGTGTCGGGGTTCAGTTACACACCGTATCAGGGTTCAGTTACACACCGTGTCAGGGTTCAGTTACACACCGTGTCGGGGTTCAGTTACAGACCGTGTCAGGGTTCAGTTACACACCGTGTCAGGGTTCAGTGACAGACCGTGTCAGGGTTCAGTTACACACCGTGTCGGGGTTCAGTTACACACCGTGTAAGGGTTCAGTTACACACCGTGTCAGTGTTCAGTTACAGACCGTGTCAGGGTTCAGTTACGCACCGTGTCGTGGTTCAGTTACAGACCGTGTCAGGGTTCAGTTACAGACTGTGTCAGGGTTCAGTTACACACCGTGTCAGGGATCAGTTACACACTGTGTTGGTGTTCAGTTACACACCGTGTCAGGGTTCAGTTACACACCGTGTCAGGGTTCAGTTACAGACCGTGTCAGGGTTCAGTTACAGACCGTGTCAGGGTTCAGTTACAGACCGTGTCAGGGTTTAGTTACAGACCGCGTCAGGTTTCAGTTACAGACCGTGTCGGGGTTCAGTTAAAGACCGTGTGAGGGTTCAGTTAGAGACCGTGTGAGGGTTCAGTTACAGACTGTGTCAGGGTTCAGTTACACACCGTGTCAGGGTTGAGTTACAGACCATGTCAGGGTTCAGTTACACACCGTGTCGGGGTTCAGTTACAGATTGTGTTGGGTTTCAGTTACAGACCGTGTCAGGGTTCAGTTACACACCATGTCAGGGTTCAGTTACACACCGTGTCGGGGTTCAGTTACAGACCGTGTCGGGGTTCAGTTACAGACCGTGTCAGTGTTCAGTTACACACCGTGCCAGGGTTCAGTTACAGACCATGTCGGGGTCCAGTTGCAGACCGTGTCGGGGTTCAGTTACACACCATGTCGGCGTTCAGTTACACATCGTGTCAGGGTTCAGTTACTGACCGTGTCGGGGTTCTGTTACACACCGTGTCAGGGTTCAGTTACAGACCGTGTCAGGGTTCAGTTACAGACCGTGTCAGGGTTCAATTACAGACCGTTTCAGGGTCCAGTTACACACCGTGTCAGGGTTCAGTTACAGACCGTGTCAGGGTTCAGTTACAGACTGTGTCGGGGTCCAGTTACACACCGTGTCAGGGTTCAGTTACAGACCGTGTCAGGGTTCAGTTGCAGACCGTGTCATGGTTCAGTTACACACCATGTCAGGGTTCAGTTACAGACTGTGTCAGGGTTCAGTTACACACCGTGTCGGGGTTCAGTTACAGACCGTGTCGGGGTAGAGTTACACACAGCATTGGGGTTCAGTTACACACTGTGTCAGGGTTCAGTTACAGACCGTGTCGGGGTACAGTTACAGACCGTGTCGGGGTTCAGTTACACACCGAGCCAGGTTTCAGTTACAGACCGTGTCAGGGTTCAGTTACAGGCCGTGTCAGGGTTCAGTTACACACCGTGTCGGGGTTCAGTTACAGACTGTGTCGGGGTTCAGTTACACACCGTGTCGGGGTTCAGTTACAGACCGTGTCGGGGTTCAGTTACAGAACGTGTCGGGGTTCAGTTACACACCATGCCGGGGTTCAGTTACAGACCGTGTCAGGGTTCAGTTACACACCATGTCGGGGTTCAGTTACACATCATTTCAGGGTCCAGTTACAGACCGTGTCGGGGTTCAGTTACACACCGTGTCGGGGTTCAGTTACACACCGTGTCAGGGTTCAGTTACACACCCTGTCAGGGTTCAGTGACACATCGTGCCGGGGTTCAGTTACACACCGTGTCGGGGTTCAGTTACACACCGTGTCGGGGTTCAGTTACAGACCGTGTCGGGGTTCAGTTACGCACCGTGTCAGGGTTCAGTTACAGACTATGTCTGGTTTCAGTTACACACCGTGTCGGGGTTCAGTTACACACCGTGTCAGGGTTCAGTTACACACAGTGTCGGGGTTCAGTTACACACCGTGTCGGTGTTCAGTTACGGACCGTGTCGGGGTTCAGTTACAGACCGTGTTGGGTTTCAGATACAAACCGTGTCGGGGTTCAGTTACAGACCGTGCCAGGGCTCAGTTACACACCGTGTTAGGGTTCAGTTACAGACCGTGTCGGGGTTCAGTTGCAGACCGTGTCGGGGTTCAGTTACACACCGTGTCGGGGTTCAGTTACACACCATGTCGGGGTTCAGTTACACATCGTGTCAGGGTTCAGTTACTGACCGTGTCGGGGTTCTGTTACACACCGTGTCAGGGTTCAGTTACAGACCGTGTCAGGGTTCAGTTACAGACCGTGTCAGGGTTCAGTTACAGACCGTGTCAGGGTTCAGTTACAGACCGTGTCGGCGTTCAGTTAAAGACCGTGTCAGGGTTCAGTTACAGACCGTGTCAGGGTTCAATTACAGACCGTTTCAGGGTCCAGTTACACACCGTGTCAGGGTTCAGTTACAGACCGTGTCAGGGTTCAGTTACAGACTGTGTCGGGGTCCAGTTACACACCGTGTCAGGGTTCAGTTACAGACCGTGTCAGGGTTCAGTTGCAGACCGTGTCATGGTTCAGTTACACACCATGTCAGGGTTCAGTTACAGACTGTGTCAGGGTTCAGTTACACACCGTGTCGGGGTTCAGTTACAGACCGTGTCGGGGTAGAGTTACACACAGCATTGGGGTTCAGTTACACACCGTGTCAGGGTTCAGTTACAGACCGTGTCGGGGTACAGTTACAGACCGTGTCGGGGTTCAGTTACACACCGAGCCAGGTTTCAGTTACAGACCGTGTCAGGGTTCAGTTACAGTCCGTGTCAGGGTTCAGTTACACACCGTGTCGGGGTTCAGTTACAGACTGTGTCGGGGTTCAGTTACACACCGTGTCGGGGTTCAGTTACAGACCGTGTCGGGGTTCAGTTACAGACCGTGTCGGGGTTCAGTTACACACCATGCCGGGGTTCAGTTACAGACCGTGTCAGGGTTCAGTTACACACCATGTCGGGGTTCAGTTACACATCATTTCAGGGTCCAGTTACAGACCGTGTCGGGGTTCAGTTACACACCGTGTCGGGGTTCAGTTACACACCGTGTCAGGGTTCAGTTACACACCCTGTCAGGGTTCAGTGACACATCGTGCCGGGGTTCAGTTACACACTGTGTCGGGGTTCAGTTACACACCGTGTCGGGGTTCAGTTACAGACCGTGTCGGGGTTCAGTTACGCACCGTGTCAGGGTTCAGTTACAGACTATGTCTGGTTTCAGTTACACACCGTGTCGGGGTTCAGTTACACACCGTGTCAGGGTTCAGTTACACACAGTGTCGGGGTTCAGTTACACACCGTGTCGGTGTTCAGTTACGGACCGTGTCGGGGTTCAGTTGCAGACCGTGTTGGGTTTCAGATACAAACCGTGTCGGGGTTCAGTTACAGACCGTGCCAGGGCTCAGTTACAGACCGTGTCGGGGTTCAGTTACAGACCGTGTCGGGGTTCAGTTGCAGACCGTGTCGGGGTTCAGTTACACACCGTGTCAGGGTTCAGTTACACACCGTGTCAGGGTTCAGTTACACACCGTGTCAGGGTTCAGTTACAGACCGTGTCAGGGTTCAGTTACACACCGTGTCAGGGTTCAGTGACAGACCGTGTCAGGGTTCAGTTACACACCGTGTCGGGGTTCAGTTACACACCGTGTCAGGGTTCAGTTACACACCGTATCAGGGTTCAGTTACAGACCGTGTCAGGGTTCAGTTACGCACCGTGTCGTGGTTCAGTTACAGACCGTGTCAGGGTTCAGTTACAGACCGTGTCAGGGTTCAGTTACAGACCGTGTCAGGGTTCAGTTACAGACTGTGTCAGGGTTCAGTTACACACCGTGTCAGGGTTCAGTTACACGCCGTGTCAGGGTTCAGTTACAGACCGTGTCAGGGTTCAGTTACAGACCGTGTCAGGGTTCAGTTACAGAACGTGTCAGGGTTCAGTTACAGACCGTGTCAGGTTTCAGTTACAGACCGTGTCGGGGTTCAGTTACAGACCGTGTCGGGGTTCAGTTACAGACCGTGTCACGTTTCAGTTACACACCGTGCCAGGGTTCAGTTACAGACAGTGTCGGAGTTCAGTTACAGACCGTGTCAGGGTTCAGTTACACAGCGTGTCAGGGTTCAGTTACACACCGTGTCAGGGTTCAGTTACAGACCTTGTCGGGGTTCAGTTACAGACCGTGTCGGGATTCTGTTACACACCGTGCTAGGGTTCAGTTACAGACCGTGTCAGGGTTCAGTTACTGACCGTGTCGGGGTTCAGTTACTGACCGTGTCAGGGTTCAGTTCCAGACCGTGTCAGGGTTCAGTTACAGACCGTGTCGCGGTTCAGTTAAAGACCGTGTCAGGGTTCAGTTACAGACCGTGTCAGTGTTCAGTTACAGACCGTTTCAGAGTTCAGTTACACACCGTGTCAGGGTTCAGTTACAGACCGTGTCAGGGTTCAGTTACAGACCGTGTCGGGGTTCAGTTACACATCGTGTCAGGGTTCAGTTACAGACGGTGTCTGGGTTCAGTTATACACCGTGTCAGGGTTCAGTTACAGACCGTGTCAGGTTTCAGTTACACACCATGTCGGTGTTCAGTTACACACCGTGTCAGGGTTCAGTTACAGACCGTGTCAGGGTTCAGTTAAACACCGTGCCAGGGTTCAGTTACAGACCGTGTCAGGGTTCAGTTACAGACCGTGTCAGGGTTCAGTTACAGACCGTGTCAGGGTTCAGTTACAGACCGTGTCAGGGTTCAGTTACAGACTGTGTCAGGGTTCAGTTACACACCGTGTCAGGGTTCAGTTACACGCCGTGTCAGGGTTCAGTTACAGACCGTGTCAGGGTTCAGTTACAGACCGTGTCAGGGTTCAGTTACAGAACGTGTCAGGGTTCAGTTACAGACCGTGTCAGGTTTCAGTTACAGACCGTGTCGGGTTTCAGTAAAAGACCGTGTCAGGGTTCAGTTACAGACCGTTTCAGGGTTCAGTTACAGACTGTGTCAGGGTTCAGTTACACATCGTGTCAGGGTTCAGTTACACACCGTGTCGGGGTTCAGTTACAGACTGTGTTGGGTTTCAGTTACAGACCGTGTCAGGGTTCAGTTACACACCATGTCAGGGTTCAGTTACACACCGTGTCGGGGTTCAGTTACAGACCGTGTCGGGGTTCAGTTACAGACCGTGTCACGTTTCAGTTACACACCGTGCCAGGGTTCAGTTACAGACAGTGTCGGAGTTCAGTTACAGACCGTGTCAGGGTTCAGTTACACAGCGTGTCAGGGTTCAGTTACACACCGTGTCAGGGTTCAGTTACAGACCTTGTCGGGGTTCAGTTACAGACCTTGTCGGGGTTCAGTTACAGACCGTGTCGGGATTCTGTTACACACCGTGCTAGGGTTCAGTTACAGACCGTGTCAGGGTTCAGTTACTGACCGTGTCGGGGTTCAGTTACTGACCGTGTCAGGGTTCAGTTCCAGACCGTGTCAGGGTTCAGTTACAGACCGTGTCGCGGTTCAGTTAAAGACCGTGTCAGGGTTCAGTTACAGACCGTGTCAGTGTTCAGTTACAGACCGTTTCAGAGTTCAGTTACACACCGTGTCAGGGTTCAGTTACAGACCGTGTCAGGGTTCAGTTACAGACCGTGTCGGGGTTCAGTTACACATCGTGTCAGGGTTCAGTTACAGACGGTGTCTGGGTTCAGTTATACACCGTGTCAGGGTTCAGTTACAGACCGTGTCAGGTTTCAGTTACACACCATGTCGGTGTTCAGTTACACACCGTGTCAGGGTTCAGTTACAGACCGTGTCAGGGTTCAGTTAAACACCGTGCCAGGGTTCAGTTACAGACCGTGTCAGGGTTCAGTTACAGACCGTGTCGGGGTTCAGTTACACACCATGTCGGGGTTCAGTTACACATCGTGTCAGGGTTCAGTTACTGAACGTGTCGGGGTTCTGTTACACACCGTGTCAGGGTTCAGTTACAGACCGTGTCAGGGTTCAGTTACAGACCGTTTCAGGGTTCAGTTACACACCGTGTCAGGGTTCAGCTACAGACCGTGTCAGGGTTCAGTTACAGACCGTGTCGGGGTTCAGTTACACATCGTGTCAGGGTTCAGTTGCAGACCGTGTCTGGGTTCAGTTACACACCGTGTCAGTGTTCAGATACAGACCGTGTCAGAGTTCAGTTACACACCATGTCGGGGTTCAGTTACACACCGTGTCAGGGTTCAGTTACACACCGTGTCAGGGTTCAGTTACACACCGTGTCAGGGTTCAGTTACAGACCGTGTCGGGGTACAGTTGCAGACCGTGTCGGGGTTCAGTTACACACCGTGCCAGGTTTCAGTTACAGACCAATTCAGGGTTCAGTTACAGACCGTGTCGGGGTTCAGTTACACACCGTGTCAGGGTTCAGTTACAGACCGTGTCGGGGTTCAGTTACACACCGTGTCGGGGTTCAGTTACAGGCCGTGTCGGGGTTCAGTTACAGACTGTGTCAGGGTTCAGTTACAGACCGTGTCGGGGTTCAGTTACACACCGTGTCGGGGTTCAGTTACACACCGTGTCGGGGTTCAGTTACAGGCCGTGTCGGGGTTCAGTTACAGACTGTGTCAGGGTTCAGTTACAGACCGTGTCAGGGTTCAGTTACACACCGTGTCAGTGTTCAGTTACAGACCGTTTCAGAGTTCAGTTACACACCGTGTCAGGGTTCAGTTACAGACCGTGTCAGGGTTCAGTTACAGACCGTGTCGGGGTTCAGTTACACATCGTGTCAGGGTTCAGTTACAGACGGTGTCTGGGTTCAGTTATACACCGTGTCAGGGTTCAGTTACAGACCGTGTCAGGTTTCAGTTACACACCATGTCGGTGTTCAGTTACACACCGTGTCAGGGTTCAGTTACAGACCGTGTCAGGGTTCAGTTAAACACCGTGCCAGGGTTCAGTTACAGACCGTGTCAGGGTTCAGTTACAGACCGTGTCGGGGTTCAGTTACACACCATGTCGGGGTTCAGTTACACATCGTGTCAGGGTTCAGTTACTGAACGTGTCGGGGTTCTGTTACACACCGTGTCAGGGTTCAGTTACAGACCGTGTCAGGGTTCAGTTACAGACCGTGTCAGGGTTCAGTTACAGACCGTGTCAGGGTTCAGTTACAGACCGTGTCGGGGTTCATTTAAAGACCGTGTCAGGGTTCAGTTACAGACCGTGTCAGGGTTCAGTTACAGACCGTTTCAGGGTTCAGTTACACACCGTGTCAGGGTTCAGTTACAGACCGTGTCAGGGTTCAGTTACAGACCGTGTCTGGGTTCAGTTACACACCGTGTCAGTGTTCAGATACAGACCGTGTCAGAGTTCAGTTACACACCATGTCGGGGTTCAGTTACACACCGTGTCAGGGTTCAGTTACACACCGTGTCAGGGTTCAGTTACACACCGTGTCAGGGTTCAGTTACAGACCGTGTCGGGGTACAGTTGCAGACCGTGTCGGGGTTCAGTTACACACCGTGCCAGGTTTCAGTTACAGACCAATTCAGGGTTCAGTTACAGACCGTGTCGGGGTTCAGTTACACACCGTGTCAGGGTTCAGTTACAGACCGTGTCGGGGTTCAGTTACACACCGTGTCGGGGTTCAGTTACAGGCCGTGTCGGGGTTCAGTTACAGACTGTGTCAGGGTTCAGTTACAGACCGTGTCGGGGTTCAGTTACACACCGTGTCGGGGTTCAGTTACACACCGTGTCGGGGTTCAGTTACAGGCCGTGTCGGGGTTCAGTTACAGACCGTGTCAGGGTTCAGTTACACACCGTGTCAGGGTTCAGTTACAGACCGTGTCAGGGTTCAGTTACACAGCGTGTCATGGATCAGTTACAGACCGTGTCAGGGTTCAGTTACAGGCCGTGTCGGGGTTCAGTTACAGACCATGTCAGGTTTCAGTTACAGACCGTGTCGGGGTTCAGTTAAAGACTGTGTCAGGGTTCAGTTACACACCGTGTCAGGGTTCAGTTACAGACCGTGTAAGGGTTCAGTTACAGACCGTGTTGGGGTTCAGTTACAGACCGTGCCAGGGTTCAGTTACAGACCGTGTCGGGTTTCAGTTACAGACCATGTCGGGTTTCAGTTACACACCGTGCCAGGGTTCAGTTACAGACCGTGTCAGGGTTCAGTTACAGACCCTGTCGGGGTTCAGTTACACACCATGTCGGGGTTCAGTTACACATCGTGTCAGCGTTCAGTTACAGACCGTGTCAGGGTTCAGTTACACACCGTGTCGGGGTTCAGTTACAGATCATGTCGGGGTTCAGTTACACACTCTGTCGGGGTTCAGTTACACACCGTGTCGGGGTTCAGTTACAGACTGTTTCGGGGTTCAGTTACACACCGTGTCGGGGTTCAGTTACAGACTGTGTCGGGGTTCAGTTACAGACCGCGTCGAGGTTCAGTTACAGACCGTGTCAGGGTTCAGTTACACACCGTGTCTGGGTTCAGTTACACACCGTGTCGGGGTACAGTTACAGACTGTGTCGGGGTTCAGTTACAGACCGTGTCGGGGTTCAGTTACAAACGGTGTCAGGGTTCGGTTACACACCGCGTCAGGGTTCAGTTACACACCGTGTCGGGGTTCAGTTACAAACCGTGTCGGGGTTCAGTTACACACCATGTCGGGGTTCAGTTACACACCGTGTCGGGGTTCAGTTACAGACCGTGTCGGGGTTCAGTTACAGACCGTGTCGGGGTTCAGTTAAAGTCCGTGTCGGGGTTCAATTACACATCATGTCGGGATTCAGTTCGAGACCGTGTCGGGGTTCAGTTACAGACCGTGTCGGGGTTCAGTTACAGACCGTGTCGGGTTTCAGTTGCACACCGTTTCGGGGTTCAGTTACAGACCGTGTCGGGGTTCAGTTACACACCGTGTCGGGGTTCAGTTACAGACTGTGTCGGGGTTCAGTTACACACCATGTCGGGGTTCAGTTACAGACTGTGTCGGGGATCAGTTACAGACCGTATCGGGGTTCAGTTACACACTGTGTCGGGGTTCAGTTACAGACCGTGCCGGGGTTCAGTTACAAACCATGTCGGGGTTCAGTTACACACCGTGTCGGGGTTCAGTTACAGACCGTGTCGGGGTTCAGTTACACACCGTGTCGGTGTTAAGTTACACACCGTTTCGTGGTTCAGTTACACACTGTGTCAGGGTTCAGTTACACACCGTGTCGTGGTTCAGTTACACACCGTGTCAGGGTTCAGTTACACACCGTGTCGTGGTTCAGTTACACATCTTGTCAGGTTCAGTTACACACCGTGTCGTGGTTCAGTTACACACCGTGTCGGGGTTCAGTTACAGACCGTGTCGGGTTTCAGTTACAAATCATGTCGGGGTTCAGTTACACACCGTGTCAGGTTCAGTTACACACCGTGTCAGGGTTCAATTACAGACCGTGTCAGGGTTCAGTTGCAAACCATGTCGGTGTTCAGTTACAGACCGTGTCGGGGTTCAGTTACACACTGTGTCAGGGTTCAGTTACACACCGTGTCGTGGTTCAGTTACACATCGTGTCAGGGTTCAGTTACACACCGTGTCGGGGTTCAGTTACACACCGTGTCAGGGTTCAGTTACACACCGCATCGGGGTTCAGTTACAGACCGTGTCGGGCTTCAATTACAGACCGTGTCGGGGTTCAGTTACACACCGCGTTGGAGTTCAGTTACAGACCGTGCCAGTGTTCAGTTACAGACCGTGTCGGGGTTCGGTTACACACCGTGTCGGGGTTCAGTTACAGACCGTGTCGGGGTTCAGTTACAGACCGTATCTGGGTTCAGTTACACACCGTTTCGGTGTTCAGTTACACACCGTGTCGGGGTTCAGTTACACACCGTGTCGGGGTTCGGTTACACATCGCGTCGGGGTTCAGTTACAGACCGTGTCAGGGTTCAGTTACACACCGTGTCGGGGTTCAGCTACAGACCGTGTCGGGTTTCAGTTACAGACTGTGTCAGGGTTCAGTTACACAGCGTGTCAGGGATCAGTTACAGACCGTGTCGGGGTTCAGTTAAAGACTGTGTCGGGTTTCCGTTACAGACCGCGTCGGGGTTCAGTTACAGACCATGTCGGGGTTCAGTTACACACTGCGTCGGGGTTCAGTTACAGACCGTGTCGGGGTTCAGTTACAGACCGTGTCGGGGTTCAGTTACAGACTGTGTCGGGGTTCAGTTACAGACCGTGTCGGGGTTCAGTTACACACGGTGTCGGGGTCCGGTAACACACCGTGTTGGGGTTCAGTTACAGACCGTGCCGGGGTTCAGTTACAAACCATGTCGGGGTTCAGTTACACACCGTGTCGGGGTTCAGTTACAGACCGTGTCGGGGTTCAGTTACACACCGTGTCGGGGTTCAGTTACACACCGTGTCGGGGTTCAGTTACACACCGCGTCATGGTTCAGATACACACCGTGTCAGGGTTCAGTTACAGACCGTGTCAGGGTTCAGTTACACACCGTGTCGGGGTTCAGTTACTCACCGTGTCGTGGTTCAGTTACACACCGTGTCGTGGTTCAGTTACAGACCGTGTCGGGGTTCAGTTACAAACCATGTCGGGGTTCAGTTACACACCGTGTCAGGTTTCAGTTGCAAACCATGTCGGTGTTCAGTTACACATCGTGTCAGGGTTCAGTTACAGACCATGTCAGGGTTCAGTTACACACCGTGTCAGGGTTCAGTTACAGACCGTGTCAGGGTTCAGTTACACACCGTGTCGGGGTTCAGTTACAAACCATGTCGGGGTTCAGTTACAGACCGTGTCGGGGTTCAGTTACACACCGTGTCATGGTTCAGTTACACACCGTGTCGTGGTTCAGTTACACACCGTGTCAGGGTTCAGTTACACATCATGTTGGGGTTCAGTTACACACCGTGTCGGGGTTCAGTTACACACCGTGTCAGGGTTCAGTTACAGACCGTGTCGGGGTTCAGTTACAAACCATGTCGGGGATCAGTTACACACCGTGTCAGGTTTCAGTTACACACCGTGTCAGGGTTCAGTTACAGACCGTGTCACGGTTCAGTTGTAAACCATGTCGGTGTTCAGTTACACATCGTGTCAGGGTTCAGTTACAGACCGTGTCAGGGTTCAGTTACAGACCGTGTCGGAGTTCAGTTACAGACCGTGTCGGGGTTCAGTTACACACCGTGTCAGGGTTCAGTTACAGACCGTGCCAGGGTTCAGTTACACACCGTGTCGGGGTTCAGTTACACACCGTGTCGGGGTTCAGTTACAGACCTTGTCGGGGTTCAGTTACAGACCTTGTCAGGGTTCAGTTACACACCGTGTCAGGGTTCAGTTACACACTGTGTCAGGGTTCAGTTACACAACGTGTTGGGGTTCAGTTACACACCGTGTCGGGGTTCATTTACAGACCGTTTCGGGATTCAGTTACAGACCGTGCCAGGGTTCAGTTACACACCGTGTTAGGGTTCAGTTACAGACCGTGTCAGGGTTCAGTTACACACCGTGTCGGGGTTCAGTTACACAGCGTGTCGGGGTTCAGTTACACACCGTGTCGGGGTTCAGTTACACACCGTGTCAGGGTTCAGTTACACATCGTGTCGAGGTTCGGTTACAGACCGCGTCGGGGTTCAGTTAAATGCCGTGCCGGGGTTCAGTTACAAACCATGTCGGGGTTCAGTTACACACCGTGTCGGGGTTCAGTTACAGACCGTGCCGGGGTTCAGTTACACACCGTGTCGGGGTTCAGTTACACACCGTGTCGTGGTTCAGTTACACACCGTGTCAGTGTTCAGTTACAGACCGTGTCAGGGTTCAGTTACACACCGTGTCGGGGTTCAGTTACACACGGTGCCGTGGTTCAGTTACACACCGTGTCGGGGTTCAGTTACAGACCGTGTCGGGGTTCAGTTACAAACCATGTCGGGGTTCAGTTACACACCGTGTCAGGGTTCAGTTACAGACCGTGTCAGGGTTCAGTTACAGACCGTTTCAGGGTTCAGTTACACACCGTGTCAGGGTTCAGCTACAGACCGTGTCAGGGTTCAGTTACAGACCGTGTCGGGGTTCAGTTACACATCGTGTCAGGGTTCAGTTGCAGACCGTGTCTGGGTTCAGTTACACACCGTGTCAGTGTTCAGATACAGACCGTGTCAGAGTTCAGTTACACACCATGTCGGGGTTCAGTTACACACCGTGTCAGGGTTCAGTTACACACCGTGTCAGGGTTCAGTTACACACCGTGTCAGGGTTCAGTTACAGACCGTGTCGGGGTACAGTTACAGACCGTGTCGGGGTTCAGTTACACACCGTGTCAGGGTTCAGTTACAGACCGTGTCGGGGTTCAGTTACACACCGTGTCGGGGTTCAGTTACAGGCCGTGTCGGGGTTCAGTTACAGACTGTGTCAGGGTTCAGTTACAGACCGTGTCGGGGTTCAGTTACACACCGTGTCGGGGTTCAGTTACACACCGTGTCGGGGTTCAGTTACAGGCCATGTCGGGGTTCAGTTACACACCGTGTCAGGGTTCAGTTACAGACCGTGTCAGGGTTCAGTTACACACCGTGTCAGGGTTCAGTTACAGACCGTGTCAGGGTTCAGTTACACAGCGTGTCATGGATCAGTTACAGACCGTGTCAGGGTTCAGTTACAGGCCGTGTCGGGGTTCAGTTACAGACCATGTCAGGTTTCAGTTACAGACCGTGTCGGGGTTCAGTTAAAGACTGTGTCAGGGTTCAGTTACACACCGTGTCAGGGTTCAGTTACAGACCGTGTAAGGGTTCAGTTACAGACCGTGTTGGGGTTCAGTTACAGACCGTGCCAGGGTTCAGTTACAGACCGTGTCGGGTTTCAGTTACAGACCATGTCGGGTTTCAGTTACACACCGTGCCAGGGTTCAGTTACAGACCGTGTCAGGGTTCAGTTACAGACCCTGTCGGGGTTCAGTTACACACCATGTCGGGGTTCAGTTACACATCGTGTCAGCGTTCAGTTACAGACCGTGTCAGGGTTCAGTTACACACCGTGTCGGGGTTCAGTTACAGATCATGTCGGGGTTCAGTTACACACTCTGTCGGGGTTCAGTTACACACCGTGTCGGGGTTCAGTTACAGACTGTTTCGGGGTTCAGTTACACACCGTGTCGGGGTTCAGTTACAGACTGTGTCGGGGTTCAGTTACAGACCGCGTCGAGGTTCAGTTACAGACCGTGTCAGGGTTCAGTTACACACCGTGTCTGGGTTCAGTTACACACCGTGTCGGGGTACAGTTACAGACTGTGTCGGGGTTCAGTTACAGACCGTGTCGGGGTTCAGTTACAAACGGTGTCAGGGTTCGGTTACACACCGCGTCAGGGTTCAGTTACACACCGTGTCGGGGTTCAGTTACAAACCGTGTCGGGGTTCAGTTACACACCATGTCGGGGTTCAGTTACACACCGTGTCGGGGTTCAGTTACAGACCGTGTCGGGGTTCAGTTACACACCGTGTCGGGATTCAGTTCGAGACCGTGTCGGGGTTCAGTTACAGACCGTGTCGGGGTTCAGTTACAGACCGTGTCGGGTTTCAGTTGCACACCGTTTCGGGGTTCAGTTACAGACCGTGTCGGGGTTCAGTTACACACCGTGTCGGGGTTCAGTTACAGACTGTGTCGGGGTTCAGTTACACACCATGTCGGGGTTCAGTTACAGACTGTGTCGGGGATCAGTTACAGACCGTATCGGGGTTCAGTTACACACTGTGTCGGGGTTCAGTTACAGACCGTGCCGGGGTTCAGTTACAAACCATGTCGGGGTTCAGTTACACACCGTGTCGGGGTTCAGTTACAGACCGTGTCGGGGTTCAGTTACACACCGTGTCGTGGTTCAGTTACACACCGTGTCAGGGTTCAGTTACACACCGTGTCGTGGTTCAGTTACACATCTTGTCAGGTTCAGTTACACACCGTGTCGTGGTTCAGTTACACACCGTGTCGGGGTTCAGTTACAGACCGTGTCGGGTTTCAGTTACAAATCATGTCGGGGTTCAGTTACACACCGCGTTGGAGTTCAGTTGCAGACCGTGCCAGTGTTCAGTTACAGGCCGTGTCGGGGTTCGGTTACACACCGTGTCGGGGTTCAGTTACAGACCGTGTCGGGGTTCAGTTACAGACCGTATCTGGGTTCAGTTACACACCGTTTCGGTGTTCAGTTACACACCGTGTCGGGGTTCAGTTACACACCGTGTCGGGGTTCGGTTACACTTCGCGTCGGGGTTCAGTTACAGACCGTGTCAGGGTTCAGTTACACACCGTGTCGGGGTTCAGCTACAGACCGTGTCGGGTTTCAGTTACAGACTGTGTCAGGGTTCAGTTACACAGCGTGTCAGGGATCAGTTACAGACCGTGTCGGGGTTCAGTTAAAGACTGTGTCGGGTTTCCGTTACAGACCGCGTCGGGGTTCAGTTACAGACCATGTCGGGGTTCAGTTACACACTGCGTCGGGGTTCAGTTACAGACCGTGTCGGGGTTCAGTTACAGACCGTGTCGGGGTTCAGTTACAGACTGTGTCGGGGTTCAGTTACAGACCGTGTCGGGGTTCAGTTACAGACTGTGTCGGGGTTCAGTTACAGACTGTGTCAGGGTTCAGTTACACATCGTGTCGGGGATCCGTTACAGAACGTGTTGGGGTTCAGTTCAAACCATGTCGGGGTTCAGTTGCACACCGTGTCAGGGTTCAGTTACACACCGTGTCAGGGTTCAGTTACAGACCGTGTCAGGGTTCAGTTACACACCGTGTCGGGGTTCAGTTACAGAACGTGTCAGGGTTCAGTTACACACCGTGTCAGGGTTCAGTTGCAGACCGTGTCAGGGTTCAGTTACACACCGTGTCTGGGTTCAGTTACAAACCATGTCGGGGTTCAGTTACAGACTGTGTCGGGGTTTAGTTACACACCATGTCAGGGTTCAGTTGCAGACCGTGTCAGGGTTCAGTTACAGACCGTGTCACGGTTCAGTTGCAAAACATGTCGGTGTTCAGTTACACATCGTGTCAGGGTTCAGTTACAGACCGTGTCGGGGTTCAGTTACAAACCATGTCGGGGTTCAGTTACACACCGTGTCAGGTTTCAGTTACACACCGTGTCAGGGTTCAGTTACAGACCGTGTCACGGTTCAGTTGCAAAACATGTCGGTGTTCAGTTACACATCGTGTCAGGGTTCAGTTACAGACCGTGTCAGGGTTCAGTTACACACCGTGTCAGGGTTCAGTTACAGACCGTGTCAGGGTTCAGTTACACACCGTGTCGGGGTTCAGTTACAAACCATGTCGGGGTTCAGTTACAGACTGTGTCGGGGTTCAGTTACACACCGTGTCATGGTTCAGTTACACACCGTGTCGTGGTTCAGTTACACACCGTGTCAGGGTTCAGTTACACATCATGTTGGGGTTCAGTTACACACCGTGTCGGGGTTCAGTTACACACCGTGTCAGGGTTCAGTTACACACCGTGTCAGGGTTCAGTTACAGACCGTGTCGGGGTTCAGTTACAAACCATGTCGGGGATCAGTTACACACCGTGTCAGGTTTCAGTTACACACCGTGTCAGGGTTCAGTTACAGACCGTATCACGGTTCAGTTGCAAACCATGTCGGTGTTCAGTTACACATCGTGTCAGGGTTCAGTTACAGACCGTGTCAGGGTTCAGTTACAGACCGTGTCGGAGTTCAGTTACAGACCGTGTCGGGGTTCAGTTACACACCGTGTCAGGGTTCAGTTACAGACCGTGCCAGGGTTCAGTTACACACCGTGTCGGGGTTCAGTTACACACCGTGTCGGGGTTCAGTTACAGACCTTGTCGGGGTTCAGTTACAGACCTTGTCAGGGTTCAGTTACACACCGTGTCAGGGTTCAGTTACACACTGTGTCAGGGTTCAGTTACACAACGTGTTGGGGTTCAGTTACACACCGTGTCGGGGTTCATTTACAGACCGTTTCGGGATTCAGTTCCAGACCGTGCCAGGGTTCAGTTACACACCGTGTTAGGGTTCAGTTACAGACCGTGTCAGGGTTCAGTTACACACCGTGTCGGGGTTCAGTTACACACCGTGTCGTGGTTCAATTACACACCGTGTCGGGGTTCAGTTACAGACCGTGTCGGGGTTCAGTTACAAACCATGTCGGGGTTCAGTTGCAGACCGTGTCAGGGTTCAGTTACAGACCGTGTCAGGGTTCAGTTACAGACCGTGTCAGGGTTCAGTTACAGACCGTGTCAGGGTTCAGTTGCAAAGCATGTCGGTGTTCAGTTACACATCGTGTCAGGGTTCAGTTACAGACTGTGTCAGGGTTCAGTTACACACCGTGTCAGGGTTCAGTTACAGACCGTGTCAGGGTTCAGTTACACAGCGTGTCGGGGTTCAGTTACACACCGTGTCGGGGTTCAGTTACACACCGTGTCAGGGTTCAGTTACACATCGTGTCGAGGTTCGGTTACAGACCGCGTCGGGGTTCAGTTACAGACCGTTTCGGGGTTCAGTTACAGACCGTGTCGGGGTTCAGTTACACACCGTGTCAGGGATCAGTTACAGACCGTGCCAGGGATCAGTTACACACCGTGTCAGGGTTCAGTTACACACCGTGTCAGGGTTCAGTTACAGACCGTGTCAGGGTTCAGTTACACACCGTGTCAGGGTTCAGTTACAGACTGTGTCAGTGTTCAGTTACACATCGTGTCAGGGTTCAGTTACAGACCGTGTCAGGGTTCAGTTACACACCGTGTCAGGGTTCAGTTACACATCGTGTCGGGGTTCAGTTACAGACCGTGTCAGGGTTCAGTTACACATCGTGTCAGGGTTCAGTTACAGACCGTGTCAGGGTTAAGTTACACACCGTGTCAGGGTTCAGTTACACATCGTGTCGGGGTTCAGTTGCACACCGTTTCAGGGTTCAGTTACACACCGTGTTGGGGATCAGTTACAGATCGTGTCAGTGTTCAGTTACACACCGTGTTGGGGTTCAGTTACAGACAGTGTCAGGGTTCTGTTACAGACCGTGTCGGGGTTCAGTTACAGACCGTGTCGGGGTTCAGTTACAGACCGTGTCGGGGTTCAGTTACACACCGTGTCAGGGTTCAGTTACACACCTTGTCGCGGTTCAGTTACAGACCATGTCAGGGTTCAGTTACACATCGTGTCGGGGTTCAGTTACACACTCTGTCGGGGTTCAGTTACACACCGTGTCGGGGTTCAGTTACAGACTGTTTCGGGGTTCAGTTACACACCGTGTCGGGGTTCAGTTACAGACCGTGTCGGGGTTCAGTTACACACCGTGTCAGGGTTCAGTTACACATCGTGTCGAGGTTCAGTTACAGACCGCGTCGGGGTTCAGTTACAGACCCTGTCGGGGTTCAGTTACAGACCGTGTCGGGGTTCAGTTACACACCGTGTCAGGGTTCTGTTACAGACCGTGCCAGGGTTCAGTTACACACCGTGTCAGGGTTCAGTTACACACCGTGTCAGGGTTCAGTTGCACACCGTGTCGTGGTTCAGTTACACACCATGTCGGGGTTCAGTTGCAGACCGTGTCGGGATTCAGTGACAGACCGTGTCAGGGTTCAGTTACAGACCGTGTCAGGGTTCAGTTACACACCGTGTCGGGGTTCATTTACAGACCGTGTCAGGGTTCAGTTACACACCGTGTCAGGGTTCAGTTACAGACCGTGTCACGGTTCAGTTGCAAAACATGTCGGTGTTCAGTTACACATCGTGTCAGGGTTCAGTTACAGACCGTGTCAGGGTTCAGTTACACACCGTGTCAGGGTTCAGTTACAGACCGTGTCAGGGTTCAGTTACACACCGTGTCGGGGTTCAGTTACAAACCATGTCGGGGTTCAGTTACAGACTGTGTCGGGGTTCAGTTACACACCGTGTCATGGTTCAGTTACACACCGTGTCGTGGTTCAGTTACACACCGTGTCAGGGTTCAGTTACACATCATGTTGGGGTTCAGTTACACACCGTGTCGGGGTTCAGTTACACACCGTGTCAGGGTTCAGTTACACACCGTGTCAGGGTTCAGTTACAGACCGTGTCGGGGTTCAGTTACAAACCATGTCGGGGATCAGTTACACACCGTGTCAGGTTTCAGTTACACACCGTGTCAGGGTTCAGTTACAGACCGTATCACGGTTCAGTTGCAAACCATGTCGGTGTTCAGTTACACATCGTGTCAGGGTTCAGTTACAGACCGTGTCAGGGTTCAGTTACAGACCGTGTCGGAGTTCAGTTACAGACCGTGTCGGGGTTCAGTTACACACCGTGTCAGGGTTCAGTTACAGACCGTGCCAGGGTTCAGTTACACACCGTGTCGGGGTTCAGTTACACACCGTGTCGGGGTTCAGTTACAGACCTTGTCGGGGTTCAGTTACAGACCTTGTCAGGGTTCAGTTACACACCGTGTCAGGGTTCAGTTACACACTGTGTCAGGGTTCAGTTACACAACGTGTCGGGGTTCAGTTACACACCGTGTCGGGGTTCATTTACAGACCGTTTCGGGATTCAGTTCCAGACCGTGCCAGGGTTCAGTTACACACCGTGTTAGGGTTCAGTTACAGACCGTGTCAGGGTTCAGTTACACACCGTGTCGGGGTTCAGTTACACACCGTGTCGGGGTTCAGTTACACACCGTGTCGTGGTTCAATTACACACCGTGTCGGGGTTCAGTTACAGACCGTGTCGGGGTTCAGTTACAAACCATGTCGGGGTTCAGTTGCAGACCGTGTCAGGGTTCAGTTACAGACCGTGTCAGGGTTCAGTTACAGACCGTGTCAGGGTTCAGTTACAGACCGTGTCAGGGTTCAGTTGCAAAGCATGTCGGTGTTCAGTTACACATCGTGTCAGGGTTCAGTTACAGACTGTGTCAGGGTTCAGTTACACACCGTGTCAGGGTTCAGTTACAGACCGTGTCAGGGTTCAGTTACACAGCGTGTCGGGGTTCAGTTACACACCGTGTCGGGGTTCAGTTACACACCGTGTCAGGGTTCAGTTACACATCGTGTCGAGGTTCGGTTACAGACCGCGTCGGGGTTCAGTTACAGACCGTTTCGGGGTTCAGTTACAGACCGTGTCGGGGTTCAGTTACACACCGTGTCAGGGTTCAGTTACAGACCGTGCCAGGGATCAGTTACACACCGTGTCAGGGTTCAGTTACACACCGTGTCAGGGTTCAGTTACAGACCGTGTCAGGGTTCAGTTACACACCGTGTCAGGGTTCAGTTACAGACTGTGTCAGTGTTCAGTTACACATCGTGTCAGGGTTCAGTTACAGACCGTGTCAGGGTTCAGTTACACACCGTGTCAGGGTTCAGTTACACATCGTGTCGGGGTTCAGTTACAGACCGTGTCAGGGTTCAGTTACACATCGTGTCAGGGTTCAGTTACAGACCGTGTCAGGGTTAAGTTACACACCGTGTCAGGGTTCAGTTACACATCGTGTCGGGGTTCAGTTGCACACCGTTTCAGGGTTCAGTTACACACCGTGTTGGGGATCAGTTACAGATCGTGTCAGTGTTCAGTTACACACCGTGTTGGGGTTCAGTTACAGACAGTGTCAGGGTTCTGTTACAGACCGTGTCGGGGTTCAGTTACAGACCGTGTCGGGGTTCAGTTACAGACCGTGTCGGGGTTCAGTTACACACCGTGTCAGGGTTCAGTTACACACCTTGTCGCGGTTCAGTTACAGACCATGTCAGGGTTCAGTTACACATCGTGTCGGGGTTCAGTTACACACTCTGTCGGGGTTCAGTTACACACCGTGTCGGGGTTCAGTTACAGACTGTTTCGGGGTTCAGTTACACACCGTGTCGGGGTTCAGTTACAGACCGTGTCGGGGTTCAGCTACAGACCGCGTCGGGGTTCAGTTACAGACCGTGTCAGGGTTCAGTTACACACCGTGTCTGGGTTCAGTTACACACCGTGTCGGGGTCCAGTTACAGACCGTGTCGGGGTTCCGTTACAGACCGTGTCGGTGTTCAGTTACAGTCCGTGTCGGGGTTCAATTACACATCATGTCGGGATACAGTTACAGACCTTGTCGGGGTTCAGTTACAGACCGTGTCGGGGTTCAGTTACAGACCGTGTCGGGTTTCAGTTACAGACCGTGCCGGGGTTCAGTTACAGACCGTGTCAGGGTTCAGTTACACACCGTGTCGGGGTTCAGTTACACACGGTGCCGTGGTTCAGTTACACACCGTGTCGGGGTTCAGTTACAGACCGTGTTGGGGTTCAGTTACAAACCATGTCGGGGTTCAGTTACACACCGTGTCAGGGTTCAGTTACACATCGTGTCGAGGTTCAGTTACAGACCGCGTCGGGGTTCAGTTACAGACCCTGTCGGGGTTCAGTTACAGACCGTGTCGGGGTTCAGTTACACACCGTGTCAGGGTTCTGTTACAGACCGTGCCAGGGTTCAGTTACACACCGTGTCAGGGTTCAGTTACACACCGTGTCAGGGTTCAGTTGCACACCGTGTCGTGGTTCAGTTACACACCATGTCGGGGTTCAGTTGCAGACCGTGTCGGGATTCAGTGACAGACCGTGTCAGGGTTCAGTTACAGACCGTGTCAGGGTTCAGTTACACACCGTGTCGGGGTTCATTTACAGACCGTGTCAGGGTTCAGTTACACATCGTGTCGGGGATCCGTTACAGACCGTGTTGGGGTTCAGTTCAAACCATGTCGGGGTTCAGTTGCACACCGTGTCAGGGTTCAGTTACACACCGTGTCAGGGTTCAGTTACAGACCGTGTCAGGGTTCAGTTACACACCGTGTCGGGGTTCAGTTACAGAACGTGTCAGGGTTCAGTTACACACCGTGTCAGGGTTCAGTTGCAGACCGTGTCAGGGTTCAGTTACACACCGTGTCTGGGTTCAGTTACAAACCATGTCGGGGTTCAGTTACAGACTGTGTCGGGGTTCAGTTACACACCATGTCAGGGTTCAGTTACACACCGTGTCGGGGTTCAGTTACAGACCGTGTCGTGGTTCAGTTACACACCATGTCGGGGTGCAGTTACACACCGTGTCGGGGTTCAGTTACACACCGTGTCGGGGTTCAGTTACACACCGTGCCGGGGTTCAGTAACACACCGTGTCAGGGTTCAGTTGCAGACCGTGTCAGGGTTCAGTTACACACCGTGTCGGGCTTCAGTTACAGACCGTGTCAGGGTTCATTTACAGACCGTGTCAGGGTTCAGTTACACACCGTGTCGGGGTTCAGTTACAGACAGTGTCAGGGTTCAGTTACACATCGTGTCGGGGTTCAGTTACACACCGTTCCGAGGTTCAGTTACAGACCGTGTTGGGGTTCAGTTACAGACCGTGTCGGGGTTCAGTTACACACCGTGTCCGGGTTCAGTTACACACCGTGTCAGGGTTCAGTTACACACCGTGTCAGGGTTCAGTTACACACCGTGTCGGGGTTCAGTTAC
This sequence comes from Somniosus microcephalus, assembly GCF_052327205.1. NCBI lineage: Eukaryota > Metazoa > Chordata > Chondrichthyes > Squaliformes > Somniosidae > Somniosus > Somniosus microcephalus. The sequence goes on along the minus strand of NW_028225286.1, from coordinate 364,875 downwards.
ACACCGTGTCAGGGTTCAGTTACACATCATGTCGGGGTTCAGTTACACACCGTGTCGGGGTCCAGTTACAGACCGTGTCGGGGCTCAGTTACACACCGTGTCGGGGTTCAGTTACACACCATGTCGGGGTTCAGTTACAGACCGTGTCATGGTTCAGTTACACACCGTGTCGGGGTTCAGTTACACATCGTGTCAGGGTTCAGTTACAGACGGTGTCTGGGTTCAGTTACACACCGTGTCAGGGTTCAGTTACAGACCGTGTCAGGTTTCAGTTACACACCATGTCGGGGTTCAGTTACACACCGTGTCAGGGTTCAGTTACAGACCGTGTCAGGGTTCAGTTACAGACCGTGTCAGGGTTCAGTTACAGACGGTGTCGGGGTTCAGTTACACACCATGTCGGGGTTCAGTTACACACCGTGTCGGGGTCCAGTTACAGACCGTGTCGGGGTTCCGTTACAGACCGTGTCGGTGTTCAGTTACAGTCCGTGTCGGGGTTCAGTTACAGACCGTGTCAGGGTTCAGTTACAGACCGTGTCAGGGTTCAGTTACAGACCGTGTCCGGGTTCAGTTACAGACCGTGTCGGGGTTCAGTTAAAGACCGTGTCAGGGTTCAGTTACAGACCGTGTCAGGGTTCAGTTACAGACCGTTTCAGGGTTCAGTTACACACCGTGTCAGGGTTCAGCTACAGACTGTGTCAGGGTTCAGATACAGACCGTGTCGGGGTTCAGTTACACATCGTGTCAGGGTTCAGTTGCAGACCGTGTCTGGGTTCAGTTACACACCGTGTCAGGGATCAGTTACAGACCGTGTCAGGGTTCAGTTACACACCATGTCGGGGTTCAGTTACACACCGTGTCAGGGTTCAGTTACACACCGTGTCAGGGTTCAGTTACACACCGTGTCAGGGTTCAGTTACAGACCGTGTCGGGGTACAGTTACAGACCGCGTCGGGGTTCAGTTACACACCGTGCCAGGTTTCAGTTACAGACCATTTCAGGGTTCAGTTACAGACCGTGTCGGGGTTCAGTTACACACCGTGTCAGGGTTCAGTTACAGACCGTGTCGGGGTTCAGTTGCACACCGTGTCGGGGTTCAGTTACAGGCCGTGTCGGGTTCAGTTACAGACTGTGTCAGGGTTCAGTTACAGACCGTGTCAGGGTTCAGTTACACACCGTGTCAGGGTTCAGTTACAGACCGTGTCAGGGTTCAGTTACACAGCGTGTCATGGATCAGTTACAGACCGTGTCAGGGTTCAGTTACAGGCCGTGTCGGGGTTCAGTTACAGACCGTGTCAGGGTTCAGTTACAGACCGTGTCGGGGTTCAGTTAAAGACTGTGTCAGGGTTCAGTTACACACCGTGTCAGGGTTCAGTTACAGACCGTGTCAGGGTTCAGTTACAGACCGTGTTGGGGTTCAGTTACAGACCGTGCCAGGGTTCAGTTACAGACTGTGTCGGGTTTCAGTTACAGACCATGTCGGGTTTCAGTTACACACCGTGCCAGGGTTCAGTTACAGACCGTGTCAGGGTTCAGTTACAGACCGTGTCGGGGTTCAGTTACACACCATGTCGGGGTTCAGTTACACATCGTCTCAGGGTTCAGTTACAGACCGTGTCGGGGTTCAGTTACACACCGTGTCGGGGTTCAGTTACAGACCGTGTCGAGGTTCAGTTACACACCATGTCGGGGTTCAGTTACACATCGTGTCAGGTTTCAGTTACAGACCGTGTTGGGGTTCAGTTACACACCGTGTCGCGGTTCAGTTACACACCGTGTCAGGGTTCAGTTACACACCGTGTCAGGGTGCAGTTACAGACTGTGTCAGGGTTCAGTTACAGACCGTGTCAGGGTTCAGTTACAGACCGTGTCGGGGTTCAGTTACACACCGTGTCATGGTTCAGTTACAGACTGTGTCGGGGTTCAGTTACACACCGTGTCGGGGTTCAGTTACACACCGTGTCAGGGTTCAGTTACACACCGTGTCGGGGTTCAGTTACACACCGTGTCGGTGTTGAGTTACAGACTGTGTTGGGGTTCAGTTACAGACTGTGTCGGGGTTCAGTTACAGGTCGTGTCGGGGTTCAGTTACACACCGTGTCGGGGTTCAGTTACACACCGTGTCGGGGTTCAGTTACACACCGTGTCAGGGTTCAGTTACACACCGTGTCAGGGTGCAGTTACAGACTGTGTCAGGGTTCAGTTACAGACCGTGTCAGGGTTCAGTTACACACCGTGCCGGGGTTCAGTTACACACCGTGTCGGGGTTCAGTTACACAACGTGTCCAGGTTCAGTTACACACCGTGTCGGGGTTCAGTTACACACCGTGTCAGGGTTCAGTTACAGACTGTGTCGGGGTTCAGTTACACACCGTGTCGGGGTTCAGTTACACACCGTGTCATGGTTCAGTTACACACCGTGTCGGGGTTCAGTTACACACCGTGTCGGGGTTGAGTTACAGACTGTGTTGGGGTTCAGTTACAGACTGTGTCGGGGTTCAGTTACAGGTCGTGTCGGGGTTCAGTTACACACCGTGTCGGGGTTCAGTTACAGACTGTGTCGGGGTTCAGTTACACACCGTGTCGGGGTTCAGTTACAGACTGTGTCGGGGTTCAGTTACAGACCGTGTCGGGGTTCAGTTACACACTATGCCGGGGTTCAGTTACAGACCGTGTCAGGGTTCAGTTAAGCACCATGTCGGGGTTCAGTTACACATCGTGTCAGGGTTCAGTTACAGACCGTGTCGGGGTTCAGTTACACACCGTGTCGTGGTTCAGTCACACACCGTGTCAGGGTTCAGTTACACACCGTGTCGGGGTTCAGTTACAGACCGTGTCAGTGTTCAGTTACAGACCGTGTCAGGGTTCAGTTACACATCGTGCCGGGGTTCAGTTACACACCGTGTCGGGGTTCAGTTACACACCGTGCCGGGGTTCAGTTACGCACCGTGTCAGGGTTCAGTTACAGACTGTGTCGGGGTTCAGTTACACACTATGCCGGGGTTCAGTTACAGACCGTGTCAGGGTTCAGTTAAGCACCATGTCGGGGTTCAGTTACACATCGTGTCAGGGTTCAGTTACAGACCGTGTCGGGGTTCAGTTACACACCGTGTCGTGGTTCAGTCACACACCGTGTCAGGGTTCAGTTACACACCGTGTCGGGGTTCAGTTACAGACCGTGTTAGTGTTCAGTTACAGACCGTGTCAGGGTTCAGTTACACATCGTGCCGGGGTTCAGTTACACACCGTGTCGGGGTTCAGTTACACACCGTGCCGGGGTTCAGTTACGCACCGTGTCAGGGTTCAGTTACAGACTGTGTTGGGGTTCAGTTACACACCGTGTCGGGGTTCAGTTACACACCGTGTCAGGGTTCAGTTACACACCGTGTCGGGGATCAGTTACAGACCGTGTCGGGGTTCAGTTACAAACCGTGTCGGAGTTCAGTTACAGACTGTGTCGGGGTTCAGTTACAGACCATGTCGGGGTTCAGTTACAGACCGTGTCGGGGTTCAGTTACACAAAGTGTCGGGGTTCAGTTACACACAGTGTCAGGGTTCAGTTACAGACCGAGTCGGGGTTCAGTTACGGACCGTGTCGGGGTTCAGTTACAGGCCGTGTCAGGGTTCAGTTACTGACCATGTCAGGTTTCAGTTACACATCGTGTCGGGGTTCAGTTACACACCGTGTCAGGGTTCAGTTACACCCTGTGTCAGGGTTCAGTTACAGACCGTGTCAGGGTTCAGTTACACACCGTGTCGGGGTTCAGTTACAGACCGTGTTAGGGTTCAGTTACACACCGTGTCGGGGTTCAGTTACAGACTGTGTCGGGGTTCAGTTACACACCGTGTCGGGGTTCAGTTACAGACTGTGTCGGGGTTCAGTTACACACCGTGTCGGGGTTCAGTTACACACCGTGTCAGGGTTCAGTTACACACCGTGTCGGGGTTCAGTTACACACCGTGTCGGGGTTCAGTTACAGACCGTGTCGGTGTTCAGTTACAGATCGTGTTGGGTTTCAGTTACAGACCGTGTCGGCGTTCAGTTACAGACCGTTCCAGGGTTCAGTTACACACCGTGTCAGGGTTCAGTTACAGACCGTGTCGGGGTTCAGTTACAGACCATGTCGGGGTTCAGTTACACACCGTGTCAGGGTTCAGTTACACACCGTGTCAGGGTTCAGTTACACACCGTGTCGGGGTTCAGTTACAGACCGTGTCAGGGTTCAGTTACACACCGTGTCAGGGTTCAGTGACAGACCGTGTCAGGGTTCAGTTACACACCGTGTCGGGGTTCAGTTACACACCGTGTCAGGGTTCAGTTACACACCGTATCAGGGTTCAGTTACAGACCGTGTCAGGGTTCAGTTACGCACCGTGTCGTGGTTCAGTTACAGACAGTGTCAGTGTTCAGTTACAGACCGTGTCAGGGTTCAGTTACAGACCGTGTCAGGGTTCAGTTACACACTGTGTCGGGGTTCAGTTACTCACCGTGTTGGGGTTCAGTTACACACCGTGTCAGGGTTCAGTTACACGCCGTGTCAGGGTTCAGTTACAGACCGTGTCAGGGTTCAGTTACAGACCGTGTCAGGGTTCAGTTACAGACTGTGTCAGGTTTCAGTTACAGACCGTGTCGGGGTTCAGTTAAAGACCGTGTCAGGGTTCAGTTACAGACCGTGTCAGGGTTCAGTTACAGACTGTGTCAGGGTTCAGTTAAAGACCGTGTCAGCGTTCAGTTAAAGACCGTGTCAGCGTTCAGTTACAGACCATGTCAGGGTTCAGTTACACACCATGTCGGGGTTCAGTTACACATCCTTTCAGGGTTCAGTTACAGACCGTGTCGGGGTTCAGTTACACACTGTGTCGGGGTTCAGTTACACACCGTGTCAGGGTTCAGTTACACACCCTGTCAGGGTTCAGTTACACATCGTGCCGGGGTTCAGTTGCACACCGTGTCGGGGTTCAGTTACACATCGTGTCGGGGTTCAGTTACAGACCGTGTCGGGGTTCAGTTACGCACCGTGTCAGGGTTCAGTTACAGAATGTGTCGGGGTTCAGTTACACACCATGTCGGGGTTCAGTTACACACCGTGTCAAGGTTCAGTTACACACGGTGTCGGGGTTCAGTTACACACCGTGTCGGGGTTCAGTTACACACCGTGTCAGGGTTCAGTTACAGACTGTGTCGGGGTTCAGTTACACACCGTGTCGGGGTTCAGTTACACACCGGGTCAGGGTTCAGTTACACACCGTGTCGGGGTTCAGTTACACACCGTGTCGGGGTTGAGTTACAGACTGTGTTGGGGTTCAGTTACAGACTGTGTCGGGGTTCAGTTACAGGTCGTGTCGGGGTTCAGTTACACACCGTGTCGGGGTTCAGTTACAGACTGTGTCGGGGTTCAGTTACACACCGTGTCGGGGTTCAGTTACAGACTGTGTCGGGGTTCAGTTACAGACCGTGTCAGGGTTCAGTTAAGCACCATGTCCGGGTTCAGTTACACATCGTGTCAGGGTTCAGTTACAGACCGTGTCGGGGTTCAGTTACACACCGTGTCGTGGTTCAGTCACACACCGTGTCAGGGTTCAGTTACACACCGTGTCGGGGTTCAGTTACAGACCGTGTCAGTGTTCAGTTACAGACCGTGTCAGGGTTCAGTTACACATCGTGCCGGGGTTCAGTTACACACCGTGTCGGGGTTCAGTTACACACCGTGCCAGGGTTCAGTTACGCACCGTGTCAGGGTTCAGTTACAGACTGTGTCGGGGTTCAGTTACACACCGTGTCAGGGTTCAGTTACACACCGTGTCGGGGTTCAGTTACACACCGTGTCGGGGTTCAGTTACAGACCGTGTCGGCGTTCAGTTACAGACCGTGTCGGGGTTCAGTTACACACCATGCCGGGGTTCAGTTGCAGACTGTGTCGGGGTTCAGTTACACACCGTGTCGGGGATCAGTTACAGACCGAGTCGGGGTTCAGTTACAAACCGTGTCGGGGTTCAGTTACACAACATGTCAGGGTTCAGTTACAAACCGTGTCGGAGTTCAGTTACAGACTGTGTCGGGGTTCAGTTACACACCGTGTCGGTGTTGAGTTACAGACTGTGTTGGGGTTCAGTTACAGACTGTGTCGGGGTTCAGTTACAGGTCGTGTCGGGGTTCAGTTACACACCGTGTCGGGGTTCAGTTACACACCGTGTCGGGGTTCAGTTACACACCGTGTCAGGGTTCAGTTACACACCGTGTCAGGGTGCAGTTACAGACTGTGTCAGGGTTCAGTTACAGACCGTGTCAGGGTTCAGTTACACACCGTGCCGGGGTTCAGTTACACACCGTGTCGGGGTTCAGTTACACAACGTGTCCAGGTTCAGTTACACACCGTGTCAGGGTTCAGTTACACACCGTGTCGGGGTTGAGTTACAGACTGTGTTGGGGTTCAGTTACAGACTGTGTCGGGGTTCAGTTACAGGTCGTGTCGGGGTTCAGTTACACACCGTGTTGGGGTTCAGTGACAGACCGTGTCAGGGTTCAGTTACAGACTGTGTCGGGGTTCAGTTACACACTATGCCGGGGTTCAGTTACAGACCGTGTCAGGGTTCAGTTAAGCACCATGTCGGGGTTCAGTTACACATCGTGTCAGGGTTCAGTTACAGACCGTGTCGGGGTTCAGTTACACACCGTGTCGTGGTTCAGTCACACACCGTGTCAGGGTTCAGTTACACACCGTGTCGGGGTTCAGTTACAGACCGTGTTAGTGTTCAGTTACAGACCGTGTCAGGGTTCAGTTACACATCGTGCCGGGGTTCAGTTACACACCGTGTCGGGGTTCAGTTACACACCGTGCCGGGGTTCAGTTACGCACCGTGTCAGGGTTCAGTTACAGACTGTGTTGGGGTTCAGTTACACACCGTGTCGGGGTTCAGTTACACACCGTGTCAGGGTTCAGTTACACACCGTGTCGGGGATCAGTTACAGACCGTGTCGGGGTTCAGTTACAAACCGTGTCGGAGTTCAGTTACAGACTGTGTCGGGGTTCAGTTACAGACCATGTCGGGGTTCAGTTACAGACCGTGTCGGGGTTCAGTTACACAAAGTGTCGGGGTTCAGTTACACACAGTGTCAGGGTTCAGTTACAGACCGAGTCGGGGTTCAGTTACGGACCGTGTCGGGGTTCAGTTACAGGCCGTGTCAGGGTTCAGTTACTGACCATGTCAGGTTTCAGTTACACATCGTGTCGGGGTTCAGTTACACACCGTGTCAGGGTTCAGTTACACCCTGTGTCAGGGTTCAGTTACAGACCGTGTCAGGGTTCAGTTACACACCGTGTCGGGGTTCAGTTACAGACCGTGTTAGGGTTCAGTTACACACCGTGTCGGGGTTCAGTTACAGACTGTGTCGGGGTTCAGTTACACACCGTGTCGGGGTTCAGTTACAGACTGTGTCGGGGTTCAGTTACACACCGTGTCGGGGTTCAGTTACACACCGTGTCAGGGTTCAGTTACACACCGTGTCGGGGTTCAGTTACACACCGTGTCGGGGTTCAGTTACAGACCGTGTCGGTGTTCAGTTACAGATCGTGTTGGGTTTCAGTTACAGACCGTGTCGGCGTTCAGTTACAGACCGTTCCAGGGTTCAGTTACACACCGTGTCAGGGTTCAGTTACAGACCGTGTCGGGGTTCAGTTACAGACCATGTCGGGGTTCAGTTACACACCGTGTCAGGGTTCAGTTACACACCGTGTCAGGGTTCAGTTACACACCGTGTCGGGGTTCAGTTACAGACCGTGTCAGGGTTCAGTTACACACCGTGTCAGGGTTCAGTGACAGACCGTGTCAGGGTTCAGTTACACACCGTGTCGGGGTTCAGTTACACACCGTGTCAGGGTTCAGTTACACACCGTATCAGGGTTCAGTTACAGACCGTGTCAGGGTTCAGTTACGCACCGTGTCGTGGTTCAGTTACAGACAGTGTCAGTGTTCAGTTACAGACCGTGTCAGGGTTCAGTTACAGACCGTGTCAGGGTTCAGTTACACACTGTGTCGGGGTTCAGTTACTCACCGTGTTGGGGTTCAGTTACACACCGTGTCAGGGTTCAGTTACACGCCGTGTCAGGGTTCAGTTACAGACCGTGTCAGGGTTCAGTTACAGACCGTGTCAGGGTTCAGTTACAGACTGTGTCAGGTTTCAGTTACAGACCGTGTCGGGGTTCAGTTAAAGACCGTGTCAGGGTTCAGTTACAGACCGTGTCAGGGTTCAGTTACAGACTGTGTCAGGGTTCAGTTAAAGACCGTGTCAGCGTTCAGTTAAAGACCGTGTCAGCGTTCAGTTACAGACCATGTCAGGGTTCAGTTACACACCATGTCGGGGTTCAGTTACACATCCTTTCAGGGTTCAGTTACAGACCGTGTCGGGGTTCAGTTACACACTGTGTCGGGGTTCAGTTACACACCGTGTCAGGGTTCAGTTACACACCCTGTCAGGGTTCAGTTACACATCGTGCCGGGGTTCAGTTGCACACCGTGTCGGGGTTCAGTTACACATCGTGTCGGGGTTCAGTTACAGACCGTGTCGGGGTTCAGTTACGCACCGTGTCAGGGTTCAGTTACAGAATGTGTCGGGGTTCAGTTACACACCATGTCGGGGTTCAGTTACACACCGTGTCAAGGTTCAGTTACACACGGTGTCGGGGTTCAGTTACACACCGTGTCGGGGTTCAGTTACACACCGTGTCAGGGTTCAGTTACAGACTGTGTCGGGGTTCAGTTACACACCGTGTCGGGGTTCAGTTACACACCGGGTCAGGGTTCAGTTACACACCGTGTCGGGGTTCAGTTACACACCGTGTCGGGGTTGAGTTACAGACTGTGTTGGGGTTCAGTTACAGACTGTGTCGGGGTTCAGTTACAGGTCGTGTCGGGGTTCAGTTACACACCGTGTCGGGGTTCAGTTACAGACTGTGTCGGGGTTCAGTTACACACCGTGTCGGGGTTCAGTTACAGACTGTGTCGGGGTTCAGTTACAGACCGTGTCAGGGTTCAGTTAAGCACCATGTCCGGGTTCAGTTACACATCGTGTCAGGGTTCAGTTACAGACCGTGTCGGGGTTCAGTTACACAACGTGTCGTGGTTCAGTCACACACCGTGTCAGGGTTCAGTTACACACCGTGTCGGGGTTCAGTTACAGACCGTGTCAGTGTTCAGTTACAGACCGTGTCAGGGTTCAGTTACACATCGTGCCGGGGTTCAGTTACACACCGTGTCGGGGTTCAGTTACACACCGTGCCAGGGTTCAGTTACGCACCGTGTCAGGGTTCAGTTACAGACTGTGTCGGGGTTCAGTTACACACCGTGTCAGGGTTCAGTTACACACCGTGTCGGGGTTCAGTTACACACCGTGTCGGGGTTCAGTTACAGACCGTGTCGGCGTTCAGTTACAGACCGTGTCGGGGTTCAGTTACACACCATGCCGGGGTTCAGTTGCAGACTGTGTCGGGGTTCAGTTACACACCGTGTCGGGGATCAGTTACAGACCGAGTCGGGGTTCAGTTACAAACCGTGTCGGGGTTCAGTTACACAACATGTCAGGGTTCAGTTACAAACCGTGTCGGAGTTCAGTTACAGACTGTGTCGGGGTTCAGTTACAGACCATGTCGGGGTTCAGTTACACAAAGTGTCGGGGTTCAGTTACACACAGTGTCAGGGTTCAGTTACAGACCGTGTCGGTGTTCAGTTACGGACCGTGTCGGGGTTCAGTTACAGGCCGTGTCAGGGTTCAGTTACTGACCATGTCAGGTTTCAGTTACACATCGTGTCGGGGTTCAGTTACACACCGTGTCAGGGTTCAGTTACACACCGTGTCAGGGTTCAGTTACACACCGTGTCGGGGATCAGTTACAGACCGTGTCGGGGTTCAGTTACAAACCGTGTCGGAGTTCAGTTACAGACTGTGTCGGGGTTCAGTTACAGACCATGTCGGGGTTCAGTTACAGACCGTGTCGGGGTTCAGTTACACAAAGTGTCGGGGTTCAGTTACACACAGTGTCAGGGTTCAGTTACAGACCGAGTCGGGGTTCAGTTACGGACCGTGTCGGGGTTCAGTTACAGGCCGTGTCAGGGTTCAGTTACTGACCATGTCAGGTTTCAGTTACACATCGTGTCGGGGTTCAGTTACACACCGTGTCAGGGTTCAGTTACACCCTGTGTCAGGGTTCAGTTACAGACCGTGTCAGGGTTCAGTTACACACCGTGTCGGGGTTCAGTTACAGACCGTGTTAGGGTTCAGTTACACACCGTGTCGGGGTTCAGTTACAGACTGTGTCGGGGTTCAGTTACACACCGTGTCGGGGTTCAGTTACAGACTGTGTCGGGGTTCAGTTACACACCGTGTCGGGGTTCAGTTACACACCGTGTCAGGGTTCAGTTACACACCGTGTCGGGGTTCAGTTACACACCGTGTCGGGGTTCAGTTACAGACCGTGTCGGTGTTCAGTTACAGATCGTGTTGGGTTTCAGTTACAGACCGTGTCGGCGTTCAGTTACAGACCGTTCCAGGGTTCAGTTACACACCGTGTCAGGGTTCAGTTACAGACCGTGTCGGGGTTCAGTTACAGACCATGTCGGGGTTCAGTTACACACCGTGTCAGGGTTCAGTTACACACCGTGTCAGGGTTCAGTTACACACCGTGTCGGGGTTCAGTTACAGACCGTGTCAGGGTTCAGTTACACACCGTGTCAGGGTTCAGTGACAGACCGTGTCAGGGTTCAGTTACACACCGTGTCGGGGTTCAGTTACACACCGTGTCAGGGTTCAGTTACACACCGTATCAGGGTTCAGTTACAGACCGTGTCAGGGTTCAGTTACGCACCGTGTCGTGGTTCAGTTACAGACAGTGTCAGTGTTCAGTTACAGACCGTGTCAGGGTTCAGTTACAGACCGTGTCAGGGTTCAGTTACACACTGTGTCGGGGTTCAGTTACTCACCGTGTTGGGGTTCAGTTACACACCGTGTCAGGGTTCAGTTACACGCCGTGTCAGGGTTCAGTTACAGACCGTGTCAGGGTTCAGTTACAGACCGTGTCAGGGTTCAGTTACAGACTGTGTCAGGTTTCAGTTACAGACCGTGTCGGGGTTCAGTTAAAGACCGTGTCAGGGTTCAGTTACAGACCGTGTCAGGGTTCAGTTACAGACTGTGTCAGGGTTCAGTTAAAGACCGTGTCAGCGTTCAGTTAAAGACCGTGTCAGCGTTCAGTTACAGACCATGTCAGGGTTCAGTTACACACCATGTCGGGGTTCAGTTACACATCCTTTCAGGGTTCAGTTACAGACCGTGTCGGGGTTCAGTTACACACTGTGTCGGGGTTCAGTTACACACCGTGTCAGGGTTCAGTTACACACCCTGTCAGGGTTCAGTTACACATCGTGCCGGGGTTCAGTTGCACACCGTGTCGGGGTTCAGTTACACATCGTGTCGGGGTTCAGTTACAGACCGTGTCGGGGTTCAGTTACGCACCGTGTCAGGGTTCAGTTACAGAATGTGTCGGGGTTCAGTTACACACCATGTCGGGGTTCAGTTACACACCGTGTCAAGGTTCAGTTACACACGGTGTCGGGGTTCAGTTACACACCGTGTCGGGGTTCAGTTACACACCGTGTCAGGGTTCAGTTACAGACTGTGTCGGGGTTCAGTTACACACCGTGTCGGGGTTCAGTTACACACCGGGTCAGGGTTCAGTTACACACCGTGTCGGGGTTCAGTTACACACCGTGTCGGGGTTGAGTTACAGACTGTGTTGGGGTTCAGTTACAGACTGTGTCGGGGTTCAGTTACAGGTCGTGTCGGGGTTCAGTTACACACCGTGTCGGGGTTCAGTTACAGACTGTGTCGGGGTTCAGTTACACACCGTGTCGGGGTTCAGTTACAGACTGTGTCGGGGTTCAGTTACAGACCGTGTCAGGGTTCAGTTAAGCACCATGTCCGGGTTCAGTTACACATCGTGTCAGGGTTCAGTTACAGACCGTGTCGGGGTTCAGTTACACAACGTGTCGTGGTTCAGTCACACACCGTGTCAGGGTTCAGTTACACACCGTGTCGGGGTTCAGTTACAGACCGTGTCAGTGTTCAGTTACAGACCGTGTCAGGGTTCAGTTACACATCGTGCCGGGGTTCAGTTACACACCGTGTCGGGGTTCAGTTACACACCGTGCCAGGGTTCAGTTACGCACCGTGTCAGGGTTCAGTTACAGACTGTGTCGGGGTTCAGTTACACACCGTGTCAGGGTTCAGTTACACACCGTGTCGGGGTTCAGTTACACACCGTGTCGGGGTTCAGTTACAGACCGTGTCGGCGTTCAGTTACAGACCGTGTCGGGGTTCAGTTACACACCATGCCGGGGTTCAGTTGCAGACTGTGTCGGGGTTCAGTTACACACCGTGTCGGGGATCAGTTACAGACCGAGTCGGGGTTCAGTTACAAACCGTGTCGGGGTTCAGTTACACAACATGTCAGGGTTCAGTTACAAACCGTGTCGGAGTTCAGTTACAGACTGTGTCGGGGTTCAGTTACAGACCATGTCGGGGTTCAGTTACACAAAGTGTCGGGGTTCAGTTACACACAGTGTCAGGGTTCAGTTACAGACCGTGTCGGTGTTCAGTTACGGACCGTGTCGGGGTTCAGTTACAGGCCGTGTCAGGGTTCAGTTACTGACCATGTCAGGTTTCAGTTACACATCGTGTCGGGGTTCAGTTACACACCGTGTCAGGGTTCAGTTACAGACCGTGTCGGGGTTCAGTTACACACCGTGTCAGGGTTCAGCTACAGACTGTGTCAGGGTTCAGATACAGACCGTGTCGGGGTTCAGTTACACATCGTGTCAGGGTTCAGTTGCAGACCGTGTCTGGGTTCAGTTACACACCGTGTCAGGGTTCAGTTACAGACCGTGTCAGGGTTCAGTTACACACCATGTCGGGGTTCAGTTACACACCGTGTCAGGGTTCAGTTACACACCGTGTCAGGGTTCAGTTACACACCGTGTCAGGGTTCAGTTACAGACCGTGTCGGGGTACAGTTACAGACCGCATCGGGGTTCAGTTACACACCGTGCCAGGTTTCAGTTACAGACCATTTCAGGGTTCAGTTACAGACCGTGTCGGGGTTCAGTTACACACCGTGTCAGGGTTCAGTTACAGACCGTGTCGGGGTTCAGTTGCACACCGTGTCGGGGTTCAGTTACAGGCCGTGTCGGGGTTCAGTTACAGACTGTGTCAGGGTTCAGTTACAGACCGTGTCAGGGTTCAGTTACACACCGTGTCAGGGTTCAGTTACAGACTGTGTAAGGATAAAATAGCGGAGCACTTGACAAATGGGGAAAGGATCGGACAGAGTCAACATGGATTTACAAAGGGTAAATCGTGTTTGACTAATCTGCTGGAATTTTTTGAGGAGGTAACTGGTAGAATAGATGGGGGAGAGCCAGTGGATGTGGTGTACCTTGACTTCCAGAAAGCCTTCGATAAGGTTCCACACAAAAGATTATCATGCAAAATTAAGGCTCATGGGATTGGGGGCAAAGTATTAACGTGGATAGAGAACTGGCTGGCGGATAGAAAACAGAGAGTTGGAATAAACGGCTCGTTTTCGGAGTGGCAGGCAGTGACCAGCGGGGTGCCGCAAGGATCTGTCCTGGGACCCCAGCTGTTCACAATATATATAAATGATCTGGATCAGGGAATTGGATGCAATATTTCCAAATTCGCTGACGACACTAAACTAGGAGGAGGGGTGGGCTCTGATGAGGATGTCAGGAGGCTACAGTGCGATTTGGACAGGTTGGGGGAATGGGCGGATACGTGGCAGATGCACTATAATGTGGATAAATGCGAGTTTATCCACTTTGGGGGTAAAAACAGGAGGGTAGATTATCTAAATGGCAATAGATTGGGAGATGGGGAAGTGCAGAGGGACCTGGGTGTTCTTGTGCACCAGTCACTGAAGGAGAGCATGCAGGTGCAACAGGCGATTAAGAAGGCAAATGGTATGTTGGCCTTCATATCAAGGGGGTTCGAGTATAGGAATAGGGATACCTTACTACAGCTGTACAAGGTGCTGGTGAGACCGCATCTGGAGTATTGTGTACAGTTTTGGTCGCCCCATCTGCGGAAGGATGTTCTTGCCATGGAAAGAGTGCAACGGCGATTCACCAGGCTGATACCTGGAATGGCGGGAATGACCTACGAAGAGAGATTAAATAGTTTGGGCTTGTACTCACTGGAGTTTAGAAGATTGAGAGGGGATCTCATCGAAACATATAAAATTATGGCAGGCCTGGACAGGCTGAATTCAGAGAGAATGTTTCCAATGGCCGGGGAGCACAGAACCAGGGGCCACAGTCTAAAAATAGCGGGCAAATCATTTAAAACAGAGATGAGGAAGAATTTCTTCACTCAAAGAGTGGTGAGCCTGTGGAATTCCCTGCCACAGAGGGCTGTGAAGGCTAATTCAATAAATATTTTCAAGAGAGAATTGGATATATTTCTGAAGGCTAAGGGGATTAAGGGTTACGGAGAAAAGGCGGGGACGGGGTACTGAACTGGTAAGATCAGCTATGATCTCAGAGGAAGATCAGCCATGATCTCATTGAATGGCGGAGCAGGCTCGAAGGGCCGAATGGCCTACTCCTGTTCCTATCTCTATGTATCTATGTATGTCGGGGTTCAGTTACACATCGTGTCAGGTTTCAGTTACAGACCGTGTCGGGGTTCAGTTACACACCGTGTCGGGGTTCAGTTACACACCGTGTCAGGGTTCAGTTACACACCGTGTCAGGGTGCAGTTACAGACTGTGTCAGGGTTCAGTTACAGAACGTGTCAGGGTTCAGTTACAGACCGTGTCGGGGTTCAGTTACACACCGTGTCAGGGTTCAGTTACAGACTGTGTCGGGGTTCAGTTACACACCGTGTCGGGGTTCAGTTACACACCGTGTCAGGGTTCAGTTACACACCGTGTCGGGGTTCAGTTACACACCGTGTCGGTGTTGAGTTACAGACTGTGTTGGGGTTCAGTTACAGACTGTGTCGGGGTTCAGTTACAGGTCGTGTCGGGGTTCAGTTACACACCGTGTCGGGGTTCAGTTACACACCGTGTCGGGGTTCAGTTACACACCGTGTCAGGGTTCAGTTACACACCGTGTCAGGGTGCAGTTACAGACTGTGTCAGGGTTCAGTTACAGACCGTGTCAGGGTTCAGTTACACACCGTGCCGGGGTTCAGTTACACACCGTGTCGGGGTTCAGTTACACAACGTGTCCAGGTTCAGTTACACACCGTGTCAGGGTTCAGTTACACACCGTGTCGGGGTTGAGTTACAGACTGTGTTGGGGTTCAGTTACAGACTGTGTCGGGGTTCAGTTACAGGTCGTGTCGGGGTTCAGTTACACACCGTGTTGGGGTTCAGTGACAGACCGTGTCAGGGTTCAGTTACAGACTGTGTCGGGGTTCAGTTACACACTATGCCGGGGTTCAGTTACAGACCGTGTCAGGGTTCAGTTAAGCACCATGTCGGGGTTCAGTTACACATCGTGTCAGGGTTCAGTTACAGACCGTGTCGGGGTTCAGTTACACACCGTGTCGTGGTTCAGTCACACACCGTGTCAGGGTTCAGTTACACACCGTGTCGGGGTTCAGTTACAGACCGTGTTAGTGTTCAGTTACAGACCGTGTCAGGGTTCAGTTACACATCGTGCCGGGGTTCAGTTACACACCGTGTCGGGGTTCAGTTACACACCGTGCCGGGGTTCAGTTACGCACCGTGTCAGGGTTCAGTTACAGACTGTGTTGGGGTTCAGTTACACACCGTGTCGGGGTTCAGTTACACACCGTGTCAGGGTTCAGTTACACACCGTGTCGGGGATCAGTTACAGACCGTGTCGGGGTTCAGTTACAAACCGTGTCGGAGTTCAGTTACAGACTGTGTCGGGGTTCAGTTACAGACCATGTCGGGGTTCAGTTACAGACCGTGTCGGGGTTCAGTTACACAAAGTGTCGGGGTTCAGTTACACACAGTGTCAGGGTTCAGTTACAGACCGAGTCGGGGTTCAGTTACGGACCGTGTCGGGGTTCAGTTACAGGCCGTGTCAGGGTTCAGTTACTGACCATGTCAGGTTTCAGTTACACATCGTGTCGGGGTTCAGTTACACACCGTGTCAGGGTTCAGTTACACCCTGTGTCAGGGTTCAGTTACAGACCGTGTCAGGGTTCAGTTACACACCGTGTCGGGGTTCAGTTACAGACCGTGTTAGGGTTCAGTTACACACCGTGTCGGGGTTCAGTTACAGACTGTGTCGGGGTTCAGTTACACACCGTGTCGGGGTTCAGTTACAGACTGTGTCGGGGTTCAGTTACACACCGTGTCGGGGTTCAGTTACACACCGTGTCAGGGTTCAGTTACACACCGTGTCGGGGTTCAGTTACACACCGTGTCGGGGTTCAGTTACAGACCGTGTCGGTGTTCAGTTACAGATCGTGTTGGGTTTCAGTTACAGACCGTGTCGGCGTTCAGTTACAGACCGTTCCAGGGTTCAGTTACACACCGTGTCAGGGTTCAGTTACAGACCGTGTCGGGGTTCAGTTACAGACCATGTCGGGGTTCAGTTACACACCGTGTCAGGGTTCAGTTACACACCGTGTCAGGGTTCAGTTACACACCGTGTCGGGGTTCAGTTACAGACCGTGTCAGGGTTCAGTTACACACCGTGTCAGGGTTCAGTGACAGACCGTGTCAGGGTTCAGTTACACACCGTGTCGGGGTTCAGTTACACACCGTGTCAGGGTTCAGTTACACACCGTATCAGGGTTCAGTTACAGACCGTGTCAGGGTTCAGTTACGCACCGTGTCGTGGTTCAGTTACAGACAGTGTCAGTGTTCAGTTACAGACCGTGTCAGGGTTCAGTTACAGACCGTGTCAGGGTTCAGTTACACACTGTGTCGGGGTTCAGTTACTCACCGTGTTGGGGTTCAGTTACACACCGTGTCAGGGTTCAGTTACACGCCGTGTCAGGGTTCAGTTACAGACCGTGTCAGGGTTCAGTTACAGACCGTGTCAGGGTTCAGTTACAGACTGTGTCAGGTTTCAGTTACAGACCGTGTCGGGGTTCAGTTAAAGACCGTGTCAGGGTTCAGTTACAGACCGTGTCAGGGTTCAGTTACAGACTGTGTCAGGGTTCAGTTAAAGACCGTGTCAGCGTTCAGTTAAAGACCGTGTCAGCGTTCAGTTACAGACCATGTCAGGGTTCAGTTACACACCATGTCGGGGTTCAGTTACACATCCTTTCAGGGTTCAGTTACAGACCGTGTCGGGGTTCAGTTACACACTGTGTCGGGGTTCAGTTACACACCGTGTCAGGGTTCAGTTACACACCCTGTCAGGGTTCAGTTACACATCGTGCCGGGGTTCAGTTGCACACCGTGTCGGGGTTCAGTTACACATCGTGTCGGGGTTCAGTTACAGACCGTGTCGGGGTTCAGTTACGCACCGTGTCAGGGTTCAGTTACAGAATGTGTCGGGGTTCAGTTACACACCATGTCGGGGTTCAGTTACACACCGTGTCAAGGTTCAGTTACACACGGTGTCGGGGTTCAGTTACACACCGTGTCGGGGTTCAGTTACACACCGTGTCAGGGTTCAGTTACAGACTGTGTCGGGGTTCAGTTACACACCGTGTCGGGGTTCAGTTACACACCGGGTCAGGGTTCAGTTACACACCGTGTCGGGGTTCAGTTACACACCGTGTCGGGGTTGAGTTACAGACTGTGTTGGGGTTCAGTTACAGACTGTGTCGGGGTTCAGTTACAGGTCGTGTCGGGGTTCAGTTACACACCGTGTCGGGGTTCAGTTACAGACTGTGTCGGGGTTCAGTTACACACCGTGTCGGGGTTCAGTTACAGACTGTGTCGGGGTTCAGTTACAGACCGTGTCAGGGTTCAGTTAAGCACCATGTCCGGGTTCAGTTACACATCGTGTCAGGGTTCAGTTACAGACCGTGTCGGGGTTCAGTTACACAACGTGTCGTGGTTCAGTCACACACCGTGTCAGGGTTCAGTTACACACCGTGTCGGGGTTCAGTTACAGACCGTGTCAGTGTTCAGTTACAGACCGTGTCAGGGTTCAGTTACACATCGTGCCGGGGTTCAGTTACACACCGTGTCGGGGTTCAGTTACACACCGTGCCAGGGTTCAGTTACGCACCGTGTCAGGGTTCAGTTACAGACTGTGTCGGGGTTCAGTTACACACCGTGTCAGGGTTCAGTTACACACCGTGTCGGGGTTCAGTTACACACCGTGTCGGGGTTCAGTTACAGACCGTGTCGGCGTTCAGTTACAGACCGTGTCGGGGTTCAGTTACACACCATGCCGGGGTTCAGTTGCAGACTGTGTCGGGGTTCAGTTACACACCGTGTCGGGGATCAGTTACAGACCGAGTCGGGGTTCAGTTACAAACCGTGTCGGGGTTCAGTTACACAACATGTCAGGGTTCAGTTACAAACCGTGTCGGAGTTCAGTTACAGACTGTGTCGGGGTTCAGTTACAGACCATGTCGGGGTTCAGTTACACAAAGTGTCGGGGTTCAGTTACACACAGTGTCAGGGTTCAGTTACAGACCGTGTCGGTGTTCAGTTACGGACCGTGTCGGGGTTCAGTTACAGGCCGTGTCAGGGTTCAGTTACTGACCATGTCAGGTTTCAGTTACACATCGTGTCGGGGTTCAGTTACACACCGTGTCAGGGTTCAGTTACAGACCGTGTCGGGGTTCAGTTACACACCGTGTCAGGGTTCAGCTACAGACTGTGTCAGGGTTCAGATACAGACCGTGTCGGGGTTCAGTTACACATCGTGTCAGGGTTCAGTTGCAGACCGTGTCTGGGTTCAGTTACACACCGTGTCAGGGTTCAGTTACAGACCGTGTCAGGGTTCAGTTACACACCATGTCGGGGTTCAGTTACACACCGTGTCAGGGTTCAGTTACACACCGTGTCAGGGTTCAGTTACACACCGTGTCAGGGTTCAGTTACAGACCGTGTCGGGGTACAGTTACAGACCGCATCGGGGTTCAGTTACACACCGTGCCAGGTTTCAGTTACAGACCATTTCAGGGTTCAGTTACAGACCGTGTCGGGGTTCAGTTACACACCGTGTCAGGGTTCAGTTACAGACCGTGTCGGGGTTCAGTTGCACACCGTGTCGGGGTTCAGTTACAGGCCGTGTCGGGGTTCAGTTACAGACTGTGTCAGGGTTCAGTTACAGACCGTGTCAGGGTTCAGTTACACACCGTGTCAGGGTTCAGTTACAGACTGTGTAAGGATAAAATAGCGGAGCACTTGACAAATGGGGAAAGGATCGGACAGAGTCAACATGGATTTACAAAGGGTAAATCGTGTTTGACTAATCTGCTGGAATTTTTTGAGGAGGTAACTGGTAGAATAGATGGGGGAGAGCCAGTGGATGTGGTGTACCTTGACTTCCAGAAAGCCTTCGATAAGGTTCCACACAAAAGATTATCATGCAAAATTAAGGCTCATGGGATTGGGGGCAAAGTATTAACGTGGATAGAGAACTGGCTGGCGGATAGAAAACAGAGAGTTGGAATAAACGGCTCGTTTTCGGAGTGGCAGGCAGTGACCAGCGGGGTGCCGCAAGGATCTGTCCTGGGACCCCAGCTGTTCACAATATATATAAATGATCTGGATCAGGGAATTGGATGCAATATTTCCAAATTCGCTGACGACACTAAACTAGGAGGAGGGGTGGGCTCTGATGAGGATGTCAGGAGGCTACAGTGCGATTTGGACAGGTTGGGGGAATGGGCGGATACGTGGCAGATGCACTATAATGTGGATAAATGCGAGTTTATCCACTTTGGGGGTAAAAACAGGAGGGTAGATTATCTAAATGGCAATAGATTGGGAGATGGGGAAGTGCAGAGGGACCTGGGTGTTCTTGTGCACCAGTCACTGAAGGAGAGCATGCAGGTGCAACAGGCGATTAAGAAGGCAAATGGTATGTTGGCCTTCATATCAAGGGGGTTCGAGTATAGGAATAGGGATACCTTACTACAGCTGTACAAGGTGCTGGTGAGACCGCATCTGGAGTATTGTGTACAGTTTTGGTCGCCCCATCTGCGGAAGGATGTTCTTGCCATGGAAAGAGTGCAACGGCGATTCACCAGGCTGATACCTGGAATGGCGGGAATGACCTACGAAGAGAGATTAAATAGTTTGGGCTTGTACTCACTGGAGTTTAGAAGATTGAGAGGGGATCTCATCGAAACATATAAAATTATGGCAGGCCTGGACAGGCTGAATTCAGAGAGAATGTTTCCAATGGCCGGGGAGCACAGAACCAGGGGCCACAGTCTAAAAATAGCGGGCAAATCATTTAAAACAGAGATGAGGAAGAATTTCTTCACTCAAAGAGTGGTGAGCCTGTGGAATTCCCTGCCACAGAGGGCTGTGAAGGCTAATTCAATAAATATTTTCAAGAGAGAATTGGATATATTTCTGAAGGCTAAGGGGATTAAGGGTTACGGAGAAAAGGCGGGGACGGGGTACTGAACTGGTAAGATCAGCTATGATCTCAGAGGAAGATCAGCCATGATCTCATTGAATGGCGGAGCAGGCTCGAAGGGCCGAATGGCCTACTCCTGTTCCTATCTCTATGTATCTATGTATGTCGGGGTTCAGTTACACATCGTGTCAGGTTTCAGTTACAGACCGTGTCGGGGTTCAGTTACACACCGTGTCGGGGTTCAGTTACACACCGTGTCAGGGTTCAGTTACACACCGTGTCAGGGTGCAGTTACAGACTGTGTCAGGGTTCAGTTACAGAACGTGTCAGGGTTCAGTTACAGACCGTGTCGGGGTTCAGTTACACACCGTGTCAGGGTTCAGTTACAGACTGTGTCGGGGTTCAGTTACACACCGTGTCGGGGTTCAGTTACACACCGTGTCAGGGTTCAGTTACACACCGTGTCGGGGTTCAGTTACACACCGTGTCGGTGTTGAGTTACAGACTGTGTTGGGGTTCAGTTACAGACTGTGTCGGGGTTCAGTTACAGGTCGTGTCGGGGTTCAGTTACACACCGTGTCGGGGTTCAGTTACACACCGTGTCGGGGTTCAGTTACACACCGTGTCAGGGTTCAGTTACACACCGTGTCAGGGTGCAGTTACAGACTGTGTCAGGGTTCAGTTACAGACCGTGTCAGGGTTCAGTTACACACCGTGCCGGGGTTCAGTTACACACCGTGTCGGGGTTCAGTTACACAACGTGTCCAGGTTCAGTTACACACCGTGTCAGGGTTCAGTTACACACCGTGTCGGGGTTGAGTTACAGACTGTGTTGGGGTTCAGTTACAGACTGTGTCGGGGTTCAGTTACAGGTCGTGTCGGGGTTCAGTTACACACCGTGTTGGGGTTCAGTTACAGACTGTGTCGGGGTTCAGTTACACACCGTGTCGGGGTTCAGTTACAGACTGTGTCGGGGTTCAGTTACAGACCGTGTCGGGGTTCAGTTACACACTATGCCGGGGTTCAGTTACAGACCGTGTCAGGGTTCAGTTAAGCACCATGTCGGGGTTCAGTTACACATCGTGTCAGGGTTCAGTTACAGACCGTGTCGGGGTTCAGTTACACACCGTGTCGTGGTTCAGTCACACACCGTGTCAGGGTTCAGTTACACACCGTGTCGGGGTTCAGTTACAGACCGTGTCAGTGTTCAGTTACAGACCGTGTCAGGGTTCAGTTACACATCGTGCCGGTGTTCAGTTACACACCGTGTCGGGGTTCAGTTACACACCGTGCCGGGGTTCAGTTACGCACCGTGTCAGGGTTCAGTTACAGACTGTGTTGGGGTTCAGTTACACACCGTGTCGGGGTTCAGTTACACACCGTGTCAGGGTTCAGTTACACACCGTGTCGGGGATCAGTTACAGACCGTGTCGGGGTTCAGTTACAAACCGTGTCGGGGTTCAGTTACACACCATGTCAGGGTTCAGTTACAAACCGTGTCGGAGTTCAGTTACGGACTGTGTCGGGGTTCAGTTACAGACCATGTCGGGGTTCAGTTACAGACCGTGTCGGGGTTCAGTTACACAAAGTGTCGGGGTTTAGTTACACACAGTGTCAGGGTTCAGTTACAGACCGTGTCGGTGTTCAGTTACGGACCGTGTCGGGGTTCAGTTACAGGCCGTGTCAGGGTTCAGTTACTGACCATGTCAGGTTTCAGTTACACATCGTGTCGGGTTTCAGTTACACACCGTGTCAGGGTTCAGTTACACCCTGTGTCAGGGTTCAGTTACAGACCGTGTCAGGGTTCAGTTACACACCGTGTCGGGGTTCAGTTACAGACCGTGTCAGGGTTCAGTTACACACCGTGTCGGGGTTCAGTTACAGACTGTGTCGGGGTTCAGTTACACACCGTGTCGGGGTTCAGTTACAGACTGTGTCGGGGTTCAGTTACACACCGTGTCGGGGTTCAGTTACACACCGTGTCAGGGTTCAGTTACACACCGTGTCGGGGTTCAGTTACACACCGTGTCGGGGTTCAGTTACAGACCGTGTCGGTGTTCAGTTACAGACCGTGTTGGGTTTCAGTTACAGACCGTGTCGGCGTTCAGTTACAGACCGTTCCAGGGTTCAGTTACACACCGTGTCAGGGTTCAGTTACAGACCGTGTCGGGGTTCAGTTACAGACCATGTCGGGGTTCAGTTACACACCGTGTCAGGGTTCAGTTACACACCGTGTCAGGGTTCAGTTACACACCGTGTCGGGGTTCAGTTACAGATCGTGTCAGGGTTCAGTTCCACACCGTGTCAGGGTTCAGTGACAGACCGTGTCAGGGTTCAGTTACACACCGTGTCGGGGTTCAGTTACACACCGTGTCAGGGTTCAGTTACACACCGTATCAGGGTTCAGTTACAGACCGTGTCAGGGTTCAGATACGCACCGTGTCGTGGTTCAGTTACAGACAGTGTCAGTGTTCAGTTACAGATCGTGTCAGGGTTCAGTTACAGACCGTGTCAGGGTTCAGTTACAGACCGTGTCAGGGTTGAGTTACACACTGTGTCGGGGTTCAGTTACTCACCGTGTTGGGGTTCAGTTACACACCGTGTCAGGGTTCAGTTACACGCCGTGTCAGGGTTCAGTTACAGACCGTGTCAGGGTTCAGTTACAGACCGTGTCAGGGTTCAGTTACAGACTGTGTCAGGTTTCAGTTACAGACCGTGTCGGGGTTCAGTTAAAGACCGTGTCAGGGTTCAGTTACAGACCGTGTCAGTGTTCAGTTACAGACTGTGTCAGGGTTCAGTTAAAGACCGTGTCAGCGTTCAGTTACAGACCATGTCAGGGTTCAGTTACACACCATGTCGGGGTTCAGTTACACATCCTTTCAGGGTTCAGTTACAGACCGTGTCGGGGTTCAGTTACACACTGTGTCGGGGTTCAGTTACACACCGTGTCAGGGTTCAGTTACACACCCTGTCAGGGTTCAGTTACACATCGTGCCGGGGTTCAGTTGCACACCGTGTCGGGGTTCAGTTACACATCGTGTCGGGGTTCAGTTACAGACCGTGTCGGGGTTCAGTTACGCACCGTGTCAGGGTTCAGTTACAGACTGTGTCGGGGTTCAGTTACACACCGTGTCGGGGTTCAGTTACACACCGTGTCAAGGTTCAGTTACACACGGTGTCGGGGTTCAGTTACACACCGTGTCGGGGTTCAGTTACACACCGTGTCAGGGTTCAGTTACAGACTGTGTCGGGGTTCAGTTACACACCGTGTCGGGGTTCAGTTACACACCGTGTCAGGGTTCAGTTACACACCGTGTCGGGGTTCAGTTACACACCGTGTCGGGGTTGAGTTACAGACTGTGTTGGGGTTCAGTTACAGATTGTGTCGGGGTTCAGTTACAGGTCGTGTCGGGGTTCAGTTACACACCGTGTCGGGGTTCAGTTACAGACCGTGTCGGGGTTCAGTTACACACCATGCCGGGGTTCAGTTACAGACCGTGTCAGGGTTCAGTTAAGCACCATGTCGGGGTTCAGTTACACATCGTGTCAGGGTTCAGTGACAGACCGTGTCGGGGTTCAGTTACACACCGTGTCGTGGTTCAGTCACACACCGTGTCAGGGTTCAGTTACACACCGTGTCGGGGTTCAGTTACAGACCGTGTCAGTGTTCAGTTACAGACCGTGTCAGGGTTCAGTTACACATCGTGCCGGGGTTCAGTTACACACCGTGTCGGGGTTCAGTTACACACCGTGCCGGGGTTCAGTTACGCACCGTGTCAGGGTTCAGTTACAGACTGTGTCGGGGTTCAGTTACACACCGTGTCGGGGTTCAGTTACACACCGTGTCAGGGTTCAGTTACACACCGTGTCGGGGTTCAGTTACACACCGTGTCGGGGTTCAGTTACAGACCGTGTCGGCGTTCAGTTACAGACCGTGTCGGGGTTCAGTTACACACCGTGTCGGGGATCAGTTACAGACCGAGTCGGGGTTCAGTTACAAACCGTGTCGGGGTTCAGTTACACACCATGTCAGGGTTCAGTTACAAACCGTGTCGGAGTTCAGTTACAGACTGTGTCGGGGTTCAGTTACAGACCATGTCGGGGTTCAGTTACAGACCATGTCGGGGTTCAGTTACAGACCGTGTCGGGGTTCAGTTACACAAAGTGTCGGGGTTCAGTTACACACAGTGTCAGGGTTCAGTTACAGACCGTGTTGGGTTTCAGTTACAGACCGTGTCGGCGTTCAGTTACAGACCGTTCCAGGGTTCAGTTACACACCGTGTCAGGGTTCAGTTACAGACCGTGTCGGGGTTCAGTTACAGACCATGTCGGGGTTCAGTTACACACCGTGTCAGGGTTCAGTTACACACCGTGTCAGGGTTCAGTTACACACCGTGTCGGGGTTCAGTTACAGACCGTGTCAGGGTTCAGTTACACACCGTGTCAGGGTTCAGTGACAGACCGTGTCAGGGTTCAGTTACGCACCGTGTCGTGGTTCAGTTACAGACAGTGTCAGTGTTCAGTTACAGACCGTGTCAGGGTTCAGTTACAGACCGTGTCAGGGTTCAGTTACAGACCGTGTCAGGGTTCAGTTACACACCGTGTTGGGGTTCAGTTACACACCGTGTCAGGGTTCAGTTACACGCCGTGTCAGGGTTCAGTTACAGACCGTGTCAGGGTTCAGTTACAGACCGTGTCAGGGTTCAGTTACAGACTGTGTCAGGTTTCAGTTACAGACCGTGTCGGGGTTCAGTTAAAGACCGTGTCAGGGTTCAGTTACAGACCGTGTCAGGGTTCAGTTACAGACTGTGTCAGGGTTCAGTTAAAGACCGTGTCAGCGTTCAGTTACAGACCATGTCAGGGTTCAGTTACACACCATGTCAGGGTTCAGTGACAGACCGTGTCAGGGTTCAGTTACACACCGTGTCGGGGTTCAGTTACACACCGTGTCAGGGTTCAGTTACACACCGTATCAGGGTTCAGTTACAGACCGTGTCAGGGTTCAGTTACGCACCGTGTCGTGGTTCAGTTACAGACAGTGTCAGTGTTCAGTTACAGACCGTGTCAGGGTTCAGTTACAGACCGTGTCAGGGTTCAGTTACAGACCGTGTCAGGGTTCAGTTACACACTGTGTCGGGGTTCAGTTACAGACCGTGTCGGGGTTCAGTTACACACCGTGTCAGGGTTCAGTTACACGCCGTGTCAGGGTTCAGTTACAGACCGTGTCAGGGTTCAGTTACAGACCGTGTCAGGGTTCAGTTACAGACTGTGTCAGGTTTCAGTTACAGACCGTGTCGGGGTTCAGTTAAAGACCGTGTCAGGGTTCAGTTACAGACCGTGTCAGGGTTCAGTTACAGACTGTGTCAGGGTTCAGTTAAAGACCGTGTCAGCGTTCAGTTACAGACCATGTCAGGGTTCAGTTACACACCATGTCGGGGTTCAGTTACACATCCTTTCAGGGTTCAGTTACAGACCGTGTCGGGGTTTAGTTACACACCGTGTCGGGGTTCAGTTACACACCGTGTCAGGTTTCAGTTACACACCCTGTCAGGGTTCAGTTACACATCGTTCCGGGGTTCAGTTACACACCGTGTCAGGGTTCAGCTACAGACTGTGTCAGGGTTCAGATACAGACTGTGTCGGGGTTCAGTTACACATCGTGTCAGGGTTCAGTTGCAGACCGTGTCTGGGTTCAGTTACACACCGTGTCAGGGTTCAGTTACAGACCGTGTCAGGGTTCAGTTACACACCATGTCGGGGTTCAGTTACACACCGTGTCAGGGTTCAGTTACACACCGTGTCAGGGTTCAGTTACACACCGTGTCAGGGTTCAGTTACAGACCGTGTCGGGGTACAGTTACAGACCGCATCGGGGTTCAGTTACACACCGTGCCAGGTTTCAGTTACAGACCATTTCAGGGTTCAGTTACAGACCGTGTCGGGGTTCAGTTACACACCGTGTCAGGGTTCAGTTACAGACCGTGTCGGGGTTCAGTTACACACCGTGTCGGGGATCAGTTACAGACCGAGTCGGGGTTCAGTTACAAACCGTGTCGGGGTTCAGTTACACACCATGTCAGGGTTCAGTTACAAACCGTGTCGGAGTTCAGTTACAGACTGTGTCGGGGTTCAGTTACAGACCATGTCGGGGTTCAGTTACAGACCATGTCGGGGTTCAGTTACAGACCGTGTCGGGGTTCAGTTACACAAAGTGTCGGGGTTCAGTTACACACAGTGTCAGGGTTCAGTTACAGACCGTGTTGGGTTTCAGTTACAGACCGTGTCGGCGTTCAGTTACAGACCGTTCCAGGGTTCAGTTACACACCGTGTCAGGGTTCAGTTACAGACCGTGTCGGGGTTCAGTTACAGACCATGTCGGGGTTCAGTTACACACCGTGTCAGGGTTCAGTTACACACCGTGTCAGGGTTCAGTTACACACCGTGTCGGGGTTCAGTTACAGACCGTGTCAGGGTTCAGTTACACACCGTGTCAGGGTTCAGTGACAGACCGTGTCAGGGTTCAGTTACGCACCGTGTCGTGGTTCAGTTACAGACAGTGTCAGTGTTCAGTTACAGACCGTGTCAGGGTTCAGTTACAGACCGTGTCAGGGTTCAGTTACAGACCGTGTCAGGGTTCAGTTACACACCGTGTTGGGGTTCAGTTACACACCGTGTCAGGGTTCAGTTACACGCCGTGTCAGGGTTCAGTTACAGACCGTGTCAGGGTTCAGTTACAGACCGTGTCAGGGTTCAGTTACAGACTGTGTCAGGTTTCAGTTACAGACCGTGTCGGGGTTCAGTTAAAGACCGTGTCAGGGTTCAGTTACAGACCGTGTCAGGGTTCAGTTACAGACTGTGTCAGGGTTCAGTTAAAGACCGTGTCAGCGTTCAGTTACAGACCATGTCAGGGTTCAGTTACACACCATGTCAGGGTTCAGTGACAGACCGTGTCAGGGTTCAGTTACACACCGTGTCGGGGTTCAGTTACACACCGTGTCAGGGTTCAGTTACACACCGTATCAGGGTTCAGTTACAGACCGTGTCAGGGTTCAGTTACGCACCGTGTCGTGGTTCAGTTACAGACAGTGTCAGTGTTCAGTTACAGACCGTGTCAGGGTTCAGTTACAGACCGTGTCAGGGTTCAGTTACAGACCGTGTCAGGGTTCAGTTACACACTGTGTCGGGGTTCAGTTACAGACCGTGTCGGGGTTCAGTTACACACCGTGTCAGGGTTCAGTTACACGCCGTGTCAGGGTTCAGTTACAGACCGTGTCAGGGTTCAGTTACAGACCGTGTCAGGGTTCAGTTACAGACTGTGTCAGGTTTCAGTTACAGACCGTGTCGGGGTTCAGTTAAAGACCGTGTCAGGGTTCAGTTACAGACCGTGTCAGGGTTCAGTTACAGACTGTGTCAGGGTTCAGTTAAAGACCGTGTCAGCGTTCAGTTACAGACCATGTCAGGGTTCAGTTACACACCATGTCGGGGTTCAGTTACACATCCTTTCAGGGTTCAGTTACAGACCGTGTCGGGGTTTAGTTACACACCGTGTCGGGGTTCAGTTACACACCGTGTCAGGTTTCAGTTACACACCCTGTCAGGGTTCAGTTACACATCGTTCCGGGGTTCAGTTACACACCGTGTCAGGGTTCAGCTACAGACTGTGTCAGGGTTCAGATACAGACTGTGTCGGGGTTCAGTTACACATCGTGTCAGGGTTCAGTTGCAGACCGTGTCTGGGTTCAGTTACACACCGTGTCAGGGTTCAGTTACAGACCGTGTCAGGGTTCAGTTACACACCATGTCGGGGTTCAGTTACACACCGTGTCAGGGTTCAGTTACACACCGTGTCAGGGTTCAGTTACACACCGTGTCAGGGTTCAGTTACAGACCGTGTCGGGGTACAGTTACAGACCGCATCGGGGTTCAGTTACACACCGTGCCAGGTTTCAGTTACAGACCATTTCAGGGTTCAGTTACAGACCGTGTCGGGGTTCAGTTACACACCGTGTCAGGGTTCAGTTACAGACCGTGTCGGGGTTCAGTTGCACACCGTGTCGGGGTTCAGTTACAGGCCGTGTCGGGGTTCAGTTACAGACTGTGTCAGGGTTCAGTTACAGACTGTGTCAGGGTTCAGTTACACACCGTGTCAGGGTTCAGTTACAGACCGTGTAAGGATAAAATAGCGGAGCACTTGACAAATGGGGAAAGGATCGGACAGAGTCAACATGGATTTACAAAGGGTAAATCGTGTTTGACTAATCTGCTGGAATTTTTTGAGGAGGTAACTGGTAGAATAGATGGGGGAGAGCCAGTGGATGTGGTGTACCTTGACTTCCAGAAAGCCTTCGATAAGGTTCCACACAAAAGATTATCATGCAAAATTAAGGCTCATGGGATTGGGGGCAAAGTATTAACGTGGATAGAGAACTGGCTGGCGGATAGAAAACAGAGAGTTGGAATAAACGGCTCGTTTTCGGAGTGGCAGGCAGTGACCAGCGGGGTGCCGCAAGGATCTGTCCTGGGACCCCAGCTGTTCACAATATATATAAATGATCTGGATCAGGGAATTGGATGCAATATTTCCAAATTCGCTGACGACACTAAACTAGGAGGAGGGGTGGGCTCTGATGAGGATGTCAGGAGGCTACAGTGCGATTTGGACAGGTTGGGGGAATGGGCGGATACGTGGCAGATGCACTATAATGTGGATAAATGCGAGTTTATCCACTTTGGGGGTAAAAACAGGAGGGTAGATTATTATCTAAATGGCAATAGATTGGGAGATGGGGAAGTGCAGAGGGACCTGGGTGTTCTTGTGCACCAGTCACTGAAGGAGAGCATGCAGGTGCAACAGGCGATTAAGAAGGCAAATGGTATGTTGGCCTTCATATCAAGGGGGTTCGAGTATAGGAATAGGGATACCTTACTACAGCTGTACAAGGTGCTGGTGAGACCGCATCTGGAGTATTGTGTACAGTTTTGGTCGCCCCATCTGCGGAAGGATGTTCTTGCCATGGAAAGAGTGCAACGGCGATTCACCAGGCTGATACCTGGAATGGCGGGAATGACCTACGAAGAGAGATTAAATAGTTTGGGCTTGTACTCACTGGAGTTTAGAAGATTGAGAGGGGATCTCATCGAAACATATAAAATTATGGCAGGCCTGGACAGGCTGAATTCAGAGAGAATGTTTCCAATGGCCGGGGAGCACAGAACCAGGGGCCACAGTCTAAAAATAGCGGGCAAATCATTTAAAACAGAGATGAGGAAGAATTTCTTCACTCAAAGAGTGGTGAGCCTGTGGAATTCCCTGCCACAGAGGGCTGTGAAGGCTAATTCAATAAATATTTTCAAGAGAGAATTGGATATATTTCTGAAGGCTAAGGGGATTAAGGGTTACGGAGAAAAGGCGGGGACGGGGTACTGAACTGGTAAGATCAGCTATGATCTCAGAGGAAGATCAGCCATGATCTCATTGAATGGCGGAGCAGGCTCGAAGGGCCGAATGGCCTACTCCTGTTCCTATCTCTGTGTATCTATGTATGTCGGGGTTCAGTTACACATCGTGTCAGGTTTCAGTTACACACCGTGTCGGGGTTCAGTTACACACCGTGTCGGGGTTCAGTTACACACCGTGTCAGGGTTCAGTTACACACCGTGTCAGGGTGCAGTTACAGACTGTGTCAGGGTTCAGTTACAGAACGTGTCAGGGTTCAGTTACAGACCGTGTCGGGGTTCAGTTACACACCGTGTCAGGGTTCAGTTACAGACTGTGTCGGGGTTCAGTTACACACCGTGTCGGGGTTCAGTTACACACCGTGTCAGGGTTCAGTTACACACCGTGTCGGGGTTCAGTTACACACCGTGTCGGTGTTGAGTTACAGACTGTGTTGGGGTTCAGTTACAGACTGTGTCGGGGTTCAGTTACAGACCGTGTCAGGGTTCAGTTACGCACCGTGTCGTGGTTCAGTTACAGACAGTGTCAGTGTTCAGTTACAGACCGTGTCAGGGTTCAGTTACAGACCGTGTCAGGGTTCAGTTACAGATCGTGTTGGGTTTCAGTTACAGACCGTGTCGGCGTTCAGTTACAGACCGTTCCAGGGTTCAGTTACACACCGTGTCAGGGTTCAGTTACAGACCGTGTCGGGGTTCAGTTACAGACCATGTCGGGGTTCAGTTACACACCGTGTCAGGGTTCAGTTACACACCGTGTCAGGGTTCAGTTACACACCGTGTCGGGGTTCAGTTACAGACCGTGTCAGGGTTCAGTTACACACCGTGTCAGGGTTCAGTGACAGACCGTGTCAGGGTTCAGTTACACACCGTGTCGGGGTTCAGTTACACACCGTGTCAGGGTTCAGTTACACACCGTATCAGGGTTCAGTTACAGACCGTGTCAGGGTTCAGTTACGCACCGTGTCGTGGTTCAGTTACAGACAGTGTCAGTGTTCAGTTACAGACCGTGTCAGGGTTCAGTTACAGACCGTGTCAGGGTTCAGTTACAGACCGTGTCAGGGTTCAGTTACACACTGTGTCGGGGTTCAGTTACTCACCGTGTTGGGGTTCAGTTACACACCGTGTCAGGGTTCAGTTACACGCCGTGTCAGGGTTCAGTTACAGACCGTGTCAGGGTTCAGTTACAGACCGTGTCAGGGTTCAGTTACAGACTGTGTCAGGTTTCAGTTACAGACCGTGTCGGGGTTCAGTTAAAGACCGTGTCAGGGTTCAGTTACAGACCGTGTCAGGGTTCAGTTACAGACTGTGTCAGGGTTCAGTTAAAGACCGTGTCAGCGTTCAGTTACAGACCATGTCAGGGTTCAGTTACACACCATGTCGGGGTTCAGTTACACATCCTTTCAGGGTTCAGTTACAGACCGTGTCGGGGTTCAGTTACACACTGTGTCGGGGTTCAGTTACACACCGTGTCAGGGTTCAGTTACACACCCTGTCAGGGTTCAGTTACACATCGTGCCGGGGTTCAGTTGCACACCGTGTCGGGGTTCAGTTACACATCGTGTCGGGGTTCAGTTACAGACCGTGTCGGGGTTCAGTTACGCACCGTGTCAGGGTTCAGTTACAGAATGTGTCGGGGTTCAGTTACACACCATGTCGGGGTTCAGTTACACACCGTGTCAAGGTTCAGTTACACACGGTGTCGGGGTTCAGTTACACACCGTGTCGGGGTTCAGTTACACACCGTGTCAGGGTTCAGTTACAGACTGTGTCGGGGTTCAGTTACACACCGTGTCGGGGTTCAGTTACACACCGGGTCAGGGTTCAGTTACACACCGTGTCGGGGTTCAGTTACACACCGTGTCGGGGTTGAGTTACAGACTGTGTTGGGGTTCAGTTACAGACTGTGTCGGGGTTCAGTTACAGGTCGTGTCGGGGTTCAGTTACACACCGTGTCGGGGTTCAGTTACAGACTGTGTCGGGGTTCAGTTACACACCGTGTCGGGGTTCAGTTACAGACTGTGTCGGGGTTCAGTTACAGACCGTGTCGGGGTTCAGTTACACACCATGCCGGGGTTCAGTTACAGACCGTGTCAGGGTTCAGTTAAGCACCATGTCGGGGTTCAGTTACACACCGTGTCGTGGTTCAGTCACACACCGTGTCAGGGTTCAGTTACACACCGTGTCGGGGTTCAGTTACAGACCGTGTCAGTGTTCAGTTACAGACCGTGTCAGGGTTCAGTTACACATCGTGCCGGGGTTCAGTTACACACCGTGTCGGGGTTCAGTTACACACCGTGCCAGGGTTCAGTTACGCACCGTGTCAGGGTTCAGTTACAGACTGTGTCGGGGTTCAGTTACACACCGTGTCAGGGTTCAGTTACACACCGTGTCGGGGTTCAGTTACACACCGTGTCGGGGTTCAGTTACAGACCGTGTCGGCGTTCAGTTACAGACCGTGTCGGGGTTCAGTTACACACCATGCCGGGGTTCAGTTGCAGACTGTGTCGGGGTTCAGTTACACACCGTGTCGGGGATCAGTTACAGACCGAGTCGGGGTTCAGTTACAAACCGTGTCGGGGTTCAGTTACACAACATGTCAGGGTTCAGTTACAAACCGTGTCGGAGTTCAGTTACAGACTGTGTCGGGGTTCAGTTACAGACCATGTCGGGGTTCAGTTACAGACCGTGTCGGGGTTCAGTTACACAAAGTGTCGGGGTTCAGTTACACACAGTGTCAGGGTTCAGTTACAGACCGTGTCGGGGTTCAGTTACGGACCGTGTCGGGGTTCAGTTACAGGCCGTGTCAGGGTTCAGTTACTGACCATGTCAGGTTTCAGTTACACATCGTGTCGGGGTTCAGTTACACACCGTGTCAGGGTTCAGTTACAGACCGTGTCGGGGTTCAGTTACACACCGTGTCAGGGTTCAGCTACAGACTGTGTCAGGGTTCAGATACAGACCGTGTCGGGGTTCAGTTACACATCGTGTCAGGGTTCAGTTGCAGACCGTGTCTGGGTTCAGTTACACACCGTGTCAGGGTTCAGTTACAGACCGTGTCAGGGTTCAGTTACACACCATGTCGGGGTTCAGTTACACACCGTGTCAGGGTTCAGTTACACACCGTGTCAGGGTTCAGTTACACACCGTGTCAGGGTTCAGTTACAGACCGTGTCGGGGTACAGTTACAGACCGCATCGGGGTTCAGTTACACACCGTGCCAGGTTTCAGTTACAGACCATTTCAGGGTTCAGTTACAGACCGTGTCGGGGTTCAGTTACACACCGTGTCAGGGTTCAGTTACAGACCGTGTCAGTGTTCAGTTACAGACCGTGTCAGGGTTCAGTTACAGACCGTGTCAGGGTTCAGTTACAGACCGTGTCAGGGTTCAGTTACAGACCGTGTCAGGGTTCAGTTACACACTGTGTCGGGGTTCAGTTACTCACCGTGTTGGGGTTCAGTTACACACCGTGTCAGGGTTCAGTTACACGCCGTGTCAGGGTTCAGTTACAGACCGTGTCAGGGTTCAGTTACAGACCGTGTCAGGGTTCAGTTACAGACTGTGTCAGGTTTCAGTTACAGACCGTGTCGGGGTTCAGTTAAAGACCGTGTCAGGGTTCAGTTACAGACCGTGTCAGGGTTCAGTTACAGACTGTGTCAGGGTTCAGTTAAAGACCGTGTCAGCGTTCAGTTACAGACCATGTCAGGGTTCAGTTACACACCATGTCGGGGTTCAGTTACACATCCTTTCAGGGTTCAGTTACAGACCGTGTCGGGGTTCAGTTACACACTGTGTCGGGGTTCAGTTACACACCGTGTCAGGGTTCAGTTACACACCCTGTCAGGGTTCAGTTACACATTGTGCCGGGGTTCAGTTGCACACCGTGTCGGGGTTCAGTGACACATCGTGTCGGGGTTCAGTTACAGACCGTGTCGGGGTTCAGTTATGCACCGTGTCAGGGTTCAGTTACAGACTGTGTCGGGGTTCAGTTACACACCATGTCGGGGTTCAGTTACACACCGTGTCAAGGTTCAGTTACACACGGTGTCGGGGTTCAGTTACACACCGTGTCGGGGTTCAGTTACAGACTGTGTCGGGGTTCAGTTACACACCGTGTCGGGGTTCAGTTACACACCGTGTCAGGGTTCAGTTACACACCGTGTCGGGGTTCAGTTACACACCGTGTCGGGGTTGAGTTACAGACTGTGTTGGGGTTCAGTTACAGACTGTGTCGGGGTTCAGTTACAGGTCGTGTCGGGGTTCAGTTACACACCGTGTCGGGGTTCAGTTACAGACTGTGTCGGGGTTCAGTTACACACCGTGTCGGGGTTCAGTTACAGACTGTGTCGGGGTTCAGTTACAGACCGTGTCGGGGTTCAGTTACACACCATGCCGGGGTTCAGTTACAGACCGTGTCAGGGTTCAGTTAAGCACCATGTCGGGGTTCAGTTACACATCGTGTCAGGGTTCAGTTACAGACCGTGTCGTGGTTCAGTCACACACCGTGTCAGGGTTCAGTTACACACCGTGTCGGGGTTCAGTTACAGACCGTGTCAGTGTTCAGTTACAGACCGTGTCAGGGTTCAGTTACACATCGTGCCGGGGTTCAGTTACACACCGTGTCGGGGTTCAGTTACACACCGTGCCGGGGTTCAGTTACGCACCGTGTCAGGGTTCAGTTACAGACTGTGTCGGGGTTCAGTTACACACCGTGTCGGGGTTCAGTTACACACCGTGTCAGGGTTCAGTTACACACCGTGTCGGGGTTCAGTTACACACCGTGTCGGGGTTCAGTTACAGACCGTGTCGGCGTTCAGTTACAGACCGTGTCGGGGTTCAGTTACACACCATGCCGGGGTTCAGTTGCAGACTGTGTCGGGGTTCAGTTACACACCGTGTCGGGGATCAGTTACAGACCGAGTCGGGGTTCAGTTACAAACCGTGTCGGGGTTCAGTTACACAACATGTCAGGGTTCAGTTACAAACCGTGTCGGAGTTCAGTTACAGACTGTGTCGGGGTTCAGTTACAGACCATGTCGGGGTTCAGTTACACATCCTTTCAGGGTTCAGTTACAGACCGTGTCGGGGTTCAGTTACACACTGTGTCGGGGTTCAGTTACACACCGTGTCAGGGTTCAGTTACACACCCTGTCAGGGTTCAGTTACACATCGTGCCGGGGTTCAGTTGCACACCGTGTCGGGGTTCAGTTACACATCGTGTCGGGGTTCAGTTACAGACCGTGTCGGGGTTCAGTTACGCACCGTGTCAGGGTTCAGTTACAGAATGTGTCGGGGTTCAGTTACACACCGTGTCGGGGTTCAGTTACAGACTGTGTCGGGGTTCAGTTACACACCGTGTCGGGGTTCAGTTACACACCGTGTCAGGGTTCAGTTACACACCGTGTCGGGGTTCAGTTACACACCGTGTCGGGGTTGAGTTACAGACTGTGTTGGGGTTCAGTTACAGACTGTGTCGGGGTTCAGTTACAGGTCGTGTCGGGGTTCAGTTACACACCGTGTCGGGGTTCAGTTACAGACTGTGTCGGGGTTCAGTTACACACCGTGTCGGGGTTCAGTTACAGACTGTGTCGGGGTTCAGTTACAGACCGTGTCGGGGTTCAGTTACACACCATGCCGGGGTTCAGTTACAGACCGTGTCAGGGTTCAGTTAAGCACCATGTCGGGGTTCAGTTACACATCGTGTCAGGGTTCAGTTACAGACCGTGTCGTGGTTCAGTCACACACCGTGTCAGGGTTCAGTTACACACCGTGTCGGGGTTCAGTTACAGACCGTGTCAGTGTTCAGTTACAGACCGTGTCAGGGTTCAGTTACACATCGTGCCGGGGTTCAGTTACACACCGTGTCGGGGTTCAGTTACACACCGTGCCGGGGTTCAGTTACGCACCGTGTCAGGGTTCAGTTACAGACTGTGTCGGGGTTCAGTTACACACCGTGTCGGGGTTCAGTTACACACCGTGTCAGGGTTCAGTTACACACCGTGTCGGGGTTCAGTTACACACCGTGTCGGGGTTCAGTTACAGACCGTGTCGGCGTTCAGTTACAGACCGTGTCGGGGTTCAGTTACACACCATGCCGGGGTTCAGTTGCAGACTGTGTCGGGGTTCAGTTACACACCGTGTCGGGGATCAGTTACAGACCGAGTCGGGGTTCAGTTACAAACCGTGTCGGGGTTCAGTTACACAACATGTCAGGGTTCAGTTACAAACCGTGTCGGAGTTCAGTTACAGACTGTGTCGGGGTTCAGTTACAGACCATGTCGGGGTTCAGTTACACATCCTTTCAGGGTTCAGTTACAGACCGTGTCGGGGTTCAGTTACACACTGTGTCGGGGTTCAGTTACACACCGTGTCAGGGTTCAGTTACACACCCTGTCAGGGTTCAGTTACACATCGTGCCGGGGTTCAGTTGCACACCGTGTCGGGGTTCAGTTACACATCGTGTCGGGGTTCAGTTACAGACCGTGTCGGGGTTCAGTTACGCACCGTGTCAGGGTTCAGTTACAGAATGTGTCGGGGTTCAGTTACACACCATGTCGGGGTTCAGTTACACACCGTGTCAAGGTTCAGTTACACACGGTGTCGGGGTTCAGTTACACACCGTGTCGGGGTTCAGTTACACACCGTGTCAGGGTTCAGTTACAGACTGTGTCGGGGTTCAGTTACACACCGTGTCGGGGTTCAGTTACACACCGGGTCAGGGTTCAGTTACACACCGTGTCGGGGTTCAGTTACACACCGTGTCGGGGTTGAGTTACAGACTGTGTTGGGGTTCAGTTACAGACTGTGTCGGGGTTCAGTTACAGGTCGTGTCGGGGTTCAGTTACACACCGTGTCGGGGTTCAGTTACAGACTGTGTCGGGGTTCAGTTACACACCGTGTCGGGGTTCAGTTACAGACTGTGTCGGGGTTCAGTTACAGACCGTGTCGGGGTTCAGTTACACACCATGCCGGGGTTCAGTTACAGACCGTGTCAGGGTTCAGTTAAGCACCATGTCGGGGTTCAGTTACACATCGTGTCAGGGTTCAGTTACAGACCGTGTCGTGGTTCAGTCACACACCGTGTCAGGGTTCAGTTACACACCGTGTCGGGGTTCAGTTACAGACCGTGTCAGTGTTCAGTTACAGACCGTGTCAGGGTTCAGTTACACATCGTGCCGGGGTTCAGTTACACACCGTGTCGGGGTTCAGTTACACACCGTGCCGGGGTTCAGTTACGCACCGTGTCAGGGTTCAGTTACAGACTGTGTCGGGGTTCAGTTACACACCGTGTCGGGGTTCAGTTACACACCGTGTCAGGGTTCAGTTACACACCGTGTCGGGGTTCAGTTACACACCGTGTCGGGGTTCAGTTACAGACCGTGTCGGCGTTCAGTTACAGACCGTGTCGGGGTTCAGTTACACACCATGCCGGGGTTCAGTTGCAGACTGTGTCGGGGTTCAGTTACACACCGTGTCGGGGATCAGTTACAGACCGAGTCGGGGTTTAGTTACAAACCGTGTCGGGGTTCAGTTACACAACATGTCAGGGTTCAGTTACAAACCGTGTCGGAGTTCAGTTACAGACTGTGTCGGGGTTCAGTTACAGACCATGTCGGGGTTCAGTTACACATCCTTTCAGGGTTCAGTTACAGACCGTGTCGGGGTTCAGTTACACACTGTGTCGGGGTTCAGTTACACACCGTGTCAGGGTTCAGTTACACACCCTGTCAGGGTTCAGTTACACATCGTGCCGGGGTTCAGTTGCACACCGTGTCGGGGTTCAGTTACACATCGTGTCGGGGTTCAGTTACAGACCGTGTCGGGGTTCAGTTACGCACCGTGTCAGGGTTCAGTTACAGAATGTGTCGGGGTTCAGTTACACACCATGTCGGGGTTCAGTTACACACCGTGTCAAGGTTCAGTTACACACGGTGTCGGGGTTCAGTTACACACCGTGTCGGGGTTCAGTTACACACCGTGTCAGGGTTCAGTTACAGACTGTGTCGGGGTTCAGTTACACACCGTGTCGGGGTTCAGTTACACACCGGGTCAGGGTTCAGTTACACACCGTGTCGGGGTTCAGTTACACACCGTGTCGGGGTTGAGTTACAGACTGTGTTGGGGTTCAGTTACAGACTGTGTCGGGGTTCAGTTACAGGTCGTGTCGGGGTTCAGTTACACACCGTGTCGGGGTTCAGTTACAGACTGTGTCGGGGTTCAGTTACACACCGTGTCGGGGTTCAGTTACAGACTGTGTCGGGGTTCAGTTACAGACCGTGTCGGGGTTCAGTTACACACCATGCCGGGGTTCAGTTACAGACCGTGTCAGGGTTCAGTTAAGCACCATGTCGGGGTTCAGTTACACACCGTGTCGTGGTTCAGTCACACACCGTGTCAGGGTTCAGTTACACACCGTGTCGGGGTTCAGTTACAGACCGTGTCAGTGTTCAGTTACAGACCGTGTCAGGGTTCAGTTACACATCGTGCCGGGGTTCAGTTACACACCGTGTCGGGGTTCAGTTACACACCGTGCCAGGGTTCAGTTACGCACCGTGTCAGGGTTCAGTTACAGACTGTGTCGGGGTTCAGTTACACACCGTGTCAGGGTTCAGTTACACACCGTGTCGGGGTTCAGTTACACACCGTGTCGGGGTTCAGTTACAGACCGTGTCGGCGTTCAGTTACAGACCGTGTCGGGGTTCAGTTACACACCATGCCGGGGTTCAGTTGCAGACTGTGTCGGGGTTCAGTTACACACCGTGTCGGGGATCAGTTACAGACCGAGTCGGGGTTCAGTTACAAACCGTGTCGGGGTTCAGTTACACAACATGTCAGGGTTCAGTTACAAACCGTGTCGGAGTTCAGTTACAGACTGTGTCGGGGTTCAGTTACAGACCATGTCGGGGTTCAGTTACAGACCGTGTCGGGGTTCAGTTACACAAAGTGTCGGGGTTCAGTTACACACAGTGTCAGGGTTCAGTTACAGACCGTGTCGGGGTTCAGTTACGGACCGTGTCGGGGTTCAGTTACAGGCCGTGTCAGGGTTCAGTTACTGACCATGTCAGGTTTCAGTTACACATCGTGTCGGGGTTCAGTTACACACCGTGTCAGGGTTCAGTTACAGACCGTGTCGGGGTTCAGTTACACACCGTGTCAGGGTTCAGCTACAGACTGTGTCAGGGTTCAGATACAGACCGTGTCGGGGTTCAGTTACACATCGTGTCAGGGTTCAGTTGCAGACCGTGTCTGGGTTCAGTTACACACCGTGTCAGGGTTCAGTTACAGACCGTGTCAGGGTTCAGTTACACACCATGTCGGGGTTCAGTTACACACCGTGTCAGGGTTCAGTTACACACCGTGTCAGGGTTCAGTTACACACCGTGTCAGGGTTCAGTTACAGACCGTGTCGGGGTACAGTTACAGACCGCATCGGGGTTCAGTTACACACCGTGCCAGGTTTCAGTTACAGACCATTTCAGGGTTCAGTTACAGACCGTGTCGGGGTTCAGTTACACACCGTGTCAGGGTTCAGTTACAGACCGTGTCAGTGTTCAGTTACAGACCGTGTCAGGGTTCAGTTACAGACCGTGTCAGGGTTCAGTTACAGACCGTGTCAGGGTTCAGTTACAGACCGTGTCAGGGTTCAGTTACACACTGTGTCGGGGTTCAGTTACTCACCGTGTTGGGGTTCAGTTACACACCGTGTCAGGGTTCAGTTACACGCCGTGTCAGGGTTCAGTTACAGACCGTGTCAGGGTTCAGTTACAGACCGTGTCAGGGTTCAGTTACAGACTGTGTCAGGTTTCAGTTACAGACCGTGTCGGGGTTCAGTTAAAGACCGTGTCAGGGTTCAGTTACAGACCGTGTCAGGGTTCAGTTACAGACTGTGTCAGGGTTCAGTTAAAGACCGTGTCAGCGTTCAGTTACAGACCATGTCAGGGTTCAGTTACACACCATGTCGGGGTTCAGTTACACATCCTTTCAGGGTTCAGTTACAGACCGTGTCGGGGTTCAGTTACACACTGTGTCGGGGTTCAGTTACACACCGTGTCAGGGTTCAGTTACACACCCTGTCAGGGTTCAGTTACACATTGTGCCGGGGTTCAGTTGCACACCGTGTCGGGGTTCAGTGACACATCGTGTCGGGGTTCAGTTACAGACCGTGTCGGGGTTCAGTTATGCACCGTGTCAGGGTTCAGTTACAGACTGTGTCGGGGTTCAGTTACACACCATGTCGGGGTTCAGTTACACACCGTGTCAAGGTTCAGTTACACACGGTGTCGGGGTTCAGTTACACACCGTGTCGGGGTTCAGTTACAGACTGTGTCGGGGTTCAGTTACACACCGTGTCGGGGTTCAGTTACACACCGTGTCAGGGTTCAGTTACACACCGTGTCGGGGTTCAGTTACACACCGTGTCGGGGTTGAGTTACAGACTGTGTTGGGGTTCAGTTACAGACTGTGTCGGGGTTCAGTTACAGGTCGTGTCGGGGTTCAGTTACACACCGTGTCGGGGTTCAGTTACAGACTGTGTCGGGGTTCAGTTACACACCGTGTCGGGGTTCAGTTACAGACTGTGTCGGGGTTCAGTTACAGACCGTGTCGGGGTTCAGTTACACACCATGCCGGGGTTCAGTTACAGACCGTGTCAGGGTTCAGTTAAGCACCATGTCGGGGTTCAGTTACACATCGTGTCAGGGTTCAGTTACAGACCGTGTCGTGGTTCAGTCACACACCGTGTCAGGGTTCAGTTACACACCGTGTCGGGGTTCAGTTACAGACCGTGTCAGTGTTCAGTTACAGACCGTGTCAGGGTTCAGTTACACATCGTGCCGGGGTTCAGTTACACACCGTGTCGGGGTTCAGTTACACACCGTGCCGGGGTTCAGTTACGCACCGTGTCAGGGTTCAGTTACAGACTGTGTCGGGGTTCAGTTACACACCGTGTCGGGGTTCAGTTACACACCGTGTCAGGGTTCAGTTACACACCGTGTCGGGGTTCAGTTACACACCGTGTCGGGGTTCAGTTACAGACCGTGTCGGCGTTCAGTTACAGACCGTGTCGGGGTTCAGTTACACACCATGCCGGGGTTCAGTTGCAGACTGTGTCGGGGTTCAGTTACACACCGTGTCGGGGATCAGTTACAGACCGAGTCGGGGTTCAGTTACAAACCGTGTCGGGGTTCAGTTACACAACATGTCAGGGTTCAGTTACAAACCGTGTCGGAGTTCAGTTACAGACTGTGTCGGGGTTCAGTTACAGACCATGTCGGGGTTCAGTTACAGACCGTGTCGGGGTTCAGTTACACAAAGTGTCGGGGTTCAGTTACACACAGTGTCAGGGTTCAGTTACAGACCGTGTCGGTGTTCAGTTACGGACCGTGTCGGGGTTCAGTTACAGGCCGTGTCAGGGTTCAATTACTGACCATGTCAGGTTTCAGTTACACATCGTGTCGGTGTTCAGTTACACACCGTGTCAGGGTTCAGTTACAGACCGTGTCGGGGTTCAGTTACACACCGTGTCAGGGTTCAGCTACAGACTGTGTCAGGGTTCAGATACAGACCGTGTCGGGGTTCAGTTACACATCGTGTCAGGGTTCAGTTGCAGACCGTGTCTGGGTTCAGTTACACACTGTGTCAGGGTTCAGTTACAGACCGTGTCAGGGTTCAGTTACACACCATGTCGGGGTTCAGTTACACACCGTGTCAGGGTTCAGTTACACACCGTGTCAGGGTTCAGTTACACACCGTGTCAGGGTTCAGTTACAGACCGTGTCGGGGTACAGTTACAGACCGCATCGGGGTTCAGTTACACACCGTGCCAGGTTTCAGTCACAGACCATTTCAGGGTTCAGTTACACACCGTGTCAGGGTTCAGTTACAGACCGTGTCGGGGTTCAGTTGCACACCGTGTCGGGGTTCAGTTACAGGCCGTGTCGGGGTTCAGTTACAGACTGTGTCAGGGTTCAGTTACAGACCGTGTCAGGGTTCAGTTACACACCGTGTCAGGGTTCAGTTACAGACTGTGTAAGGATAAAATAGCGGAGCACTTGACAAATGGGGAAAGGATCGGACAGAGTCAACATGGATTTACAAAGGGTAAATCGTGTTTGACTAATCTGCTGGAATTTTTTGAGGAGGTAACTGGTAGAATAGATGGGGGAGAGCCAGTGGATGTGGTGTACCTTGACTTCCAGAAAGCCTTCGATAAGGTTCCACACAAAAGATTATCATGCAAAATTAAGGCTCATGGGATTGGGGGCAAAGTATTAACGTGGATAGAGAACTGGCTGGCGGATAGAAAACAGAGAGTTGGAATAAACGGCTCGTTTTCGGAGTGGCAGGCAGTGACCAGCGGGGTGCCGCAAGGATCTGTCCTGGGACCCCAGCTGTTCACAATATATATAAATGATCTGGATCAGGGAATTGGATGCAATATTTCCAAATTCGCTGACGACACTAAACTAGGAGGAGGGGTGGGCTCTGATGAGGATGTCAGGAGGCTAC
Organism: Somniosus microcephalus; assembly: GCF_052327205.1. NCBI lineage: Eukaryota > Metazoa > Chordata > Chondrichthyes > Squaliformes > Somniosidae > Somniosus > Somniosus microcephalus. The sequence continues at coordinate 322,363 of NW_028225286.1, read as the reverse complement.
AGTGCGATTTGGACAGGTTGGGGGAATGGGCGGATACGTGGCAGATGCACTATAATGTGGATAAATGCGAGTTTATCCACTTTGGGGGTAAAAACAGGAGGGTAGATTATCTAAATGGCAATAGATTGGGAGATGGGGAAGTGCAGAGGGACCTGGGTGTTCTTGTGCACCAGTCACTGAAGGAGAGCATGCAGGTGCAACAGGCGATTAAGAAGGCAAATGGTATGTTGGCCTTCATATCAAGGGGGTTCGAGTATAGGAATAGGGATACCTTACTACAGCTGTACAAGGTGCTGGTGAGACCGCATCTGGAGTATTGTGTACAGTTTTGGTCGCCCCATCTGCGGAAGGATGTTCTTGCCATGGAAAGAGTGCAACGGCGATTCACCAGGCTGATACCTGGAATGGCGGGAATGACCTACGAAGAGAGATTAAATAGTTTGGGCTTGTACTCACTGGAGTTTAGAAGATTGAGAGGGGATCTCATCGAAACATATAAAATTATGGCAGGCCTGGACAGGCTGAATTCAGAGAGAATGTTTCCAATGGCCGGGGAGCACAGAACCAGGGGCCACAGTCTAAAAATAGCGGGCAAATCATTTAAAACAGAGATGAGGAAGAATTTCTTCACTCAAAGAGTGGTGAGCCTGTGGAATTCCCTGCCACAGAGGGCTGTGAAGGCTAATTCAATAAATATTTTCAAGAGAGAATTGGATATATTTCTGAAGGCTAAGGGGATTAAGGGTTACGGAGAAAAGGCGGGGACGGGGTACTGAACTGGTAAGATCAGCTATGATCTCAGAGGAAGATCAGCCATGATCTCATTGAATGGCGGAGCAGGCTCGAAGGGCCGAATGGCCTACTCCTGTTCCTATCTCTATGTATCTATGTATGTCGGGGTTCAGTTACACATCGTGTCAGGTTTCAGTTACAGACCGTGTCGGGGTTCAGTTACACACCGTGTCGGGGTTCAGTTACACACCGTGTCAGGGTTCAGTTACACACCGTGTCAGGGTGCAGTTACAGACTGTGTCAGGGTTCAGTTACAGAACGTGTCAGGGTTCAGTTACAGACCGTGTCGGGGTTCAGTTACACACCGTGTCAGGGTTCAGTTACAGACTGTGTCGGGGTTCAGTTACACACCGTGTCGGGGTTCAGTTACACACCGTGTCAGGGTTCAGTTACACACCGTGTCGGGGTTCAGTTACACACCGTGTCGGTGTTGAGTTACAGACTGTGTTGGGGTTCAGTTACAGACTGTGTCGGGGTTCAGTTACAGGTCGTGTCGGGGTTCAGTTACACACCGTGTCGGGGTTCAGTTACACACCGTGTCGGGGTTCAGTTACACACCGTGTCAGGGTTCAGTTACACACCGTGTCAGGGTGCAGTTACAGACTGTGTCAGGGTTCAGTTACAGACCGTGTCAGGGTTCAGTTACACACCGTGCCGGGGTTCAGTTACACACCGTGTCGGGGTTCAGTTACACAACGTGTCCAGGTTCAGTTACACACCGTGTCAGGGTTCAGTTACACACCGTGTCGGGGTTGAGTTACAGACTGTGTTGGGGTTCAGTTACAGACTGTGTCGGGGTTCAGTTACAGGTCGTGTCGGGGTTCAGTTACACACCGTGTTGGGGTTCAGTTACAGACTGTGTCGGGGTTCAGTTACACACCGTGTCGGGGTTCAGTTACAGACTGTGTCGGGGTTCAGTTACAGACCGTGTCGGGGTTCAGTTACACACTATGCCGGGGTTCAGTTACAGACCGTGTCAGGGTTCAGTTAAGCACCATGTCGGGGTTCAGTTACACATCGTGTCAGGGTTCAGTTACAGACCGTGTCGGGGTTCAGTTACACACCGTGTCGTGGTTCAGTCACACACCGTGTCAGGGTTCAGTTACACACCGTGTCGGGGTTCAGTTACAGACCGTGTCAGTGTTCAGTTACAGACCGTGTCAGGGTTCAGTTACACATCGTGCCGGTGTTCAGTTACACACCGTGTCGGGGTTCAGTTACACACCGTGCCGGGGTTCAGTTACGCACCGTGTCAGGGTTCAGTTACAGACTGTGTTGGGGTTCAGTTACACACCGTGTCGGGGTTCAGTTACACACCGTGTCAGGGTTCAGTTACACACCGTGTCGGGGATCAGTTACAGACCGTGTCGGGGTTCAGTTACAAACCGTGTCGGGGTTCAGTTACACACCATGTCAGGGTTCAGTTACAAACCGTGTCGGAGTTCAGTTACGGACTGTGTCGGGGTTCAGTTACAGACCGTGTCGGGGTTCAGTTACACAAAGTGTCGGGGTTTAGTTACACACAGTGTCAGGGTTCAGTTACAGACCGTGTCGGTGTTCAGTTACGGACCGTGTCGGGGTTCAGTTACAGGCCGTGTCAGGGTTCAGTTACTGACCATGTCAGGTTTCAGTTACACATCGTGTCGGGTTTCAGTTACACACCGTGTCAGGGTTCAGTTACACCCTGTGTCAGGGTTCAGTTACAGACCGTGTCAGGGTTCAGTTACACACCGTGTCGGGGTTCAGTTACAGACCGTGTCAGGGTTCAGTTACACACCGTGTCGGGGTTCAGTTACAGACTGTGTCGGGGTTCAGTTACACACCGTGTCGGGGTTCAGTTACAGACTGTGTCGGGGTTCAGTTACACACCGTGTCGGGGTTCAGTTACACACCGTGTCAGGGTTCAGTTACACACCGTGTCGGGGTTCAGTTACACACCGTGTCGGGGTTCAGTTACAGACCGTGTCGGTGTTCAGTTACAGACCGTGTTGGGTTTCAGTTACAGACCGTGTCGGGGTTCAGTTACAGATCGTGTCAGGGTTCAGTTCCACACCGTGTCAGGGTTCAGTGACAGACCGTGTCAGGGTTCAGTTACACACCGTGTCGGGGTTCAGTTACACACCGTGTCAGGGTTCAGTTACACACCGTATCAGGGTTCAGTTACAGACCGTGTCAGGGTTCAGATACGCACCGTGTCGTGGTTCAGTTACAGACAGTGTCAGTGTTCAGTTACAGATCGTGTCAGGGTTCAGTTACAGACCGTGTCAGGGTTCAGTTACAGACCGTGTCAGGGTTGAGTTACACACTGTGTCGGGGTTCAGTTACTCACCGTGTTGGGGTTCAGTTACACACCGTGTCAGGGTTCAGTTACACGCCGTGTCAGGGTTCAGTTACAGACCGTGTCAGGGTTCAGTTACAGACCGTGTCAGGGTTCAGTTACAGACTGTGTCAGGTTTCAGTTACAGACCGTGTCGGGGTTCAGTTAAAGACCGTGTCAGGGTTCAGTTACAGACCGTGTCAGTGTTCAGTTACAGACTGTGTCAGGGTTCAGTTAAAGACCGTGTCAGCGTTCAGTTACAGACCATGTCAGGGTTCAGTTACACACCATGTCGGGGTTCAGTTACACATCCTTTCAGGGTTCAGTTACAGACCGTGTCGGGGTTCAGTTACACACCGTGTCAGGGTTCAGTTACACACCCTGTCAGGGTTCAGTTACACATCGTGCCGGGGTTCAGTTGCACACCGTGTCGGGGTTCAGTTACACATCGTGTCGGGGTTCAGTTACAGACCGTGTCGGGGTTCAGTTACGCACCGTGTCAGGGTTCAGTTACAGACTGTGTCGGGGTTCAGTTACACACCGTGTCGGGGTTCAGTTACACACCGTGTCAAGGTTCAGTTACACACGGTGTCGGGGTTCAGTTACACACCGTGTCGGGGTTCAGTTACACACCGTGTCAGGGTTCAGTTACAGACTGTGTCGGGGTTCAGTTACACACCGTGTCGGGGTTCAGTTACACACCGTGTCAGGGTTCAGTTACACACCGTGTCGGGGTTCAGTTACACACCGTGTCGGGGTTGAGTTACAGACTGTGTTGGGGTTCAGTTACAGATTGTGTCGGGGTTCAGTTACAGGTCGTGTCGGGGTTCAGTTACACACCGTGTCGGGGTTCAGTTACAGACCGTGTCGGGGTTCAGTTACACACCATGCCGGGGTTCAGTTACAGACCGTGTCAGGGTTCAGTTAAGCACCATGTCGGGGTTCAGTTACACATCGTGTCAGGGTTCAGTGACAGACCGTGTCGGGGTTCAGTTACACACCATGCCGGGGTTCAGTTACAGACCGTGTCAGGGTTCAGTTAAGCACCATGTCGGGGTTCAGTTACACATCGTGTCAGGGTTCAGTGACAGACCGTGTCAGGGTTCAGTTACACACCGTGTCGGGGTTCAGTTACAGACCGTGTCAGTGTTCAGTTACAGACCGTGTCAGGGTTCAGTTACACATCGTGCCGGGGTTCAGTTACACACCGTGTCGGGGTTCAGTTACACACCGTGCCGGGGTTCAGTTACGCACCGTGTCAGGGTTCAGTTACAGACTGTGTCGGGGTTCAGTTACACACCGTGTCGGGGTTCAGTTACACACCGTGTCAGGGTTCAGTTACACACCGTGTCGGGGTTCAGTTACACACCGTGTCGGGGTTCAGTTACAGACCGTGTCGGGGTTCAGTTACACACCATGCCGGGGTTCAGTTGCAGACTGTGTCGGGGTTCAGTTACACACCGTGTCGGGGATCAGTTACAGACCGAGTCGGGGTTCAGTTACAAACCGTGTCGGGGTTCAGTTACACACCATGTCAGGGTTCAGTTACAAACCGTGTCGGAGTTCAGTTACAGACTGTGTCGGGGTTCAGTTACAGACCATGTCGGGGTTCAGTTACAGACCATGTCGGGGTTCAGTTACAGACCGTGTCGGGGTTCAGTTACACAAAGTGTCGGGGTTCAGTTACACACAGTGTCAGGGTTCAGTTACAGACCGTGTCGGGGTTCAGATACGGACCGTTTCGGGGTTCAGTTACAGGCCGTGTCAGGGTTCAGTTACTGACCATGTCAGGTTTCAGTTACACATCGTGTCGGGGTTCAGTTACACACCGTGTCAGGGTTCAGTTACACCCTGTGTCAGGGTTCAGTTACAGACCGTGTCAGGGTTCAGTTACACACCGTGTCGGGGTTCAGTTACATAGCGTGTCAGGGTTCAGTTACAGACCGTGTCGGGGTTCAGTTACAGACTGTGTCGGGGTTCAGTTACACACCGTGTCGGGGTTCAGTTACAGACTGTGTCGGGGTTCAGTTACACACCGTGTCGGGGTTCAGTTACACACCGTGTCAGGGTTCAGTTACACACCGTGTCGGGGTTCAGTTACACACCGTGTCGGGGTTCAGTTACAGACCGTGTCGGTGTTCAGTTACAGACCGTGTTGGGTTTCAGTTGCAGACCGTGTCGGCGTTCAGTTACAGACCGTTCCAGGGTTCAGTTACACACCGTGTCAGGGTTCAGTTACAGACCGTGTCGGGGTTCAGTTACAGACCGTGTCAGGGTTCAGTTACACACCGTGTCGGGGTTCAGTTACAGACCGTGTCAGGGTTCAGTTACACACCGTGTCAGGGTTCAGTGACAGACCGTGTCAGGGTTCAGTTACGCACCGTGTCGTGGTTCAGTTACAGACAGTGTCAGTGTTCAGTTACAGACCGTGTCAGGGTTCAGTTACAGACCGTGTCAGGGTTCAGTTACAGACCGTGTCAGGGTTCAGTTACACACCGTGTTGGGGTTCAGTTACACACCGTGTCAGGGTTCAGTTACACGCCGTGTCAGGGTTCAGTTACAGACCGTGTCAGGGTTCAGTTACAGACCGTGTCAGGGTTCAGTTACAGACTGTGTCAGGTTTCAGTTACAGACCGTGTCGGGGTTCAGTTAAAGACCGTGTCAGGGTTCAGTTACAGACCGTGTCAGGGTTCAGTTACAGACTGTGTCAGGGTTCAGTTAAAGACCGTGTCAGCGTTCAGTTACAGACCATGTCAGGGTTCAGTTACACACCATGTCAGGGTTCAGTGACAGACCGTGTCAGGGTTCAGTTACACACCGTGTCGGGGTTCAGTTACACACCGTGTCAGGGTTCAGTTACACACCGTATCAGGGTTCAGTTACAGACCGTGTCAGGGTTCAGTTACGCACCGTGTCGTGGTTCAGTTACAGACAGTGTCAGTGTTCAGTTACAGACCGTGTCAGGGTTCAGTTACAGACCGTGTCAGGGTTCAGTTACAGACCGTGTCAGGGTTCAGTTACACACTGTGTCGGGGTTCAGTTACAGACCGTGTCGGGGTTCAGTTACACACCGTGTCAGGGTTCAGTTACACGCCGTGTCAGGGTTCAGTTACAGACCGTGTCAGGGTTCAGTTACAGACCGTGTCAGGGTTCAGTTACAGACTGTGTCAGGTTTCAGTTACAGACCGTGTCGGGGTTCAGTTAAAGACCGTGTCAGGGTTCAGTTACAGACCGTGTCAGGGTTCAGTTACAGACTGTGTCAGGGTTCAGTTAAAGACCGTGTCAGCGTTCAGTTACAGACCATGTCAGGGTTCAGTTACACACCATGTCGGGGTTCAGTTACACATCCTTTCAGGGTTCAGTTACAGACCGTGTCGGGGTTTAGTTACACACCGTGTCGGGGTTCAGTTACACACCGTGTCAGGTTTCAGTTACACACCCTGTCAGGGTTCAGTTACACATCGTTCCGGGGTTCAGTTACACACCGTGTCAGGGTTCAGATACAGACTGTGTCGGGGTTCAGTTACACATCGTGTCAGGGTTCAGTTGCAGACCGTGTCTGGGTTCAGTTACACACCGTGTCAGGGTTCAGTTACAGACCGTGTCAGGGTTCAGTTACACACCATGTCGGGGTTCAGTTACACACCGTGTCAGGGTTCAGTTACACACCGTGTCAGGGTTCAGTTACACACCGTGTCAGGGTTCAGTTACAGACCGTGTCGGGGTACAGTTACAGACCGCATCGGGGTTCAGTTACACACCGTGCCAGGTTTCAGTTACAGACCATTTCAGGGTTCAGTTACAGACCGTGTCGGGGTTCAGTTACACACCGTGTCAGGGTTCAGTTACAGACCGTGTCGGGGTTCAGTTGCACACCGTGTCGGGGTTCAGTTACAGGCCGTGTCGGGGTTCAGTTACAGACTGTGTCAGGGTTCAGTTACAGACTGTGTCAGGGTTCAGTTACACACCGTGTCAGGGTTCAGTTACAGACCGTGTAAGGATAAAATAGCGGAGCACTTGACAAATGGGGAAAGGATCGGACAGAGTCAACATGGATTTACAAAGGGTAAATCGTGTTTGACTAATCTGCTGGAATTTTTTGAGGAGGTAACTGGTAGAATAGATGGGGGAGAGCCAGTGGATGTGGTGTACCTTGACTTCCAGAAAGCCTTCGATAAGGTTCCACACAAAAGATTATCATGCAAAATTAAGGCTCATGGGATTGGGGGCAAAGTATTAACGTGGATAGAGAACTGGCTGGCGGATAGAAAACAGAGAGTTGGAATAAACGGCTCGTTTTCGGAGTGGCAGGCAGTGACCAGCGGGGTGCCGCAAGGATCTGTCCTGGGACCCCAGCTGTTCACAATATATATAAATGATCTGGATCAGGGAATTGGATGCAATATTTCCAAATTCGCTGACGACACTAAACTAGGAGGAGGGGTGGGCTCTGATGAGGATGTCAGGAGGCTACAGTGCGATTTGGACAGGTTGGGGGAATGGGCGGATACGTGGCAGATGCACTATAATGTGGATAAATGCGAGTTTATCCACTTTGGGGGTAAAAACAGGAGGGTAGATTATTATCTAAATGGCAATAGATTGGGAGATGGGGAAGTGCAGAGGGACCTGGGTGTTCTTGTGCACCAGTCACTGAAGGAGAGCATGCAGGTGCAACAGGCGATTAAGAAGGCAAATGGTATGTTGGCCTTCATATCAAGGGGGTTCGAGTATAGGAATAGGGATACCTTACTACAGCTGTACAAGGTGCTGGTGAGACCGCATCTGGAGTATTGTGTACAGTTTTGGTCGCCCCATCTGCGGAAGGATGTTCTTGCCATGGAAAGAGTGCAACGGCGATTCACCAGGCTGATACCTGGAATGGCGGGAATGACCTACGAAGAGAGATTAAATAGTTTGGGCTTGTACTCACTGGAGTTTAGAAGATTGAGAGGGGATCTCATCGAAACATATAAAATTATGGCAGGCCTGGACAGGCTGAATTCAGAGAGAATGTTTCCAATGGCCGGGGAGCACAGAACCAGGGGCCACAGTCTAAAAATAGCGGGCAAATCATTTAAAACAGAGATGAGGAAGAATTTCTTCACTCAAAGAGTGGTGAGCCTGTGGAATTCCCTGCCACAGAGGGCTGTGAAGGCTAATTCAATAAATATTTTCAAGAGAGAATTGGATATATTTCTGAAGGCTAAGGGGATTAAGGGTTACGGAGAAAAGGCGGGGACGGGGTACTGAACTGGTAAGATCAGCTATGATCTCAGAGGAAGATCAGCCATGATCTCATTGAATGGCGGAGCAGGCTCGAAGGGCCGAATGGCCTACTCCTGTTCCTATCTCTGTGTATCTATGTATGTCGGGGTTCAGTTACACATCGTGTCAGGTTTCAGTTACACACCGTGTCGGGGTTCAGTTACACACCGTGTCGGGGTTCAGTTACACACCGTGTCAGGGTTCAGTTACACACCGTGTCAGGGTGCAGTTACAGACTGTGTCAGGGTTCAGTTACAGAACGTGTCAGGGTTCAGTTACAGACCGTGTCGGGGTTCAGTTACACACCGTGTCAGGGTTCAGTTACAGACTGTGTCGGGGTTCAGTTACACACCGTGTCGGGGTTCAGTTACACACCGTGTCAGGGTTCAGTTACACACCGTGTCGGGGTTCAGTTACACACCGTGTCGGTGTTGAGTTACAGACTGTGTTGGGGTTCAGTTACAGACTGTGTCGGGGTTCAGTTACAGGTCGTGTCGGGGTTCAGTTACACACCGTGTCGGGGTTCAGTTACACACCGTGTCGGGGTTCAGTTACACACCGTGTCAGGGTTCAGTTACACACCGTGTCAGGGTGCAGTTACAGACTGTGTCGGGGTTCAGTTACACACCGTGTCAGGGTTCAGTTACAGACTGTGTCGGGGTTCAGTTACACACCGTGTCGGGGTTCAGTTACACACCGTGTCAGGGTTCAGTTACACACCGTGTCAGGGTGCAGTTACAGACTGTGTCAGGGTTCAGTTACAGAACGTGTCAGGGTTCAGTTACAGACCGTGTCGGGGTTCAGTTACACACCGTGTCAGGGTTCAGTTACAGACTGTGTCGGGGTTCAGTTACACACCGTGTCGGGGTTCAGTTACACACCGTGTCAGGGTTCAGTTACACACCGTGTCGGGGTTCAGTTACACACCGTGTCGGTGTTGAGTTACAGACTGTGTTGGGGTTCAGTTACAGACTGTGTCGGGGTTCAGTTACAGGTCGTGTCGGGGTTCAGTTACACACCGTGTCGGGGTTCAGTTACACACCGTGTCGGGGTTCAGTTACACACCGTGTCAGGGTTCAGTTACACACCGTGTCAGGGTGCAGTTACAGACTGTGTCGGGGTTCAGTTACACACCGTGTCAGGGTTCAGTTACAGACTGTGTCGGGGTTCAGTTACACACCGTGTCGGGGTTCAGTTACACACCGTGTCGGGGTTCAGTTACACACCGTGTCGGGGTTGAGTTACAGACTGTGTCGGGGTTCAGTTACAGGTCGTGTCGGGGTTCAGTTACACACCGTGTCGGGGTTCAGTTACAGACTGTGTCGGGGTTCAGTTACACACCGTGTCGGGGTTCAGTTACAGACTGTGTCGGGGTTCAGTTACAGACCGTGTCGGGGTTCAGTTACACACTATGCCGGGGTTCAGTTACTCACCGTGTTGGGGTTCAGTTACACACCGTGTCAGGGTTCAGTTACACGCCGTGTCAGGGTTCAGTTACAGACCGTGTCAGGGTTCAGTTACAGACCGTGTCAGGGTTCAGTTACAGACCGTGTCAGGGTGCAGTTACAGACTGTGTCAGGTTTCAGTTACAGACCGTGTCGGGGTTCAGTTACACACCGTGTCAGGGTTCAGTTACACACCGTGTCGGGGATCAGTTACAGACCGTGTCGGGGTTCAGTTACAAACCGTGTCGGGGTTCAGTTACACACCATGTCAGGGTTCAGTTACAAACCGTGTCGGAGTTCAGTTACGGACTGTGTCGGGGTTCAGTTACACAAAGTGTCGGGGTTTAGTTACACACAGTGTCAGGGTTCAGTTACAGACCGTGTCGGTGTTCAGTTACGGACCGTGTCGGGGTTCAGTTACAGGCCGTGTCAGGGTTCAGTTACTGACCATGTCAGGTTTCAGTTACACATCGTGTCGGGGTTCAGTTACACACCGTGTCAGGGTTCAGTTACACCCTGTGTCAGGGTTCAGTTACAGACCGTGTCAGGGTTCAGTTACACACCGTGTCGGGGTTCAGTTACAGACCGTGTCGGGGTTCAGTTACACACCGTGTCGGGGTTCAGTTACAGACTGTGTCGGGGTTCAGTTACACACCGTGTCGGGGTTCAGTTACAGACTGTGTCGGGGTTCAGTTACACACCGTGTCGGGGTTCAGTTACACACCGTGTCAGGGTTCAGTTACACACCGTGTCGGGGTTCAGTTACACACCGTGTCGGGGTTCAGTTACAGACCGTGTCGGTGTTCAGTTACAGACCGTGTTGGGTTTCAGTTACAGACCGTGTCGGCGTTCAGTTACAGACCGTTCCAGGGTTCAGTTACACACCGTGTCAGGGTTCAGTTACAGACCGTGTCGGGGTTCAGTTACAGACCGTGTCGGGGTTCAGTTACACACCGTGTCAGGGTTCAGTTACACACCGTGTCAGGGTTCAGTTACACACCGTGTCGGGGTTCAGTTACAGACCGTGTCAGGGTTCAGTTCCACACCGTGTCAGGGTTCAGTGACAGACCGTGTCAGGGTTCAGTTACACACCGTGTCGGGGTTCAGTTACACACCGTGTCAGGGTTCAGTTACACACCGTATCAGGGTTCAGTTACAGACCGTGTCAGGGTTCAGATACGCACCGTGTCGTGGTTCAGTTACAGACAGTGTCAGTGTTCAGTTACAGACCGTGTCAGGGTTCAGTTACAGACCGTGTCAGGGTTCAGTTACAGACCGTGTCAGGGTTGAGTTACACACTGTGTCGGGGTTCAGTTACTCACCGTGTTGGGGTTCAGTTACACACCGTGTCAGGGTTCAGTTACACGCCGTGTCAGGGTTCAGTTACAGACCGTGTCAGGGTTCAGTTACAGACCGTGTCAGGGTTCAGTTACAGACCGTGTCAGGGTGCAGTTACAGACCGTGTCAGGTTTCAGTTACAGACCGTGTCGGGGTTCAGTTAAAGACCGTGTCAGGGTTCAGTTACAGACCGTGTCAGTGTTCAGTTACAGACTGTGTCAGGGTTCAGTTAAAGACCGTGTCAGCGTTCAGTTACAGACCATGTCAGGGTTCAGTTACACACCATGTCGGGGTTCAGTTACACATCCTTTCAGGGTTCAGTTACAGACCGTGTCGGGGTTCAGTTACACACTGTGTCGGGGTTCAGTTACACACCGTGTCAGGGTTCAGTTACACACCCTGTCAGGGTTCAGTTACACAGCGTGCCGGGGTTCAGTTGCACACCGTGTCGGGGTTCAGTTACACATCGTGTCGGGGTTCAGTTACAGACCGTGTCGGGGTTCAGTTACGCACCGTGTCGGGGTTCAGTTACGCACCGTGTCAGGGTTCAGTTACAGACTGTGTCGGGGTTCAGTTACACACCGTGTCGGGGTTCAGTTACACACCGTGTCAAGGTTCAGTTACACACGGTGTCGGGGTTCAGTTACACACCGTGTCGGGGTTCAGTTACACACCGTGTCAGGGTTCAGTTACAGACTGTGTCGGGGTTCAGTTACACACCGTGTCGGGGTTCAGTTACACACCGTGTCAGGGTTCAGTTACACACCGTGTCGGGGTTCAGTTACACACCGTGTCGGGGTTGAGTTACAGACTGTGTTGGGGTTCAGTTACAGACTGTGTCGGGGTTCAGTTACAGGTCGTGTCGGGGTTCAGTTACACACCGTGTCGGGGTTCAGTTACAGACCGTGTCAGGGTTCAGTTAAGCACCATGTCGGGGTTCAGTTACACATCGTGTCAGGGTTCAGTGACAGACCGTGTCGGGGTTCAGTTACACACCGTGTCGTGGTTCAGTCACACACCGTGTCAGGGTTCAGTTACACACCGTGTCGGGGTTCAGTTACAGACCGTGTCAGTGTTCAGTTACAGACCGTGTCAGGGTTCAGTTACACATCGTGCCGGGGTTCAGTTACACACCGTGTCGGGGTTCAGTTACACACCGTGCCGGGGTTCAGTTACGCACCGTGTCAGGGTTCAGTTACAGACTGTGTCGGGGTTCAGTTACACACCGTGTCGGGGTTCAGTTACACACCGTGTCAGGGTTCAGTTACACACCGTGTCGGGGTTCAGTTACACACCGTGTCGGGGTTCAGTTACACACCGTGTCGGGGTTCAGTTACAGACCGTGTCGGCGTTCAGTTACAGACCGTGTCGGGGTTCAGTTACACACCATGCCGGGGTTCAGTTGCAGACTGTGTCGGGGTTCAGTTACACACCGTGTCGGGGATCAGTTACAGACCGAGTCGGGGTTCAGTTACAAACCGTGTCAGGGTTCAGTTACACACCGTGTCAAGGTTCAGTTACACACGGTGTCGGGGTTCAGTTACACACCATGCCGGGGTTCAGTTACAGGCCGTGTCAGGGTTCAGTTACTGACCATGTCAGGTTTCAGTTACACATCGTGTCGGGGTTCAGTTACACACCGTGTCAGGGTTCAGTTACACCCTGTGTCAGGGTTCAGTTACAGACCGTGTCAGGGTTCAGTTACACACCGTGTCGGGGTTCAGTTACATAGCGTGTCAGGGTTCAGTTACACACCGTGTCGGGGTTCAGTTACAGACTGTGTCGGGGTTCAGTTACACACCGTGTCAGGGTTCAGTTACAAACCGTGTCAGGGTTCAGTTACAGACCGTGTCAGGGTTCAGTTACAGACTGTGTCAGGTTTCAGTTACAGACCGTGTCGGGGTTCAGTTAAAGACCGTGTCAGGGTTCAGTTACAGACCGTGTCAGGGTTCAGTTACAGACTGTGTCAGGGTTCAGTTAAAGACCGTGTCAGCGTTCAGTTACAGACCATGTCAGGGTTCAGTGACAGACCGTGTCAGGGTTCAGTTACACACCGTGTCGGGGTTCAGTTACACACCGTGTCAGGGTTCAGTTACACACCGTATCAGGGTTCAGTTACAGACCGTGTCAGGGTTCAGTTACGCACCGTGTCGTGGTTCAGTTACAGACAGTGTCAGTGTTCAGTTACAGACCGTGTCAGGGTTCAGTTACAGACCGTGTCAGGGTTCAGTTACAGACCGTGTCAGGGTTCAGTTACACACTGTGTCGGGGTTCAGTTACTCACCGTGTTGGGGTTCAGTTACACACCGTGTCAGGGTTCAGTTACACGCCGTGTCAGGGTTCAGTTACAGACCGTGTCAGGGTTCAGTTACAGACCGTGTCAGGGTTCAGTTACAGACTGTGTCAGGTTTCAGTTACAGACCGTGTCGGGGTTCAGTTAAAGACCGTGTCAGGGTTCAGTTACAGACCGTGTCAGGGTTCAGTTACAGACTGTGTCAGGGTTCAGTTAAAGACCGTGTCAGCGTTCAGTTACAGACCATGTCAGGGTTCAGTTACACACCATGTCGGGGTTCAGTTACACATCCTTTCAGGGTTCAGTTACAGACCGTGTCGGGGTTCAGTTACACACCGTGTCGGGGTTCAGTTACACACCGTGTCAGGTTTCAGTTACACACCCTGTCAGGGTTCAGTTACACATCGTGCCGGGGTTCAGTTGCACACCGTGTCGGGGTTCAGTTACACATCGTGTCGGGGTTCAGTTACAGACCGTGTCGGGGTTCAGTTACGCACCGTGTCAGGGTTCAGTTACAGACTGTGTCGGGGTTCAGTTACACACCGTGTCGGGGTTCAGTTACACACCGTGTCAAGGTTCAGTTACACACCGTGTCGGGGTTCAGTTACACACCGTGTCGGGGTTCAGTTACAGACCGTGTCGGGGTTCAGTTGCAGACCGTGTTGGGTTTCAGTTACAGACCGTGTCGGGGTTTAGTTACAGACCGTGCCAGGGTTTAGTTACACACCGTGTCAGGGTTCAGTTACAGACCGTGTCGGGGTTCAGTTACAGACCGTGTCGGGGTTCAGTTACACACCGTATCAGGGTTCAGTTACACACCGTGTCAGGGTTCAGTTACACACCGTGTCGGGGTTCAGTTACAGACCGTGTCAGGGTTCAGTTACACACCGTGTCAGGGTTCAGTGACAGACCGTGTCAGGGTTCAGTTACACACCGTGTCGGGGTTCAGTTACACACCGTCTAAGGGTTCAGTTACACACGGTGTCAGTGTTCAGTTACAGACCGTGTCAGGGTTCAGTTACGCACCGTGTCGTGGTTCAGTTACAGACCGTGTCAGGTTTCAGTTACTGACCGTGTCAGGGTTCAGTTACAGACCGTGTCAGGGTTCAGTTACAGACTGTGTCAGGGTTCAGTTACACACCGTGTCAGGGATCAGTTACACACCGTGTTGGTGTTCAGTTACACACCGTGTCAGGGTTCAGTTACACACCGTGTCAGGGTTCAGTTACAGACCGTGTCAGGGTTCAGTTACAGACCGTGTCAGGGTTCAGTTACAGACCGCGTCAGGTTTCAGTTACAGACCGTGTCGGGGTTCAGTTAAAGACCGTGTGAGGGTTCAGTTAGAGACCGCGTGAGGGTTCAGTTACAGACTGTGTCAGGGTTCAGTTACACATCGTGTCAGGGTTGAGTTACAGACCATGTCAGGGTTCAGTTACACACCGTGTCGGGGTTCAGTTACAGACTGTGTTGGGTTTCAGTTACAGACCGTGTCAGGGTTCAGTTACACACCATGTCAGGGTTCAGTTACACACCGTGTCGGGGTTCAGTTACAGACCGTGTCGGGGTTCAGTTACAGACCGTGTCAGTGTTCAGTTACACACCGTGCCAGGGTTCAGTTACAGACCATGTCGGGGTCCAGTTGCAGACCGTGTCAGGGTCCAGTTACACACCGTGTCAGGGTTCAGTTACACACCGTGTCAGTGTTCATTTACAGACCTTGTCGGAGTTCAGTTACAGACCGTGTCGGGATTCTGTTACACACCGTGCCAGGGTTCAGTTACAGACCGTGTCAGGGTTCAGTTACAGACCGTGTCGGGGTTCAGTTACAGACCGTGTCGGGGTTCAGTTGCACACCGTGTCGGGGTTCAGTTACAGGCCGTGTCGGGGTTCAGTTACAGACCGTGTCAGGGTTCAGTTACAGACCGTGTCAGGGTTCAGTTACACGCCGTGTCAGGGTTCAGTTACAGACCGTGTCAGGGTTCAGTTACAGACCGTGTCAGGGTTCAGTTACAGACCGTGTCAGGGTGCAGTTACAGACCGTGTCAGGTTTCAGTTACAGACCGTGTCGGGGTTCAGTTAAAGACCGTGTCAGGGTTCAGTTACAGACCGTGTCAGTGTTCAGTTACAGACTGTGTCAGGGTTCAGTTAAAGACCGTGTCAGCGTTCAGTTACAGACCATGTCAGGGTTCAGTTACACACCATGTCGGGGTTCAGTTACACATCCTTTCAGGGTTCAGTTACAGACCGTGTCGGGGTTCAGTTACACACTGTGTCGGGGTTCAGTTACACACCGTGTCAGGGTTCAGTTACACACCCTGTCAGGGTTCAGTTACACACCGTGTCGGGGTTCAGTTACACATCGTGTCGGGGTTCAGTTACAGACCGTGTCGGGGTTCAGTTACGCACCGTGTCGGGGTTCAGTTACGCACCGTGTCAGGGTTCAGTTACAGACTGTGTCGGGGTTCAGTTACACACCGTGTCGGGGTTCAGTTACACACCGTGTCAAGGTTCAGTTACACACGGTGTCGGGGTTCAGTTACACACCGTGTCGGGGTTCAGTTACACACCGTGTCAGGGTTCAGTTACAGACTGTGTCGGGGTTCAGTTACACACCGTGTCGGGGTTCAGTTACACACCGTGTCAGGGTTCAGTTACACACCGTGTCGGGGTTCAGTTACACACCGTGTCGGGGTTGAGTTACAGACTGTGTTGGGGTTCAGTTACAGACTGTGTCGGGGTTCAGTTACAGGTCGTGTCGGGGTTCAGTTACACACCGTGTCGGGGTTCAGTTACAGACCGTGTCAGGGTTCAGTTAAGCACCATGTCGGGGTTCAGTTACACATCGTGTCAGGGTTCAGTGACAGACCGTGTCGGGGTTCAGTTACACACCGTGTCGTGGTTCAGTCACACACCGTGTCAGGGTTCAGTTACACACCGTGTCGGGGTTCAGTTACAGACCGTGTCAGTGTTCAGTTACAGACCGTGTCAGGGTTCAGTTACACATCGTGCCGGGGTTCAGTTACACACCGTGTCGGGGTTCAGTTACACACCGTGCCGGGGTTCAGTTACGCACCGTGTCAGGGTTCAGTTACAGACTGTGTCGGGGTTCAGTTACACACCGTGTCGGGGTTCAGTTACACACCGTGTCAGGGTTCAGTTACACACCGTGTCGGGGTTCAGTTACACACCGTGTCGGGGTTCAGTTACACACCGTGTCGGGGTTCAGTTACAGACCGTGTCGGCGTTCAGTTACAGACCGTGTCGGGGTTCAGTTACACACCATGCCGGGGTTCAGTTGCAGACTGTGTCGGGGTTCAGTTACACACCGTGTCGGGGATCAGTTACAGACCGAGTCGGGGTTCAGTTACAAACCGTGTCAGGGTTCAGTTACACACCGTGTCAAGGTTCAGTTACACACGGTGTCGGGGTTCAGTTACACACCATGCCGGGGTTCAGTTACAGGCCGTGTCAGGGTTCAGTTACTGACCATGTCAGGTTTCAGTTACACATCGTGTCGGGGTTCAGTTACACACCGTGTCAGGGTTCAGTTACACACCGTGTCAGGGTTCAGTTACACCCTGTGTCAGGGTTCAGTTACAGACCGTGTCAGGGTTCAGTTACACACCGTGTCGGGGTTCAGTTACATAGCGTGTCAGGGTTCAGTTACACACCGTGTCGGGGTTCAGTTACAGACTGTGTCGGGGTTCAGTTACACACCGTGTCAGGGTTCAGTTACAAACCGTGTCAGGGTTCAGTTACAGACCGTGTCAGGGTTCAGTTACAGACTGTGTCAGGTTTCAGTTACAGACCGTGTCGGGGTTCAGTTAAAGACCGTGTCAGGGTTCAGTTACAGACCGTGTCAGGGTTCAGTTACAGACTGTGTCAGGGTTCAGTTAAAGACCGTGTCAGCGTTCAGTTACAGACCATGTCAGGGTTCAGTGACAGACCGTGTCAGGGTTCAGTTACACACCGTGTCGGGGTTCAGTTACACACCGTGTCAGGGTTCAGTTACACACCGTATCAGGGTTCAGTTACAGACCGTGTCAGGGTTCAGTTACGCACCGTGTCGTGGTTCAGTTACAGACAGTGTCAGTGTTCAGTTACAGACCGTGTCAGGGTTCAGTTACAGACCGTGTCAGGGTTCAGTTACAGACCGTGTCAGGGTTCAGTTACACACTGTGTCGGGGTTCAGTTACTCACCGTGTTGGGGTTCAGTTACACACCGTGTCAGGGTTCAGTTACACACCGTGTCAGGGTTCAGTTACACGCCGTGTCAGGTTTCAGTTACAGACCGTGTCGGGGTTCAGTTAAAGACCGTGTCAGGGTTCAGTTACAGACCGTGTCAGGGTTCAGTTACAGACTGTGTCAGGGTTCAGTTAAAGACCGTGTCAGCGTTCAGTTACAGACCATGTCAGGGTTCAGTTACACACCATGTCGGGGTTCAGTTACACATCCTTTCAGGGTTCAGTTACAGACCGTGTCGGGGTTCAGTTACACACCGTGTCGGGGTTCAGTTACACACCGTGTCAGGTTTCAGTTACACACCCTGTCAGGGTTCAGTTACACATCGTGCCGGGGTTCAGTTGCACACCGTGTCGGGGTTCAGTTACACATCGTGTCGGGGTTCAGTTACAGACCGTGTCGGGGTTCAGTTACGCACCGTGTCAGGGTTCAGTTACAGACTGTGTCGGGGTTCAGTTACACACCGTGTCGGGGTTCAGTTACACACCGTGTCAAGGTTCAGTTACACACCGTGTCGGGGTTCAGTTACACACCGTGTCGGGGTTCAGTTACAGACCGTGTCGGGGTTCAGTTGCAGACCGTGTTGGGTTTCAGTTACAGACCGTGTCGGGGTTTAGTTACAGACCGTGCCAGGGTTTAGTTACACACCGTGTCAGGGTTCAGTTACAGACCGTGTCGGGGTTCAGTTACAGACCGTGTCGGGGTTCAGTTACACACCGTATCAGGGTTCAGTTACACACCGTGTCAGGGTTCAGTTACACACCGTGTCGGGGTTCAGTTACAGACCGTGTCAGGGTTCAGTTACACACCGTGTCAGTGTTCAGTTACAGACCGTGTCAGGGTTCAGTTACGCACCGTGTCGTGGTTCAGTTACAGACCGTGTCAGGTTTCAGTTACTGACCGTGTCAGGGTTCAGTTACAGACCGTGTCAGGGTTCAGTTACAGACTGTGTCAGGGTTCAGTTACACACCGTGTCAGGGATCAGTTACACACCGTGTTGGTGTTCAGTTACACACCGTGTCAGGGTTCAGTTACACACCGTGTCAGGGTTCAGTTACAGACCGTGTCAGGGTTCAGTTACAGACCGTGTCAGGGTTCAGTTACAGACCGCGTCAGGTTTCAGTTACAGACCGTGTCGGGGTTCAGTTAAAGACCGTGTGAGGGTTCAGTTAGAGACCGCGTGAGGGTTCAGTTACAGACTGTGTCAGGGTTCAGTTACACATCGTGTCAGGGTTGAGTTACAGACCATGTCAGGGTTCAGTTACACACCGTGTCGGGGTTCAGTTACAGACTGTGTTGGGTTTCAGTTACAGACCGTGTCAGGGTTCAGTTACACACCATGTCAGGGTTCAGTTACACACCGTGTCGGGGTTCAGTTACAGACCGTGTCGGGGTTCAGTTACAGACCGTGTCAGTGTTCAGTTACACACCGTGCCAGGGTTCAGTTACAGACCATGTCGGGGTCCAGTTGCAGACCGTGTCAGGGTCCAGTTACACACCGTGTCAGGGTTCAGTTACACACCGTGTCAGTGTTCATTTACAGACCTTGTCGGAGTTCAGTTACAGACCGTGTCGGGATTCTGTTACACACCGTGCCAGGGTTCAGTTACAGACCGTGTCAGGGTTCAGTTACAGACCGTGTCGGGGTTCAGTTACAGACCGTGTCGGGGTTCAGTTGCACACCGTGTCGGGGTTCAGTTACAGGCCGTGTCGGGGTTCAGTTACAGACCGTGTCAGGGTTCAGTTACAGACCGTGTCAGGGTTCAGTTACACACCGTGTCAGGGTTCAGTTACAGACTGTGTAAGGATAAAATAGCGGAGCACTTGACAAATGGGGAAAGGATCGGACAGAGTCAACATGGATTTACAAAGGGTAAATCGTGTTTGACTAATCTGCTGGAATTTTTTGAGGAGGTAACTGGTAGAATAGATGGGGGAGAGCCAGTGGATGTGGTGTACCTTGACTTCCAGAAAGCCTTCGATAAGGTTCCACACAAAAGATTATCATGCAAAATTAAGGCTCATGGGATTGGGGGCAAAGTATTAACGTGGATAGAGAACTGGCTGGCGGATAGAAAACAGAGAGTTGGAATAAACGGCTCGTTTTCGGAGTGGCAGGCAGTGACCAGCGGGGTGCCGCAAGGATCTGTCCTGGGACCCCAGCTGTTCACAATATATATAAATGATCTGGATCAGGGAATTGGATGCAATATTTCCAAATTCGCTGACGACACTAAACTAGGAGGAGGGGTGGGCTCTGATGAGGATGTCAGGAGGCTACAGTGCGATTTGGACAGGTTGGGGGAATGGGCGGATACGTGGCAGATGCACTATAATGTGGATAAATGCGAGTTTATCCACTTTGGGGGTAAAAACAGGAGGGTAGATTATTATCTAAATGGCAATAGATTGGGAGATGGGGAAGTGCAGAGGGACCTGGGTGTTCTTGTGCACCAGTCACTGAAGGAGAGCATGCAGGTGCAACAGGCGATTAAGAAGGCAAATGGTATGTTGGCCTTCATATCAAGGGGGTTCGAGTATAGGAATAGGGATACCTTACTACAGCTGTACAAGGTGCTGGTGAGACCGCATCTGGAGTATTGTGTACAGTTTTGGTCGCCCCATCTGCGGAAGGATGTTCTTGCCATGGAAAGAGTGCAACGGCGATTCACCAGGCTGATACCTGGAATGGCGGGAATGACCTACGAAGAGAGATTAAATAGTTTGGGCTTGTACTCACTGGAGTTTAGAAGATTGAGAGGGGATCTCATCGAAACATATAAAATTATGGCAGGCCTGGACAGGCTGAATTCAGAGAGAATGTTTCCAATGGCCGGGGAGCACAGAACCAGGGGCCACAGTCTAAAAATAGCGGGCAAATCATTTAAAACAGAGATGAGGAAGAATTTCTTCACTCAAAGAGTGGTGAGCCTGTGGAATTCCCTGCCACAGAGGGCTGTGAAGGCTAATTCAATAAATATTTTCAAGAGAGAATTGGATATATTTCTGAAGGCTAAGGGGATTAAGGGTTACGGAGAAAAGGCGGGGACGGGGTACTGAACTGGTAAGATCAGCTATGATCTCAGAGGAAGATCAGCCATGATCTCATTGAATGGCGGAGCAGGCTCGAAGGGCCGAATGGCCTACTCCTGTTCCTATCTCTGTGTATCTATGTATGTCGGGGTTCAGTTACACATCGTGTCAGGTTTCAGTAACAGACCGTGTCGGGGTTCAGTTACACACGGTGTCGGGGTTCAGTTACACACCGTGTCAGGGTTCAGTTACACACCGTGTCAGGGTGCAGTTACAGACTGTGTCAGGGTTCAGTTACAGAACGTGTCAGGGTTCAGTTACAGACCGTGTCGGGGTTCAGTTACACACCGTGTCAGGGTTCAGTTACAGACTGTGTCGGGGTTCAGTGACACACCGTGTCGGGGTTCAGTTACACACCGTGTCAGGGTTCAGTTACACACCGTGTCGGGGTTCAGTTACACACCGTGTCGGTGTTGAGTTACAGACTGTGTTGGGGTTCAGTTACAGACTGTGTCGGGGTTCAGTTACAGGTCGTGTCGGGGTTCAGTTACACACCGTGTCGGGGTTCAGTTACACACCGTGTCGGGGTTCAGTTACACACCGTGTCAGGGTTCAGTTACACACCGTGTCAGGGTGCAGTTACAGACTGTGTCAGGGTTCAGTTACAGACCGTGTCAGGGTTCAGTTACACACCGTGCCGGGGTTCAGTTACACACCGTGTCGGGGTTCAGTTACACAACGTGTCCAGGTTCAGTTACACACCGTGTCGGGGTTCAGTTACACACCGTGTCAGGGTTCAGTTACAGACTGTGTCGGGGTTCAGTTACACACCGTGTCGGGGTTCAGTTACACACCGTGTCAGGGTTCAGTTACACACCGTGTCGGGGTTGAGTTACAGACTGTGTTGGGGTTCAGTTACAGACTGTGTCGGGGTTCAGTTACAGGTCGTGTCGGGGTTCAGTTACACACCGTGTCGGGGTTCAGTTACAGACTGTGTCGGGGTTCAGTTACACACCGTGTCGGGGTTCAGTTACAGACTGTGTCGGGGTTCAGTTACAGACCGTGTCGGGGTTCAGTTACACACTATGCCGGGGTTCAGTTACAGACCGTGTCAGGGTTCAGTTAAGCACCATGTCGGGGTTCAGTTACACATCGTGTCAGGGTTCAGTTACAGACCGTGTCGGGGTTCAGTTACACACCGTGTCGTGGTTCAGTCACACACCGTGTCAGGGTTCAGTTACACACCGTGTCGGGGTTCAGTTACAGACCGTGTCAGTGTTCAGTTACAGACCGTGTCAGGGTTCAGTTACACATCGTGCCGGTGTTCAGTTACACACCGTGTCGGGGTTCAGTTACACACCGTGCCGGGGTTCAGTTACGCACCGTGTCAGGGTTCAGTTACAGACTGTTTTGGGGTTCAGTTACACACCGTGTCGGGGTTCAGTTACACACCGTGTCAGGGTTCAGTTACACACCGTGTCGGGGATCAGTTACAGACCGTGTCGGGGTTCAGTTACAAACCGTGTCGGGGTTCAGTTACACACCATGTCAGGGTTCAGTTACAAACCGTGTCGGAGTTCAGTTACGGACTGTGTCGGGGTTCAGTTACAGACCATGTCGGGGTTCAGTTACAGACCGTGTCGGGGTTCAGTTACACAAAGTGTCGGGGTTTAGTTACACACAGTGTCAGGGTTCAGTTACAGACCGTGTCAGTGTTCAGTTACGGACCGTGTCGGGGTTCAGTTACAGGCCGTGTCAGGGTTCAGTTACTGACCATGTCAGGTTTCAGTTACACATCGTGTCGGGGTTCAGTTACACACCGTGTCAGGGTTCAGTTACACCCTGTGTCAGGGTTCAGTTACAGACCGTGTCAGGGTTCAGTTACACACCGTGTCGGGGTTCAGTTACAGACCGTGTCAGGGTTCAGTTACACACCGTGTCGGGGTTCAGTTACAGACTGTGTCGGGGTTCAGTTACACACCGTGTCGGGGTTCAGTTACAGACTGTGTCGGGGTTCAGTTACACACCGTGTCGGGGTTCAGTTACACACCGTGTCAGGGTTCAGTTACACACCGTGTCGGGGTTCAGTTACACACCGTGTCGGGGTTCAGTTACAGACCGTGTTGGGTTTCAGTTACAGACCGTGTCGGCGTTCAGTTACAGACCGTTCCAGGGTTCAGTTACACACCGTGTCAGGGTTCAGTTACAGACCGTGTCGGGGTTCAGTTACAGACCATGTCGGGGTTCAGTTACACACCGTGCCGGGGTTCAGTTACGCACCGTGTCAGGGTTCAGTTACAGACTGTTTTGGGGTTCAGTTACACACCGTGTCGGGGTTCAGTTACACACCGTGTCAGGGTTCAGTTACACACCGTGTCGGGGATCAGTTACAGACCGTGTCGGGGTTCAGTTACAAACCGTGTCGGGGTTCAGTTACACACCATGTCAGGGTTCAGTTACAAACCGTGTCGGAGTTCAGTTACGGACTGTGTCGGGGTTCAGTTACAGACCATGTCGGGGTTCAGTTACAGACCGTGTCGGGGTTCAGTTACACAAAGTGTCGGGGTTTAGTTACACACAGTGTCAGGGTTCAGTTACAGACCGTGTCGGTGTTCAGTTACGGACCGTGTCGGGGTTCAGTTACAGGCCGTGTCAGGGTTCAGTTACTGACCATGTCAGGTTTCAGTTACACATCGTGTCGGGGTTCAGTTACACACCGTGTCAGGGTTCAGTTACACCCTGTGTCAGGGTTCAGTTACAGACCGTGTCAGGGTTCAGTTACACACCGTGTCGGGGTTCAGTTACAGACCGTGTCAGGGTTCAGTTACACACCGTGTCGGGGTTCAGTTACAGACTGTGTCGGGGTTCAGTTACACACCGTGTCGGGGTTCAGTTACAGACTGTGTCGGGGTTCAGTTACACACCGTGTCGGGGTTCAGTTACACACCGTGTCAGGGTTCAGTTACACACCGTGTCGGGGTTCAGTTACACACCGTGTCGGGGTTCAGTTACAGACCGTGTTGGGTTTCAGTTACAGACCGTGTCGGCGTTCAGTTACAGACCGTTCCAGGGTTCAGTTACACACCGTGTCAGGGTTCAGTTACAGACCGTGTCGGGGTTCAGTTACAGACCATGTCGGGGTTCAGTTACACACCGTGTCAGGGTTCAGTTACACACCGTGTCAGGGTTCAGTTACACACCGTGTCGGGGTTCAGTTACAGACCGTGTCAGGGTTCAGTTCCACACCGTGTCAGGGTTCAGTGACAGACCGTGTCAGGGTTCAGTTACACACCGTGTCGGGGTTCAGTTACACACCGTGTCAGGGTTCAGTTACACACCGTATCAGGGTTCAGTTACAGACCGTGTCAGGGTTCAGATACGCACCGTGTCGTGGTTCAGTTACAGACAGTGTCAGTGTTCAGTTACAGACCGTGTCAGGGTTCAGTTACAGACCGTGTCAGGGTTCAGTTACAGACCGTGTCAGGGTTGAGTTACACACTGTGTCGGGGTTCAGTTACTCACCGTGTTGGGGTTCAGTTACACACCGTGTCAGGGTTCAGTTACACGCCGTGTCAGGGTTCAGTTACAGACCGTGTCAGGGTTCAGTTACAGACCGTGTCAGGGTGCAGTTACAGACTGTGTCAGGTTTCAGTTGCAGACCGTGTCGGGGTTCAGTTAAAGACCGTGTCAGGGTTCAGTTACAGACCGTGTCAGTGTTCAGTTACAGACTGTGTCAGGGTTCAGTTACAGACCGTGTCAGTGTTCAGTTACAGACCATGTCAGGGTTCAGTTACACACCATGTCGGGGTTCAGTTACACATCCTTTCAGGGTTCAGTTACAGACCGTGTCGGGGTTCAGTTACACACTGTGTCGGGGTTCAGTTACACACCGTGTCAGGGTTCAGTTACACACCCTGTCAGGGTTCAGTTACACATCGTGCCGGGGTTCAGTTGCACACCGTGTCGGGGTTCAGTTACACATCGTGTCGGGGTTCAGTTACAGACCGTGTCGGGGTTCAGTTACGCACCGTGTCAGGGTTCAGTTACAGACTGTGTCGGGGTTCAGTTACACACCGTGTCGGGGTTCAGTTACACACCGTGTCAAGGTTCAGTTACACACGGTGTCGGGGTTCAGTTACACACCGTGTCGGGGTTCAGTTACACACCGTGTCAGGGTTCAGTTACAGACTGTGTCGGGGTTCAGTTACACACCGTGTCAGGGTTCAGTTACACACCGTGTCGGGGTTCAGTTACACACCGTGTCGGGGTTGAGTTACAGACTGTGTTGGGGTTCAGTTACAGACTGTGTCGGGGTTCAGTTACAGGTCGTGTCGGGGTTCAGTTACACACCGTGTCGGGGTTCAGTTACAGACCGTGTCGGGGTTCAGTTACACACCATGCCGGGGTTCAGTTACAGACCGTGTCAGGGTTCAGTTAAGCACCATGTCGGGGTTCAGTTACACATCGTGTCAGGGTTCAGTGACAGACCGTGTCGGGGTTCAGTTACACACCGTGTCGTGGTTCAGTCACACACCGTGTCAGGGTTCAGTTACACACCGTGTCGGGGTTCAGTTACAGACCGTGTCAGTGTTCAGTTACAGACCGTGTCAGGGTTCAGTTACACATCGTGCCGGGGTTCAGTTACACACCGTGTCGGGGTTCAGTTACACACCGTGCCGGGGTTCAGTTACGCACCGTGTCAGGGTTCAGTTACAGACTGTGTCGGGGTTCAGTTACACACCGTGTCGGGGTTCAGTTACACACCGTGTCAGGGTTCAGTTACACACCGTGTCGGGGTTCAGTTACACACCGTGTCGGGGTTCAGTTACAGACCGTGTCGGCGTTCAGTTACAGACCGTGTCGGGGTTCAGTTACACACCATGCCGGGGTTCAGTTGCAGACTGTGTCGGGGTTCAGTTACACACCGTGTCGGGGATCAGTTACAGACCGAGTCGGTGTTCAGTTACAAACCGTGTCGGGGTTCAGTTACACACCATGTCAGGGTTCAGTTACAAACCGTGTCGGAGTTCAGTTACAGACTGTGTCGGGGTTCAGTTACAGACCATGTCGGGGTTCAGTTACAGACCGTGTCGGGGTTCAGTTACACAAAGTGTCGGGGTTCAGTTACACACAGTGTCAGGGTTCAGTTACAGACCGTGTCGGGGTTCAGATACGGACCGTTTCGGGGTTCAGTTACAGGCCGTGTCAGGGTTCAGTTACTGACCATGTCAGGTTTCAGTTACACATCGTGTCGGGGTTCAGTTACACACCGTGTCAGGGTTCAGTTACACCCTGTGTCAGGGTTCAGTTACAGACCGTGTCAGGGTTCAGTTACACACCGTGTCGGGTTTCAGTTTCATAGCGTGTCAGGGTTCAGTTACACACCGTGTCGGGGTTCAGTTACAGACTGTGTCGGGGTTCAGTTACACACCGTGTCGGGGTTCAGTTACAGACTGTGTCAGGGTTCAGTTACACACCGTGTCGGGGTTCAGTTACAGACCGTGTTGGGTTTCAGTTACAGACCGTGTCGGCGTTCAGTTACAGACCGTTCCAGCGTTCAGTTACACACCGTGTCAGGGTTCAGTTACAGACCGTGTCGGGGTTCAGTTACACACCGTGTCAGGGTTCAGTTACACACCGTGTCGGGGTTCAGTTACAGACCGTGTCAGGGTTCAGTTACACACCGTGTCAGGGTTCAGTTACACACCGTGTCAGGGTTCAGTTACACACCGTGTCGGGGTTCAGTTACAGACCGTGTCAGGGTTCAGTTACACACCGTGTCAGGGTTCAGTGACAGACCGTGTCAGGGTTCAGTTACACACCGTGTCGGGGTTCAGTTGCACACCGTGTCAGGGTTCAGTTACACACCGTATCAGGGTTCAGTTACAGACCGTGTCAGGGTTCAGTTACGCACCGTGTCGTGGTTCAGTTACAGACAGTGTCAGTGTTCAGTTACAGACCGTGTCAGGGTTCAGTTACAGACCGTGTCAGGGTTCAGTTACAGACCGTGTCAGGGTTCAGTTACACACTGTGTCGGGGTTCAGTTACTCACCGTGTTGGGGTTCAGTTACACACCGTGTCAGGGTTCAGTTACACGCCGTGTCAGGGTTCAGTTACAGACCGTGTCAGGGTTCAGTTACAGACCGTGTCAGGGTTCAGTTACAGACTGTGTCAGGTTTCAGTTACAGACCGTGTCGGGGTTCAGTTAAAGACCGTGTCAGGGTTCAGTTACAGACCGTGTCAGGGTTCAGTTACAGACTGTGTCAGGGTTCAGTTAAAGACCGTGTCAGCGTTCAGTTACAGACCATGTCAGGGTTCAGTTACACACCATGTCGGGGTTCAGTTACACATCCTTTCAGGGTTCAGTTACAGACCGTGTCGGGGTTCAGTTACACACCGTGTCGGGGTTCAGTTACACACCGTGTCAGGTTTCAGTTACACACCCTGTCAGGGTTCAGTTACACATCGTGCCGGGGTTCAGTTGCACACCGTGTCGGGGTTCAGTTACACATCGTGTCGGGGTTCAGTTACAGACCGTGTCGGGGTTCAGTTACGCACCGTGTCAGGGTTCAGTTACAGACTGTGTCGGGGTTCAGTTACACACCGTGTCGGGGTTCAGTTACACACCGTGTCAAGGTTCAGTTACACACCGTGTCGGGGTTCAGTTACACACCGTGTCGGGGTTCAGTTACAGACCGTGTCGGGGTTCAGTTGCAGACCGTGTTGGGTTTCAGTTACAGACCGTGTCGGGGTTTAGTTACAGACCGTGTCAGGGTTCAGTTACAGACCGTGTCGGGGTTCAGTTACAGACCGTGTCGGGGTTCAGTTACACACCGTGTCAAGGTTCAGTTACACACCGTGTCGGGGTTCAGTTACACACCGTGTCGGGGTTCAGTTACAGACCGTGTCGGGGTTCAGTTGCAGACCGTGTTGGGTTTCAGTTACAGACCGTGCCAGGGTTTAGTTACACACCGTGTCAGGGTTCAGTTACAGACCGTGTCGGGGTTCAGTTACAGACCGTGTCGGGGTTCAGTTACACACCGTATCAGGGTTCAGTTACACACCGTGTCAGGGTTCAGTTACACACCGTGTCGGGGTTCAGTTACAGACCGTGTCAGGGTTCAGTTACACACCGTGTCAGGGTTCAGTGACAGACCGTGTCAGGGTTCAGTTACACACCGTGTCGGGGTTCAGTTACACACCGTCTAAGGGTTCAGTTACACACGGTGTCAGTGTTCAGTTACAGACCGTGTCAGGGTTCAGTTACGCACCGTGTCGTAGTTCAGTTACAGACCGTGTCAGGTTTCAGTTACTGACCGTGTCAGGGTTCAGTTACAGACCGTGTCAGGGTTCAGTTACAGACTGTGTCAGGGTTCAGTTACACACCGTGTCAGGGATCAGTTACACACCGTGTTGGTGTTCAGTTACACACCGTGTCAGGGTTCAGTTACACACCGTGTCAGGGTTCAGTTACAGACCGTGTCAGGGTTCAGTTACAGACCGTGTCAGGGTTCAGTTACAGACCGTGTCAGGGTTTAGTTACAGACCGCGTCAGGTTTCAGTTACAGACCGTGTCGGGGTTCAGTTAAAGACCGTGTGAGGGTTCAGTTAGAGACCGCGTGAGGGTTCAGTTACAGACTGTGTCAGGGTTCAGTTACACATCGTGTCAGGGTTGAGTTACAGACCATGTCAGGGTTCAGTTACACACCGTGTCGGGGTTCAGTTACAGACTGTGTTGGGTTTCAGTTACAGACCGTGTCAGGGTTCAGTTACACACCATGTCAGGGTTCAGTTACACACCGTGTCGGGGTTCAGTTACAGACCGTGTCGGGGTTCAGTTACAGACCGTGTCAGTGTTCAGTTACACACCGTGCCAGGGTTCAGTTACAGACCATGTCGGGGTCCAGTTGCAGACCGTGTCAGGGTCCAGTTACACACCGTGTCAGGGTTCAGTTACACACCGTGTCAGTGTTCATTTACAGACCTTGTCGGAGTTCAGTTACAGACCGTGTCGGGATTCTGTTACACACCGTTCCAGGGTTCAGTTACAGACCGTGTCAGGGTTCAGTTACAGACCGTGTCGGGGTTCAGTTACACACCATGTCGGTGTTCAGTTACACATCGTGTCAGGGTTCAGTTACTGACCGTGTCGGGGTTCTGTTACACACCGTGTCAGGGTTCAGTTACAGACCGTGTCAGGGTTCAGTTACAGACCGTGTCAGGGATCAGTTACAGACCGTGTTAGGGTTCAGTTACAGACCGTGTCGGGGTTCAGTTAAAGACCGTGTCAGGGTTCAGTTACAGACCGTGTCAGGGTTCAATTACAGACCGTTTCAGGGTCCAGTTACACACCGTGTCAGGGTTCAGTTACAGACCGTGTCAGGGTTCAGTTACAGACTGTGTCGGGATTCAGTTACAGACCGTGTCGGGGTACAGTTACAGACCATGTCGGGGTACAGTTACAGACCGTGTCGGGGTTCAGTTACACACCGAGCCAGCTTTCAGTTACAGACCGTGTCAGGGTTCAGTTACAGGCCGTGTCAGGGTTCAGTTACACACCGTGTCGGGGTTCAGTTACAGACTGTGTCGGGGTTCAGTTACACACCGTGTCGGGGTTCAGTTACAGACCGTGTCGGGGTTCAGTTACAGACCGTGTCGGGGTTCAGTTACACACCATGCCGGGGTTCAGTTACAGACCGTGTCAGGGTTCAGTTACACACCATGTCGGGGTTCAGTTACACATCGTTTCAGGGTCCAGTTACAGACCGTGTCGGGGTTCAGTTACACACCGTGTCGGGGTTCAGTTACACACCGTGTCAGGGTTCAGTTACACACCCTGTCAGGGTTCAGTTACACATCGTGCCGGGGTTCAGTTACACACTGTGTCGGGGTTCAGTTACACACCGTGTCGGGGTTCAGTTACAGGCCGTGTCGGGGTTCAGTTACGCACCGTGTCAGGGTTCAGTTACAGACTGTGTCGGGTTTCAGTTACACACCGTGTCGGGGTTCAGTTACACACCGTGTCGGGGTTCAGTTACGGACCGTGTCGGGGTTCAGTTACAGACCGTGTTGGGTTTCAGTTACAAACCGTGTCGGGGTTCAGTTACAGACCGTGCCAGGGCTCAGTTACACACCGTGTCAGGGTTCAGTTACAGACCGTGTCGGGGTTCAGTTGCAGACCGTGTCGGGGTTCAGTTACACACCGTGTCAGGGTTCAGTTACACACCGTGTCAGGGTTCAGTTACACACCGTGTCAGAGTTCAGTTACAGACCGTGTCAGGGTTCAGTTACACACCGTGTCAGGGTTCAGTGACAGACCGTGTCAGGGTTCAGTTACACACCGTGTCGGGGTCCAGTTACACACCGTGTCAGGGTTCAGTTACACACCGTATCAGGGTTCAGTTACAGACCGTGTCAGGGTTCAGTTACGCACCGTGTCGTGGTTCAGTTACAGACCGTGTCAGGGTTCAGTTACAGACCGTGTCAGGGTTCAGTTACAGACCGTGTCATGGTTCAGTTACAGACTGTTTCAGGGTTCAGTTACACACTGTGTCAGGGTTCAGTTACACACCGTGTTGGGGTTCAGTTACACACCGTGTCAGGGTTCAGTTACACGCCGTGTCAGGGTTCAGTTACAGACCGTGTCAGGGTTCAGTTACAGACCGTGTCGGGGTTCAGTTACAGACTGTGTTGGGTTTCAGTTACAGACCGTGTCAGGGTTCAGTTACACACCATGTCAGGGTTCAGTTACACACCGTGTCGGGGTTCAGTTACAGACCGTGTCGGGGTTCAGTTACAGACCGTGTCAGGGTTCAGTTACACACCGTGCCAGGGTTCAGTTACAGACAGTGTCGGGGTTCAGTTACAGACCGTGTCAGGGTTCAGTTACACACCGTGTCAGGGTTCAGTTACACACCGTGTCAGGGTTCAGTTACAGACCTTGTCGGGGTTCAGTTACAGACCGTGTCGGGATTCTGTTACACACCGTGCTAGGGTTCAGTTACAGACCGTGTCAGGGTTCAGTTACAGACCGTGTCGGGGTTCAGTTGCACACCATGTCGGGGTTCAGTTACACATCGTGTCAGGGTTCAGTTACTGACCGTGTCGGGGTTCTGTTACACACCGTGTCAGGGTTCAGTTACAGACCGTGTCAGGTTTCAGTTACAGACCGTGTCAGGGTTCAGTTACAGACCGTGCCAGGGTTCAGTTACAGACCATGTCGGGGTTCAGTTAAAGACCGTGTCAGGGTTCAGTTACAGACCGTGTCAGTGTTCAGTAACAGACCGTTTCAGAGTTCAGTTACACACCGTGTCAGAGTTCAGTTACAGACCGTGTCAGGGTTCAGTTGCAGACCGTGTCGGCGTTCAGTTACACATCGTGTCAGGGTTCAGTTACAGACGGTGTCTGGGTTCAGTTACACACTGTGTTAGGGTTCAGTTACAGACCGTGTCAGGTTTCAGTTACACACCATGTCGGGGTTCAGTTACACACCGTGTCAGGGTTCAGTTACAGACCGTGTCAGGGTTCAGTTACACACCGTGCCAGGGTTCAGTTACAGACCATGTCAGGGTTCAGTTACAGACCGTGTCGGGGTTCAGTTACACACCATGTCGGGGTTCAGTTACACATCGTGTCAGGGTTCAGTTGCTGAACGTGTCGGGGTTCTGTTACACACCGTGTCAGGGTTCAGTTACAGACCGTGTCAGGGTTCAGTTACAGACCGTTTCAGGGTTCAGTTACACACCGTGTCAGGGTTCAGCTACAGACCGTGTCAGGGTTCAGTTACAGACCGTGTCGGGGTTCAGTTACACATCGTGTCAGGGTTCAGTTGCAGACCGTGTCTGGGTTCAGTTACACACCGTGTCAGGGTTCAGTTACAGACCGTGTCAGGGTTCAGTTACACACCATGTCGGGGTTCAGTTACACACCGTTTCGGGGTTCAGTTACAGACCGTGTCGGGGTTCAGTTACACACCGTGTCGGGGTTCAGTTACAGACCGTGTCGGGGTTCAGTTACAGACTGTGTCGGGGATCAGTTACAGACCGTGTCAGGGTTCAGTTACAGACCGTGTTGGGGTTCAGTTAAAGACCGTGTCAGGGTTCAGTTACAGACCGTGTCAGGGTTCAGTTACAGACTGTGTCAGGGTTCAGTGACACACCATGTCGGGGTTCAGTTACACATCGTTTCAGGGTTCAGTTACAGACCGTGTCGGGGTTCAGTTACACACCGTGTCGGGGTTCAGTTACTCACCGTGTCAGGGTTCAGTTACACACCCTGTCAGGGTTCAGTTACACATCGTGCCGGGGTTCAGTTGCACACCGTGTCGGGGTTCAGTTACACATCGTGTCGGGGTTCAGTTACACACCGTGTCAGGGTTCAGTTACACACCGTGTCAGGGTTCAGTTACACACAATGTCAGTGTTCAGTTACACACCGTGTCGGGGTTCAGTTACAGACCGTGTCGGGGTTCAGTTACAGACCGTTTCAGGGTTCAGTTACACACCGTGCCAGGGTTCAGTTACAGAGAGTGTCGGGGTTCAGTTACAGACCGTGTCAGGGTTCAGTTACACACCGTGTCAGGGTTCAGTTACACACCGTGTCAGGGTTCAGTTACAGACCTTGTCGGGGTTCAGTTACAGACCGTGTCGGGATTCTGTTACACACCGTGCTAGGGTTCAGTTACAGACCGTGTCAGGGTTCAGTTACAGACCGTGTCGGGGTTCAGTTGCACACCATGTCGGGGTTCAGTTACACATCGTGTCAGGGTTCAGTTACAGACCGTGTCAGGGTTCAGTTACACACCGTGTCAGGGTTCAGTTACACACCGTGTCAGGGTTCAGTTACACACCGTGTCAGGGTTCAGTTACAGACCTTGTCGGGGTTCAGTTACAGACCGTGTCGGGATTCTGTTACACACCGTGCTAGGGTTCAGTTACAGACCGTGTCAGGGTTCAGTTACAGACCGTGTCGGGGTTCAGTTGCACACCATGTCGGGGTTCAGTTACACATCGTGTCAGGGTTCAGTTACAGACCGTGTCAGGGTTCAGTTACACACCGTGTCAGGGTTCAGTGACAGACCGTGTCAGGGTTCAGTTACACACCGTGTCGGGGTTCAGTTACACACCGTGTAAGGGTTCAGTTACACACCGTGTCAGTGTTCAGTTACAGACCGTGTCAGGGTTCAGTTACGCACCGTGTCGTGGTTCAGTTACAGACCGTGTCAGGTTTCAGTTACTGACCGTGTCAGAGTTCAGTTACAGACCGTGTCAGGGTTCAGTTACAGACTGTGTCAGGGTTCAGTTACACACCGTGTCAGGGATCAGTTACACACCGTGTTGGTGTTCAGTTACACACCGTGTCAGGGTTCAGTTACAAACCGTGTCAGGGTTCAGTTACAGACCGTGTCAGGGTTCAGTTACAGACCGTGTCAGGGTTCAGTTACAGACTGTGTCAGGGTTTAGTTACAGACCGCGTCAGGTTTCAGTTACAGAACGTGTCGGGGTTCAGTTAAAGACCGTGTGAGGGTTCAGTTAGAGACCGTGTGAGGGTTCAGTTACAGACTGTGTCAGGGTTCAGTTACACACCGTGTCAGGGTTGAGTTACAGACCATGTCAGGGTTCAGTTACACACCGTGTCGGGGTTCAGTTACAGACCGTGTCAGTGTTCAGTTACACACCGTGCCAGGGTTCAGTTACAGACCATGTCGGGGTCCAGTTGCAGACCGTGTCAGGGTTCAGTTACACACTGTGTCAGGGTTCAGTTACACACCGTGTCAGTGTTCAGTTACAGACCTTGTCGGAGTTCAGTTACAGACCGTGTCGGGATTCTGTTACACACCGTGCCAGGGTTCAGTTACAGACCGTGTCAGGGTTCAGTTACAGACCGTGTCGGGGTTCAGTTACACACCATGTCGGGGTTCAGTTACACATCGTGTCAGGGTTCAGTTACTGACCGTGTCGGGGTTCTGTTACACACCGTGTCAGGGTTCAGTTACAGACCGTGTCAGGGTTCAGTTACAGACCGTGTCAGGGTTCAGTTACAGACCGTGTCAGGGTTCAGTTACAGACAGTGTCGGGGTTCAGTTAAAGACCGTGTCAGGGTTCAGTTACAGACCGTGTCAGGGTTCAATTACAGACCGTTTCAGGGTCCAGTTACACACCGTGTCAGGGTTCAGTTACAGACCGTTTCAGGGTCCAGTTACACACCGTGTCAGGGTTCAGTTACAGACCTTGTCGGGGTTCAGTTACAGACCGTGTCGGGATTCTGTTACACACCGTGCTAG
This sequence comes from Somniosus microcephalus, assembly GCF_052327205.1. Lineage (NCBI taxonomy): Eukaryota > Metazoa > Chordata > Chondrichthyes > Squaliformes > Somniosidae > Somniosus > Somniosus microcephalus. Next base: position 288,353 of record NW_028225286.1, on the reverse strand, counting down.
GGTTCAGTTACAGACCGTGTCAGGGTTCAGTTACAGACCGTGTCGGGGTTCAGTTGCACACCATGTCGGGGTTCAGTTACACATCGTGTCAGGGTTCAGTTACAGACCGTGTCAGGGTTCAGTTACACACCGTGTCAGGGTTCAGTGACAGACCGTGTCAGGGTTCAGTTACACACCGTGTCGGGGTTCAGTTACACACCGTGTAAGGGTTCAGTTACACACCGTGTCAGTGTTCAGTTACAGACCGTGTCAGGGTTCAGTTACGCACCGTGTCGTGGTTCAGTTACAGACCGTGTCAGGTTTCAGTTACTGACCGTGTCAGAGTTCAGTTACAGACCGTGTCAGGGTTCAGTTACAGACTGTGTCAGGGTTCAGTTACACACCGTGTCAGGGATCAGTTACACACCGTGTTGGTGTTCAGTTACACACCGTGTCAGGGTTCAGTTACAAACCGTGTCAGGGTTCAGTTACAGACCGTGTCAGGGTTCAGTTACAGACCGTGTCAGGGTTCAGTTACAGACTGTGTCAGGGTTTAGTTACAGACCGCGTCAGGTTTCAGTTACAGAACGTGTCGGGGTTCAGTTAAAGACCGTGTGAGGGTTCAGTTAGAGACCGTGTGAGGGTTCAGTTACAGACTGTGTCAGGGTTCAGTTACACACCGTGTCAGGGTTGAGTTACAGACCATGTCAGGGTTCAGTTACACACCGTGTCGGGGTTCAGTTACAGACTGTGTTGGGTTTCAGTTACAGACCGTGTCAGGGTTCAGTTACACACCATGTCAGGGTTCAGTTACACACCGTGTCGGGGTTCAGTTACAGACCGTGTCGGGGTTCAGTTACAGACCGTGTCAGTGTTCAGTTACACACCGTGCCAGGGTTCAGTTACAGACCATGTCGGGGTCCAGTTGCAGACCGTGTCAGGGTTCAGTTACACACTGTGTCAGGGTTCAGTTACACACCGTGTCAGTGTTCAGTTACAGACCTTGTCGGAGTTCAGTTACAGACCGTGTCGGGATTCTGTTACACACCGTGCCAGGGTTCAGTTACAGACCGTGTCAGGGTTCAGTTACAGACCGTGTCGGGGTTCAGTTACACACCATGTCGGGGTTCAGTTACACATCGTGTCAGGGTTCAGTTACTGACCGTGTCGGGGTTCTGTTACACACCGTGTCAGGGTTCAGTTACAGACCGTGTCAGGGTTCAGTTACAGACCGTGTCAGGGTTCAGTTACAGACCGTGTCAGGGTTCAGTTACAGACAGTGTCGGGGTTCAGTTAAAGACCGTGTCAGGGTTCAGTTACAGACCGTGTCAGGGTTCAATTACAGACCGTTTCAGGGTCCAGTTACACACCGTGTCAGGGTTCAGTTACAGACCGTGTCAGGGTTCAGTTACAGACTGTGTCGGGGTCCAGTTACACACCGTGTCAGGGTTCAGTTGCAGACCGTGTCATGGTTCAGTTACACACCATGTCAGGGTTCAGTTACAGACTGTGTCAGGGTTCAGTTACACACCGTGTCGGGGTTCAGTTACAGACCGTGTCGGGGTAGAGTTACACACAGCATTGGGGTTCAGTTACACACCGTGTCAGGGTTCAGTTACACACCGTGTCAGGGTTCAGTTACAGACCGTGTCGGGGTACAGTTACAGACCGTGTCGGGGTTCAGTTACACACCGAGCCAGGTTTCAGTTACAGACCGTGTCAGGGTTCAGTTACAGGCCGTGTCAGGGTTCAGTTACACACCGTGTCGGGGTTCAGTTACAGACTGTGTCGGGGTTCAGTTACACACCGTGTCGGGGTTCAGTTACAGACCGTGTCGGGGTTCAGTTACAGACCGTGTCGGGGTTCAGTTACACACCATGCCGGGGTTCAGTTACAGACCGTGTCAGGGTTCAGTTACACACCATGTCGGGGTTCAGTTACACATCGTTTCAGGGTCCAGTTACAGACCGTGTCGGGGTACAGTTACACACCGTGTCGGGGTTCAGTTACACACCGTGTCAGGGTTCAGTTACACACCCTGTCAGGGTTCAGTTACACATCGTGCCGGGTTTCAGTTACACACCGTGTCGGGGTTCAGTTACACACCGTGTCGGGGTTCAGTTACAGACCGTGTCGGGGTTCAGTTACGCACCGTGTCAGGGTTCAGTTACAGACTGTGTCGGGTTTCAGTTGCACACCGTGTCGGGGTTCTGTTACACACCGTGTCAGGGTTCAGTTACACACCGTGTCGGGGTTCAGTTACACACCGTGTCGGGGTTCAGTTACGGACTGTGTCGGGGTTCAGTTAAAGACCGTGTTGGGTTTCAGTTACAAACCGTGTCGGGGCTCAGTTACACACCGTGTCAGGGTTCAGTTACAGACCGTGTCGGGGTTCAGTTGCAGACCGTGTTGGGGTTCAGTTACACACCGTGTCAGGGTTCAGTTACAGACCGTGTCAGGGTTCAGTTACAGACCGTGTCAGGTTTCAGTTACAGACCGTGTCGGGGTTCAGTAAAAGACCGTGTCAGGGTTCAGTTACAGACCGTTTCAGGGTTCAGTTACAGACTGTGTCAGGGTTCAGTTACACATCGTGTCAGGGTTCAGTTGCAGACCATGTCAGGGTTCAGTTACACACCGTGTCGGGGTTCAGTTACAGACTGTGTTGGGTTTCAGTTACAGACCGTGTCAGGGTTCAGTTACACACCATGTCAGGGTTCAGTTACACACCGTGTCGGGGTTCAGTTACAGACCGTGTCGGGTTTCAGTTACACACCGTGTCACGTTTCAGTTACACACCGTGCCAGGGTTCAGTTACAGACAGTGTCGGGGTTCAGTTACAGACCGTGTCAGGGTTCAGTTACACACCGTGTCAGGGTTCAGTTACACACCGTGTCAGGGTTCAGTTACAGACCTTGTCGGGGTTCAGTTACAGACCGTGTCGGGATTCTGTTACACACCGTGCTAGGGTTCAGTTACAGACCGTGTCAGGGTTCAGTTACAGACCGTGTCGGTGTTCAGTTGCACACCATGTCGAGGTTCAGTTACACATCGTGTCAGGGTTCAGTTACTGACCGTGTCGGGGTTCAGTAACAGACCGTGTCAGGGTTCAATTACAGACCGTGTCAGGGTTCAGTTACAGACCGTGTCAGGGTTCAGTAACAGACCGTGTCAGGGTTCAGTAACAGACCGTGTCAGGGTTCAGTTACAGACCGTGTCAGGGTTCAGTTACAGACCGTGTCGGGGTTCAGTTAAAGACCGTGTCAGGGTTCAGTTACAGACCGTGTCAGTGTTCAGTTACAGACCGTTTCAGAGTTCAGTTACACACCGTGTCAGGGTTCAGTTACAGACCGTGTCAGGGTTCAGCTACAGACCGTGTCGGGGTTCAGTTACACATCGTGTCAGGGTTCAGTTACAGACGGTGTCTGGGTTCAGTTACACACCGTGTCAGGGTTCAGTTACAGACCGTGTCAGGGTTCAGTTACAGACCGTGTCAGGTTTCAGTTACACACCATGTCGGGGTTCAGTTACACACCGTGTCAGGGTTCAGTTACAGACCGTGTCAGGGTTCAGTTACACACCGTGCCAGGGTTCAGTTACAGACCGTGTCAGGGTTCAGTTCCAGACCGTGTCAGGGTTCAGTTACACACCATGTCGGGGTTCAGTTACACATCGTGTCAGGGTTCAGTTACTGAACGTGTCGGGGTTCTGTTACACACCGTGTCAGGGTTCAGTTACAGACCGTGTCAGGGTTCAGTTACAGACCGTGTCAGGGTTCAGTTACAGACCGTGTCAGGGTTCAGCTACAGACCGTGTCGGGGTTCATTTAAAGACCGTGTCAGGGTTCAGTGACAGACCGTGTCAGGGTTCAGTTACAGACCGTTTCAGGGTTCAGTTACACACCGTGTCAGGGTTCAGCTACAGACCGTGTCAGGGTTCAGTTACAGACCGTGTCGGGGTTCAGTAACACATCGTGTCAGGGTTCAGTTGCAGACCGTGCCTGGGTTCAGTTACACACCGTGTCAGGGTTCAGTTACAGACCGTGTCAGGGTTCAGTTACACACCATGTCGGGGTTCAGTTACACACCGTGTCAGGGTTCAGTTACACACCGTGTCAGGGTTCAGTTACACACCGTGTCAGGGTTCAGTTACAGACCGTGTCGGGGTACAGTTGCAGACCGTGTCGGGGTTCAGTTACACACCGTGCCAGGTTTCAGTTACAGACCATTTCAGGGTTCAGTTACAGACCGTGTCGGGGTTCAGTTACACACCGTGTCGGGGTTCAGTTACAGGCCGTGTCGGGGTTCAGTTACAGACCGTGTCAGGGTTCAGTTACAGACCGTGTCAGGGTTCAGTTACACACCGTGTCAGGGTTCAGTTACACACCGTGTCAGGGTTCAGTTACAGACCGTGTCAGGTTCAGTTACACAGCGTGTCATGGATCAGTTACAGACCGTGTCAGGGTTCAGTTACAGGCCGTGTCGGGGTTCAGTTACAGACCTTGTCAGGGTTCAGTTACAGACCGTGTCGGGGTTCAGTTAAAGACTGTGTCAGGGTTCAGTTACACACCGTGTCAGGGTTCAGTTACAGACCGTGTCAGGGTTCAGTTACAGACCGTGTCAGGGTTCAGTTACAGACCGTGTTGGGGTTCAGTTACAGACCGTGCCAGGGTTCAGTTACAGACCGTGTCGGGTTTCAGTTACAGACCATGTCGGGTTTCAGTTACACACCGTGCCAGGGTTCAGTTACAGACCGTGTCAGGGTTCAGTTACAGACCGTGTCGGGGTTCAGTTACACACCATGTCGGGGTTCAGTTACACATCGTGTCAGGGTTCAGTTACAGACCGTGTCGGGGTTCAGTTACACACCGTGTCGGGGTTCAGTTACAGATCGTGTCTGGGTTCAGTTACACACTCTGTCGGGGTTCAGTTACACACCGTGTCGGGGTTCAGTTACAGACTGTTTTGGGGTTCAGTTACACACCGTGTCGGGGTTCAGTTACAGACTGTGTCGGGGTTCAGTTACAGACCGCGTCGGGGTTCAGTTACAGACCGTGTCAGGGTTCAGTTACACACCGTGTCTGGGTTCAGTTACACACCGTGTCGGGGTACAGTTACAGACTGTGTCGGGGTTCAGTTACAGACCGTGTCGGGGTTCAGTTACAAACGGTGTCAGGGTTCGGTTACACACCGCGTCAGGGTTCAGTTACACACCGTGTCGGGGTTCAGTTACAGACCGTGTCGGGGTTCAGTTACACACCATGTCGGGGTTCAGTTACACACCGTGTCGGGGTTCAGTTACAGACCATGTCGGGGTTCAGTTACAGACCGTGTCGGGGTTCAGTTAAAGTCCGTGTCGGGGTTCAGTTACAGACCGTGTCAGGGTTCAGTTACAGACCGTGTCGGGTTTCAGTTGCACACCGTTTCGGGGTTCAGTTACAGACCGTGTCGGGGTTCAGTTACACACCGTGTCGGGGTTCAGTTACAGACTGTGTCGTGGTTCAGTTACACACCATGTCGGGGTTCAGTTACAGACTGTGTCGGGGATCAGTTACAGACCGTATCGGGGTTCAGTTACACACTGTGTCGGGGTTCAGTTACAGACCGTGCCGGGGTTCAGTTACAAACCATGTCGGGGTTCAGTTACACACCGTGTCGGGGTTCAGTTACAGACCGTGTCGGGGTTCAGTTACACACCGTTTCGTGGTTCAGTTACACACCGTGTCGGGGTTCAGTTACACACCATGTCGGGGTTCAGTTACACATCGTGTCAGGGTTCAGTTACTGAACGTGTCGGGGTTCTGTTACACACCGTGTCAGGGTTCAGTTACAGACCGTGTCAGGGTTCAGTTACAGACTGTGTCAGGGGTCAGTTACAGACCGTGTCAGGGTTCAGTTACAGACCGTGTCGGTGTTCATTTAAAGACCGTGTCAGGGTTCAGTTACAGACCGTGTCAGGGTTCAGTTACAGACCGTTTCAGGGTTCAGTTACACACCGTGTCAGGGTTCAGCTACAGACCGTGTCAGGGTTCAGTTACAGACCGTGTCGGGGTTCAGTTACACATCGTGTCGGGGTTCAGTTACACATCGTGTCAGGGTTCAGTTGCAGACCGTGTCTGGGTTCAGTTACACACCGTGTCAGGGTTCAGTTACAGACCGTGTCAGGGTTCAGTAACACACCATGTCGGGGTTCAGTTACACACCGTGTCAGGGTTCAGTTACACACCGTGTCAGGGTTCAGTTACACACCGTGTCAGGGTTCAGTTACAGACCGTGTCGGGGTACAGTTGCAGACCGTGTCGGGGTTCAGTTACAGACCGTGTCGGGTTTCAGTTGCACACCGTTTCGGGGTTCAGTTACAGACCGTGTCGGGGTTCAGTTACACACCGTGTCGGTGTTCAGTTACAGACTGTGTCGGGGTTCAGTTACACACCATGTCGGGGTTCAGTTACAGACTGTGTCGGGGATCAGTTACAGACCGTATCGGGGTTCAGTTACACACTGTGTCGGGGTTCAGTTACAGACCGTGCCGGGGTTCAGTTACAAACCATGTCGGTGTTCAGTTACAGACCGTGTCGGGTTTCAGTTACAGACCATGTCGGGTTTCAGTTACAGACCATGTCGGGTTTCAGTTACACACCGTGCCAGGGTTCAGTTACAGACCGTGTCAGGGTTCAGTTACAGACCGTGTCGGGGTTCAGTTACACACCATGTCGGGGTTCAGTTACACATCGTGTCAGGGTTCAGTTACAGACCGTGTCGGGGTTCAGTTACACACCGTGTCGGGGTTCAGTTACAGATCGTGTCGGGGTTCAGTTACACACTCTGTCGGGGTTCAGTTACACACCGTGTCGGGGTTCAGTTACAGACTGTTTCGGGGTTCAGTTACACACCGTGTCGGGGTTCAGTTACAGACCGTGTCGGGGTTCAGTTACAGACCGCGTCGGGGTTCAGTTACAGACCGTGTCAGGGTTCAGTTACACACCGTGTCTGGGTTCAGTTACACACCGTGTCGGGGTACAGTTACAGACTGTGTCGGGGTTCAGTTACAGACCGTGTCGGGGTTCAGTTACAAACGGTGTCAGGGTTCGGTTACACACCGCATCAGGGTTCAGTTACACACCGTGTCGGGGTTCAGTTACAGACCGTGTCGGGGTTCAGTTACACACCATGTCGGGGTTCAGTTACACACCGTGTCGGGGTTCAGTTACAGACCGTGTCGGGGTTCAGTTACAGACCGTGTCGGGGTTCAGTTAAAGTCCGTGTCGGGGTTCAGTTACAGACCGTGTCGGGGTTCAGTTACAGACCGTGTCGGGTTTCAGTTGCACACCGTTTCGGGGTTCAGTTACAGACCGTGTCGGGGTTCAGTTACACACCGTGTCGGGGTTCAGTTACAGACTGTGTCGGGGTTCAGTTACCCACCATGTCGGGGTTCAGTTACAGACTGTGTCGGGGATCAGTTACAGACCGTATCGGGGTTCAGTTACACACTGTGTCGGGGTTCAGTTACATACCGTGCCGGGGTTCAGTTACAAACCATGTCGGGGTTCAGTTACACACCGTGTCGGGGTTCAGTTACAGACCGTGTCGGGGTTCAGTTACACACCGTGTCGGTGTTAAGTTACACACCGTTTCGTGGTTCAGTTACACACCGTGTCAGGGTTCAGTTACAGACCGTGTCAGGGTTCAGTTACACACCGTGTCGTGGTTCAGTTACACACCGTGTCGGGGTTCAGTTACAGACCGTGTCGGGTTTCAGTTACAAACCATGTCGGGGTTCAGTTACACACCGTGTCAGGTTCAGTTACACACCGTGTCAGGGTTCAATTACAGACCGTGTCAGGGTTCAGTTGCAAACCATGTCGGTGTTCAGTTACAGACCGTGTCGGGGTTCAGATACACACTGTGTCAGGGTTCAGTTACACACCGTGTCGTGGTTCAGTTACACACCGTGTCAGGGTTCAGTTACACACCGTGTCGTGGTTCAGTTACAGACCGTGCCAGGGTTCAGTTACACACCGTGTCAGGGTTCAGTTACACATCGTGTCGAGGTTCAGTTACAGACCGCGTCGGGGTTCTGTTATAGACCCTGTCGGGGTTCAGTTACAGACCGTATCGGGGTTCAGTTACAGACCGTGTCAGTGTTCAGTTACAGACCGTGTCGGGGTTCAGTTGCACACCATGTCGGGTTTCAGTTACACATCGTGTCAGGGTTCAGTTACTGACCGTGTCGGGGTTCTGTTATACACCGTGTCAGGGTTCAGTTACAGACCGTGTCAGGGTTCAGTTACAGACCGTGTCAGGGTTCAGTTACAGACCGTGTCAGGGTTCAGTTACAGACCGTGTCAGGGTTCAGTTACAGACCGTGTCGGGGTTCAGTTACACATCGTGTCAGGGTTCAGTTACAGACGGTGTCTGGGTTCAGTTACACACCGTGTCAGGGTTCAGTTACAGACCGTGTCAGGTTTCAGTTAAACACCATGTCGGGGTTCAGTTACACACCGTGTCAGGGTTCATTACAGACCATGTCAGGGTTCAGTTACACACCGTGCCAGGGTTCAGTTACAGACCGTGTCAGGGTTCAGTTACAGACCGTGTCGGGGTTCAGTTACACACGATGTCGGTGTTCAGTTACACATCGTGTCAGGGTTCAGTTACTGAACGTGTCGGGGTTCTGTTACACACCGTGTCAGGGTTCAGTTACAGACCGTGTCAGGGTTCAGTTACAGACCGTGTCAGGGTTCAGTTACAGACCGTGTCAGGGTTCAGTTACAGACCGTGTCAGGGTTCAGTTACAGACCGTTTCAGGGTTCCGTTACACACCGTGTCAGGGTTCAGCTACAGACCGTGTCAGGGTTCAGTTACAGACCGTGTCGGGGTTCAGTTACACATCGTGTCAGGGTTCAGTTGCAGACCGTGTCTGGGTTCAGTTACACACCGTGTCAGGGTTCAGTTACAGACCGTGTCAGGGTTCAGTTACACACCATGTCGGGGTTCAGTTACACACCGTGTCAGGGTTCAGTTACACACCGTGTCAGGGTTCAGTTACACACCGTGTCAGGGTTCAGTTACAGACCGTGTCGGGGTACAGTTGCAGAACGTGTCGGGGTTCAGTTACACACCGTGCCAGGTTTCAGTTACAGACCATTTCAGGGTTCAGTTACAGACCGTGTCGGGATTCAGTTACCCACCGTGTCAGGGTTCAGTTACAGACCGTGTCGGGGTTCAGTTACACACCGTGTCGGGGTTCAGTTACAGGCCGTGTCGGGGTTCAGTTACAGACTGTGTCAGGGTTCAGTTACAGACCGTGTCAGGGTTCAGTTACACACCGTGTCAGGGTTCAGTTACAGACCGTGTCAGGGTTCAGTTACACAGCGTGTCATGGATCAGTTACAGACCGTGTCAGGGTTCAGTTACAGGCCGTGTCGGGGTTCAGTTACAGACCGTGTCAGGGTTCAGTTACAGACCGTGTCGGGGTTCAGTTAAAGACTGCGTCAGGGTTCAGTTACACACCGTGTCAGGGTTCAGTTACAGACCGTGTCAGGGTTCAGTTACAGACCGTGTTGGGGTTCAGTTACAGACCGTGCCAGGGTTCAGTTACAGACCGTGTCGGGTTTCAGTTACAGACCATGTCGGGTTTCAGTTACACACCGTGCCAGGGTTCAGTTACAGACCGTGTCAGGGTTCAGTTACAGACCGTGTCGGGGTTCAGTTACACACCATGTCGGGGTTCAGTTACACATCGTGTCAGGGTTCAGTTACAGACCGTGTCGGGGTTCAGTTACACACCGTGTCGGGGTTCAGTTACAGATCGTGTCGGGGTTCAGTTACACACTTTGTCGGGGTTCAGTTACACACCGTGTCGGAGTTCAGTTACAGACTGTTTCGGGGTTCAGTTACACACCGTGTCGGGGTTCAGTTACAGACTGTGTCGGGGTTCAGTTACAGACCGCGTCGGGGTTCAGTTACAGACCGTGTCAGGGTTCAGTTACACACCGTGTCTGGGTTCAGTTACACACCGTGTCGGGGTACAGTTACAGACGGTGTCGGGGTTCAGTTACAGACCGTGTCGGGGTTCAGTTACAAACGGTGTCAGGGTTCGGTTACACACCGCGTCAGGGTTCAGTTACACACCGTGTCGGGGTTCAGTTACAGACCGTGTCGGGGTTCAGTTACACACCATGTCGGGGTTCAGTTACACACCGTGTCGGGGTTCAGTTACAGACCGTGTCGGGGTTCAGTTACAGACCGTGTCGGGGTTCAGTTAAAGTCCGTGTCGGGGTTCAGTTACAGACCGTGTCGGGGTTCAGTTACAGACCGTGTCGGGTTTCAGTTGCACACCGTTTCGGGGTTCAGTTACAGACCGTGTCGGGGTTCAGTTACACACCATGTCGGGGTTCAGTTACAGACTGTGTCGGGGATCAGTTACAGACCGTATCGGGGTTCAGTTACACACTGTGTCGGGGTTCAGTTACAGACCGTGCCGGGGTTCAGTTACAAACCATGTCGGGGTTCAGTTACACACCGTGTCGGGGTTCAGTTACAGACCGTGTCGGGGTTCAGTTACACACCGTGTCGGTGTTAAGTTACACACTTTTTCGTGGTTCAGTTACACACCGTGTCAGGGTTCAGTTACAGACCGTGTCAGGGTTCAGTTACACACCGTGTCGTGGTTCAGTTACACACCGTGTCGGGGTTCAGTTACAGACCGTGTCGGGTTTCAGTTACAAACCATGTCGGGGTTCAGTTACACACCGTGTCAGGTTCAGTTACACACCGTGTCAGGGTTCAATTACAGACCGTGTCAGGGTTCATTTGCAAACCATGTCGGTGTTCAGTTACACACCGTGTCGCGGTTCAGTTACACACTGTGTCAGGGTTCAGTTACACACCGTGTCGTGGTTCAGTTACACACCGTGTAAGGGTTCAGTTACACACCGTGTCGTGGTTCAGTTACAGACCGTGCCAGGGTTCAGTTACACACCGTGTCAGGGTTCAGTTACACATCGTGTCGAGGTTCAGTTACAGACCGCGTCGGGGTTCTGTTACAGACCCTGTCGGGGTTCAGTTACAGACCGTATCGGGGTTCAGTTACACACCTTGTCAGTGTTCAGTTACAGACCGTGCCAGGGTTCAGTTACACATCGTGTCAGGGTTCAGTTGCAGACCGTGTCTGGGTTCAGTTACACACCGTGTCAGGGTTCAGTTACAGACCGTGTCAGTGTTCAGTTACACACCATGTCGGGGTTCAGTTACACACCGTGTCAGGGTTCAGTTACACACCGTGTCAGGGTTCAGTTACACACCGTGTCAGGGTTCAGTTACAGACCGTGTCGGGGTACAGTTGCAGAACATGTCGGGGTTCAGTTACACACCGTGCCAGGTTTCAGTTACAGACCATTTCAGGGTTCAGTTACAGACCGTGTCGGGGTTCAGTTACACACCGTGTCAGGGTTCAGTTACAGACCGTGTCGGGGTTCAGTTACACACCGTGTCGGGGTTCAGTTACAGGCCGTGTCGGGGTTCAGTTACAGACTGTGTCAGGGTTCAGTTACAGACCGTGTCAGGGTTCAGTTACACACCGTGTCAGGGTTCAGTTACAGACCGTGTCAGGGTTCAGTTACAGACCGTGTTGGGGTTCAGTTACAGACCGTGCCAGGGTTCAGTTACAGACCGTGCCAGGGTTCAGTTACAGACCGTGTCGGGTTTCAGTTACAGACCATGTCGGGTTTCAGTTACACACCGTGCCAGGGTTCAGTTACAGACCGTGTCAGGGTTCAGTTACAGACCGTGTCGGGGTTCAGTTACACACCATGTCGGGGTTCAGTTACACATCGTGTCAGGGTTCAGTTACAGACCGTGTCGGGGTTCAGTTACACACCGTGTCGGGGTTCAGTTACAGATCGTGTCGGGGTTCAGTTACACACTCTGTCGGGGTTCAGTTACACACTCTGTCGGGGTTCAGTTACACACCGTGTCGGGGTTCAGTTACAGACTGTTTCGGGGTTCAGTTACACACCGTGTCGGGGTTCAGTTACAGACTGTGTCGGGGTTCAGTTACAGACCGCGTCGGGGTTCAGTTACACACCGTCTCTGGGTTCAGTTACACACCGTGTCGGGGTACAGTTACAGACTGTGTCGGGGTTCAGTTACAGACCGTGTCGGGGTTCAGTTACAAACGGTGTCAGGGTTCGGTTACACACCGCGTCAGGGTTCAGTTACACACCGTGTCGGGGTTCAGTTACAGACCGTGTCGGGGATCAGTTACACACCATGTCGGGGTTCAGTTACACACCGTGTCGGGGTTCAGTTACAGACCGTGTCGGGGTTCAGTTACAGACCGTGTCAGGGTTCAGTTACAGACTGTGTCGGGGATCAGTTACAGACCGTATCGGGGTTCAGTTACACACTGTGTCGGGGTTCAGTTACAGACCGTGCCGGGGTTCAGTTACAAACCATGTCGGTGTTCAGTTACAGACCGTGTCGGGTTTCAGTTACAGACCATGTCGGGTTTCAGTTACAGACCATGTCGGGTTTCAGTTACACACCGTGCCAGGGTTCAGTTACAGACCGTGTCAGGGTTCAGTTACAGACCGTGTCGGGGTTCAGTTACACACCATGTCGGGGTTCAGTTACACATCGTGTCAGGGTTCAGTTACAGACCGTGTCGGGGTTCAGTTACACACCGTGTCGGGGTTCAGTTACAGATCGTGTCGGGGTTCAGTTACACACTCTGTCGGGGTTCAGTTACACACCGTGTCGGGGTTCAGTTACAGACTGTTTCGGGGTTCAGTTACACACCGTGTCGGGGTTCAGTTACAGACCGTGTCGGGGTTCAGTTACAGACCGCGTCGGGGTTCAGTTACAGACCGTGTCAGGGTTCAGTTACACACCGTGTCTGGGTTCAGTTACACACCGTGTCGGGGTACAGTTACAGACTGTGTCGGGGTTCAGTTACAGACCGTGTCGGGGTTCAGTTACAAACGGTGTCAGGGTTCGGTTACACACCGCATCAGGGTTCAGTTACACACCGTGTCGGGGTTCAGTTACAGACCGTGTCGGGGTTCAGTTACACACCATGTCGGGGTTCAGTTACACACCGTGTCGGGGTTCAGTTACAGACCGTGTCGGGGTTCAGTTACAGACCGTGTCGGGGTTCAGTTAAAGTCCGTGTCGGGGTTCAGTTACAGACCGTGTCGGGGTTCAGTTACAGACCGTGTCGGGTTTCAGTTGCACACCGTTTCGGGGTTCAGTTACAGACCGTGTCGGGGTTCAGTTACACACCGTGTCGGGGTTCAGTTACAGACTGTGTCGGGGTTCAGTTACCCACCATGTCGGGGTTCAGTTACAGACTGTGTCGGGGATCAGTTACAGACCGTATCGGGGTTCAGTTACACACTGTGTCGGGGTTCAGTTACAGACCGTGCCGGGGTTCAGTTACAAACCATGTCGGGGTTCAGTTACACACCGTGTCGGGGTTCAGTTACAGACCGTGTCGGGGTTCAGTTACACACCGTGTCGGTGTTAAGTTACACACCGTTTCGTGGTTCAGTTACACACCGTGTCAGGGTTCAGTTACAGACCGTGTCAGGGTTCAGTTACACACCGTGTCGTGGTTCAGTTACACACCGTGTCGGGGTTCAGTTACAGACCGTGTCGGGTTTCAGTTACAAACCATGTCGGGGTTCAGTTACACACCGTGTCAGGTTCAGTTACACACCGTGTCAGGGTTCAATTACAGACCGTGTCAGGGTTCAGTTGCAAACCATGTCGGTGTTCAGTTACAGACCGTGTCGGGGTTCAGATACACACTGTGTCAGGGTTCAGTTACACACCGTGTCGTGGTTCAGTTACACACCGTGTCAGGGTTCAGTTACACACCGTGTCGTGGTTCAGTTACAGACCGTGCCAGGGTTCAGTTACACACCGTGTCAGGGTTCAGTTACACATCGTGTCGAGGTTCAGTTACAGACCGCGTCGGGGTTCTGTTATAGACCCTGTCGGGGTTCAGTTACAGACCGTATCGGGGTTCAGTTACAGACCGTGTCAGTGTTCAGTTACAGACCGTGTCGGGGTTCAGTTGCACACCATGTCGGGTTTCAGTTACACATCGTGTCAGGGTTCAGTTACTGACCGTGTCGGGGTTCTGTTATACACCGTGTCAGGGTTCAGTTACAGACCGTGTCAGGGTTCAGTTACAGACCGTGTCAGGGTTCAGTTACAGACCGTGTCAGGGTTCAGTTACAGACCGTGTCAGGGTTCAGTTACAGACCGTGTCGGGGTTCAGTTACACATCGTGTCAGGGTTCAGTTACAGACGGTGTCTGGGTTCAGTTACACACCGTGTCAGGGTTCAGTTACAGACCGTGTCAGGTTTCAGTTAAACACCATGTCGGGGTTCAGTTACACACCGTGTCAGGGTTCATTACAGACCGTGTCAGGGTTCAGTTACACACCGTGCCAGGGTTCAGTTACAGACCGTGTCAGGGTTCAGTTACAGACCGTGTCGGGGTTCAGTTACACACGATGTCGGTGTTCAGTTACACATCGTGTCAGGGTTCAGTTACTGAACGTGTCGGGGTTCTGTTACACACCGTGTCAGGGTTCAGTTACAGACCGTGTCAGGGTTCAGTTACAGACCGTGTCAGGGTTCAGTTACAGACCGTGTCAGGGTTCAGTTACAGACCGTGTCAGGGTTCAGTTACAGACCGTTTCAGGGTTCCGTTACACACCGTGTCAGGGTTCAGCTACAGACCGTGTCAGGGTTCAGTTACAGACCGTGTCGGGGTTCAGTTACACATCGTGTCAGGGTTCAGTTGCAGACCGTGTCTGGGTTCAGTTACACACCGTGTCAGGGTTCAGTTACAGACCGTGTCAGGGTTCAGTTACACACCATGTCGGGGTTCAGTTACACACCGTGTCAGGGTTCAGTTACACACCGTGTCAGGGTTCAGTTACACACCGTGTCAGGGTTCAGTTACAGACCGTGCCAGGTTTCAGTTACAGACCATTTCAGGGTTCAGTTACAGACCGTGTCGGGATTCAGTTACCCACCGTGTCAGGGTTCAGTTACAGACCGTGTCGGGGTTCAGTTACACACCGTGTCGGGGTTCAGTTACAGGCCGTGTCGGGGTTCAGTTACAGACTGTGTCAGGGTTCAGTTACAGACCGTGTCAGGGTTCAGTTACACACCGTGTCAGGGTTCAGTTACAGACCGTGTCAGGGTTCAGTTACACAGCGTGTCATGGATCAGTTACAGACCGTGTCAGGGTTCAGTTACAGGCCGTGTCGGGGTTCAGTTACAGACCGTGTCAGGGTTCAGTTACAGACCGTGTCGGGGTTCAGTTAAAGACTGCGTCAGGGTTCAGTTACACACCGTGTCAGGGTTCAGTTACAGACCGTGTCAGGGTTCAGTTACAGACCGTGTTGGGGTTCAGTTACAGACCGTGCCAGGGTTCAGTTACAGACCGTGTCGGGTTTCAGTTACAGACCATGTCGGGTTTCAGTTACACACCGTGCCAGGGTTCAGTTACAGACCGTGTCAGGGTTCAGTTACAGACCGTGTCGGGGTTCAGTTACACACCATGTCGGGGTTCAGTTACACATCGTGTCAGGGTTCAGTTACAGACCGTGTCGGGGTTCAGTTACACACCGTGTCGGGGTTCAGTTACAGATCGTGTCGGGGTTCAGTTACACACTTTGTCGGGGTTCAGTTACACACCGTGTCGGAGTTCAGTTACAGACTGTTTCGGGGTTCAGTTACACACCGTGTCGGGGTTCAGTTACAGACTGTGTCGGGGTTCAGTTACAGACCGCGTCGGGGTTCAGTTACAGACCGTGTCAGGGTTCAGTTACACACCGTGTCTGGGTTCAGTTACACACCGTGTCGGGGTACAGTTACAGACGGTGTCGGGGTTCAGTTACAGACCGTGTCGGGGTTCAGTTACAAACGGTGTCAGGGTTCGGTTACACACCGCGTCAGGGTTCAGTTACACACCGTGTCGGGGTTCAGTTACAGACCGTGTCGGGGTTCAGTTACACACCATGTCGGGGTTCAGTTACACACCGTGTCGGGGTTCAGTTACAGACCGTGTCGGGGTTCAGTTACAGACCGTGTCGGGGTTCAGTTAAAGTCCGTGTCGGGGTTCAGTTACAGACCGTGTCGGGGTTCAGTTACAGACCGTGTCGGGTTTCAGTTGCACACCGTTTCGGGGTTCAGTTACAGACCGTGTCGGGGTTCAGTTACACACCATGTCGGGGTTCAGTTACAGACTGTGTCGGGGATCAGTTACAGACCGTATCGGGGTTCAGTTACACACTGTGTCGGGGTTCAGTTACAGACCGTGCCGGGGTTCAGTTACAAACCATGTCGGGGTTCAGTTACACACCGTGTCGGGGTTCAGTTACAGACCGTGTCGGGGTTCAGTTACACACCGTGTCGGTGTTAAGTTACACACTTTTTCGTGGTTCAGTTACACACCGTGTCAGGGTTCAGTTACAGACCGTGTCAGGGTTCAGTTACACACCGTGTCGTGGTTCAGTTACACACCGTGTCGGGGTTCAGTTACAGACCGTGTCGGGTTTCAGTTACAAACCATGTCGGGGTTCAGTTACACACCGTGTCAGGTTCAG
This sequence comes from Somniosus microcephalus, assembly GCF_052327205.1. Classification (NCBI taxonomy): domain Eukaryota; kingdom Metazoa; phylum Chordata; class Chondrichthyes; order Squaliformes; family Somniosidae; genus Somniosus; species Somniosus microcephalus. Next base: position 271,747 of record NW_028225286.1, on the reverse strand, counting down.
TTACACACCGTGTCAGGGTTCAATTACAGACCGTGTCAGGGTTCATTTGCAAACCATGTCGGTGTTCAGTTACACACCGTGTCGCGGTTCAGTTACACACTGTGTCAGGGTTCAGTTACACACCGTGTCGTGGTTCAGTTACACACCGTGTAAGGGTTCAGTTACACACCGTGTCGTGGTTCAGTTACAGACCGTGCCAGGGTTCAGTTACACACCGTGTCAGGGTTCAGTTACACATCGTGTCGAGGTTCAGTTACAGACCGCGTCGGGGTTCTGTTACAGACCCTGTCGGGGTTCAGTTACAGACCGTATCGGGGTTCAGTTACACACCTTGTCAGTGTTCAGTTACAGACCGTGCCAGGGTTCAGTTACACATCGTGTCAGGGTTCAGTTGCAGACCGTGTCTGGGTTCAGTTACACACCCGTGTCAGGGTTCAGTTACAGACCGTGTCAGTGTTCAGTTACACACCATGTCGGGGTTCAGTTACACACCGTGTCAGGGTTCAGTTACACACCGTGTCAGGGTTCAGTTACACACCGTGTCAGGGTTCAGTTACAGACCGTGTCGGGGTACAGTTGCAGAACATGTCGGGGTTCAGTTACACACCGTGCCAGGTTTCAGTTACAGACCATTTCAGGGTTCAGTTACAGACCGTGTCGGGGTTCAGTTACACACCGTGTCAGGGTTCAGTTACAGACCGTGTCGGGGTTCAGTTACACACCGTGTCGGGGTTCAGTTACAGGCCGTGTCGGGGTTCAGTTACAGACTGTGCAGGGTTCAGTTACAGACCGTGTCAGGGTTCAGTTACACACCGTGTCAGGGTTCAGTTACAGACCGTGTCAGGGTTCAGTTACAGACCGTGTTGGGGTTCAGTTACAGACCGTGCCAGGGTTCAGTTACAGACCGTGCCAGGGTTCAGTTACAGACCGTGTCGGGTTTCAGTTACAGACCATGTCGGGTTTCAGTTACACACCGTGCCAGGGTTCAGTTACAGACCGTGTCAGGGTTCAGTTACAGACCGTGTCGGGGTTCAGTTACACACCATGTCGGGGTTCAGTTACACATCGTGTCAGGGTTCAGTTACAGACCGTGTCGGGGTTCAGTTACACACCGTGTCGGGGTTCAGTTACAGATCGTGTCGGGGTTCAGTTACACACTCTGTCGGGGTTCAGTTACACACTCTGTCGGGGTTCAGTTACACACCGTGTCGGGGTTCAGTTACAGACTGTTTCGGGGTTCAGTTACACACCGTGTCGGGGTTCAGTTACAGACTGTGTCGGGGTTCAGTTACAGACCGCGTCGGGGTTCAGTTACACACCGTCTCTGGGTTCAGTTACACACCGTGTCGGGGTACAGTTACAGACTGTGTCGGGGTTCAGTTACAGACCGTGTCGGGGTTCAGTTACAAACGGTGTCAGGGTTCGGTTACACACCGCGTCAGGGTTCAGTTACACACCGTGTCGGGGTTCAGTTACAGACCGTGTCGGGGATCAGTTACACACCATGTCGGGGTTCAGTTACACACCGTGTCGGGGTTCAGTTACAGACCGTGTCGGGGTTCAGTTACAGACCGTGTCGGGGTTCAGTTAAAGTCCGTGTCGGGGTTCAGTTACAGACCGTGTCGGGGTTCAGTTACAGACTGTGTCGGGTTTCAGTTGCACACTGTTTCGGGGTTCAGTTACAGACCGTGTCGGGGTTCAGTTACACACCGTGTCGGGGTTCAGATGCAGACTGTGTCGGGGTTCAGTTACACACAATGTCGGGGTTCAGTTACGGACTGTGTCGGGGATCAGTTACAGACCGTATCGGGGTTCAGTTACACACTGTGTTGGGGTTCAGTTACAGACCGTGCCGGGGTTCAGTTACAAACCATGTCGGGGTTCAGTTACACACCGTGTCGGGGTTCAGTTACAGACCGTGTCGGGGTTCAGTTACACACCGTGTCGGTGTTAAGTTACACACCGTTTCGTGGTTCAGTTACACACCGTGTCAGGGTTCAGTTACAGACCGTGTCAGGGTTCAGTTACACACCGTGTCGTGGTTCAGTTACACACCGTGTCGGGGTTCAGTTACAGACCGTGTCGGGTTTCAGTTACAAATCATGTCGGGGTTCAGTTACACACCGTGTCAGGGTTCAGTTACACACCGCGTTGGAGTTCAGTTACAGACCGTGCCAGTGTTCAGTTACAGACCGTGTCGGGGTTCGGTTACACACCGTGTCGGGGTTCAGTTACAGACCGTGTCGGGGTTCAGTTACAGACCGTATCGGGGTTCAGTTACACACCGTTTCGGTGTTCAGTTACACACAGTGTCGGGGTTCAGTTACACACCGTGTCGGGGTTCGGTTACACATCGCGTCGGGGTTCAGTTACAGACCGTGTCAGGGTTCAGTTACACACCGTGTCGGGGTTCAGCTACAGACCGTGTCGGGTTTCAGTTACAGACTGTGTCAGGTTTCAGTTACATGGCGTGTCAGGGATCAGTTACAGACCGTGTCGGGGTTCAGTTAAAGACTGTGTCGGGTTCAGTTACAGACCGTGTCGGGGTTCAGTTACACACGGTGTCGGGGTCCGGTAACACACCGTGTCGGGGTTCAGTTACAGACCGTGCCGGGGTTCAGTTACAAACCATGTCAGGGTTCAGTTACACACCGTGTCGGGGTTCAGTTACACACCGTGTCGGGGTTCAGTTACACACCGCGTTATGGTTCAGTTACACACCGTGTCAGGGTTCAGTTACAGACCGTGTCAGGGTTCAGTTACACACCGTGTCGGGGTTCAGTTACACACCGTGTCGTGGTTCAGTTACACACCGTGTCGGGGTTCAGTTACAAACCATGTCGGGGTTCAGTTACACACTGTGTCAGGTTTCAGTTGCACACCGTGTCAGGGTTCAGTTACAGACCGTGTCACGGTTCAGTTGCAAACCATGTCGGTGTTCAGTTACACATCGTGTCAGGGTTCAGTTACAGACCGTGTATGGGTTCAGTTACAGACCGTGTCAGGGTTCAGTTACACACCGTGTCGGGGTTCAGTTACAAACCATGTCGGGGTTCAGTTACAGACCGTGTCGGGGTTCAGTTACACACCGTGTCATGGTTCAGTTACACACCGTGTCGTGGTTCAGTTACACACCGTGTCAGGGTTCAGTTACACATCATGTTGGGGTTCAGTTACACACCGTGTCGGGGTTCAGTTACACACCGTGTCAGGGTTCAGTTACACATCGTGTCGGGGTTCAGTTACAGACCGTGTCAGGGTTCAGTTACACACCATGTCGGGGTTCAGTTACACACCGTGTCAGGGTTCAGTTACACACCGTGTCAGGGTTCAGTTACACACCGTGTCAGGGTTCAGTTACAGACCGTGCCAGGTTTCAGTTACAGACCATTTCAGGGTTCAGTTACAGACCGTGTCGGGATTCAGTTACCCACCGTGTCAGGGTTCAGTTACAGACCGTGTCGGGGTTCAGTTACACACCGTGTCGGGGTTCAGTTACAGGCCGTGTCGGGGTTCAGTTACAGACTGTGTCAGGGTTCAGTTACAGACCGTGTCAGGGTTCAGTTACACACCGTGTCAGGGTTCAGTTACAGACCGTGTCAGGGTTCAGTTACACAGCGTGTCATGGATCAGTTACAGACCGTGTCAGGGTTCAGTTACAGGCCGTGTCGGGGTTCAGTTACAGACCGTGTCAGGGTTCAGTTACAGACCGTGTCGGGGTTCAGTTAAAGACTGCGTCAGGGTTCAGTTACACACCGTGTCAGGGTTCAGTTACAGACCGTGTCAGGGTTCAGTTACAGACCGTGTTGGGGTTCAGTTACAGACCGTGCCAGGGTTCAGTTACAGACCGTGTCGGGTTTCAGTTACAGACCATGTCGGGTTTCAGTTACACACCGTGCCAGGGTTCAGTTACAGACCGTGTCAGGGTTCAGTTACAGACCGTGTCGGGGTTCAGTTACACACCATGTCGGGGTTCAGTTACACATCGTGTCAGGGTTCAGTTACAGACCGTGTCGGGGTTCAGTTACACACCGTGTCGGGGTTCAGTTACAGATCGTGTCGGGGTTCAGTTACACACTTTGTCGGGGTTCAGTTACACACCGTGTCGGAGTTCAGTTACAGACTGTTTCGGGGTTCAGTTACACACCGTGTCGGGGTTCAGTTACAGACTGTGTCGGGGTTCAGTTACAGACCGCGTCGGGGTTCAGTTACAGACCGTGTCAGGGTTCAGTTACACACCGTGTCTGGGTTCAGTTACACACCGTGTCGGGGTACAGTTACAGACGGTGTCGGGGTTCAGTTACAGACCGTGTCGGGGTTCAGTTACAAACGGTGTCAGGGTTCGGTTACACACCGCGTCAGGGTTCAGTTACACACCGTGTCGGGGTTCAGTTACAGACCGTGTCGGGGTTCAGTTACACACCATGTCGGGGTTCAGTTACACACCGTGTCGGGGTTCAGTTACAGACCGTGTCGGGGTTCAGTTACAGACCGTGTCGGGGTTCAGTTAAAGTCCGTGTCGGGGTTCAGTTACAGACCGTGTCGGGGTTCAGTTACAGACCGTGTCGGGTTTCAGTTGCACACCGTTTCGGGGTTCAGTTACAGACCGTGTCGGGGTTCAGTTACACACCATGTCGGGGTTCAGTTACAGACTGTGTCGGGGATCAGTTACAGACCGTATCGGGGTTCAGTTACACACTGTGTCGGGGTTCAGTTACAGACCGTGCCGGGGTTCAGTTACAAACCATGTCGGGGTTCAGTTACACACCGTGTCGGGGTTCAGTTACAGACCGTGTCGGGGTTCAGTTACACACCGTGTCGGTGTTAAGTTACACACTTTTTCGTGGTTCAGTTACACACCGTGTCAGGGTTCAGTTACAGACCGTGTCAGGGTTCAGTTACACACCGTGTCGTGGTTCAGTTACACACCGTGTCGGGGTTCAGTTACAGACCGTGTCGGGTTTCAGTTACAAACCATGTCGGGGTTCAGTTACACACCGTGTCAGGTTCAGTTACACACCGTGTCAGGGTTCAATTACAGACCGTGTCAGGGTTCATTTGCAAACCATGTCGGTGTTCAGTTACACACCGTGTCGCGGTTCAGTTACACACTGTGTCAGGGTTCAGTTACACACCGTGTCGTGGTTCAGTTACACACCGTGTAAGGGTTCAGTTACACACCGTGTCGTGGTTCAGTTACAGACCGTGCCAGGGTTCAGTTACACACCGTGTCAGGGTTCAGTTACACATCGTGTCGAGGTTCAGTTACAGACCGCGTCGGGGTTCTGTTACAGACCCTGTCGGGGTTCAGTTACAGACCGTATCGGGGTTCAGTTACACACCTTGTCAGTGTTCAGTTACAGACCGTGCCAGGGTTCAGTTACACATCGTGTCAGGGTTCAGTTGCAGACCGTGTCTGGGTTCAGTTACACACCGTGTCAGGGTTCAGTTACAGACCGTGTCAGTGTTCAGTTACACACCATGTCGGGGTTCAGTTACACACCGTGTCAGGGTTCAGTTACACACCGTGTCAGGGTTCAGTTACACACCGTGTCAGGGTTCAGTTACAGACCGTGTCGGGGTACAGTTGCAGAACATGTCGGGGTTCAGTTACACACCGTGCCAGGTTTCAGTTACAGACCATTTCAGGGTTCAGTTACAGACCGTGTCGGGGTTCAGTTACACACCGTGTCAGGGTTCAGTTACAGACCGTGTCGGGGTTCAGTTACACACCGTGTCGGGGTTCAGTTACAGGCCGTGTCGGGGTTCAGTTACAGACTGTGTCAGGGTTCAGTTACAGACCGTGTCAGGGTTCAGTTACACACCGTGTCAGGGTTCAGTTACAGACCGTGTCAGGGTTCAGTTACAGACCGTGTTGGGGTTCAGTTACAGACCGTGCCAGGGTTCAGTTACAGACCGTGCCAGGGTTCAGTTACAGACCGTGTCGGGTTTCAGTTACAGACCATGTCGGGTTTCAGTTACACACCGTGCCAGGGTTCAGTTACAGACCGTGTCAGGGTTCAGTTACAGACCGTGTCGGGGTTCAGTTACACACCATGTCGGGGTTCAGTTACACATCGTGTCAGGGTTCAGTTACAGACCGTGTCGGGGTTCAGTTACACACCGTGTCGGGGTTCAGTTACAGATCGTGTCGGGGTTCAGTTACACACTCTGTCGGGGTTCAGTTACACACTCTGTCGGGGTTCAGTTACACACCGTGTCGGGGTTCAGTTACAGACTGTTTCGGGGTTCAGTTACACACCGTGTCGGGGTTCAGTTACAGACTGTGTCGGGGTTCAGTTACAGACCGCGTCGGGGTTCAGTTACACACCGTCTCTGGGTTCAGTTACACACCGTGTCGGGGTACAGTTACAGACTGTGTCGGGGTTCAGTTACAGACCGTGTCGGGGTTCAGTTACAAACGGTGTCAGGGTTCGGTTACACACCGCGTCAGGGTTCAGTTACACACCGTGTCGGGGTTCAGTTACAGACCGTGTCGGGGATCAGTTACACACCATGTCGGGGTTCAGTTACACACCGTGTCGGGGTTCAGTTACAGACCGTGTCGGGGTTCAGTTACAGACCGTATCGGGGTTCAGTTACACACTGTGTCGGGGTTCAGTTACAGACCGTGCCGGGGTTCAGTTACACACCGTGTCGGGGTTCAGTTACAGACCGTGTCGGGGATCAGTTACACACCATGTCGGGGTTCAGTTACACACCGTGTCGGGGTTCAGTTACAGACCGTGTCGGGGTTCAGTTACAGACCGTGTCGGGGTTCAGTTAAAGTCCGTGTCGGGGTTCAGTTACAGACCGTGTCGGGGTTCAGTTACAGACTGTGTCGGGTTTCAGTTGCACACTGTTTCGGGGTTCAGTTACAGACCGTGTCGGGGTTCAGTTACACACCGTGTCGGGGTTCAGATGCAGACTGTGTCGGGGTTCAGTTACACACAATGTCGGGGTTCAGTTACGGACTGTGTCGGGGATCAGTTACAGACCGTATCGGGGTTCAGTTACACACTGTGTTGGGGTTCAGTTACAGACCGTGCCGGGGTTCAGTTACAAACCATGTCGGGGTTCAGTTACACACCGTGTCGGGGTTCAGTTACAGACCGTGTCGGGGTTCAGTTACACACCGTGTCGGTGTTAAGTTACACACCGTTTCGTGGTTCAGTTACACACCGTGTCAGGGTTCAGTTACAGACCGTGTCAGGGTTCAGTTACACACCGTGTCGTGGTTCAGTTACACACCGTGTCGGGGTTCAGTTACAGACCGTGTCGGGTTTCAGTTACAAATCATGTCGGGGTTCAGTTACACACCGTGTCAGGGTTCAGTTACACACCGCGTTGGAGTTCAGTTACAGACCGTGCCAGTGTTCAGTTACAGACCGTGTCGGGGTTCGGTTACACACCGTGTCGGGGTTCAGTTACAGACCGTGTCGGGGTTCAGTTACAGACCGTATCGGGGTTCAGTTACACACCGTTTCGGTGTTCAGTTACACACAGTGTCGGGGTTCAGTTACACACCGTGTCGGGGTTCGGTTACACATCGCGTCGGGGTTCAGTTACAGACCGTGTCAGGGTTCAGTTACACACCGTGTCGGGGTTCAGCTACAGACCGTGTCGGGTTTCAGTTACAGACTGTGTCAGGTTTCAGTTACATGGCGTGTCAGGGATCAGTTACAGACCGTGTCGGGGTTCAGTTAAAGACTGTGTCGGGTTCAGTTACAGACCGTGTCGGGGTTCAGTTACACACGGTGTCGGGGTCCGGTAACACACCGTGTCGGGGTTCAGTTACAGACCGTGCCGGGGTTCAGTTACAAACCATGTCAGGGTTCAGTTACACACCGTGTCGGGGTTCAGTTACACACCGTGTCGGGGTTCAGTTACACACCGCGTTATGGTTCAGTTACACACCGTGTCAGGGTTCAGTTACAGACCGTGTCAGGGTTCAGTTACACACCGTGTCGGGGTTCAGTTACACACCGTGTCGTGGTTCAGTTACACACCGTGTCGGGGTTCAGTTACAAACCATGTCGGGGTTCAGTTACACACTGTGTCAGGTTTCAGTTGCACACCGTGTCAGGGTTCAGTTACAGACCGTGTCACGGTTCAGTTGCAAACCATGTCGGTGTTCAGTTACACATCGTGTCAGGGTTCAGTTACAGACCGTGTATGGGTTCAGTTACAGACCGTGTCAGGGTTCAGTTACACACCGTGTCGGGGTTCAGTTACAAACCATGTCGGGGTTCAGTTACAGACCGTGTCGGGGTTCAGTTACACACCGTGTCATGGTTCAGTTACACACCGTGTCGTGGTTCAGTTACACACCGTGTCAGGGTTCAGTTACACATCATGTTGGGGTTCAGTTACACACCGTGTCGGGGTTCAGTTACACACCGTGTCAGGGTTCAGTTACACATCGTGTCGGGGTTCAGTTACACACCGCGTCATGGTTCAGTTACACACTGTGTCAGGGTTCAGTTACAGACCGTGTCAGGGTTCAGTTACACACCGTGTCGGGGTTCAGTTACACACCGTGTCGTGGTTCAGTTACACACCGTGTCGGGGTTCAGTTACAAACCGTGTCAGGGTTCAGTTACACACCATGTCGGGGTTCAGTTACACACCGTGTCAGGGTTCAGTTACACACCGTGTCAGGGTTCAGTTACAGACCGTGTCGGGGTACAGTTGCAGAACGTGTCGGGGTTCAGTTACACACCGTGCCAGGTTTCAGTTACAGACCATTTCAGGGTTCAGTTACAGACCGTGTCGGGATTCAGTTACCCACCGTGTCAGGGTTCAGTTACAGACCGTGTCGGGGTTCAGTTACACACCGTGTCGGGGTTCAGTTACAGGCCGTGTCGGGGTTCAGTTACAGACCGTGTCAGGGTTCAGTTACAGACCGTGTCAGGGTTCAGTTACACACCGTGTCAGGGTTCAGTTACAGACCGTGTCAGGGTTCAGTTACACAGCGTGTCATGGATCAGTTACAGACCGTGTCAGGGTTCAGTTACAGGCCGTGTCGGGGTTCAGTTACAGACCGTGTCAGGGTTCAGTTACAGACCGTGTCGGGGTTCAGTTAAAGACCGCGTCAGGTTTCAGTTACACACCGCGTCAGGGTTCAGTTACAGACCGTGTCAGGGTTCAGTTACAGACCGTGTTGGGGTTCAGTTACAGACCGTGCCAGGGTTCAGTTACAGACCGTGTCGGGTTTCAGTTACAGACCATGTCGGGTTTCAGTTACACACCGTGCCAGGGTTCAGTTACAGACCGTGTCAGGGTTCAGTTACAGACCGTGTCGGGGTTCAGTTACACACCATGTCGGGGTTCAGTTACACATCGTGTCAGGGTTCAGTTACAGACCGTGTCGGGGTTCAGTTACACACCGTGTCGGGGTTCAGTTACACACCGTGTCGGGGTTCAGTTACAGATCGTGTCGGGGTTCAGTTACACACTTTGTCGGGGTTCAGTTACACACCGTGTCGGGGTTCAGTTACAGACTGTGTCGGGGTTCAATTACAGACCGCGTCGGGGTTCAGTTACAAACGGTGTCAGGGTTCGGTTACACACCGCGTCAGGGTTCAGTTACACACCGTGTCGGGGTTCAGTTACAGACCGTGTCGGGGTTCAGTTACACACCATGTCGGGGTTCAGTTACACACCGTGTCGGGGTTCAGTTACAGACCGTGTCGGGGTTCAGTTACAGACCGTGTCGGGGTTCAGTTAAAGTCCGTGTCGGGGTTCAGTTACAGACCGTGTCGGGGTTCAGTTACAGACCGTGTCGGGTTTCAGTTGCACACCGTTTCGGGGTTCAGTTACAGACCGTGTCGGGGTTCAGTTACACACCGTGTCGGGGTTCAGTTGCAGACTGTGTCGGGGTTCAGTTACACACCATGTCGGGGTTCAGTTACAGACTGTGTCGGGGATCAGTTACAGACCGTATCGGGGTTCAGTTACACACTGTGTCGGGGTTCAGTTACAGACCGTGCCGGGGTTCAGTTACAAACCATGTCGGGGTTCAGTTACACACCGTGTCGGGGTTCAGTTACAGACCGTGTCGGGGTTCAGTTACACACCGTGTCGGTGTTAAGTTACACACCGTTTCGTGGTTCAGTTACACACCGTGTCAGGGTTCAGTTACAGACCGTGTCAGGGTTCAGTTACACACCGTGTCGTGGTTCAGTTACACACCGTGTCGGGGTTCAGTTACAGACCGTGTCGGGTTTCAGTTACAAACCATGTCGGGGTTCAGTTACACACCGTGTCAGGTTCAGTTACACACCGTGTCAGGGTTCAATTACAGACCGTGTCAGGGTTCATTTGCAAACCATGTCGGTGTTCAGTTACACACCGTGTCGCGGTTCAGTTACACACTGTGTCAGGGTTCAGTTACACACCGTGTCGTGGTTCAGTTACACACCGTGTAAGGGTTCAGTAACACACCGTGTCGTGGTTCAGTTACAGACCGTGCCAGGGTTCAGTTACACACCGTGTCAGGGTTCAGTTACACATCGTGTCGAGGTTCAGTTACAGACCGCGTCGGGGTTCTGTTACAGACCCTGTCGGGGTTCAGTTACAGACCGTATCAGGGTTCAGTTACACACCTTGTCAGTGTTCAGTTACAGACCGTGCCAGGGTTCAGTTACACATCGTGTCAGGGTTCAGTTGCAGACCGTGTCTGGGTTCAGTTACACACCGTGTCAGGGTTCAGTTACAGACCGTGTCAGTGTTCAGTTACACACCATGTCGGGGTTCAGTTACACACCGTGTCAGGGTTCAGTTACACACCGTGTCAGGGTTCAGTTACAGACCGTGTCGGGGTACAGTTGCAGAACATGTCGGGGTTCAGTTACACACCGTGCCAGGTTTCAGTTACAGACCATTTCAGGGTTCAGTTACACACCGTGTCAGGGTTCAGTTACAGACCGTGTCAGGGTTCAGTTACACACCGTGTCAGGGTTCAGTTACAGACCGTGTCAGGGTTCAGTTACAGACCGTGTCAGGGTTCAGTTACACACCGTGTCAGGGTTCAGTTACAGACCGTGTCAGGGTTCAGTTACACAGCGTGTCATGGATCAGTTACAGACCGTGTCAGGGTTCAGTTACAGGCCGTGTCGGGGTTCAGTTACAGACCGTGTCAGGGTTCAGTTACAGACCGTGTCGGGGTTCAGTTAAAGACTGCGTCAGGGTTCAGTTACACACCGTGTCAGGGTTCAGTTACAGACCGTGTCAGGGTTCAGTTACAGACCGTGTTGGGGTTCAGTTACAGACCGTGCCAGGGTTCAGTTACAGACCGTGCCAGGGTTCAGTTACAGACCGTGTCGGGTTTCAGTTACAGACCATGTCGGGTTTCAGTTACACACCGTGCCAGGGTTCAGTTACAGACCGTGTCAGGGTTCAGTTACAGACCGTGTCGGGGTTCAGTTACACACCATGTCGGGGTTCAGTTACACATCGTGTCAGGGTTCAGTTACAGACCGTGTCGGGGTTCAGTTACACACCGTGTCGGGGTTCAGTTACAGATCGTGTCGGGGTTCAGTTACACACTCTGTCGGGGTTCAGTTACACACCGTGTCGGGGTTCAGTTACAGACTGTTTCGGGGTTCAGTTACACACCGTGTCGGGGTTCAGTTACAGACTGTGTCGGGGTTCAGTTACAGACCGCGTCGGGGTTCAGTTACAGACCGTGTCAGGGTTCAGTTACACACCGTCTCTGGGTTCAGTTACACACCGTGTCGGGGTACAGTTACAGACTGTGTCGGGGTTCAGTTACAGACCGTGTCGGGGTTCAGTTACAAACGGTGTCAGGGTTCGGTTACACACCGCGTCAGGGTTCAGTTACACACCGTGTCGGGGTTCAGTTACAGACCGTGTCGGGGATCAGTTACACACCATGTCGGGGTTCAGTTACACACCGTGTCGGGGTTCAGTTACAGACCGTGTCGGGGTTCAGTTACAGACCGTGTCGGGGTTCAGTTAAAGTCCGTGTCGGGGTTCAGTTACAGACCGTGTCGGGGTTCAGTTACAGACTGTGTCGGGTTTCAGTTGCACACTGTTTCGGGGTTCAGTTACAGACCGTGTCGGGGTTCAGTTACACACCGTGTCGGGGTTCAGATGCAGACTGTGTCGGGGTTCAGTTACACACAATGTCGGGGTTCAGTTACAGACTGTGTCGGGGATCAGTTACAGACCGTATCGGGGTTCAGTTACACACTGTGTTGGGGTTCAGTTACAGACCGTGCCGGGGTTCAGTTACAAACCATGTCGGGGTTCAGTTACACACCGTGTCGGGGTTCAGTTACAGACCGTGTCGGGGTTCAGTTACACACCGTGTCGGTGTTAAGTTACACACCGTTTCGTGGTTCAGTTACACACCGTGTCAGGGTTCAGTTACAGACCGTGTCAGGGTTCAGTTACACACCGTGTCAGGTTCAGTTACACACCGTGTCAGGGTTCAGTTACAGACCGTGTCAGGGTTCAGTTACACACCGTGTCAGGTTCAGTTACACACCGTGTCAGGGTTCAATTACAGACCGTGTCAGGGTTCATTTGCAAACCAATTCGGTGTTCAGTTACAGACCGTGCCAGGGTTCAGTTACACACCGTGTCAGGGTTCAGTTACACACCGTGTCGGGGTTCAGTTACACACCGTGTCAGGGTTCAGTTACACACCGCATCGGGGTTCAGTTACAGACCGTGTCGGGGTTCAGTTACACACCGTGTCGGTGTTAAGTTACACACCGTTTCGTGGTTCAGTTACACACCGTGTCAGGGTTCAGTTACAGACCGTGTCAGGGTTCAGTTACACACCGTGTCGTGGTTCAGTTACACACCGTGTCGGGGTTCAGTTACAGACCGTGTCGGGTTTCAGTTACAAACCATGTCGGGGTTCAGTTACACACCGTGTCAGGTTCAGTTACACACCGTGTCAGGGTTCAATTACAGACCGTGTCAGGGTTCATTTGCAAACCATGTCGGTGTTCAGTTACACACCGTGTCGCGGTTCAGTTACACACTGTGTCAGGGTTCAGTTACACACCGTGTCGTGGTTCAGTTACACACCGTGTAAGGGTTCAGTAACACACCGTGTCGTGGTTCAGTTACAGACCGTGCCAGGGTTCAGTTACACACCGTGTCAGGGTTCAGTTACACATCGTGTCGAGGTTCAGTTACAGACCGCGTCGGGGTTCTGTTACAGACCCTGTCGGGGTTCAGTTACAGACCGTATCAGGGTTCAGTTACACACCTTGTCAGTGTTCAGTTACAGACCGTGCCAGGGTTCAGTTACACATCGTGTCAGGGTTCAGTTGCAGACCGTGTCTGGGTTCAGTTACACACCGTGTCAGGGTTCAGTTACAGACCGTGTCAGTGTTCAGTTACACACCATGTCGGGGTTCAGTTACACACCGTGTCAGGGTTCAGTTACACACCGTGTCAGGGTTCAGTTACAGACCGTGTCGGGGTACAGTTGCAGAACATGTCGGGGTTCAGTTACACACCGTGCCAGGTTTCAGTTACAGACCATTTCAGGGTTCAGTTACACACCGTGTCAGGGTTCAGTTACAGACCGTGTCAGGGTTCAGTTACACACCGTGTCAGGGTTCAGTTACAGACCGTGTCAGGGTTCAGTTACAGACCGTGTCAGGGTTCAGTTACACACCGTGTCAGGGTTCAGTTACAGACCGTGTCAGGGTTCAGTTACACAGCGTGTCATGGATCAGTTACAGACCGTGTCAGGGTTCAGTTACAGGCCGTGTCGGGGTTCAGTTACAGACCGTGTCAGGGTTCAGTTACAGACCGTGTCGGGGTTCAGTTAAAGACTGCGTCAGGGTTCAGTTACACACCGTGTCAGGGTTCAGTTACAGACCGTGTCAGGGTTCAGTTACAGACCGTGTCAGGGTTCAGTTACACACCGTGTCAGGGTTCAGTTACAGACCGTGTCAGGGTTCAGTTACACAGCGTGTCATGGATCAGTTACAGACCGTGTCAGGGTTCAGTTACAGGCCGTGTCGGGGTTCAGTTACAGACCGTGTCAGGGTTCAGTTACAGACCGTGTCGGGGTTCAGTTAAAGACTGCGTCAGGGTTCAGTTACACACCGTGTCAGGGTTCAGTTACAGACCGTGTCAGGGTTCAGTTACAGACCGTGTTGGGGTTCAGTTACAGACCGTGCCAGGGTTCAGTTACAGACCGTGCCAGGGTTCAGTTACAGACCGTGTCGGGTTTCAGTTACAGACCATGTCGGGTTTCAGTTACACACCGTGCCAGGGTTCAGTTACAGACCGTGTCAGGGTTCAGTTACAGACCGTGTCGGGGTTCAGTTACACACCATGTCGGGGTTCAGTTACACATCGTGTCAGGGTTCAGTTACAGACCGTGTCGGGGTTCAGTTACACACCGTGTCGGGGTTCAGTTACAGATCGTGTCGGGGTTCAGTTACACACTCTGTCGGGGTTCAGTTACACACCGTGTCGGGGTTCAGTTACAGACTGTTTCGGGGTTCAGTTACACACCGTGTCGGGGTTCAGTTACAGACTGTGTCGGGGTTCAGTTACAGACCGCGTCGGGGTTCAGTTACAGACCGTGTCAGGGTTCAGTTACACACCGTCTCTGGGTTCAGTTACACACCGTGTCGGGGTACAGTTACAGACTGTGTCGGGGTTCAGTTACAGACCGTGTCGGGGTTCAGTTACAAACGGTGTCAGGGTTCGGTTACACACCGCGTCAGGGTTCAGTTACACACCGTGTCGGGGTTCAGTTACAGACCGTGTCGGGGATCAGTTACACACCATGTCGGGGTTCAGTTACACACCGTGTCGGGGTTCAGTTACAGACCGTGTCGGGGTTCAGTTACAGACCGTGTCGGGGTTCAGTTAAAGTCCGTGTCGGGGTTCAGTTACAGACCGTGTCGGGGTTCAGTTACAGACTGTGTCGGGTTTCAGTTGCACACTGTTTCGGGGTTCAGTTACAGACCGTGTCGGGGTTCAGTTACACACCGTGTCGGGGTTCAGATGCAGACTGTGTCGGGGTTCAGTTACACACAATGTCGGGGTTCAGTTACAGACTGTGTCGGGGATCAGTTACAGACCGTATCGGGGTTCAGTTACACACTGTGTTGGGGTTCAGTTACAGACCGTGCCGGGGTTCAGTTACAAACCATGTCGGGGTTCAGTTACACACCGTGTCGGGGTTCAGTTACAGACCGTGTCGGGGTTCAGTTACACACCGTGTCGGTGTTAAGTTACACACCGTTTCGTGGTTCAGTTACACACCGTGTCAGGGTTCAGTTACAGACCGTGTCAGGGTTCAGTTACACACCGTGTCAGGTTCAGTTACACACCGTGTCAGGGTTCAGTTACAGACCGTGTCAGGGTTCAGTTACACACCGTGTCAGGTTCAGTTACACACCGTGTCAGGGTTCAATTACAGACCGTGTCAGGGTTCATTTGCAAACCAATTCGGTGTTCAGTTACAGACCGTGCCAGGGTTCAGTTACACACCGTGTCAGGGTTCAGTTACACACCGTGTCGGGGTTCAGTTACACACCGTGTCAGGGTTCAGTTACACACCGCATCGGGGTTCAGTTACAGACCGTGTCGGGGTTCAGTTACACACCGTGTCGGTGTTAAGTTACACACCGTTTCGTGGTTCAGTTACACACCGTGTCAGGGTTCAGTTACAGACCGTGTCAGGGTTCAGTTACACACCGTGTCGTGGTTCAGTTACACACCGTGTCGGGGTTCAGTTACAGACCGTGTCGGGTTTCAGTTACAAACCATGTCGGGGTTCAGTTACACACCGTGTCAGGTTCAGTTACACACCGTGTCAGGGTTCAATTACAGACCGTGTCAGGGTTCATTTGCAAACCATGTCGGTGTTCAGTTACACACCGTGTCGCGGTTCAGTTACACACTGTGTCAGGGTTCAGTTACACACCGTGTCGTGGTTCAGTTACACACCGTGTAAGGGTTCAGTAACACACCGTGTCGTGGTTCAGTTACAGACCGTGCCAGGGTTCAGTTACACACCGTGTCAGGGTTCAGTTACACATCGTGTCGAGGTTCAGTTACAGACCGCGTCGGGGTTCTGTTACAGACCCTGTCGGGGTTCAGTTACAGACCGTATCAGGGTTCAGTTACACACCTTGTCAGTGTTCAGTTACAGACCGTGCCAGGGTTCAGTTACACATCGTGTCAGGGTTCAGTTGCAGACCGTGTCTGGGTTCAGTTACACACCGTGTCAGGGTTCAGTTACAGACCGTGTCAGTGTTCAGTTACACACCATGTCGGGGTTCAGTTACACACCGTGTCAGGGTTCAGTTACACACCGTGTCAGGGTTCAGTTACAGACCGTGTCGGGGTACAGTTGCAGAACATGTCGGGGTTCAGTTACACACCGTGCCAGGTTTCAGTTACAGACCATTTCAGGGTTCAGTTACACACCGTGTCAGGGTTCAGTTACAGACCGTGTCAGGGTTCAGTTACACACCGTGTCAGGGTTCAGTTACAGACCGTGTCAGGGTTCAGTTACAGACCGTGTCAGGGTTCAGTTACACACCGTGTCAGGGTTCAGTTACAGACCGTGTCAGGGTTCAGTTACACAGCGTGTCATGGATCAGTTACAGACCGTGTCAGGGTTCAGTTACAGGCCGTGTCGGGGTTCAGTTACAGACCGTGTCAGGGTTCAGTTACAGACCGTGTCGGGGTTCAGTTAAAGACTGCGTCAGGGTTCAGTTACACACCGTGTCAGGGTTCAGTTACAGACCGTGTCAGGGTTCAGTTACAGACCGTGTTGGGGTTCAGTTACAGACCGTGCCAGGGTTCAGTTACAGACCGTGCCAGGGTTCAGTTACAGACCGTGTCGGGTTTCAGTTACAGACCATGTCGGGTTTCAGTTACACACCGTGCCAGGGTTCAGTTACAGACCGTGTCAGGGTTCAGTTACAGACCGTGTCGGGGTTCAGTTACACACCATGTCGGGGTTCAGTTACACATCGTGTCAGGGTTCAGTTACAGACCGTGTCGGGGTTCAGTTACACACCGTGTCGGGGTTCAGTTACAGATCGTGTCGGGGTTCAGTTACACACTCTGTCGGGGTTCAGTTACACACCGTGTCGGGGTTCAGTTACAGACTGTTTCGGGGTTCAGTTACACACCGTGTCGGGGTTCAGTTACAGACTGTGTCGGGGTTCAGTTACAGACCGCGTCGGGGTTCAGTTACAGACCGTGTCAGGGTTCAGTTACACACCGTCTCTGGGTTCAGTTACACACCGTGTCGGGGTACAGTTACAGACTGTGTCGGGGTTCAGTTACAGACCGTGTCGGGGTTCAGTTACAAACGGTGTCAGGGTTCGGTTACACACCGCGTCAGGGTTCAGTTACACACCGTGTCGGGGTTCAGTTACAGACCGTGTCGGGGATCAGTTACACACCATGTCGGGGTTCAGTTACACACCGTGTCGGGGTTCAGTTACAGACCGTGTCGGGGTTCAGTTACAGACCGTGTCGGGGTTCAGTTAAAGTCCGTGTCGGGGTTCAGTTACAGACCGTGTCGGGGTTCAGTTACAGACTGTGTCGGGTTTCAGTTGCACACTGTTTCGGGGTTCAGTTACAGACCGTGTCGGGGTTCAGTTACACACCGTGTCGGGGTTCAGATGCAGACTGTGTCGGGGTTCAGTTACACACAATGTCGGGGTTCAGTTACAGACTGTGTCGGGGATCAGTTACAGACCGTATCGGGGTTCAGTTACACACTGTGTTGGGGTTCAGTTACAGACCGTGCCGGGGTTCAGTTACAAACCATGTCGGGGTTCAGTTACACACCGTGTCGGGGTTCAGTTACAGACCGTGTCGGGGTTCAGTTACACACCGTGTCGGTGTTAAGTTACACACCGTTTCGTGGTTCAGTTACACACCGTGTCAGGGTTCAGTTACAGACCGTGTCAGGGTTCAGTTACACACCGTGTCAGGTTCAGTTACACACCGTGTCAGGGTTCAGTTACAGACCGTGTCAGGGTTCAGTTACACACCGTGTCAGGTTCAGTTACACACCGTGTCAGGGTTCAATTACAGACCGTGTCAGGGTTCATTTGCAAACCAATTCGGTGTTCAGTTACAGACCGTGCCAGGGTTCAGTTACACACCGTGTCAGGGTTCAGTTACACACCGTGTCGGGGTTCAGTTACACACCGTGTCAGGGTTCAGTTACACACCGCATCGGGGTTCAGTTACAGACCGTGTCGGGCTTCAGTTACAGACCGTGTCAGGGTTCAGTTACACACCGCGTTGGAGTTCAGTTACAGACCGTGCCAGTGTTCAGTTACAGACCGTGTCGGGGTTCGGTTACACACCGTGTCGGGGTTCAGTTACAGACCGTGTCGGGGTTCAGTTACAGACCGTATCGGGGTTCAGTTACACACCGTTTCGGTGTTCAGTTACACACAGTGTCGGGGTTCAGTTACACACCGTGTCGGGGTTCGGTTACACATCGCGTCGGGGTTCAGTTACAGACCGTGTCAGGGTTCAGTTACACACCGTGTCGGGGTTCAGCTACAGACCGTGTCGGGTTTCAGTTACAGACTGTGTCAGGTTTCAGTTACATGGCGTGTCAGGGATCAGTTACAGACCGTGTCGGGGTTCAGTTAAAGACTGTGTCGGGTTCAGTTACAGACCGTGTCGGGGTTCAGTTACACACGGTGTCGGGGTCCGGTAACACACCGTGTCGGGGTTCAGTTACAGACCGTGTCAGGGTTCAGTTACACACCGTGTCAGGGTTCAGTTACACACCGTGTCGGGGTTCAGTTACACACCGTGTCGTGGTTCAGTTACACACCGTGTCGGGGTTCAGTTACAAACCATGTCGGGGTTCAGTTACACACTGTGTCAGGTTTCAGTTGCACACCGTGTCAGGGTTCAGTTACAGACCGTGTCAGGGTTCAGTTACACACCGTGTCGGGGTTCAGTTACAAACCGTGTCGGGGTTCAGTTACAGACCGTGTCGGGGTTCAGTTACACACCGTGTCATGGTTCAGTTACACACCGTGTCGTGGTTCAGTTACACACCGTGTCAGGGTTCAGTTACACATCATGTTGGGGTTCAGTTACACACCGTGTCGGGGTTCAGTTACACACCGTGTCAGGGTTCAGTTACACATCGTGTCGAGGTTCAGTTGCAGACGTGTCGGGGTTCAGTTACAGACTGTGCCAGGGTTCAGTTACACACCGTGTCAGGGTTCAGTTACACACCGTGTCAGGGTTCAGTTACACACCGTGTCGGGGTTCAGTTACACAACGTGTTGGGGTTCAGTTACACACCGTGTCGGGGTTCAGTTACAGACCGTGTCGGGATTCAGTTACACACCGTGCCAGGGTTCAGTTACACACCGTGTTAGGGTTCAGTTACAGACCGTGTCAGGGTTCAGTTACACACCGTGTCGGGGTTCAGTTACACACCGTGTCGTGGTTCAATTACACACCGTGTCGGGGTTCAGTTACAGACCGTGTCGGGGTTCAGTTACAAACCATGTCGGGGTTCAGTTGCAGACCGTGTCAGGGTTCAGTTGCAAAGCATGTCGGTGTTCAGTTACACATCGTGTCAGGGTTCAGTTACAGACTGTGTCAGGGTACAGTTACACACCGTGTCAGGGTTCAGTTACAGACCGTGTCGGGGTTCAGTTACACAGCGTGTCGGGGTTCAGTTACACACCGTGTCGGGGTTCAGTTACACACCGTGTCAGGGTTCAGTTACACATCGTGTCGAGGTTCGGTTACAGACCGCGTCGGGGTTCAGTTACAGACCGTTTCGGGGTTCAGTTACAGACCGTGTCGGGGTTCAGTTACACACCGTGTCAGGGTTCAGTTACAGACCGTGCCAGGGTTCAGTTACAGACCGTGCCAGGGATCAGTTACACACCGTGTCAGGGTTCAGTTACACACCGTGTCAGGGTTCAGTTACAGACCGTGTCAGGGTTCAGTTACACACCGTGTCAGGGTTCAGTTACAGACTGTGTCAGTGTTCAGTTACACATCGTATCGGGGTTCAGTTACAGACTGTGTCGGGGTTCAGTTACAAACCATGTCGGGGTTCAGTTACAGACCGTGTCAGGGTTCAGTTACACACCGTGTCAGGGTTCAGTTACACACCGTGTCAGGTTCAGTTACACACCGTGTCAGGGTTCAGTTACAGACCGTGTCAGGGTTCAGTTACACACCGTGTCAGGTTCAGTTACACACCGTGTCAGGGTTCAATTACAGACCGTGTCAGGGTTCATTTGCAAACCAATTCGGTGTTCAGTTACAGACCGTGCCAGGGTTCAGTTACACACCGTGTCAGGGTTCAGTTACACACCGTGTCGGGGTTCAGTTACACACCGTGTCAGGGTTCAGTTACACACCGCATCGGGGTTCAGTTACAGACCGTGTCGGGCTTCAGTTACAGACCGTGTCAGGGTTCAGTTACACACCGCGTTGGAGTTCAGTTACAGACCGTGCCAGTGTTCAGTTACAGACCGTGTCGGGGTTCGGTTACACACCGTGTCGGGGTTCAGTTACAGACCGTGTCGGGGTTCAGTTACAGACCGTATCGGGGTTCAGTTACACACCGTTTCGGTGTTCAGTTACACACAGTGTCGGGGTTCAGTTACACACCGTGTCGGGGTTCGGTTACACATCGCGTCGGGGTTCAGTTACAGACCGTGTCAGGGTTCAGTTACACACCGTGTCGGGGTTCAGCTACAGACCGTGTCGGGTTTCAGTTACAGACTGTGTCAGGTTTCAGTTACATGGCGTGTCAGGGATCAGTTACAGACCGTGTCGGGGTTCAGTTAAAGACTGTGTCGGGTTCAGTTACAGACCGTGTCGGGGTTCAGTTACACACGGTGTCGGGGTCCGGTAACACACCGTGTCGGGGTTCAGTTACAGACCGTGTCAGGGTTCAGTTACACACCGTGTCAGGGTTCAGTTACACACCGTGTCGGGGTTCAGTTACACACCGTGTCGTGGTTCAGTTACACACCGTGTCGGGGTTCAGTTACAAACCATGTCGGGGTTCAGTTACACACTGTGTCAGGTTTCAGTTGCACACCGTGTCAGGGTTCAGTTACAGACCGTGTCAGGGTTCAGTTACACACCGTGTCGGGGTTCAGTTACAAACCGTGTCGGGGTTCAGTTACAGACCGTGTCGGGGTTCAGTTACACACCGTGTCATGGTTCAGTTACACACCGTGTCGTGGTTCAGTTACACACCGTGTCAGGGTTCAGTTACACATCATGTTGGGGTTCAGTTACACACCGTGTCGGGGTTCAGTTACACACCGTGTCAGGGTTCAGTTACACATCGTGTCGAGGTTCAGTTGCAGACGTGTCGGGGTTCAGTTACAGACTGTGCCAGGGTTCAGTTACACACCGTGTCAGGGTTCAGTTACACACCGTGTCAGGGTTCAGTTACACACCGTGTCGGGGTTCAGTTACACAACGTGTTGGGGTTCAGTTACACACCGTGTCGGGGTTCAGTTACAGACCGTGTCGGGATTCAGTTACACACCGTGCCAGGGTTCAGTTACACACCGTGTTAGGGTTCAGTTACAGACCGTGTCAGGGTTCAGTTACACACCGTGTCGGGGTTCAGTTACACACCGTGTCGTGGTTCAATTACACACCGTGTCGGGGTTCAGTTACAGACCGTGTCGGGGTTCAGTTACAAACCATGTCGGGGTTCAGTTGCAGACCGTGTCAGGGTTCAGTTACACACCGTGTCAGGGTTCAGTTGCAAAGCATGTCGGTGTTCAGTTACACATCGTGTCAGGGTTCAGTTACAGACTGTGTCAGGGTACAGTTACACACCGTGTCAGGGTTCGGTTACAGACCGCGTCGGGGTTCAGTTACAGACCGTTTCGGGGTTCAGTTACAGACCGTGTCGGGGTTCAGTTACACACCGTGTCAGGGTTCAGTTACAGACCGTGCCAGGGATCAGTTACACACCGTGTCAGGGTTCAGTTACACACCGTGTCAGGGTTCAGTTACAGACCGTGTCAGGGTTCAGTTACACACCGTGTCAGGGTTCAGTTACAGACTGTGTCAGTGTTCAGTTACACATCGTATCGGGGTTCAGTTACAGACTGTGTCGGGGTTCAGTTACAAACCATGTCGGGGTTCAGTTACAGACCGTGTCAGGGTTCAGTTACACACCGTGTCAGGGTTCAGTTACACATCGTGTCGGGGTTCAGTTGCACACCGTTTCAGGGTTCAGTTACACACCGTGTTGGGGTTCAGTTACAGATCGTGTCAGTGTTCAGTTACACACCGTGTTGGGGTTCAATTACAGACAGTGTCAGGGTTCTGTTACAGACCGTGTCGGGGTTCAGTTACAGACCGTGTCGGGGTTCAGTTACACACAGTGTCAGGGCTCAGTTACACACCTTGTCGGGGTTCAGTTACACACTCTGTCGGGGTTCAGTTACACACCGTGTCGGGGTTCAGTTACAGACTGTTTCGGGGTTCAGTTACACACTGTGTCAGGGTTCAGTTACAGACTGTGTCGGGGTTCAGCTACAGACCGCGTCGGGGTTCAGCTACAGACCGCGTCGGGGTTCAGTTACAGACCGTGTCAGGGTTCAGTTACACACCGTGTCTGGGTTCAGTTACACACCGTGTCGGGGTACAGTTACACACCATGTCGGGGTTCAGTTACACACCGTTTCGGGGTCCAGTTACAGACCGTGTCGGGGTTCCGTTACAGACCGTGTCGGGGTTCAATTACACATCATGTCGGGATACAGTTACAGACCGTGTCGGGGTTCAGTTACAGACCGTGTCGGGGTTCAGTTACAGACCGTGTCGGGGTTCAGTTGCAGACCGTGTCGGGTTTCAGTTACACACCGTTTCGGGGTTCAGTTACAGACTGTGTCGGGGTTCAGTTACACACCGTGCCGGGGTTCAGTTACAAACCATGTCGGGGTTCAGTTACACACCGTGTCGGGGTCCAGTTACAGACCGTGTCAGGGTGCAGTTACACACCGTGTCAGGGTTCAGTGACAGACCGTGTCAGGGTTCAGTTACACACCGTGTCGGGGTTCAGTTACACACCGTGTCAGGGTTCAGTTACACACCGTATCAGGGTTCAGTTACAGACCGTGTCAGGGTTCAATTACGCACCGTGTCGTGGTTCAGTTACAGACAGTGTCAGGGTTCAGTTACAGACCGTGTCAGGGTTCAGTTACAGACCGTGTCGGGGTTCAGTTACAGACCGTGTCAGGGTTCAGTTACAGACCGTGTCGGGGTTCAGTTAAAGACTGTGTCAGGGTTCAGTTACACACCGTGTCGGGTTTCAGTTACAGACCATGTCGGGTTTCAGTTACACACCGTGCCAGGGTTCAGTTAAAGACCGTGTCAGGGTTCAGTTACAGACCTTGTCGGGGTTCAGTTACACACCATGTCGGGGTTCAGTTACAGACTGTGTCGGGGTTCAGTTACACACCGTGTCGGGGTTCAGTTACACACCGTGTCAGGGTTCAGTTACACACCGTGTCGGGGTTCAGTTACACACCGTGTCGGGGTTCAGTTACACACCGTGTCGGCGTTCAGTTACACACCGTGTCAGGGTTCAGTTACACACCGTGTCGGGGTTCAGTTACACACCGTGTCGGGGTTCAGTTACACACCGTGTCGGCGTTCAGTTACAGACCGTGTCGGGGTTCAGTTACACACCATGCCGGGGTTCAGTTGCAGACTGTGTCGGGGTTCAGTTACACACCGTGTCGGGGATCAGTTACAGACCGTGTCGGGGTTCAGTTACAAACCGTGTCGGGGTTCAGTTACACACCATGTCAGGGTTCAGTTACAAACCGCGTCGGAGTTCAGTTACAGACTGTGTCGGGGTTCAGTTACAGACCATGTTGGTGTTCAGTTACAGACCGTGTCGGGGTTCAGTTACACAACGTGTCGGGGTTCAGTTACACACAGTGTCAGGGTTCAGTTACAGACCGTGTCGGGGTTCAGTTACGGACCGTGTCGGGGTTCAGTTACAGGCCGTGTCAGGGTTCAGTTACTGACCATGTCAGGTTTCAGTTACACATCGTGTCGGGGTTCAGTTACACACCGTGTCAGGGTTCAGTTACACCCCGTGTCAGGGTTCAGTTACAGACCGTGTCAGGGTTCAGTTACACACCGTGTCGGGGTTCAGTTACAGACGGTGTCGGGGTTCAGTTACAGACCGTGTCAGGGTTCAGTTACAGACCGTGTCGGGGTTCAGTTACACACCGTGTCGGGGTTCAGTTACAGACTGTGTCGGGGTTCAGTTACACACCGTGTCGGGGTTCAGTTACAGACTGTGTCGGGGTTCAGTTACACACCGTGTCGGGGTTCAGTTACACACCGTGTCAGGGTTCAGTTACACACCGTGTCGGGGTTCAGTTACACACCGTGTCGGGGTTCAGTTACAGACCGTGTCGGGGTTCAGTTACAGACCGTGTTGGGTTTCAGTTACAGACCGTGTCGGCGTTCAGTTACAGACCGTGCCAGGGTTCAGTTGCACACCGTGTCAGGGTTCAGTTACAGACCGTGTCGGGGTTCAGTTACAGACCATGTCGGGGTTCAGTTACACACCGTGTCAGGGTTCAGTTACACACCGTGTCAGGGTTCAGTTACACACCGTGTCGGGGTTCAGTTACAGACCGTGTCAGGGTGCAGTTACACACCGTGTCAGGGTTCAGTGACAGACCGTGTCAGGGTTCAGTTACACACCGTGTCGGGGTTCAGTTACACACCGTGTCAGGGTTCAGTTACACACCGTATCAGGGTTCAGTTACAGACCGTGTCAGGGTTCAGTTACGCACCGTGTCGTGGTTCAGTTACAGACAGTGTCGGGGTTCAGTTACACACCGTGTCGGCGTTCAGTTACAGACTGTGTCGGGGTTCAGTTACACACCGTGTCGGGGATCAGTTACAGACCGTGTCGGGGTTCAGTTACAAACCGTGTCGGGGTTCAGTTACACACCATGTCAGGGTTCAGTTACAAACCGCGTCGGAGTTCAGTTACAGACTGTGTCGGGGTTCAGTTACAGACCATGTTGGTGTTCAGTTACAGACCGTGTCGGGGTTCAGTTACACAACGTGTCGGGGTTCAGTTACACACAGTGTCAGGGTTCAGTTACAGACCGTGTCGGGGTTCAGTTACGGACCGTGTCGGGGTTCAGTTACAGGCCGTGTCAGGGTTCAGTTACTGACCATGTCAGGTTTCAGTTACACATCGTGTCGGGGTTCAGTTACACACCGTGTCAGGGTTCAGTTACACCCCGTGTCAGGGTTCAGTTACAGACCGTGTCAGGGTTCAGTTACACACCGTGTCGGGGTTCAGTTACAGACGGTGTCGGGGTTCAGTTACAGACCGTGTCAGGGTTCAGTTACAGACCGTGTCGGGGTTCAGTTACACACCGTGTCGGGGTTCAGTTACAGACTGTGTCGGGGTTCAGTTACACACCGTGTCGGGGTTCAGTTACAGACTGTGTCGGGGTTCAGTTACACACCGTGTCGGGGTTCAGTTACACACCGTGTCAGGGTTCAGTTACACACCGTGTCGGGGTTCAGTTACACACCGTGTCGGGGTTCAGTTACAGACCGTGTCGGGGTTCAGTTACAGACCGTGTTGGGTTTCAGTTACAGACCGTGTCGGCGTTCAGTTACAGACCGTGCCAGGGTTCAGTTGCACACCGTGTCAGGGTTCAGTTACAGACCGTGTCGGGGTTCAGTTACAGACCATGTCGGGGTTCAGTTACACACCGTGTCAGGGTTCAGTTACACACCGTGTCAGGGTTCAGTTACACACCGTGTCGGGGTTCAGTTACAGACCGTGTCAGGGTGCAGTTACACACCGTGTCAGGGTTCAGTGACAGACCGTGTCAGGGTTCAGTTACACACCGTGTCGGGGTTCAGTTACACACCGTGTCGGGGTTCAGTTACAGACTGTGTCGGGGTTCAGTTACACACCGTGTCGGGGTTCAGTTACAGACCGTGTCGGGGTTCAGTTACACACCGTGTCAGGGTTCAGTTACAGACTGTGCCAGGGTTCAGTTACACACCGTGTCAGGGTTCAGTTACACACCGTGTCGGGGTTCAGTTACACACCGTGTCGGGGTTCAGTTACACACCGTGTCGGGGTTCAGTTACACACCGTGTCAGGGTTCAGTTACACACTGCGTCAGGGTTCAGTTACACAACGTGTTGGGGTTCAGTTACACACCGTGTCGGGGTTCAGTTACAGACCGTGTCGGGATTCAGTTACACACCGTGCCAGGGTTCAGTTACACACCGTGTTAGGGTTCAGTTACAGACCGTGTCAGGGTTCAGTTACACACCGTGTCGGGGTTCAGTTACACACCGTGTCGTGGTTCAATTACACACCGTGTCGGGGTTCAGTTACAGACCGTGTCGGGGTTCAGTTACAAACCATGTCGGGGTTCAGTTGCAGACCGTGTCAGGGTTCAGTTACACACCGTGTCAGGGTTCAGTTGCAAAGCATGTCGGTGTTCAGTTACACATCGTGTCAGGGTTCAGTTACAGACTGTGTCAGGGTACAGTTACACACCGTGTCAGGGTTCAGTTACAGACCGTGTCGGGGTTCAGTTACACAGCGTGTCGGGGTTCAGTTACACACCGTGTCGGGGTTCAGTTACACACCGTGTCAGGGTTCAGTTACACATCGTGTCGAGGTTCGGTTACAGACCGCGTCGGGGTTCAGTTACAGACCGTTTCGGGGTTCAGTTACAGACCGTGTCGGGGTTCAGTTACACACCGTGTCAGGGTTCAGTTACAGACCGTGCCAGGGATCAGTTACACACCGTGTCAGGGTTCAGTTACACACCGTGTCAGGGTTCAGTTACAGACCGTGTCAGGGTTCAGTTACACACCGTGTCAGGGTTCAGTTACAGACTGTGTCAGTGTTCAGTTACACATCGTATCGGGGTTCAGTTACAGACTGTGTCGGGGTTCAGTTACAAACCATGTCGGGGTTCAGTTACAGACCGTGTCAGGGTTCAGTTACACACCGTGTCAGGGTTCAGTTACACATCGTGTCGGGGTTCAGTTGCACACCGTTTCAGGGTTCAGTTACACACCGTGTTGGGGTTCAGTTACAGATCGTGTCAGTGTTCAGTTACACACCGTGTTGGGGTTCAATTACAGACAGTGTCAGGGTTCTGTTACAGACCGTGTCGGGGTTCAGTTACAGACCGTGTCGGGGTTCAGTTACACACCGTGTCAGGGTTCAGTTACACACAGTGTCAGGGCTCAGTTACACACCTTGTCGGGGTTCAGTTACACACTCTGTCGGGGTTCAGTTACACACCGTGTCGGGGTTCAGTTACAGACAGTTTCGGGGTTCAGTTACACACTGTGTCAGGGTTCAGTTACAGACTGTGTCGGGGTTCAGCTACAGACCGCGTCGGGGTTCAGTTACAGACCGTGTCAGGGTTCAGTTACACACCGTGTCTGGGTTCAGTTACACACCGTGTCAGGGTTCAGTTACACACCGTGTCGGGGTTCAGTTACACACCGTGTCAGGGTTCAGTTACACACCGTGTCAGGGTTCAGTTACACACCGTGTCAGGGTTCAGTTACACACCGTATCAGGGTTCAGTTACAGACCGTGTCAGGGTTCAATTACGCACCGTGTCGTGGTTCAGTTACAGACAGTGTCAGGGTTCAGTTACAGACCGTGTCAGGGTTCAGTTACAGACCGTGTCGGGGTTCAGTTACAGACCGTGTCAGGGTTCAGTTACAGACCGTGTCGGGGTTCAGTTAAAGACTGTGTCAGGGTTCAGTTACACACCGTGTCGGGTTTCAGTTACAGACCATGTCGGGTTTCAGTTACACACCGTGCCAGGGTTCAGTTAAAGACCGTGTCAGGGTTCAGTTACAGACCTTGTCGGGGTTCAGTTACACACCATGTCGGGGTTCAGTTACAGACTGTGTCGGGGTTCAGTTACGGACCGTGTCGGGGTTCAGTTACAGGCCGTGTCAGGGTTCAGTTACTGACCATGTCAGGTTTCAGTTACACATCGTGTCGGGGTTCAGTTACACCCCGTGTCAGGGTTCAGTTACAGACCGTGTCAGGGTTCAGTTACACACCGTGTCGGGGTTCAGTTACAGACGGTGTCGGGGTTCAGTTACAGACCGTGTCAGGGTTCAGTTACAGACCGTGTCGGGGTTCAGTTACGGACCGTGTCGGGGTTCAGTTACAGGCCGTGTCAGGGTTCAGTTACTGACCATGTCAGGTTTCAGTTACACATCGTGTCGGGGTTCAGTTACACACCGTGTCAGGGTTCAGTTACACCCCGTGTCAGGGTTCAGTTACAGACCGTGTCAGGGTTCAGTTACACACCGTGTCGGGGTTCAGTTACAGACGGTGTCGGGGTTCAGTTACAGACCGTGTCAGGGTTCAGTTACAGACCGTGTCGGGGTTCAGTTACACACCGTGTCGGGGTTCAGTTACAGACTGTGTCGGGGTTCAGTTACACACCGTGTCGGGGTTCAGTTACAGACTGTGTCGGGGTTCAGTTACACACCGTGTCGGGGTTCAGTTACACACCGTGTCAGGGTTCAGTTACACACCGTGTCGGGGTTCAGTTACACACCGTGTCGGGGTTCAGTTACACACCGTGTCGGCGTTCAGTTACAGACCGTGTCGGGGTTCAGTTACACACCATGCCGGGGTTCAGTTGCAGACTGTGTCGGGGTTCAGTTACACACCGTGTCGGGGTTCAGTTACACACCGTGTCGGGGATCAGTTACAGACCGTGTCGGGGTTCAGTTACAAACCGCGTCGGAGTTCAGTTACAGACTGTGTCGGGGTTCAGTTACAGACCATGTTGGTGTTCAGTTACAGACCGTGTCGGGGTTCAGTTACACAACGTGTCGGGGTTCAGTTACACACAGTGTCAGGGTTCAGTTACAGACCGTGTCGGGGTTCAGTTACGGACCGTGTCGGGGTTCAGTTACAGGCCGTGTCAGGGTTCAGTTACTGACCATGTCAGGTTTCAGTTACACATCGTGTCGGGGTTCAGTTACACCCCGTGTCAGGGTTCAGTTACAGACCGTGTCAGGGTTCAGTTACACACCGTGTCGGGGTTCAGTTACAGACGGTGTCGGGGTTCAGTTACAGACCGTGTCAGGGTTCAGTTACAGACCGTGTCGGGGTTCAGTTACGGACCGTGTCGGGGTTCAGTTACAGGCCGTGTCAGGGTTCAGTTACTGACCATGTCAGGTTTCAGTTACACATCGTGTCGGGGTTCAGTTACACACCGTGTCAGGGTTCAGTTACACCCCGTGTCAGGGTTCAGTTACAGACCGTGTCAGGGTTCAGTTACACACCGTGTCGGGGTTCAGTTACAGACGGTGTCGGGGTTCAGTTACAGACCGTGTCAGGGTTCAGTTACAGACCGTGTCGGGGTTCAGTTACACACCGTGTCGGGGTTCAGTTACAGACTGTGTCGGGGTTCAGTTACACACCGTGTCGGGGTTCAGTTACAGACTGTGTCGGGGTTCAGTTACACACCGTGTCGGGGTTCAGTTACACACCGTGTCAGGGTTCAGTTACACACCGTGTCGGGGTTCAGTTACACACCGTGTCGGGGATCAGTTACAGACCGTGTCGGGGTTCAGTTACAAACCGCGTCGGAGTTCAGTTACAGACTGTGTCGGGGTTCAGTTACAGACCATGTTGGTGTTCAGTTACAGACCGTGTCGGGGTTCAGTTACACAACGTGTCGGGGTTCAGTTACACACAGTGTCAGGGTTCAGTTACAGACCGTGTCGGGGTTCAGTTACGGACCGTGTCGGGGTTCAGTTACAGGCCGTGTCAGGGTTCAGTTACTGACCATGTCAGGTTTCAGTTACACATCGTGTCGGGGTTCAGTTACACCCCGTGTCAGGGTTCAGTTACAGACCGTGTCAGGGTTCAGTTACACACCGTGTCGGGGTTCAGTTACAGACGGTGTCGGGGTTCAGTTACAGACCGTGTCAGGGTTCAGTTACAGACCGTGTCGGGGTTCAGTTACGGACCGTGTCGGGGTTCAGTTACAGGCCGTGTCAGGGTTCAGTTACTGACCATGTCAGGTTTCAGTTACACATCGTGTCGGGGTTCAGTTACACACCGTGTCAGGGTTCAGTTACACCCCGTGTCAGGGTTCAGTTACAGACCGTGTCAGGGTTCAGTTACACACCGTGTCGGGGTTCAGTTACAGACGGTGTCGGGGTTCAGTTACAGACCGTGTCAGGGTTCAGTTACAGACCGTGTCGGGGTTCAGTTACACACCGTGTCGGGGTTCAGTTACAGACTGTGTCGGGGTTCAGTTACACACCGTGTCGGGGTTCAGTTACAGACTGTGTCGGGGTTCAGTTACACACCGTGTCGGGGTTCAGTTACACACCGTGTCAGGGTTCAGTTACACACCGTGTCGGGGTTCAGTTACACACCGTGTCGGGGTTCAGTTACAGACCGTGTCGGGGTTCAGTTACAGACCGTGTTGGGTTTCAGTTACAGACCGTGTCGGCGTTCAGTTACAGACCGTGCCAGGGTTCAGTTGCACACCGTGTCAGGGTTCAGTTACAGACCGTGTCGGGGTTCAGTTACAGACCATGTCGGGGTTCAGTTACACACCGTGTCAGGGTTCAGTTACACACCGTGTCAGGGTTCAGTTACACACCGTGTCGGGGTTCAGTTACAGACCGTGTCAGGGTGCAGTTACACACCGTGTCAGGGTTCAGTGACAGACCGTGTCAGGGTTCAGTTACACACCGTGTCGGGGTTCAGTTACACACCGTGTCAGGGTTCAGTTACACACCGTATCAGGGTTCAGTTACAGACCGTGTCAGGGTTCAGTTACGCACCGTGTCGTGGTTCAGTTACAGACAGTGTCGGGGTTCAGTTACACACCGTGTCGGCGTTCAGTTACAGACCGTGTCGGGGTTCAGTTACACACCATGCCGGGGTTCAGTTGCAGACTGTGTCGGGGTTCAGTTACACACCGTGTCGGGGATCAGTTACAGACCGTGTCGGGGTTCAGTTACAAACCGTGTCGGGGTTCAGTTACACACCATGTCAGGGTTCAGTTACAAACCGCGTCGGAGTTCAGTTACAGACTGTGTCGGGGTTCAGTTACAGACCATGTTGGTGTTCAGTTACAGACCGTGTCGGGGTTCAGTTACACAACGTGTCGGGGTTCAGTTACACACAGTGTCAGGGTTCAGTTACAGACCGTGTCGGGGTTCAGTTACGGACCGTGTCGGGGTTCAGTTACAGGCCGTGTCAGGGTTCAGTTACTGACCATGTCAGGTTTCAGTTACACATCGTGTCGGGGTTCAGTTACACACCGTGTCAGGGTTCAGTTACACCCCGTGTCAGGGTTCAGTTACAGACCGTGTCAGGGTTCAGTTACACACCGTGTCGGGGTTCAGTTACAGACGGTGTCGGGGTTCAGTTACAGACCGTGTCAGGGTTCAGTTACAGACCGTGTCGGGGTTCAGTTACACACCGTGTCGGGGTTCAGTTACAGACTGTGTCGGGGTTCAGTTACACACCGTGTCGGGGTTCAGTTACAGACTGTGTCGGGGTTCAGTTACACACCGTGTCGGGGTTCAGTTACACACCGTGTCAGGGTTCAGTTACACACCGTGTCGGGGTTCAGTTACACACCGTGTCGGGGTTCAGTTACAGACCGTGTCGGGGTTCAGTTACAGACCGTGTTGGGTTTCAGTTACAGACCGTGTCGGCGTTCAGTTACAGACCGTGCCAGGGTTCAGTTGCACACCGTGTCAGGGTTCAGTTACAGACCGTGTCGGGGTTCAGTTACAGACCATGTCGGGGTTCAGTTACACACCGTGTCAGGGTTCAGTTACACACCGTGTCAGGGTTCAGTTACACACCGTGTCGGGGTTCAGTTACAGACCGTGTCAGGGTGCAGTTACACACCGTGTCAGGGTTCAGTGACAGACCGTGTCAGGGTTCAGTTACACACCGTGTCGGGGTTCAGTTACACACCGTGTCAGGGTTCAGTTACACACCGTATCAGGGTTCAGTTACAGACCGTGTCAGGGTTCAGTTACGCACCGTGTCGTGGTTCAGTTACAGACAGTGTCGGGGTTCAGTTACACACCGTGTCGGCGTTCAGTTACAGACCGTGTCGGGGTTCAGTTACACACCATGCCGGGGTTCAGTTGCAGACTGTGTCGGGGTTCAGTTACACACCGTGTCGGGGATCAGTTACAGACCGTGTCGGGGTTCAGTTACAAACCGTGTCGGGGTTCAGTTACACACCATGTCAGGGTTCAGTTACAAACCGCGTCGGAGTTCAGTTACAGACTGTGTCGGGGTTCAGT
Organism: Somniosus microcephalus; assembly: GCF_052327205.1. Classification (NCBI taxonomy): domain Eukaryota; kingdom Metazoa; phylum Chordata; class Chondrichthyes; order Squaliformes; family Somniosidae; genus Somniosus; species Somniosus microcephalus. The sequence goes on along the minus strand of NW_028225286.1, from coordinate 239,380 downwards.
TACAGACCATGTCGGTGTTCAGTTACAGACCGTGTCGGGGTTCAGTTACACAACGTGTCGGGGTTCAGTTACACACAGTGTCAGGGTTCAGTTACAGACCGTGTCGGGGTTCAGTTACGGACCGTGTCGGGGTTCAGTTACAGGCCGTGTCAGGGTTCAGTTACTGACCATGTCAGGTTTCAGTTACACATCGTGTCGGGGTTCAGTTACACACCGTGTCAGGGTTCAGTTACACCCCGTGTCAGGGTTCAGTTACAGACCGTGTAAGGGTTCAGTTACACACCGTGTCGGGGTTCAGTTACAGACGGTGTCGGGGTTCAGTTACAGACCGTGTCAGGGTTCAGTTACAGACCGTGTCGGGGTTCAGTTACACACCGTGTCGGGGTTCAGTTACAGACTGTGTCGGGGTTCAGTTACACACCGTGTCGGGGTTCAGTTACAGACTGTGTCGGGGTTCAGTTACACACCGTGTCGGGGTTCAGTTACACACCGTGTCAGGGTTCAGTTACACACCGTGTCGGGGTTCAGTTACACACCGTGTCGGGGTTCAGTTACAGACCGTGTCGGGGTTCAGTTACAGACCGTGTTGGGTTTCAGTTACAGACCGTGTCGGCGTTCAGTTACAGACCGTGCCAGGGTTCAGTTACACACCGTGTCAGGGTTCAGTTACAGACCGTGTCGGGGTTCAGTTACAGACCATGTCGGGGTTCAGTTACACACCGTGTCAGGGTTCAGTTACACACCGTGTCAGGGTTCAGTTACACACCGTGTCGGGGTTCAGTTACAGACCGTGTCAGGGTGCAGTTACACACCGTGTCAGGGTTCATTGACAGACCGTGTCAGGGTTCAGTTAAACACCGTGTCGGGGTTCAGTTACACACCGTGTCAGGGTTCAGTTACACACCGTATCAGGGTTCAGTTACAGACCGTGTCAGGGTTCAGTTACGCACCGTGTCGTGGTTCAGTTACAGACAGTGTCAGGGTTCAGTTACAGACCGTGTCAGGGTTCAGTTACAGACCGTGTCAGGGTTCAGTTACACACCGTGTCAGGGTTCAGTTACACGCCGTGTAAGGGTTCAGTTACAGACCGTGTCAGGGTTCAGTTACAGACCGTGTCAGGGTTCAGTTACAGACCGTGTCAGGTTTCAGTTACAGACCGTGTCGGGGTTCAGTTAAAGACCGTGTCAGGGTTCAGTTACAGACCGTGTCAGGGTTCAGTTACAGACTGTGTCAGGGTTCAGTTAAAGACCGTGTCAGGGTTCAGTTACAGACCATGTCAGGGTTCAGTTACACGTCATGTCGGGGTTCAGTTACACATCCTTTCAGGGTTCAGTTACAGACCGTGTCGGGGTTCAGTTACACACCGTGTCGGGGTTCAGTTACACACCGTGTCAGGGTTCAGTTACACACCCTGTCAGGGTTCAGTTACACATCGTGCCGGGGTTCAGTTGCACACCGTGTCGGGGTTCAGTTACACATCGTGTCGGGGTTCAGTTACAGACCGTGTCGGGGTTCAGTTACGCACCGTGTCAGGGTTCAGTTACAGACCGTGTCGGGGTTCAGTTACACACCGTGTCGGGGTTCAGATACACACCGTGTCAAGGTTCAGTTGCACACCGTGTCGGGGTTCAGTTACACACCGTGTCGGGGTTCAGTTACAGACCGTGTCGGGGTTCAGTTGCAGACCGTGTCGGGTTTCAGTTACAGACCGTGTCGGGTTTCAGTTACACACCGTGTCAGGGTTCAGTTACAGACCGTGTCGGGGTTCAGTTACAGAAAGTGTCGGGGTTCAGTTACACACCGTATCAGGGTTCAGTTACACACCGTGTCAGGGTTCAGTTACACACCGTGTCGGGGTTCAGTTACAGACCGTGTCAGGGTTCAGTGACAGACCGTGTCAGGGTTCAGTTACACACCGTGTCGGGGTTCAGTTACACACCGTGTAAGGGTTCAGTTACACACCGTGTCAGTGTTCAGTTACAGACCGTGTCAGGGTTCAGTTGCGCACCGTGTCGTGGTTCAGTTACAGACCGTGTCAGGTTTCAGTTACTGACCGTGTCAGGGTTCAGTTACAGACCGTGTCAGGGTTCAGTTACACACCGTGTCAGGGTTCAGTTACAGACCGTGTCAGGGTTCAGTTACACAGCGTGTCATGGATCAGTTACAGACCGTGTCAGGGTACAGTTACAGGCCGTGTCGGGGTTCAGTTACAGACCATGTCGGGTTTCAGTTACACACCGTGCCAGGGTTCAGTTACAGACCGTGTCAGGGTTCAGTTACACACCGTGTCGGGGTTCAGTTACACACCGTGTCGGGGTTCAGTTACACATCGTGTCAGGGTTCAGTTACAGACCGTGTCGGGGTCCAGTTACACACCGTGTCGGGGTTCAGTTACAGATCGTGTCGGGGTTCAGTTACACACTCTGTCGGGGTTCAGTTACACACCGTGTCGGGGTTCAGTTACAGACTGTTTCGGGGTTCAGTTACACACCGTGTCGGGGTTCAGTTACAGACCGTGTCGGGGTTCAGTTACAGACCGCGTCGGGGTTCAGTTACAGACCGTGTCAGGGTTCAGTTACACACCGTCTCTGGGTTCAGTTACACACCGTGTCGGGGTACAGTTACAGACTGTGTCGGGGTTCAGTTACAGACCGTGTCGGGGTTCAGTTACAAACGGTGTCAGGGTTCAGTTACAGACCGTGTCGGGGTTCAGTTACAGACCGTGTCGGGGTTCAGTTACAGACCGTGTCGGGGTTCAGTTAAAGTCCGTGTCGGGGTTCAGTTACAGACCGTGTCGGGGTTCAGTTACAGACTGTGTCGGGTTTCAGTTGCACACCGTTTCGGGGTTCAGTTACAGACCGTGTCGGGGTTCAGTTACACACCGTGTCGGGGTTCAGTTGCAGACAGTGTCGGGGTTCAGTTACACACCATGTCGGGGTTCAGTTACAGACTGTGTCGGGGATCAGATACAGACCGTATCGGGGTTCAGTTACACACTGTGTTGGGGTTCAGTTACAGACCGTGCCGGGGTTCAGTTACAAACCATGTCGGGGTTCAGTTACACACCGTGTCGGGGTTCAGTTACAGACCGTGTCGGGGTTCAGTTACACACCGTGTCGGTGTTAAGTTACACACCGTTTCGTGGTTCAGTTACACACCGTGTCAGGGTTCAGTTACAGACCGTGTCAGGGTTCAGTTACACACCGTGTCGTGGTTCAGTTACACACCGTGTCGGGGTTCAGTTACAGACCGTGTCGGGTTTCAGTTACAAATCATGTCGGGGTTCAGTTACACACCGTGTCAGGTTCAGTTACACACCGTGTCAGGGTTCATTTGCAAACCATGTCGGTGTTCAGTTACAGACCGTGTCGGGGTTCAGTTACACACTGTGTCAGGGTTCAGTTACACACCGTGTCGTGGTTCAGTTACACACCGTGTCAGGGTTCAGTTACACACCGTGTCGTGGTTCAGTTACAGACCGTGCCAGGGTTCAGTTACACACCGTGTCAGGGTTCAGTTACACATCGTGTCGAGGTTCAGTTACAGACCGCGTCGGGGTTCAGTTACATACCGTGTCGGGCTTCAGTTACAGACCGTGTCGGGGTTCAGTTACACACCGCGTTGGAGTTCAGTTACAGACCGTGTCAGGGTTCAGTTACACACCGTGTCGGGGTTCAGTTACACACCGTGTCAGGGTTCAGTTACAGACCGTATCGGGGTTCAGTTACACACCGTATCGGGGTTCAGTTACACACCGTTTCGGTGTTCAGTTACACACAGTGTCGGGGTTCAGTTACACACCGTGTCGGGGTTCGGTTACACATCGCGTCGGGGTTCAGTTACAGACCGTGTCAGGGTTCAGTTACACACCGTGTCGGGGTTCAGCTACAGACCGTGTCGGGTTTCAGTTACAGACTGTGTCAGGGTTCAGTTACATGGCGTGTCAGGGATCAGTTACAGACCGTGTCGGGGTTCAGTTAAAGACTGTGTCGGGTTTCCGTTACAGACCGCGTCGGGGTTCAGTTACAGACCATGTCGGGGTTCAGTTACACACTGCGTCGGGGTTCAGTTACAGACCGTGTCGGGGTTCAGTTACAGACCGTGTCGGGGTTCAGTTACAGACTGTGTCGGGGTTCAGTTACAGACCGTGTCGGGGTTCAGTTACACACGGTGTCGGGGTCCGGTAACACACCGTGTCGGGGTTCAGTTACAGACCGTGCCGGGGTTCAGTTACAAACCATGTCAGGGTTCAGTTACACACCGTGTCGGGGTTCAGTTACAGACCGTGTCGGTGTTCAGTTACACACCGTGTCGGGGTTCAGTTACACACCGCGTCATGGTTCAGTTACACACTGTGTCAGGGTTCAGTTACAAACCGTGTCAGGGTTCGGTTACACACCGCGTCAGGGTTCAGTTACACACCGTGTCGGGGTTCAGTTACAGACCGTGTCGGGGATCAGTTACACACCGTGTCGGGTTTCAGTTGCACACCGTTTCGGGGTTCAGTTACAGACCGTGTCGGGGTTCAGTTACACACCGTGTCGGGGTTCAGTTGCAGACTGTGTCGGGGTCCGGTAACACACCGTGTCGGGGTTCAGTTACAGACCGTGCCGGGGTTCAGTTACAAACCATGTCAGGGTTCAGTTACACACCGTGTCGGGGTTCAGTTACAGACCGTGTCGGGGTTCAGTTACAGACTGTGTCGGGGTTCAGTTACAGACCGTGTCGGGGTTCAGTTACAGACCGTGTCGGGGTTCAGTTACACACGGTGTCGGGGTCCGGTAACACACCGTGTCGGGGTTCAGTTACAGACCGTGCCGGGGTTCAGTTACAAACCATGTCAGGGTTCAGTTACACACCGTGTCGGGGTTCAGTTACAGACCGTGTCGGTGTTCAGTTACACACCGTGTCGGGGTTCAGTTACACACCGCGTCATGGTTCAGTTACACACTGTGTCAGGGTTCAGTTACAGACCGTGTCAGGGTTCAGTTACACACCGTGTCGGGGTTCAGTTACACACCGTGTCGTGGTTCAGTTACACACCGTGTCGGGGTTCAGTTACAAACCATGTCGGGGTTCAGTTACACACTGTGTCAGGTTTCAGTTGCACACCGTGTCAGGGTTCAGTTACAGACCGTGTCACGGTTCAGTTACACACCGTGTCGGGGTTCAGTTGCAGACTGTGTCGGGGTCCGGTAACACACCGTGTCGGGGTTCAGTTACAGACCGTGCCGGGGTTCAGTTACAAACCATGTCAGGGTTCAGTTACACACCGTGTCGGGGTTCAGTTACAGACCGTGTCGGTGTTCAGTTACACACCGTGTCGGGGTTCAGTTACACACCGTGTCGGGGTTCAGTTACACACCGCGTCATGGTTCAGTTACACACTGTGTCAGGGTTCAGTTACAGACCGTGTCAGGGTTCAGTTACACACCGTGTCGGGGTTCAGTTACACACCGTGTCGTGGTTCAGTTACACACCGTGTCGGGGTTCAGTTACACACTGTGTCAGGTTTCAGTTGCACACCGTGTCAGGGTTCAGTTACAGACCGTGTCACGGTTCAGTTGCAAACCATGTCGGTGTTCAGTTACACATCGTGTCAGGGTTCAGTGACAGACCGTGTCAGGGTTCAGTTACAGACCGTGTCAGGGTTCAGTTACACACCGTGTCGGGGTTCAGTTACAAACCATGTCGGGGTTCAGTTACAGACCGTGTCGGGGTTCAGTTACACACCGTGTCATGGTTCAGTTACACACCGTGTCGTGGTTCAGTTACACACCGTGTCAGGGTTCAGTTACACATAATGTTGGGGTTCAGTTACACACCGTGTCGGGGTTCAGTTACACACCGTGTCGGGGTTCAGTTGCAGACCGTGTCAGGGTTCAGTTACACACCGTGTCAGGGTTCAGTTACAGACCGTGTCAGGGTTCAGTTGCAAAGCATGTCAGGGTTCAGTTACAGACCGTCTCTGGGTTCAGTTACACACCGTGTCGGGGTACAGTTACAGACTGTGTCGGGGTTCAGTTGCAGACCGTGTCGGGGTTCAGTTACAAACCGTGTCAGGGTTCGGTTACACACCGCGTCAGGGTTCAGTTACACACCGTGTCGGGGTTCAGTTACAGACCGTGTCGGGGATCAGTTACACACCATGTCGGGTTTCAGTTGCACACCGTTTCGGGGTTCAGTTACAGACCGTGTCGGGGTTCAGTTACACACCGTGTCGGGGTTCAGTTGCAGACTGTGTCGGGGTTCAGTTACACACCATGTCGGGGTTCAGTTACAGACTGTGTCGGGGATCAGTTACAGACCGTATCGGGGTTCAGTTACACACTGTGTTGGGGTTCAGTTACAGACCGTGCCGGGGTTCAGTTACAAACCATGTCGGGGTTCAGTTACACACCGTGTCGGGGTTCAGTTACAGACCGTGTCGTGGTTCAGTTACACACCGTGTCGGTGTTAAGTTACACACCGTTTCGTGGTTCAGTTACACACCGTGTCAGGGTTCAGTTACAGACCGTGTCAGGGTTCAGTTACACACCGTGTCGTGGTTCAGTTACACACCGTGTCGGGGTTCAGTTACAGACCGTGTCGGGTTTCAGTTACAAATCATGTCGGGGTTCAGTTACACACCGTGTCAGGGTTCAGTTACAGACCGTGTCAGGGTTCAGTTACAGACCGTGTCGGGGTTCAGTTAAAGACTGTGTCAGGGTTCAGTTACACACCGTGTCGGGTTTCAGTTACAGACCATGTCGGGTTTCAGTTACACACCGTGCCAGGGTTCAGTTAAAGACCGTGTCAGGGTTCAGTTACAGACCTTGTCGGGGTTCAGTTACACACCATGTCGGGGTTCAGTTACAGACTGTGTCGGGGTTCAGTTACACACCGTGTCGGGGTTCAGTTACACACCGTGTCAGGGTTCAGTTACACACCGTGTCGGGGTTCAGTTACACACCGTGTCGGGGTTCAGTTACACACCGTGTCGGCGTTCAGTTACAGACCGTGTCGGGGTTCAGTTACACACCATGCCGGGGTTCAGTTGCAGACTGTGTCGGGGTTCAGTTACACACCGTGTCGGGGATCAGTTACAGACCGTGTCGGGGTTCAGTTACAAACCGTGTCGGGGTTCAGTTACACACCATGTCAGGGTTCAGTTACAAACCGCGTCGGAGTTCAGTTACAGACTGTGTCGGGGTTCAGTTACAGACCATGTCGGTGTTCAGTTACAGACCGTGTCGGGGTTCAGTTACACACCGTGTCAGGGTTCAGTTACAGACCGTGTCGGGGTTTCAGTTACACATCGTGTCGGGGTTCAGTTACACACCGTGTCAGGGTTCAGTTACACACCGTGTCAGGGTTCAGTTACAGACCGTGTCAGGGTTCAGTTACACACCGTGTCGGGGTTCAGTTACAGACGGTGTCGGGGTTCAGTTACAGACCGTGTCAGGGTTCAGTTACAGACCGTGTCGGGGTTCAGTTACACACCGTGTCGGGGTTCAGTTACAGACTGTGTCGGGGTTCAGTTACACACCGTGTCGGGGTTCAGTTACAGACCGTGTCGGGGTTCAGTTACAGACCGTGTCGGGGTTCAGTTACACACCGTGTCGGGGTTCAGTTACAGACCGTGTCAGGGTGCAGTTACACACCGTGTCAGGGTTCAGTGACAGACCGTGTCAGGGTTCAGTTACACACCGTGTCGGGGTTCAGTTACACACCGTGTCAGGGTTCAGTTACACACCGTATCAGGGTTCAGTTACAGACCGTGTCAGGGTTCAGTTACGCACCGTGTCGTGGTTCAGTTACAGACAGTGTCAGGGTTCAGTTACAGACCGTGTCAGGGTTCAGTTACAGACCGTGTCAGGGTTCAGTTACACACCGTGTCGGGGTTCAGTTACTCACCGTGTTGGGGTTCAGTTACACACCGTGTCAGGGTTCAGTTACACGCCGTGTAAGGGGTCAGTTACAGACCGTGTCAGGGTTCAGTTACAGACCGTGTCAGGGTTCAGTTACAGACCGTGTCAGGTTTCAGTTACAGACCGTGTCGGGGTTCAGTTAAAGACCGTGTCAGGGTTCAGTTACAGACCGTGTCAGGGTTCAGTTACAGACTGTGTCAGGGTTCAGTTAAAGACCGTGTCAGGGTTCAGTTACAGACCATGTCAGGGTTCAGTTACACGTCATGTCGGGGTTCAGTTACACATCCTTTCAGAGTTCAGTTACAGACCGTGTCGGGGTTCAGTTACACACCGTGTCGGGGTTCAGTTACACACCGTGTCAGGGTTCAGTTACACACCCTGTCAGGGTTCAGTTACACATCGTGCCGGGGTTCAGTTGCACACCGTGTCGGGGTTCAGTTACACATCGTGTCGGGGTTCAGTTACAGACCGTGTCGGGGTTCAGTTACGCACCGTGTCAGGGTTCAGTTACAGACTGTGTCGGGGTTCAGTTACACACCGTGTCGGGGTTCAGTTACACACCGTGTCGGGGTTCAGTTACAGACCGTGTCGGGGTTCAGTTGCAGACCGTGTTGGGTTTCAGTTACAGACCGTGTCGGGGTTTAGTTACAGACCGTGCCAGGGTTTAGTTACACACCGTGTCAGGGTTCAGTTACAGACCGTGTCGGCGTTCAGTTACAGACAGTGTCGGGGTTCAGTTACACACCGTATCAGGGTTCAGTTACACACCGTGTCAGGGTTCAGTTACACACCGTGTCGGGGTTCAGTTACAGACCGTGTCAGTGTTCAGTTACACACCGTGTCAGGGTTCAGTGACAGACCGTGTCAGGGTTCAGTTACACACCGTGTCGGGGTTCAGTTACACACCGTGTAAGGGTTCAGTTACACACCGTGTCAGTGTTCAGTTACAGACCGTGTCAGGGTTCAGTTGCGCACCGTGTCGTGGTTCAGTTACAGACCGTGTCAGGTTTCAGTTACTGACCGTGTCAGGGTTCAGTTACAGACCGTGTCAGGGTTCAGTTACAGACTGTGTCAGGGTTCAGTTACACACCGTGTCAGGGATCAGTTACACACCGTGTTGGTGTTCAGTTACACACCGTGTCAGGGTTCAGTTACACATCGTGTCAGGGTTCAGTTACAGACCGTGCCAGGGTTCAGTTACAGACCGTGTCGGGTTTCAGTTACAGACCATGTCGGGTTTCAGTTACACACCGTGCCAGGGTTCAGTTACAGACCGTGCCAGTGTTCAGTTACAGACCGTGTCGGGGTTCGGTTACACACCGTGTCGGGGTTCAGTTACAGACCGTGTCGGGGTTCAGTTACAGACCGTATCGGGGTTCAGTTACACACCGTTTCGGTGTTCAGTTACACACCGTGTCGGCGTTCAGTTACACACCGTGTCGGGGTTCGGTTACACACCGTGTCAGGGTTCAGTTACAGACCGTGCCAGGGTTCAGTTACACACCGTGTCAGGGTTCAGTTACACACCGTGTCAGGGTTCAGTTACACACCGTGTCGGGGTTCAGTTACACACCGTGTCGGGGTTCAGTTACAGACCGTGTCAGGGTTCAGTTACAGACCGTGTCAGGGTTCAGTTACACACCGTGTCGGGGTTCATTTACAGACCGTGTCAGGGTTCAGTTACACATCGTGTCGGGGATCCGTTACAGACCGTGTTGGGGTTCAGTTCAAACCATGTCGGGGTTCAGTTGCACACCGTGTCAGGGTTCAGTTACACACCGTGTCAGGGTTCAGTTACAGACCGTGTCAGGGTTCAGTTACACACCGTGTCGGGGTTCAGTTACAGAACGTGTCAGGGTCCAGTTACACACCGTGTCAGGGTTCAGTTGCAGACCGTGTCAGGGTTCAGTTACACACCGTGTCTGGGTTCAGTTACAAACCATGTCGGCGTTCAGTTACAGACTGTGTCGGGGTTCAGTTACACACCATGTCAGGGTTCAGTTACACACCGTGTTGGGGTTCAGTTACAGACCGTGTCGGAGTTCAGTTACACACCGTGTCGGGGTTCAGTTACACACCGTGCCGGGGTTCAGTTACACACCGTGTCAGGGTTCAGTTGCAGACCGTGTCAGGGTTCAGTTACACACCGTGTCGGGCTTCAGTTACAGACCGTGTCAGTGTTCATTTACAGACCGTGTCAGGGTTCAGTTACACACCGTGTCGGGGTTCAGTTACAGACGGTGTCAGGGTTCAGTTACACATCGTGTCGGGGTTCAGTTACACACCGTTCCGGGGTTCAGTTACAGACCGTGTTGGGGTTCAGTTACAGACCGTGTCGGGGTTCAGTTACACACCGTGTCCGGGTTCAGTTACACACCGTGTCAGGGTTCAGTTACACACCGTGTCAGGGTTCAGTTACACACCGTGTCGGGGTTCAGTTACACACCGTGTCAGGGTTCAGTTACACATCATGTCGGGGTTCAGTTACACACCGTGTCGGGGTTCAGTTACAGACCGTGTCAGGGTTCAGTTACACATCGTTTCGGGGTTCAGTTACAGACCGTGTCAGGGTTCAGCTACACACCGTGTCAGGGTCCATTTACACTCCGTGTCAGGGTTCAGTTACAGACCGTGTCAGGGTTCATTTACAGACCGTGTCAGGGTTCAGTTACACACCGTGTCGGGGTTCAGTTACAGACCGTGTCAGGGTTCAGTTACACATCGTGTCGGGGTTCAGTTACACACCGTTCCGGGGTTCAGTTACAGACCGTGTTGGGGTTCAGTTACAGACCGTGTCGGGGTTCAGTTACACACCGTGTCCGGGTTCAGTTACACACCGTGTCAGGGTTCAGTTACACACCGTGTCAGGGTTCAGTTACACACCGTGTCGGGGTTCAGTTACACACCGTGTCAGGGTTCAGTTACAGAACGTGTCAGGGTCCAGTTACACACCGTGTCAGGGTTCAGTTGCAGACCGTGTCGGGGCTCAGTTACACACCGTGTTGGGGTTCAGTTACACGCCATGTCGGGGTTCAGTTACAGACCGTGTCATGGTTCAGTTACACACCGTGTCGGGGTTCAGTTACAGACCGTGTCAGGGTTCAGTTACACATCGTTTCGGGGTTCAGTTACAGACCGTGTCAGGGTTCAGCTACACACCGTGTCAGGGTCCATTTACACTCCGTGTCAGGGTTCAGTTACTGACTGTGTCAGGGTTCAGTTACACACCATGTCGGGGTTCATTTACAGACCGTGTCAGGGTTCAGTTACACATCGTGTCGGGGTTCAGTTACAGACCGTGTTGGGGTTCAGTTACACACCGTGTCAGGGTTCAGTTACACACCGTGTCAGGGTTCAGTTACACACCGTGTCGGGGTTCAGTTACACACCGTGTCGGGCTTCAGTTACAGACCATGTCGGCGTTCAGTTACAGACCTTGTCAGGGTTCAGTTACACACCGTGTCAGGGTTCAGTTACACACCGTGTCGGGGTTCAGTTACACACCGTGTCCGGGTTCAGTTACACACCGTGTCAGGGTTCAGTTACACACCGTGTCAGGGTTCAGTTACACACCGTGTCGGGGTTCAGTTACACACCGTGTCAGGGTTCAGTTACACATCATGTCGGGGTTCAGTTACACACCGTGTCAGAGTCCAGTTACAGACCGTGTCGGGGCTCAGTTACACACCGTGTTGGGGTTCAGTTACACGCCATGTCGGGGTTCAGTTACAGACCGTGTCAGGGTTCAGTTACACATCGTTTCGGGGTTCAGTTACAGACCGTGTCAGGGTTCAGCTACACACCGTGTCAGGGTCCATTTACACTCCGTGTCAGGGTTCAGTTACTGACTGTGTCAGGGTTCAGTTACACACCATGTCGGGGTTCATTTACAGACCGTGCCAGGGTTCAGTTACACATCGTGTCGGGGTTCAGTTACAGACCGTGTTGGGGTTCAGTTACACACCGTGTCAGGGTTCAGTTACACACCGTGTCAGGGTTCAGTTACACACCGTGTCGGGGTTCAGTTACACACCGTGTCGGGCTTCAGTTACAGACCGTGTCGGCGTTCAGTTACAGACCTTGTCAGGGTTCAGTTACACACCGTGTCAGGGTTCAGTTACACACCGTGTCGGGGTTCAGTTACACACCGTGTCCGGGTTCAGTTACACACCGTGTCAGGGTTCAGTTACAGACCGTGTCAGGGTTCAGTTACACACCGTGTCGGGGTTCATTTACAGACCGTGTCAGGGTTCAGTTACACATCGTGTCGGGGATCCGTTACAGACCGTGTTGGGGTTCAGTTCAAACCATGTCGGGGTTCAGTTGCACACCGTGTCAGGGTTCAGTTACACACCGTGTCAGGGTTCAGTTACAGACCGTGTCAGGGTTCAGTTACACACCGTGTCGGGGTTCAGTTACAGAACGTGTCAGGGTTCAGTTACACACCGTGCCGGGGTTCAGTTACACACCGTGTCAGGGTTCAGTTGCAGACCGTGTCAGGGTTCAGTTACACACCGTGTCGGGCTTCAGTTACAGACCGTGTCAGGGTTCATTTACAGACGTGTCAGGGTTCAGTTACACACCGTGTCGGGGTTCAGTTACAGACCGTGTCAGGGTTCAGTTACACATCGTGTCGGGGTTCAGTTACACACCGTTCCGGGGTTCAGTTACAGACCGTGTTGGGGTTCAGTTACAGACCGTGTCGGGGTTCAGTTACACACCGTGTCCGGGTTCAGTTACACACCGTGTCAGGGTTCAGTTACACATCGTTTCGGGGTTCAGTTACAGACCGTGTCAGTGTTCAGCTACACACCGTGTCAGGGTCCATTTACACTCCGTGTCAGGGTTCAGTTACTGACTGTGTCAGGGTTCAGTTACACACCATGTCAGGGTTCAGTTACAGACCATGTCGGGGATCAGTTACACACTGTGTTGGGGTTCAGTTACACACCGTGTCAGGGTTCAGTTACAGACCGTGTCAGGGCTCAGTTACACATCGTGTCGAGGTTCAGTTACAGACCGTGTCAGTTTTAAATTACAGACCGTGTCAGGGTTCAGTTACACTTCGTGTCAGGGTTCAGTTACACACCGTGTAGGTGTTCAGTTACAGACCGTGTCAGGGTTCAGTTACACACCGTGTCGGGGTTCAGTTACACACCGTGTCGGGGTTCAATTACAGACCATGTCGGGGTTCAGTTACAGACCTTGTCAGGGTTCAGCTACACACCGTGTCAGGGTTCAGTTACACACTGTGTCAGGGTTCAGTTACACACCGTGTCGGAGTTCAGTTACACACCGTGTCGGGGTTCAGTTACAGACCGTGTCGGGGTTCAGTTACAGACCGTGTCGGGGTTCAGTTACAGACAGTGCCAGGGTTCAGTTACACACCGTGTCGAGGTTCATTTACAGACCGTGTCAGGGTTCAGTTACACATCGTGTCGGGGTTCAGTTACAGACCGTGTTGGGGCTCAGTTACAAACCATGTCGGGGTTCAGTTGCACACCGTGTCAGGGTTCAGTTACCCACCGTGTCAGCGTTCAGTTACAGACCGTGTCAGGGTTCAGTTACACACCGTGTCCGGGTTCAGTTACAGACCGTGTCAGGGTTCAGTTACACACCGTGTCGGGGTTCAGTTACAGACCGTGTCGGAGTTCAGTTGCACACCATGTCGGGGTGCAGTTACACACCGTGTCGGGGTTCAGTTACACACCGTGTCGGGGTTCAGTTACACACCGTGCCGGGGTTCAGTTACACACCGTGTCGGGCTTCAGTTACAGACCGTGTCAGGGTTCATTTACAGACCGTGTCAGGGTTCAGTTACACACCGTGTCGGGGTTCAGTTACAGACCGTTTCAGGGTTCAGTTACACATCGTGTCGGGGTTCAGTTACACACCGTTCCGGGGTTCAGTTACAGACCGTGTTGGGGTTCAGTTACAGACCGTGTCGGTGTTCAGTTACACACCGTGTCCGGGTTCAGTTACACACCGTGTCAGGGTTCAGTTACACACCGTGTCGGGGTTCAGTTACACACCGTGTCAGGGTTCAGTTACACATCATGTCGGGGTTCAGTTACACACCGTGTCGGAGTCCAGTTACAGACCGTGTCGGGGCTCAGTTACACACCGTGTCGGGGTTCAGTTACACACCATGTCGGGGTTCAGTTACAGACCGTGTCATGGTTCAGTTACACACCGTGTCGGGGTTCAGTTACAGACCGTGTCAGGGTTCAGTTACACATCGTTTCGGGGTTCAGTTACAGACCGTGTCAGGGTTCAGCTACACACCGTGTCAGGGTCCATTTACACTCTGTGTCAGGGTTCAGTTACTGACTGTGTCAGGGTTCAGTTACACACCATGTCAGGGTTCAGTTACAGACCATGTCGGGGATCAGTTACACACTGTGTCGGGGTTCAGTTACACACCGTGTCAGGGTTCAGTTACAGACCGTGTCAGGGCTCAGTTACACATCGTGTCGAGGTTCAGTTACAGACCGTGTCAGTTTTAAATTACGGACCGTGTCAGGGTTCAGTTACACTACGTGTCAGGGTTCAGTTACACAACGTGCAGGTGTTCAGTTACAGACCGTGTCAGGGTTCAGTTACACACCGTGTCGGGATTCAGTTACACACCGTGTCGGGGTTCAATTACAGACCATGTCGGGGTTCAGTTACAGACCTTGTCAGGGTTCAGCTACACACCGTGTCAGGGTTCAGTTACACACTGTGTCAGGGTTCAGTTACACACCGTGTCGGGGTTCAGTTACACACCGTGTCGGGGTCCAGTTACAGACCGTGTCGGGGTTCAGTTACAGACCGTGTCAGGGTTCAGTTACAGACAGTGCCAGGGTTCAGTTACACACCGTGTCGGGGTTCATTTACAGACCGTGTCAGGGTTCAGTTACACATCGTGTCGGGGTTCAGTTACAGACCGTGTTGGGGTTCAGTTACAAACCATGTCGGGGTTCAGTTGCACACTGTGTCAGGGTTCAGTTACACACCGTGTCAGGGTTCAGTTACAGACCGTGTCAGGGTTCAGTTACACACCGTGTCCGGGTTCAGTTACAGACCGTGTCAGGGTTCAGTTACACACCGTGTCAGGGTTCAGTTACAGAGCGTGTCAGGGTTCAGTTACACACCGTGTCGGGGTTCAGTTACAAACCATGTCGGGGTTCAGTTACAGACTGTGTCGGTGTTCAGTTACACACCATGTCGGGGTTCAGTTACACACCGTGTCGGGGTTCAGTTACACACCGTGTCGGGGTTCAGTTACACACCGTGTTGGGGTTCAGTTACAGACCGTGTCAGGGTTCAGTTACAGACCGTGTCAGGGTTCAGTTACACACCGTGTCGGGGTTCAGTTACAGGCCGTGTCACGGTTCAGTTACACATCGTGTCGGGGTTCAGTTACACACCGTTTCGGGGTTCAGTTACAGACCGTGCCGGGGTTCAGTTACAGACCGTGTCGGGGTTCAGTTACACACCGTGTCAGGGTTCAGTTACACACCGTGTCAGGGTTCAGTTACACACCGTGTCAGGGTTCAGTTACACACCGTGTCGGGGTTCAGTTACACACCGTGTCAGGGTTCAGTTACACATCATGTCGGGGTTCAGTTACACACTGTGTCGGGGTTCAGTTGCAGACCGTGTCGGGGCTCAGTTACAAACCGTGTCAGGGTTCAGTTACACACCATGTCGGGGTTCAGTTACAGACCGTGTCATGGTTCAGTTACACACCGTGTCGGGGTTCAGTTACACTCCGTGTCAGGGTTCAGTTACACACCGTGTCGGGGTTCAGTTACAAACCGTGTCAGGGTTCAGTTACACATCGTGTCGGGGTTCAGTTACACACCGTTTCGGGGTTCAGTTACAGACCGTGTCGGGGTTCAGTTACAGACCGTGTCGGGGTTCAGTTACACACCGTGTCAGGGTTCAGTTACACACCGTGTCAGGGTTCAGTTACACACCGTGTCGGGCTTCAGTTACACATCATGTCGGGGTTCAGTTACACAATGTGTCGGGGTTCAGTTGCAGACCGTGTCGGGGCTCAGTTACACACCGTGTCGGGGTTCAGTTACACACCATGTCGGGGTTCAGTTACAGACCGTGTCATGGTTCAGTTACACACCGTGTCGGGGTTCAGTTACAGACCGTGTCAGGGTTCAGTTACACATCGTTTCGGGGTTCAGTTACAGACCGTATCAGGGTTCAGTTACACACCGTGTCAGGGTTCAGTTACACTCCGTGTCAGGGTTCAGTTACTGACTGTGTCAGGGTTCAGTTACACACCATGTCAGGGTTCAGTTACAGACCGTGTCGGTGTTCAGTTACACACCGTGTCGGGGTTCAGCTACACACCGTGTCAGGGTTCAGTTACAGACCGTGTCAGGGCTCAGTTACACATCGTGTCGGGGTTCAGTTACAGACCTTGCCAGTTTTCAATTACAGACCGTGTCAGGGTTCAGTTACACACCATGTCAGGGTTCAGTTACAGACCGTGTCGGGGTTCAGTTACACACCGTGTCGGGGTTCAGTTACACACCGTGTCAGGGTTCAGTTACACACCGTGTCGGGGTTCAGTTACACACCGTGTCGGGGTTCAGTTGCAGACCGTGTCGGGATTCAGTTGCAGACCGTGTCAGGGTTCAGTTACAGACCGTGTCAGGGTTCAGTTACACACCGTGTCGGGGTTCATTTACAGACCGTGTCAGGGTTCAGTTACACATCGTGTCGGGGATCCGTTACAGACCGTGTTGGGGTTCAGTTCAATCCATGTCGGGGTTCAGTTACACACCGTGTCAGGGTTCAGTTACAGACCGTGTCAGGGTTCAGTTACACACCGTGTCGGGGTTCAGTTACAAACCATGTCGGGGTTCAGTTACAGACTGTGTCGGTATTCAGTTACACACCATGTCGGGGTTCAGTTACAGACCGTGTCAGGGTTCAGTTACACACCGTGTCGGGCTTCAGTTACAGACCGTGTCAGGGTTCAGTTACAGACCGTGTCATGGTTCAGTTACACGCCGTGTCGGGGTTCAGTTACAGGCCGTGTCAGGGTTCAGTTACACATCGTGTCGGGGTTCAGTTACACACCGTTTCGGGGTTCAGTTACAGACCGTGTCGGGGTTCAGTTACAGACCGTGTCGGGGTTCAGTTACACACCGTGTCAGGGTTCAGTTACACACCGTATCAGGGTTCAGTTACACACCGTGTCGGTGTTCAGTTACACACCGTGTCGGGTTCAGTTGCAGACCGTGTCGGGATTCAGTTACAGACCGTGTCAGGGTTCAGTTACAGACCGTGTCAGGGTTCAGTTACACACCGTGTCGGGGTTCATTTACAGACCGTGTCAGGGTTCAGTTACACATCGTGTCGGGGATCCGTTACAGACCGTGTTGGGGTTCAGTTCAAACCATGTTGGGGTTCAGTTGCACACCGTGTCAGGGTTCAGTTACACACCGTGTCAGGGTTCAGTTACAGACCGTGTCAGGGTTCAGTTACAGACCGTGTCAGGGTTCAGTTACACACCGTGTCAGGGTTCAGTTACAGACCGTGTCAGGGTTCAGTTACACACCGTGTCGGGGTTCAGTTACAAACCATGTCGGTGTTCAGTTACAGACTGTGTCGGTGTTCAGTTACACACCATGTCGGGGTTCAGTTACACACCGTGTCGGTGTTCAGTTACACATCGTGTCGGGGTTCAGTTACACACCGTGTCAGGGTTCAGTTACAGACCGTGTCAGGGTTCAGTTACACACCGTGTCGGGCTTCAGTTACAGACCGTGTCAGGGTTCAGTTACAGACCGTGTCAGGGTTCAGTTACACGCCGTGTCGGGGTTCAGTTACAGGCCGTGTCAGGGTTCAGTTACACATCGTGTCGGGGTTCAGTTACACACCGTTTCAGGGTTCAGTTACAGACCGTGTCGGGGTTCAGTTACAGACCGTGTCGGGGTTCAGTTACACACCGTGTCAGGGTTCAGTTACACACCGTGTCAGGGTTCAGTTACACACCCTGTCGGGGTTCAGATACACACCGTGTCAGCGTTCAGTTACACATCATGTCGGGGTTCAGTTACACACTGTGTCGGGGTTCAGTTGCAGACCGTGTCGGGGCTCAGTTACACACCGTGTCAGGGTTCAGTTACACACCATGTCGGGGTTCAGTTACAGAC
Source organism: Somniosus microcephalus (assembly GCF_052327205.1). Lineage (NCBI taxonomy): Eukaryota > Metazoa > Chordata > Chondrichthyes > Squaliformes > Somniosidae > Somniosus > Somniosus microcephalus. Next base: position 221,301 of record NW_028225286.1, on the reverse strand, counting down.
CGTGTCATGGTTCAGTTACACACTGTGTCGGGGTTCAGTTACAGACCGTGTCAGGGTTCAGTTACACATCGTTTCGGGGTTCAGTTACAGACCGTATCAGGGTTCAGTTACACACCGTGTCAGGGTTCAGTTACAGACCGTGTCAGGGTTCAGTTACACACCGTGTCTGGGTTCAGTTACAAACCATGTCGGCGTTCAGTTACAGACTGTGTCGGGGTTCAGTTACACACCATGTCAGGGTTCAGTTACACACCGTGTTGGGGTTCAGTTACAGACCGTGTCGGAGTTCAGTTACACACCGTGTCGGGGTTCAGTTACACACCGTGCCGGGGTTCAGTTACACACCGTGTCAGGGTTCAGTTGCAGACCGTGTCAGGGTTCAGTTACACACCGTGTCGGGCTTCAGTTACAGACCGTGTCAGTGTTCATTTACAGACCGTGTCAGGGTTCAGTTACACACCGTGTCGGGGTTCAGTTACAGACGGTGTCAGGGTTCAGTTACACATCGTGTCGGGGTTCAGTTACACACCGTTCCGGGGTTCAGTTACAGACCGTGTTGGGGTTCAGTTACAGACCGTGTCGGGGTTCAGTTACACACCGTGTCCGGGTTCAGTTACACACCGTGTCAGGGTTCAGTTACACACCGTGTCAGGGTTCAGTTACACACCGTGTCGGGGTTCAGTTACACACCGTGTCAGGGTTCAGTTACACATCATGTCGGGGTTCAGTTACACACCGTGTCGGGGTTCAGTTACACATCGTTTCGGGGTTCAGTTACAGACCGTGTCAGGGTTCAGCTACACACCGTGTCAGGGTCCATTTACACTCCGTGTCAGGGTTCAGTTACAGACCGTGTCAGGGTTCATTTACAGACCGTGTCAGGGTTCAGTTACACACCGTGTCGGGGTTCAGTTACAGACCGTGTCAGGGTTCAGTTACACATCGTGTCGGGGTTCAGTTACACACCGTTCCGGGGTTCAGTTACAGACCGTGTTGGGGTTCAGTTACAGACCGTGTCGGGGTTCAGTTACACACCGTGTCCGGGTTCAGTTACACACCGTGTCAGGGTTCAGTTACACACCGTGTCAGGGTTCAGTTACACACCGTGTCGGGGTTCAGTTACACACCGTGTCAGGGTTCAGTTACACATCATGTCGGGGTTCAGTTACACACCGTGTCAGAGTCCAGTTACAGACCGTGTCGGGGCTCAGTTACACACCGTGTTGGGGTTCAGTTACACGCCATGTCGGGGTTCAGTTACAGACCGTGTCATGGTTCAGTTACACACCGTGTCGGGGTTCAGTTACAGACCGTGTCAGGGTTCAGTTACACATCGTTTCGGGGTTCAGTTACAGACCGTGTCAGGGTTCAGCTACACACCGTGTCAGGGTTCAGTTACACACCGTGTCGGGGTTCAGTTACACACCGTGTCAGGGTTCAGTTACACATCATGTCGGGGTTCAGTTACACACCGTGTCGGGGTTCAGTTACACATCGTTTCGGGGTTCAGTTACAGACCGTGTCAGGGTTCAGCTACACACCGTGTCAGGGTCCATTTACACTCCGTGTCAGGGTTCAGTTACAGACCGTGTCAGGGTTCATTTACAGACCGTGTCAGGGTTCAGTTACACACCGTGTCGGGGTTCAGTTACAGACCGTGTCAGGGTTCAGTTACACATCGTGTCGGGGTTCAGTTACACACCGTTCCGGGGTTCAGTTACAGACCGTGTTGGGGTTCAGTTACAGACCGTGTCGGGGTTCAGTTACACACCGTGTCCGGGTTCAGTTACACACCGTGTCAGGGTTCAGTTACACACCGTGTCAGGGTTCAGTTACACACCGTGTCGGGGTTCAGTTACACACCGTGTCAGGGTTCAGTTACACATCATGTCGGGGTTCAGTTACACACCGTGTCAGAGTCCAGTTACAGACCGTGTCGGGGCTCAGTTACACACCGTGTTGGGGTTCAGTTACACGCCATGTCGGGGTTCAGTTACAGACCGTGTCATGGTTCAGTTACACACCGTGTCGGGGTTCAGTTACAGACCGTGTCAGGGTTCAGTTACACATCGTTTCGGGGTTCAGTTACAGACCGTGTCAGGGTTCAGCTACACACCGTGTCAGGGTCCATTTACACTCCGTGTCAGGGTTCAGTTACTGACTGTGTCAGGGTTCAGTTACACACCATGTCGGGGTTCATTTACAGACCGTGTCAGGGTTCAGTTACACATCGTGTCGGGGTTCAGTTACACACCGTTTCGGGGTTCAGTTACAGACCGTGTCGGGGTTCAGTTACAGACCGTGTCGGGGTTCAGTTACACACCGTGTCAGGGTTCAGTTACACACCATGTCAGGGTTCAGTTACAGACCGTGTCATGGTTCAGTTACACACCGTGTCGGGGTTGAGTTACAGACCGTGTCAGGGTTCAGTTACACATCGTTTCGGGGTTCAGTTACAGACCGTATCAGGGTTCAGTTACACACCGTGTCAGGGTTCAGTTACACTCCGTGTCAGGGTTCAGTTACTGACTGTGTCAGGGTTCAGTTACACACCATGTCAGGGTTCAGTTACACACCGTGTCGGGGTTCAGTTACACACCGTATCAGGGTTCAGTTACACACCGTGTCGGTGTTCAGTTACACACCGTGTCGGGTTCAGTTGCAGACCGTGTCGGGATTCAGTTACAGACCGTGTCAGGGTTCAGTTACAGACCGTGTCAGGGTTCAGTTACACACCGTGTCGGGGTTCATTTACAGACCGTGTCAGGGTTCAGTTACACATCGTGTCGGGGATCCGTTACAGACCGTGTTGGGGTTCAGTTCAAACCATGTTGGGGTTCAGTTGCACACCGTGTCAGGGTTCAGTTACACACCGTGTCAGGGTTCAGTTACAGACCGTGTCAGGGTTCAGTTACAGACCGTGTCAGGGTTCAGTTACACACCGTGTCAGGGTTCAGTTACAGACCGTGTCAGGGTTCAGTTACACACCGTGTCGGGGTTCAGTTACAAACCATGTCGGTGTTCAGTTACAGACTGTGTCGGTGTTCAGTTACACACCATGTCGGGGTTCAGTTACACACCGTGTCGGTGTTCAGTTACACATCGTGTCGGTGTTCAGTTACACATCGTGTCGGGGTTCAGTTACACACCGTGTCAGGGTTCAGTTACAGACCGTGTCAGGGTTCAGTTACACACCGTGTCGGGCTTCAGTTACAGACCGTGTCAGGGTTCAGTTACAGACCGTGTCAGGGTTCAGTTACACGCCGTGTCGGGGTTCAGTTACAGGCCGTGTCAGGGTTCAGTTACACATCGTGTCGGGGTTCAGTTACACACCGTTTCAGGGTTCAGTTACAGACCGTGTCGGGGTTCAGTTACAGACCGTGTCGGGGTTCAGTTACACACCGTGTCAGGGTTCAGTTACACACCGTGTCAGGGTTCAGTTACACACCCTGTCGGGGTTCAGATACACACCGTGTCAGCGTTCAGTTACACATCATGTCGGGGTTCAGTTACACACTGTGTCGGGGTTCAGTTGCAGACCGTGTCGGGGCTCAGTTACACACCGTGTCAGGGTTCAGTTACACACCATGTCGGGGTTCAGTTACAGACCGTGTCATGGTTCAGTTACACACTGTGTCGGGGTTCAGTTACAGACCGTGTCAGGGTTCAGTTACACATCGTTTCGGGGTTCAGTTACAGACCGTATCAGGGTTCAGTTACACACCGTGTCAGGGTTCAGTTACAGACCGTGTCAGGGTTCAGTTACACACCGTGTCTGGGTTCAGTTACAAACCATGTCGGCGTTCAGTTACAGACTGTGTCGGGGTTCAGTTACACACCATGTCAGGGTTCAGTTACACACCGTGTTGGGGTTCAGTTACAGACCGTGTCGGAGTTCAGTTACACACCGTGTCGGGGTTCAGTTACACACCGTGCCGGGGTTCAGTTACACACCGTGTCAGGGTTCAGTTGCAGACCGTGTCAGGGTTCAGTTACACACCGTGTCAGGTTTCAGTTACTGACCGTGTCAGGGTTCAGTTACAGACCGTGTCAGGGTTCAGTTACAGACTGTGTCAGGGTTCAGTTACACACCGTGTCAGGGATCAGTTACACACCGTGTTGGTGTTCAGTTACACACCATGTCGGGGTTCAGTTACACACCGTGTCAGGGTTCAGTTACACACCGTGTCAGGGTTCAGTTACAGACCGTGTCAGGGTTCAGTTACACATCGTGTCAGGGTTCAGTTACAGACCGTGCCAGGGTTCAGTTACAGACCGTGTCGGGTTTCAGTTACAGACCATGTCGGGTTTCAGTTACACACCGTGCCAGGGTTCAGTTACAGACCGTGTCAGGGTTCAGTTACAGACCGTGTCGGGGTTCAGTTACACACCATGTCGGGGTTCAGTTACACACCGTGTCAGGGTTCAGTTACACACCGTGTCAGGGTTCAGTTACACACCGTGTCAGGGTTCAGTTACAGACCGTGTCGGGGTACAGTTGCAGAACGTGTCGGGGTTCAGTTACACACCGTGCCAGGTTTCAGTTACAGACCATTTCAGGGTTCAGTTACAGACCGTGTCGGGGTTCAGTTACACACCGTGTCAGGGTTCAGTTACAGACCGTGTCGGGGTTCAGTTACACACCGTGTCGGGGTTCAGTTACAGGCCGTGTCGGGGTTCAGTTACAGACTGTGTCAGGGTTCAGTTACACACCGTGTCAGGGTTCAGTTACACACCGTGTCAGGGTTCAGTTACAGACCGTGTCAGGGTTCAGTTACACAGCGTGTCATGGATCAGTTACAGGCCGTGTCGGGGTTCAGTTACAGACCGTGTCGGGGTTCAGTTAAAGTCCGTGTCGGGGTTCAATTACAAATCATGTCGGGATTCAGTTAGAGACCGTGTCGGGGTTCAGTTACAGACCGTGCCAGGGTTCAGTTACACACCGTGTCAGGGTTCAGTTACACATCGTGTCGAGGTTCAGTTACAGACCGCGTCGGGGTTCAGTTACAGACCCTGTCGGGGTTCAGTTACAGACCGTATCGGGGTTCAGTTACACACCGTGTCAGTGTTCAGTTACAGACCGTGCCAGGGTTCAGTTACACACCGTGTCAGGGTTCAGTTACACACCGTGTCGGGGTTCAGTTACACACCGTGTCAGGGTTCAGTTACACACCGCATCGGGGTTCAGTTACAGACCGTGTCGGGCTTCAGTTACTGACCGTGTCGGGGTTCAGTTACACACCGCGTTGGAGTTCAGTTACAGACCGTGCCAGTGTTCAGTTACAGACCGTGTCGGGGTTCGGTTACACACCGTGTCGGGGTTCAGTTACAGACCGTGTCGGGGTTCAGTTACAGACCGTATCGGGGTTCAGTTACACACCGTTTCGGTGTTCAGTTACACACCGTGTCGGCGTTCAGTTACACACCGTGTCGGGGTTCGGTTACACACCGTGTCAGGGTTCAGTTACAGACCGTGCCAGGGTTCAGTTACACACCGTGTCAGGGTTCAGTTACAGACCGTGTCGGGTTTCAGTTGCACACCGTTTCGGGATTCAGTTACAGACCGTGTCGGGGTTCAGTTACACACCGTGTCGGGGTTCAGTTACAGACTGTGTCGGGGTTCAGTTACACACCATGTCGGGATTCAGTTACAGACCGTGTCGGGGATCAGTTACAGACCGTATCGGGGTTCAGTTACACACTGTGTCGGGGTTCAGTTACAGACCGTGCCGGGGTTCAGTTACAAACCATGTCGGGGTTCAGTTACACACCGTGTCGGGGTTCAGTTACAGACCGTGTCGGGGTTCAGTTACACACCGTGTCGGTGTTAAGTTACACACCGTGTCGTGGTTCAGTTACACACCGTGTCAGGGTTCAGTTACAGACCGTGTCAGGGTTCAGTTACACACCGTGTCGGGGTTCAGTTACAGACCGTGTCGGGTTTCAGTTACAAACCATGTTGGGGTTCAGTTACACACCGTGTCAGGTTCAGTTACACACCGTGTCAGGGTTCAATTACAGACCGTGTCAGGGTTCAGTTGCAAACCATGTCGGTGTTCAGTTACAGACCATGTCGGGGTTCAGTTGCACACTGTGTCAGGGTTCAGTTACACACCGTGTCGTGGTTCAGTTACACACCGTGTCAGGCTTCAGTTACACACCGTGTCGTGGTTCAGTTACAGACCGTGCCAGGGTTCAGTTACACACCGTGTCAGGGTTCAGTTACACATCGTGTCGAGGTTCAGTTACAGACCGCGTCGGGGTTCAGTTACAGACCCTGTCGGGGTTCAGTTACAGACCGTATCGGGGTTCAGTTACACACCGTGTCAGTGTTCAGTTACAGACCGTGCCAGGGTTCAGTTACACACCGTGTCAGGGTTCAGTTACACACCGTGTCGGGGTTCAGTTACACACCGTGTCAGGGTTCAGTTACACACCGCGTTGGAGTTCAGTTACAGACCGTGCCAGTGTTCAGTTACAGACCGTGTCGGGGTTCGGTTACACACCGTGTCGGGGTTCAGTTACAGACCGTGTCGGGGTTCAGTTACAGACCGTATCGGGGTTCAGTTACACACCGTTTCGGTGTTCAGTTACACACCGTGTCGGCGTTCAGTTACACACCGTGTCGGGGTTCGGTTACACACCGTGTCAGGGTTCAGTTACAGACCGTGCCAGGGTTCAGTTACACACCGTGTCAGGGTTCAGTTACACACCGTGTCAGGGTTCAGTTACACACCGTGTCGGGGTTCAGTTACACACCGTGTCGGGGTTCAGTTACAGACCGTGTCAGGGTTCAGTTACAGACCGTGTCAGGGTTCAGTTACACACCGTGTCGGGGTTCATTTACAGACCGTGTCAGGGTTCAGTTACACATCGTGTCGGGGATCCGTTACAGACCGTGTTGGGGTTCAGTTCAAACCATGTCGGGGTTCAGTTGCACACCGTGTCAGGGTTCAGTTACACACCGTGTCAGGGTTCAGTTACAGACCGTGTCAGGGTTCAGTTACACACCGTGTCGGGGTTCAGTTACAGAACGTGTCAGGGTTCAGTTACACACCGTGTCTGGGTTCAGTTACAAACCATGTCGGCGTTCAGTTACAGACTGTGTCGGGGTTCAGTTACACACCATGTCAGGGTTCAGTTACACACCGTGTTGGGGTTCAGTTACAGACCGTGTCGGAGTTCAGTTACACACCGTGTCGGGGTTCAGTTACACACCGTGCCGGGGTTCAGTTACACACCGTGTCAGGGTTCAGTTGCAGACCGTGTCAGGGTTCAGTTACACACCGTGTCGGGCTTCAGTTACAGACGGTGTCAGGGTTCAGTTACACATCGTGTCGGGGTTCAGTTACACACCGTTCCGGGGTTCAGTTACAGACCGTGTTGGGGTTCAGTTACAGACCGTGTCGGGGTTCAGTTACACACCGTGTCCGGGTTCAGTTACACACCGTGTCAGGGTTCAGTTACACACCGTGTCAGGGTTCAGTTACACACCGTGTCGGGGTTCAGTTACACACCGTGTCAGGGTTCAGTTACACATCATGTCGGGGTTCAGTTACACACCGTGTCGGGGTTCAGTTACAGACCGTGTCAGGGTTCAGTTACACATCGTTTCGGGGTTCAGTTACAGACCGTGTCAGGGTTCAGCTACACACCGTGTCAGGGTCCATTTACACTCCGTGTCAGGGTTCAGTTACAGACCGTGTCAGGGTTCATTTACAGACCGTGTCAGGGTTCAGTTACACACCGTGTCGGGGTTCAGTTACAGACCGTGTCAGGGTTCAGTTACACATCGTTTCGGGGTTCAGTTACACACCGTTCCGGGGTTCAGTTACAGACCGTGTTGGGGTTCAGTTACAGACCGTGTCGGGGTTCAGTTACACACCGTGTCCGGGTTCAGTTACACACCGTGTCAGGGTTCAGTTACACACCGTGTCAGGGTTCAGTTACACACCGTGTCGGGGTTCAGTTACACACCGTGTCAGGGTTCAGTTACAGAACGTGTCAGGGTCCAGTTACACACCGTGTCAGGGTTCAGTTGCAGACCGTGTCGGGGCTCAGTTACACACCGTGTTGGGGTTCAGTTACACGCCATGTCGGGGTTCAGTTACAGACCGTGTCATGGTTCAGTTACACACCGTGTCGGGGTTCAGTTACAGACCGTGTCAGGGTTCAGTTACACATCGTTTCGGGGTTCAGTTACAGACCGTGTCAGGGTTCAGTTACACATCGTGTCGGGGTTCAGTTACAGACCGTGTTGGGGTTCAGTTACACACCGTGTCAGGGTTCAGTTACACACCGTGTCAGGGTTCAGTTACACACCGTGTCGGGGTTCAGTTACACACCGTGTCGGGCTTCAGTTACAGACCATGTCGGCGTTCAGTTACAGACCTTGTCAGGGTTCAGTTACACACCGTGTCAGGGTTCAGTTACACACCGTGTCGGGGTTCAGTTACACACCGTGTCCGGGTTCAGTTACACACCGTGTCAGGGTTCAGTTACACACCGTGTCAGGGTTCAGTTACACACCGTGTCGGGGTTCAGTTACACACCGTGTCAGGGTTCAGTTACACATCATGTCGGGGTTCAGTTACACACCGTGTCAGAGTCCAGTTACAGACCGTGTCGGGGCTCAGTTACACACCGTGTTGGGGTTCAGTTACACGCCATGTCGGGGTTCAGTTACAGACCGTGTCAGGGTTCAGTTACACATCGTTTCGGGGTTCAGTTACAGACCGTGTCAGGGTTCAGCTACACACCGTGTCAGGGTCCATTTACACTCCGTGTCAGGGTTCAGTTACTGACTGTGTCAGGGTTCAGTTACACACCATGTCGGGGTTCATTTACAGACCGTGCCAGGGTTCAGTTACACATCGTGTCGGGGTTCAGTTACAGACCGTGTTGGGGTTCAGTTACACATCGTGTCAGGGTTCAGTTACACACCGTGTCAGGGTTCAGTTACACACCGTGTCGGGGTTCAGTTACACACCGTGTCGGGCTTCAGTTACAGACCGTGTCAGGGTTCAGTTACAGACCGTGTCAGGGTTCAGTTACACACCGTGTCAGGGTTCAGTTACACACCGTGTCGGGGTTCAGTTACACACCGTGTCAGGGTTCAGTTACACATCGTTTCGGGGTTCAGTTACAGACCGTGTCAGGGTTCAGCTACACACCGTGTCAGGGTCCATTTACACTCCGTGTCAGGGTTCAGTTACAGACCGTGTCAGGGTTCATTTACAGACCGTGTCAGGGTTCAGTTACACACCGTGTCGGGGTTCAGTTACAGACCGTGTCAGGGTTCAGTTACACATCGTGTCGGGGTTCAGTTACACACCGTTCCGGGGTTCAGTTACAGACCGTGTTGGGGTTCAGTTACAGACCGTGTCGGGGTTCAGTTACACACCGTGTCCGGGTTCAGTTACACACCGTGTCAGGGTTCAGTTACACACCGTGTCAGGGTTCAGTTACACACCGTGTCGGGGTTCAGTTACACACCGTGTCAGGGTTCAGTTACACATCATGTCGGGGTTCAGTTACACACCGTGTCAGAGTCCAGTTACAGACCGTGTCGGGGCTCAGTTACACACCGTGTTGGGGTTCAGTTACACGCCATGTCGGGGTTCAGTTACAGACCGTGTCATGGTTCAGTTACACACCGTGTCGGGGTTCAGTTACAGACCGTGTCAGGGTTCAGTTGCACATCGTTTCGGGGTTCAGTTACAGACCGTGTCAGGGTTCAGCTACACACCGTGTCAGGGTCCATTTACACTCCGTGTCAGGGTTCAGTTACTGACTGTGTCAGGGTTCAGTTACACACCATGTCGGGGTTCATTTACAGACCGTGTCAGGGTTCAGTTACACATCGTGTCGGGGATCCGTTACAGACCGTGTTGGGGTTCAGTTCAAACCATGTCGGGGTTCAGTTGCACACCGTGTCAGGGTTCAGTTACACACCGTGTCAGGGTTCAGTTACACACCGTGTCAGGGTTCAGTTACAGACCGTGTCAGGGTTCAGTTACACACCGTGTCGGGGTTCAGTTACAGAACGTGTCAGGGTCCAGTTACACACCGTGTCAGGGTTCAGTTGCAGACCGTGTCAGGGTTCAGTTACACACCGTGTCTGGGTTCAGTTACAAACCATGTCGGCGTTCAGTTACAGACTGTGTCGGGGTTCAGTTACACACCATGTCAGGGTTCAGTTACACACCGTGTTGGGGTTCAGTTACAGACCGTGTCGGAGTTCAGTTACACACCGTGTCGGGGTTCAGTTACACACCGTGCCGGGGTTCAGTTACACACCGTGTCAGGGTTCAGTTGCAGACCGTGTCAGGGTTCAGTTACACACCGTGTCGGGCTTCAGTTACAGACCGTGTCAGTGTTCATTTACAGACCGTGTCAGGGTTCAGTTACACACCGTGTCGGGGTTCAGTTACAGACGGTGTCAGGGTTCAGTTACACATCGTGTCGGGGTTCAGTTACACACCGTTCCGGGGTTCAGTTACAGACCGTGTTGGGGTTCAGTTACAGACCGTGTCGGGGTTCAGTTACACACCGTGTCCGGGTTCAGTTACACACCGTGTCAGGGTTCAGTTACACACCGTGTCAGGGTTCAGTTACACACCGTGTCGGGGTTCAGTTACACACCGTGTCAGGGTTCAGTTACACATCATGTCGGGGTTCAGTTACACACCGTGTCGGGGTTCAGTTACAGACCGTGTCAGGGTTCAGTTACACATCGTTTCGGGGTTCAGTTACAGACCGTGTCAGGGTTCAGCTACACACCGTGTCAGGGTCCATTTACACTCCGTGTCAGGGTTCAGTTACAGACCGTGTCAGGGTTCATTTACAGACCGTGTCAGGGTTCAGTTACACACCGTGTCGGGGTTCAGTTACAGACCGTGTCAGGGTTCAGTTACACATCGTGTCGGGGTTCAGTTACACACCGTTCCGGGGTTCAGTTACAGACCGTGTTGGGGTTCAGTTACAGACCGTGTTGGGGTTCAGTTACAGACCGTGTCGGGGTTCAGTTACACACCGTGTCAGGGTTCAGTTACACACCGTGTCAGGGTTCAGTTACACACCGTGTCGGGGTTCAGTTACACACCGTGTCAGGGTTCAGTTACAGAACGTGTCAGGGTCCAGTTACACACCGTGTCAGGGTTCAGTTGCAGACCGTGTCGGGGCTCAGTTACACACCGTGTTGGGGTTCAGTTACACGCCATGTCGGGGTTCAGTTACAGACCGTGTCATGGTTCAGTTACACACCGTGTCGGGGTTCAGTTACAGACCGTGTCAGGGTTCAGTTACACATCGTTTCGGGGTTCAGTTACAGACCGTGTCAGGGTTCAGTTACACATCGTGTCGGGGTTCAGTTACAGACCGTGTTGGGGTTCAGTTACACACCGTGTCAGGGTTCAGTTACACACCGTGTCAGGGTTCAGTTACACACCGTGTCGGGGTTCAGTTACACACCGTGTCGGGCTTCAGTTACAGACCATGTCGGCGTTCAGTTACAGACCTTGTCAGGGTTCAGTTACACACCGTGTCAGGGTTCAGTTACACACCGTGTCGGGGTTCAGTTACACACCGTGTCCGGGTTCAGTTACACACCGTGTCAGGGTTCAGTTACACACCGTGTCAGGGTTCAGTTACACACCGTGTCGGGGTTCAGTTACACACCGTGTCAGGGTTCAGTTACACATCATGTCGGGGTTCAGTTACACACCGTGTCAGAGTCCAGTTACAGACCGTGTCGGGGCTCAGTTACACACCGTGTTGGGGTTCAGTTACACGCCATGTCGGGGTTCAGTTACAGACCGTGTCAGGGTTCAGTTACACATCGTTTCGGGGTTCAGTTACAGACCGTGTCAGGGTTCAGCTACACACCGTGTCAGGGTCCATTTACACTCCGTGTCAGGGTTCAGTTACTGACTGTGTCAGGGTTCAGTTACACACCATGTCGGGGTTCATTTACAGACCGTGCCAGGGTTCAGTTACACATCGTGTCGGGGTTCAGTTACAGACCGTGTTGGGGTTCAGTTACACATCGTGTCAGGGTTCAGTTACACACCGTGTCAGGGTTCAGTTACACACCGTGTCGGGGTTCAGTTACACACCGTGTCGGGCTTCAGTTACAGACCGTGTCAGGGTTCAGTTACAGACCGTGTCAGGGTTCAGTTACACACCGTGTCAGGGTTCAGTTACACACCGTGTCGGGGTTCAGTTACACACCGTGTCGGGGTTCAGTTACAGACCGTGTCAGGGTTCAGTTACAGACCGTGTCAGGGTTCAGTTACACACCGTGTCGGGGTTCATTTACAGACCGTGTCAGGGTTCAGTTACACATCGTGTCGGGGATCCGTTACAGACCGTGTTGGGGTTCAGTTCAAACCATGTCGGGGTTCAGTTGCACACCGTGTCAGGGTTCAGTTACACACCGTGTCAGGGTTCAGTTACACACCGTGTCGGGGTTCAGTTACAGAACGTGTCAGGGTCCAGTTACACACCGTGTCAGGGTTCAGTTGCAGACCGTGTCAGGGTTCAGTTACACACCGTGTCTGGGTTCAGTTACAAACCATGTCGGCGTTCAGTTACAGACTGTGTCGGGGTTCAGTTACACACCATGTCAGGGTTCAGTTACACACCGTGTTGGGGTTCAGTTACAGACCGTGTCGGAGTTCAGTTACACACCGTGTCGGGGTTCAGTTACACACCGTGCCGGGGTTCAGTTACACACCGTGTCAGGGTTCAGTTGCAGACCGTGTCAGGGTTCAGTTACACACCGTGTCGGGCTTCAGTTACAGACCGTGTCAGTGTTCATTTACAGACCGTGTCAGGGTTCAGTTACACACCGTGTCGGGGTTCAGTTACAGACGGTGTCAGGGTTCAGTTACACATCGTGTCGGGGTTCAGTTACACACCGTTCCGGGGTTCAGTTACAGACCGTGTTGGGGTTCAGTTACACACCGTGTCAGGGTTCAGTTACACACCGTGTCAGGGTTCAGTTACACACCGTGTCGGGGTTCAGTTACACACCGTGTCAGGGTTCAGTTACACATCATGTCGGGGTTCAGTTACACACCGTGTCGGGGTTCAGTTACAGACCGTGTCAGGGTTCAGTTACACATCGTTTCGGGGTTCAGTTACAGACCGTGTCAGGGTTCAGCTACACACCGTGTCAGGGTCCATTTACACTCCGTGTCAGGGTTCAGTTACAGACCGTGTCAGGGTTCATTTACAGACCGTGTCAGGGTTCAGTTACACACCGTGTCGGGGTTCAGTTACAGACCGTGTCAGGGTTCAGTTACACATCGTGTCGGGGTTCAGTTACACACCGTTCCGGGGTTCAGTTACAGACCGTGTTGGGGTTCAGTTACAGACCGTGTCGGGGTTCAGTTACACACCGTGTCCGGGTTCAGTTACACACCGTGTCAGGGTTCAGTTACACACCGTGTCAGGGTTCAGTTACACACCGTGTCGGGGTTCAGTTACACACCGTGTCAGGGTTCAGTTACAGAACGTGTCAGGGTCCAGTTACACACCGTGTCAGGGTTCAGTTGCAGACCGTGTCGGGGCTCAGTTACACACCGTGTTGGGGTTCAGTTACACGCCATGTCGGGGTTCAGTTACAGACCGTGTCATGGTTCAGTTACACACCGTGTCGGGGTTCAGTTACAGACCGTGTCAGGGTTCAGTTACACATCGTTTCGGGGTTCAGTTACAGACCGTGTCAGGGTTCAGTTACACATCGTGTCGGGGTTCAGTTACAGACCGTGTTGGGGTTCAGTTACACACCGTGTCAGGGTTCAGTTACACACCGTGTCAGGGTTCAGTTACACACCGTGTCGGGGTTCAGTTACACACCGTGTCGGGCTTCAGTTACAGACCATGTCGGCGTTCAGTTACAGACCTTGTCAGGGTTCAGTTACACACCGTGTCAGGGTTCAGTTACACACCGTGTCGGGGTTCAGTTACACACCGTGTCCGGGTTCAGTTACACACCGTGTCAGGGTTCAGTTACACACCGTGTCAGGGTTCAGTTACACACCGTGTCGGGGTTCAGTTACACACCGTGTCAGGGTTCAGTTACACATCATGTCGGGGTTCAGTTACACACCGTGTCAGAGTCCAGTTACAGACCGTGTCGGGGCTCAGTTACACACCGTGTTGGGGTTCAGTTACACGCCATGTCGGGGTTCAGTTACAGACCGTGTCAGGGTTCAGTTACACATCGTTTCGGGGTTCAGTTACAGACCGTGTCAGGGTTCAGCTACACACCGTGTCAGGGTCCATTTACACTCCGTGTCAGGGTTCAGTTACTGACTGTGTCAGGGTTCAGTTACACACCATGTCGGGGTTCATTTACAGACCGTGCCAGGGTTCAGTTACACATCGTGTCGGGGTTCAGTTACAGACCGTGTTGGGGTTCAGTTACACATCGTGTCAGGGTTCAGTTACACACCGTGTCAGGGTTCAGTTACACACCGTGTCGGGGTTCAGTTACACACCGTGTCGGGCTTCAGTTACAGACCGTGTCAGGGTTCAGTTACAGACCGTGTCAGGGTTCAGTTACACACCGTGTCAGGGTTCAGTTACACACCGTGTCGGGGTTCAGTTACACACCGTGTCGGGGTTCAGTTACAGACCGTGTCAGGGTTCAGTTACAGACCGTGTCAGGGTTCAGTTACACACCGTGTCGGGGTTCATTTACAGACCGTGTCAGGGTTCAGTTACACATCGTGTCGGGGATCCGTTACAGACCGTGTTGGGGTTCAGTTCAAACCATGTCGGGGTTCAGTTGCACACCGTGTCAGGGTTCAGTTACACACCGTGTCAGGGTTCAGTTACACACCGTGTCAGGGTTCAGTTACAGACCGTGTCAGGGTTCAGTTACACACCGTGTCGGGGTTCAGTTACAGAACGTGTCAGGGTCCAGTTACACACCGTGTCAGGGTTCAGTTGCAGACCGTGTCAGGGTTCAGTTACACACCGTGTCTGGGTTCAGTTACACACCGTGTTGGGGTTCAGTTACAGACCGTGTCGGAGTTCAGTTACACACCGTGTCGGGGTTCAGTTACACACCGTGCCGGGGTTCAGTTACAGACGGTGTCAGGGTTCAGTTACACATCGTGTCGGGGTTCAGTTACACACCGTTCCGGGGTTCAGTTACAGACCGTGTTGGGGTTCAGTTACAGACCGTGTCGGGGTTCAGTTACACACCGTGTCCGGGTTCAGTTACACACCGTGTCAGGGTTCAGTTACACACCGTGTCAGGGTTCAGTTACACACCGTGTCGGGGTTCAGTTACACACCGTGTCAGGGTTCAGTTACACATCATGTCAGGGTTCAGTTACAGACCGTGTCAGGGTTCAGTTACAGACCGTGTCAGGGTTCAGTTACACACCGTGTCGGGGTTCAGTTACAGACCGTGTCAGGGTTCAGTTACACATCGTGTCGGGGTTCAGTTACACACCGTTCCGGGGTTCAGTTACAGACCGTGTCGGGGTTCAGTTACACACCGTGTCCGGGTTCAGTTACACACCGTGTCAGGGTTCAGTTACACATCGTGTCGGAGTTCAGTTACACACCGTGTCAGGGTTCAGTTACACACCGTGTCAGGGTTCAGTTACACACCGTGTCGGGGTTCAGTTACACACCGTGTCGGGCTTCAGTTACAGACCATGTCGGCGTTCAGTTACAGACCTTGTCAGGGTTCAGTTACACACCGTGTCAGGGTTCAGTTACACACCGTGTCGGGGTTCAGTTACACACCGTGTTGGGGTTCAGTTACACGCCATGTCGGGGTTCAGTTACAGACCGTGTCATGGTTCAGTTACACACCGTGTCGGGGTTCAGTTACAGACCGTGTCAGGGTTCAGTTACACATCGTTTCGGGGTTCAGTTACAGACCGTGTCAGGGTTCAGCTACACACCGTGTCAGGGTCCATTTACACTCCGTGTCAGGGTTCAGTTACTGACTGTGTCAGGGTTCAGTTACACACCATGTCGGGGTTCATTTACAGACCGTGCCAGGGTTCAGTTACACATCGTGTCGGGGTTCAGTTACAGACCGTGTTGGGGTTCAGTTACACATCGTGTCAGGGTTCAGTTACACACCGTGTCAGGGTTCAGTTACACACCGTGTCGGGGTTCAGTTACACACCGTGTCGGGCTTCAGTTACAGACCGTGTCAGGGTTCAGTTACAGACCGTGTCAGGGTTCAGTTACACACCGTGTCGGGGTTCATTTACAGACCGTGTCAGGGTTCAGTTACACATCGTGTCGGGGATCCGTTACAGACCGTGTTGGGGTTCAGTTCAAACCATGTCGGGGTTCAGTTGCACACCGTGTCAGGGTTCAGTTACACACCGTGTCAGGGTTCAGTTACAGACCGTGTCAGGGTTCAGTTACACACCGTGTCGGGGTTCAGTTACAGAACGTGTCAGGGTTCAGTTACACACCGTGTCAGGGTTCAGTTGCAGACCGTGTCAGGGTTCAGTTACACACCATGTCGGGGTGCAGTTACACACCGTGTCGGGGTTCAGTTACACACCGTGTCGTGGTTCAGTTACACACCGTGCCGGGGTTCAGTTGCAGACCGTGTCAGGGTTCAGTTACACACCGTGTCGGGCTACAGTTACAGACCGTGTCAGGGTTCATTTACAGACGTGTCAGGGTTCAGTTACACACCGTGTCGGGGTTCAGTTACAGACCGTGTCAGGGTTCAGTTACACATCGTGTCGGGGTTCAGTTACACACCGTTCCGGGGTTCAGTTACAGACCGTGTTGGGGTTCAGTTACACACCGTGTCCGGGTTCAGTTACAGACCGTGTCAGGGTTCAGTTACACACCGTGTCGGGGTTCAGTTACAGACCGTGTCGGAGTTCAGTTGCACACCATGTCGGGGTGCAGTTACACACCGTGTCGGGGTTCAGTTACACACCGTGTCGGGGTTCAGTTACACACCGTGCCGGGGTTCAGTTACACACCGTGTCGGGCTTCAGTTACAGACCGTGTCAGGGTTCATTTACAGACCGTGTCAGGGTTCAGTTACACACCGTGTCGGGGTTCAGTTACAGACCGTTTCAGGGTTCAGTTACACATCGTGTCGGGGTTCAGTTACAGACCGTGTCGGGGCTCAGTTACACACCATGTCGGGGTTCAGTTACACACCATGTCGGGGTTCAGTTACAGACCGTGTCATGGTTCAGTTACACACCGTGTCGGGGTTCAGTTACAGACCGTGTCAGGGTTCAGTTACACATCGTTTCGGGGTTCAGTTACAGACCGTGTCAGGGTTCAGCTACACACCGTGTCAGGGTCCATTTACACTCTGTGTCAGGGTTCAGTTACTGACTGTGTCAGGGTTCAGTTACACACCATGTCAGGGTTCAGTTACAGACCATGTCGGGGATCAGTTACACACCGTGTCGGGGTTCAGTTACACACCGTGTCAGGGTTCAGTTACAGACCGTGTCAGGGCTCAGTTACACATCGTGTCGAGGTTCAGTTACAGACCGTGTCAGTTTTAAATTACGGACCGTGTCAGGGTTCAGTTACACTACGTGTCAGGGTTCAGTTACACAACGTGCAGGTGTTCAGTTACAGACCGTGTCAGGGTTCAGTTACACACCGTGTCGGGATTCAGTTACACACCGTGTCGGGGTTCAATTACAGACCATGTCGGGGTTCAGTTACAGACCTTGTCAGGGTTCAGCTACACACCGTGTCAGGGTTCAGTTACACACTGTGTCAGGGTTCAGTTACACACCGTGTCGGGGTTCAGTTACACACCGTGTCGGGGTCCAGTTACAGACCGTGTCGGGGTTCAGTTACAGACCGTGTCAGGGTTCAGTTACAGACAGTGCCAGGGTTCAGTTACACACCGTGTCGGGGTTCATTTACAGACCGTGTCAGGGTTCAGTTACACATCGTGTCGGGGTTCAGTTACAGACCGTGTTGGGGTTCAGTTACAAACCATGTCGGGGTTCAGTTGCACACTGTGTCAGGGTTCAGTTACACACCGTGTCAGGGTTCAGTTACAGACCGTGTCAGGGTTCAGTTACACACCGTGTCCGGGTTCAGTTACAGACCGTGTCAGGGTTCAGTTACACACCGTGTCAGGGTTCAGTTACAGAGCGTGTCAGGGTTCAGTTACACACCGTGTCGGGGTTCAGTTACAAACCATGTCGGGGTTCAGTTACAGACTGTGTCGGTGTTCAGTTACACACCATGTCGGGGTTCAGTTACACACCGTGTCGGGGTTCAGTTACACACCGTGTCGGGGTTCAGTTACACACCGTGTCGGGGTTCAGTTACACACCGTGTTGGGGTTCAGTTACAGACCGTGTCAGGGTTCAGTTACAGACCGTGTCAGGGTTCAGTTACACACCGTGTCGGGGTTCAGTTACAGGCCGTGTCACGGTTCAGTTACACATCGTGTCGGGGTTCAGTTACACACCGTTTCGGGGTTCAGTTACAGACCGTGCCGGGGTTCAGTTACAGACCGTGTCGGGGTTCAGTTACACACCGTGTCAGGGTTCAGTTACACACCGTGTCAGGGTTCAGTTACACACCGTGTCAGGGTTCAGTTACACACCGTGTCGGGGTTCAGTTACACACCGTGTCAGGGTTCAGTTACACATCATGTCGGGGTTCAGTTACACACTGTGTCGGGGTTCAGTTGCAGACCGTGTCGGGGCTCAGTTACAAACCGTGTCAGGGTTCAGTTACACACCATGTCGGGGTTCAGTTACAGACCGTGTCATGGTTCAGTTACACACCGTGTCGGGGTTCAGTTACACTCCGTGTCAGGGTTCAGTTACACACCGTGTCGGGGTTCAGTTACAAACCGTGTCAGGGTTCAGTTACACATCGTGTCGGGGTTCAGTTACACACCGTTTCGGGGTTCAGTTACAGACCGTGTCGGGGTTCAGTTACAGACCGTGTCGGGGTTCAGTTACACACCGTGTCAGGGTTCAGTTACACACCGTGTCAGGGTTCAGTTACACACCGTGTCGGGCTTCAGTTACACATCATGTCGGGGTTCAGTTACACAATGTGTCGGGGTTCAGTTGCAGACCGTGTCGGGGCTCAGTTACACACCGTGTCGGGGTTCAGTTACACACCATGTCGGGGTTCAGTTACAGACCGTGTCATGGTTCAGTTACACACCGTGTCGGGGTTCAGTTACAGACCGTGTCAGGGTTCAGTTACACATCGTTTCGGGGTTCAGTTACAGACCGTATCAGGGTTCAGTTACACACCGTGTCAGGGTTCAGTTACACTCCGTGTCAGGGTTCAGTTACTGACTGTGTCAGGGCTCAGTTACACACCGTGTCAGGGTTCAGTTACAGACCGTGTCGGGGTTCAGTTGCAGACCGTGTCGGGATTCAGTTACAGACCGTGTCAGGGTTCAGTTACAGACCGTGTCAGGGTTCAGTTACACACCGTGTCGGGGTTCATTTACAGACCGTGTCAGGGTTCAGTTACACATCGTGTCGGGGATCCGTTACAGACCGTGTTGGGGTTCAGTTCAATCCATGTCGGGGTTCAGTTGCACACCGTGTCAGGGTTCAGTTACACACCGTGTCAGGGTTCAGTTACAGACCGTGTCAGGGTTCAGTTACACACCGTGTCGGGGTTCAGTTACAAACCATGTCGGGGTTCAGTTACAGACTGTGTCGGTGTTCAGTTACACACCATGTCGGGGTTCAGTTACAGACCGTGTCAGGGTTCAGTTACACACCGTGTCGGGCTTCAGTTACAGACCGTGTCAGGGTTCAGTTACAGACCGTGTCATGGTTCAGTTACACGCCGTGTCGGGGTTCAGTTACAGGCCGTGTCAGGGTTCAGTTACACATCGTGTCGGGGTTCAGTTACACACCGTTTCGGGGTTCAGTTACAGACCGTGTCGGGGTTCAGTTACAGACCGTGTCGGGGTTCAGTTACACACCGTGTCAGGGTTCAGTTACACACCATGTCAGGGTTCAGTTACAGACCGTGTCATGGTTCAGTTACACACCGTGTCGGGGTTGAGTTACAGACCGTGTCAGGGTTCAGTTACACATCGTTTCGGGGTTCAGTTACAGACCGTATCAGGGTTCAGTTACACACCGTGTCAGGGTTCAGTTACACTCCGTGTCAGGGTTCAGTTACTGACTGTGTCAGGGTTCAGTTACACACCATGTCAGGGTTCAGTTACACACCGTGTCGGGGTTCAGTTACACACCGTATCAGGGTTCAGTTACACACCGTGTCGGTGTTCAGTTACACACCGTGTCGGGTTCAGTTGCAGACCGTGTCGGGATTCAGTTACAGACCGTGTCAGGGTTCAGTTACAGACCGTGTCAGGGTTCAGTTACACACCGTGTCGGGGTTCATTTACAGACCGTGTCAGGGTTCAGTTACACATCGTGTCGGGGATCCGTTACAGACCGTGTTGGGGTTCAGTTCAAACCATGTTGGGGTTCAGTTGCACACCGTGTCAGGGTTCAGTTACACACCGTGTCAGGGTTCAGTTACAGACCGTGTCAGGGTTCAGTTACAGACCGTGTCAGGGTTCAGTTACACACCGTGTCAGGGTTCAGTTACAGACCGTGTCAGGGTTCAGTTACACACCGTGTCGGGGTTCAGTTACAAACCATGTCGGTGTTCAGTTACAGACTGTGTCGGTGTTCAGTTACACACCATGTCGGGGTTCAGTTACACACCGTGTCGGTGTTCAGTTACACATCGTGTCGGGGTTCAGTTACACACCGTGTCAGGGTTCAGTTACAGACCGTGTCAGGGTTCAGTTACACACCGTGTCGGGCTTCAGTTACAGACCGTGTCAGGGTTCATTTACAGACGTGTCAGGGTTCAGTTACACACCGTGTCGGGGTTCAGTTACAGACCGTGTCAGGGTTCAGTTACACATCGTGTCGGGGTTCAGTTACACACCGTTCCGGGGTTCAGTTACAGACCGTGTTGGGGTTCAGTTACAGACCGTGTTGGGGTTCAGTTACAGACCGTGTCGGGGTTCAGTTACACACCGTGTCCGGGTTCAGTTACACACCGTGTCAGGGTTCAGTTACACACCGTGTCAGGGTTCAGTTACACACCGTGTCGGGGTTCAGTTACACACCGTGTCAGGGTTCAGTTACACATCATGTCGGGGTTCAGTTACACACCGTGTCAGAGTCCAGTTACAGACCGTGTCAGGGCTCAGTTACACACCGTGTTGGGGTTCAGTTACACACCATGTCGGGGTTCAGTTACAGACCGTGTCATGGTTCAGTTACACACCGTGTCGGGGTTCAGTTACAGACCGTGTCAGGGTTCAGTTACACATCGTTTCGGGGTTCAGTTACAGACCGTGTCAGTGTTCAGCTACACACCGTGTCAGGGTTCAGTTACACACCGTGTCGGGGTTCAGTTACAGACCGTGTCAGGGTTCAGTTACACACCGTGTTGGGGTTCAGTTACAGACCGTGTCAGGGTTCAGTTACAGACCGTGTCAGGGTTCAGTTACACACCGTGTCGGGGTTCAGTTACAGGCCGTGTCACGGTTCAGTTACACATCGTGTCGGGGTTCAGTTACACACCGTTTCGGGGTTTAGTTACAGACCGTGCCGGGGTTCAGTTACAGACCGTGTCGGGGTTCAGTTACACACCGTGTCAGGGTTCAGTTACACACCGTGTCAGGGTTCAGTTACACACCCTGTCGGGGTTCAGATACACACCGTGTCAGCGTTCAGTTACACATCATGTCGGGGTTCAGTTACACACCGTGTCGGGGTTCAGTTACAGACCGTGTCGGAGTTCAGTTACACACCATGTCGGGGTGCAGTTACACACCGTGTCGGGGTTCAGTTACACACCGTGTCGTGGTTCAGTTACACACCGTGCCGGGGTTCAGTTACACACCGTGTCAGGGTTCAGTTGCAGACCGTGTCAGGGTTCAGTTACACACCGTGTCGGGCTTCAGTTACAGACCGTGTCAGGGTTCATTTACAGACGTGTCAGGGTTCAGTTACACACCGTGTCGGGGTTCAGTTACAGACCGTGTCAGGGTTCAGTTACACATCGTGTCGGGGTTCAGTTACACACCGTTCCGGGGTTCAGTTACAGACCGTGTTGGGGTTCAGTTACAGACCGTGTCGGGGTTCAGTTACACACCGTGTCAGGGTTCAGTTGCAGACCGTGTCAGGGTTCAGTTACACACCGTGTCGGGCTTCAGTTACAGACCGTGTCAGGGTTCATTTACAGACGTGTCAGGGTTCAGTTACACACCGTGTCGGGGTTCAGTTACAGACCGTGTCAGGGTTCAGTTACACATCGTGTCGGGGTTCAGTTACACACCGTTCCGGGGTTCAGTTACAGACCGTGTTGGGGTTCAGTTACAGACCGTGTTGGGGTTCAGTTACAGACCGTGTCGGGGTTCAGTTACACACCGTGTCCGGGTTCAGTTACACACCGTGTCAGGGTTCAGTTACACACCGTGTCAGGGTTCAGTTACACACCGTGTCGGGGTTCAGTTACACACCGTGTCAGGGTTCAGTTACACATCATGTCGGGGTTCAGTTACACACCGTGTCAGAGTCCAGTTACAGACCGTGTCAGGGCTCAGTTACACACCGTGTTGGGGTTCAGTTACACACCATGTCGGGGTTCAGTTACAGACCGTGTCATGGTTCAGTTACACACCGTGTCGGGGTTCAGTTACAGACCGTGTCAGGGTTCAGTTACACATCGTTTCGGGGTTCAGTTACAGACCGTGTCAGTGTTCAGCTACACACCGTGTCAGGGTTCAGTTACACACCGTGTCGGGGTTCAGTTACAGACCGTGTCAGGGTTCAGTTACACACCGTGTTGGGGTTCAGTTACAGACCGTGTCAGGGTTCAGTTACAGACCGTGTCAGGGTTCAGTTACACACCGTGTCGGGGTTCAGTTACAGGCCGTGTCACGGTTCAGTTACACATCGTGTCGGGGTTCAGTTACACACCGTTTCGGGGTTCAGTTACAGACCGTGCCGGGGTTCAGTTACAGACCGTGTCGGGGTTCAGTTACACACCGTGTCAGGGTTCAGTTACACACCGTGTCAGGGTTCAGTTACACACCCTGTCGGGGTTCAGATACACACCGTGTCAGCGTTCAGTTACACATCATGTCGGGGTTCAGTTACACACCGTGTCGGGGTTCAGTTACAGACCGTGTCGGAGTTCAGTTACACACCATGTCGGGGTGCAGTTACACACCGTGTCGGGGTTCAGTTACACACCGTGTCGTGGTTCAGTTACACACCGTGCCGGGGTTCAGTTACACACCGTGTCAGGGTTCAGTTGCAGACCGTGTCAGGGTTCAGTTACACACCGTGTCGGGCTTCAGTTACAGACCGTGTCAGGGTTCATTTACAGACGTGTCAGGGTTCAGTTACACACCGTGTCGGGGTTCAGTTACAGACCGTGTCAGGGTTCAGTTACACATCGTGTCGGGGTTCAGTTACACACCGTTCCGGGGTTCAGTTACAGACCGTGTTGGGGTTCAGTTACAGACCGTGTCGGGGTTCAGTTACACACCGTGTCAGGGTTCAGTTGCAGACCGTGTCAGGGTTCAGTTACACACCGTGTCGGGCTTCAGTTACAGACCGTGTCAGGGTTCATTTACAGACGTGTCAGGGTTCAGTTACACACCGTGTCGGGGTTCAGTTACAGACCGTGTCAGGGTTCAGTTACACATCGTGTCGGGGTTCAGTTACACACCGTTCCGGGGTTCAGTTACAGACCGTGTTGGGGTTCAGTTACAGACCGTGTTGGGGTTCAGTTACAGACCGTGTCGGGGTTCAGTTACACACCGTGTCCGGGTTCAGTTACACACCGTGTCAGGGTTCAGTTACACACCGTGTCAGGGTTCAGTTACACACCGTGTCGGGGTTCAGTTACACACCGTGTCAGGGTTCAGTTACACATCATGTCGGGGTTCAGTTACACACCGTGTCAGAGTCCAGTTACAGACCGTGTCAGGGCTCAGTTACACACCGTGTTGGGGTTCAGTTACACACCATGTCGGGGTTCAGTTACAGACCGTGTCATGGTTCAGTTACACACCGTGTCGGGGTTCAGTTACAGACCGTGTCAGGGTTCAGTTACACATCGTTTCGGGGTTCAGTTACAGACCGTGTCAGTGTTCAGCTACACACCGTGTCAGGGTTCAGTTACACACCGTGTCGGGGTTCAGTTACAGACCGTGTCAGGGTTCAGTTACACACCGTGTTGGGGTTCAGTTACAGACCGTGTCAGGGTTCAGTTACAGACCGTGTCAGGGTTCAGTTACACACCGTGTCGGGGTTCAGTTACAGGCCGTGTCACGGTTCAGTTACACATCGTGTCGGGGTTCAGTTACACACCGTTTCGGGGTTCAGTTACAGACCGTGCCGGGGTTCAGTTACAGACCGTGTCGGGGTTCAGTTACACACCGTGTCAGGGTTCAGTTACACACCGTGTCAGGGTTCAGTTACACACCGTGTCAGGGTTCAGTTACACACCGTGTCGGGGTTCAGTTACACACCGTGTCAGGGTTCAGTTACACATCATGTCGGGGTTCAGTTACACACTGTGTCGGGGTTCAGTTGCAGACCGTGTCGGGGCTCAGTTACAAACCGTGTCAGGGTTCAGTTACACACCGTGTCGGGGTTCAGTTACAAACCGTGTCAGGGTTCAGTTACACATCGTGTCGGGGTTCAGTTACACACCGTTTCGGGGTTCAGTTACAGACCGTGTCGGGGTTCAGTTACAGACCGTGTCGGGGTTCAGTTACACACCGTGTCAGGGTTCAGTTACACACCGTGTCAGGGTTCAGTTACACACCGTGTCGGGCTTCAGTTACACATCATGTCGGGGTTCAGTTACACAATGTGTCGGGGTTCAGTTGCAGACCGTGTCGGGGCTCAGTTACACACCGTGTCGGGGTTCAGTTACACACCATGTCGGGGTTCAGTTACAGACCGTGTCATGGTTCAGTTACACACCGTGTCGGGGTTCAGTTACAGACCGTGTCAGGGTTCAGTTACACATCGTTTCGGGGTTCAGTTACAGACCGTATCAGGGTTCAGTTACACACCGTGTCAGGGTTCAGTTACACTCCGTGTCAGGGTTCAGTTACTGACTGTGTCAGGGCTCAGTTACACACCGTGTCAGGGTTCAGTTACAGACCGTGTCGGGGTTCAGTTGCAGACCGTGTCGGGATTCAGTTACAGACCGTGTCAGGGTTCAGTTACAGACCGTGTCAGGGTTCAGTTACACACCGTGTCGGGGTTCATTTACAGACCGTGTCAGGGTTCAGTTACACATCGTGTCGGGGATCCGTTACAGACCGTGTTGGGGTTCAGTTCAATCCATGTCGGGGTTCAGTTGCACACCGTGTCAGGGTTCAGTTACACACCGTGTCAGGGTTCAGTTACAGACCGTGTCAGGGTTCAGTTACACACCGTGTCGGGGTTCAGTTACAAACCATGTCGGGGTTCAGTTACAGACTGTGTCGGTGTTCAGTTACACACCATGTCGGGGTTCAGTTACAGACCGTGTCAGGGTTCAGTTACACACCGTGTCGGGCTTCAGTTACAGACCGTGTCAGGGTTCAGTTACAGACCGTGTCATGGTTCAGTTACACGCCGTGTCGGGGTTCAGTTACAGGCCGTGTCAGGGTTCAGTTACACATCGTGTCGGGGTTCAGTTACACACCGTTTCGGGGTTCAGTTACAGACCGTGTCGGGGTTCAGTTACAGACCGTGTCGGGGTTCAGTTACACACCGTGTCAGGGTTCAGTTACACACCATGTCAGGGTTCAGTTACAGACCGTGTCATGGTTCAGTTACACACCGTGTCGGGGTTGAGTTACAGACCGTGTCAGGGTTCAGTTACACATCGTTTCGGGGTTCAGTTACAGACCGTATCAGGGTTCAGTTACACACCGTGTCAGGGTTCAGTTACACTCCGTGTCAGGGTTCAGTTACTGACTGTGTCAGGGTTCAGTTACACACCATGTCAGGGTTCAGTTACACACCGTGTCGGGGTTCAGTTACACACCGTATCAGGGTTCAGTTACACACCGTGTCGGTGTTCAGTTACACACCGTGTCGGGTTCAGTTGCAGACCGTGTCGGGATTCAGTTACAGACCGTGTCAGGGTTCAGTTACAGACCGTGTCAGGGTTCAGTTACACACCGTGTCGGGGTTCATTTACAGACCGTGTCAGGGTTCAGTTACACATCGTGTCGGGGATCCGTTACAGACCGTGTTGGGGTTCAGTTCAAACCATGTTGGGGTTCAGTTGCACACCGTGTCAGGGTTCAGTTACACACCGTGTCAGGGTTCAGTTACAGACCGTGTCAGGGTTCAGTTACAGACCGTGTCAGGGTTCAGTTACACACCGTGTCAGGGTTCAGTTACAGACCGTGTCAGGGTTCAGTTACACACCGTGTCGGGGTTCAGTTACAAACCATGTCGGTGTTCAGTTACAGACTGTGTCGGTGTTCAGTTACACACCATGTCGGGGTTCAGTTACACACCGTGTCGGTGTTCAGTTACACATCGTGTCGGGGTTCAGTTACACACCGTGTCAGGGTTCAGTTACAGACCGTGTCAGGGTTCAGTTACACACCGTGTCGGGCTTCAGTTACAGACCGTGTCAGGGTTCAGTTACAGACCGTGTCAGGGTTCAGTTACACGCCGTGTCGGGGTTCAGTTACAGGCCGTGTCAGGGTTCAGTTACACATCGTGTCGGGGTTCAGTTACACACCGTTTCAGGGTTCAGTTACAGACCGTGTCGGGGTTCAGTTACAGACCGTGTCGGGGTTCAGTTACACACCGTGTCAGGGTTCAGTTACACACCGTGTCAGGGTTCAGTTACACACCCTGTCGGGGTTCAGATACACACCGTGTCAGCGTTCAGTTACACATCATGTCGGGGTTCAGTTACACACCGTGTCGGGGTTCAGTTACAGACCGTGTCGGAGTTCAGTTACACACCATGTCGGGGTGCAGTTACACACCGTGTCGGGGTTCAGTTACACACCGTGTCGTGGTTCAGTTACACACCGTGCCGGGGTTCAGTTACACACCGTGTCAGGGTTCAGTTGCAGACCGTGTCAGGGTTCAGTTACACACCGTGTCGGGCTTCAGTTACAGACCGTGTCAGGGTTCATTTACAGACGTGTCAGGGTTCAGTTACACACCGTGTCGGGGTTCAGTTACAGACCGTGTCAGGGTTCAGTTACACATCGTGTCGGGGTTCAGTTACACACCGTTCCGGGGTTCAGTTACAGACCGTGTTGGGGTTCAGTTACAGACCGTGTCGGGGTTCAGTTACACACCGTGTCAGGGTTCAGTTGCAGACCGTGTCAGGGTTCAGTTACACACCGTGTCGGGCTTCAGTTACAGACCGTGTCAGGGTTCATTTACAGACGTGTCAGGGTTCAGTTACACACCGTGTCGGGGTTCAGTTACAGACCGTGTCAGGGTTCAGTTACACATCGTGTCGGGGTTCAGTTACACACCGTTCCGGGGTTCAGTTACAGACCGTGTTGGGGTTCAGTTACAGACCGTGTTGGGGTTCAGTTACAGACCGTGTCGGGGTTCAGTTACACACCGTGTCCGGGTTCAGTTACACACCGTGTCAGGGTTCAGTTACACACCGTGTCAGGGTTCAGTTACACACCGTGTCGGGGTTCAGTTACACACCGTGTCAGGGTTCAGTTACACATCATGTCGGGGTTCAGTTACACACCGTGTCAGAGTCCAGTTACAGACCGTGTCAGGGCTCAGTTACACACCGTGTTGGGGTTCAGTTACACACCATGTCGGGGTTCAGTTACAGACCGTGTCATGGTTCAGTTACACACCGTGTCGGGGTTCAGTTACAGACCGTGTCAGGGTTCAGTTACACATCGTTTCGGGGTTCAGTTACAGACCGTGTCAGTGTTCAGCTACACACCGTGTCAGGGTCCATTTACACTCCGTGTCAGGGTTCAGTTACTGACTGTGTCAGGGTTCAGTTACACACCATGTCAGGGTTCAGTTACAGACCATGTCGGGGATCAGTTACACACTGTGTTGGGGTTCAGTTACACACCGTGTCAGGGTTCAGTTACAGACCGTGTCAGGGCTCAGTTACACATCGTGTCGAGGTTCAGTTACAGACCGTGTCAGTTTTAAATTACAGACCGTGTCAGGGTTCAGTTACACTTCGTGTCAGGGTTCAGTTACACACCGTGTAGGTGTTCAGTTACAGACCGTGTCAGGGTTCAGTTACACACCGTGTCGGGGTTCAGTTACACACCGTGTCGGGGTTCAATTACAGACCATGTCGGGGTTCAGTTACAGACCTTGTCAGGGTTCAGCTACACACCGTGTCAGGGTTCAGTTACACACTGTGTCAGGGTTCAGTTACACACCGTGTCGGAGTTCAGTTACACACCGTGTCGGGGTTCAGTTACAGACCGTGTCGGGGTTCAGTTACAGACCGTGTCGGGGTTCAGTTACAGACAGTGCCAGGGTTCAGTTACACACCGTGTCGAGGTTCATTTACAGACCGTGTCAGGGTTCAGTTACACATCGTGTCGGGGTTCAGTTACAGACCGTGTTGGGGCTCAGTTACAAACCATGTCGGGGTTCAGTTGCACACCGTGTCAGGGTTCAGTTACCCACCGTGTCAGCGTTCAGTTACAGACCGTGTCAGGGTTCAGTTACACACCGTGTCCGGGTTCAGTTACAGACCGTGTCAGGGTTCAGTTACACACCGTGTCGGGGTTCAGTTACAGACCGTGTCGGAGTTCAGTTGCACACCGTGTCGGGCTTCAGTTACAGACCGTGTCAGGGTTCATTTACAGACCGTGTCAGGGTTCAGTTACACACCGTGTCGGGGTTCAGTTACAGACCGTTTCAGGGTTCAGTTACACATCGTGTCGGGGTTCAGTTACACACCGTTCCGGGGTTCAGTTACAGACCGTGTTGGGGTTCAGTTACAGACCGTGTCGGTGTTCAGTTACACACCGTGTCCGGGTTCAGTTACACACCGTGTCAGGGTTCAGTTACACACCGTGTCGGGGTTCAGTTACACACCGTGTCAGGGTTCAGTTACACATCATGTCGGGGTTCAGTTACACACCGTGTCGGAGTCCAGTTACAGACCGTGTCGGGGCTCAGTTACACACCGTGTCGGGGTTCAGTTACACACCATGTCGGGGTTCAGTTACAGACCGTGTCATGGTTCAGTTACACACCGTGTCGGGGTTCAGTTACAGACCGTGTCAGGGTTCAGTTACACATCGTTTCGGGGTTCAGTTACAGACCGTGTCAGGGTTCAGCTACACACCGTGTCAGGGTCCATTTACACTCTGTGTCAGGGTTCAGTTACTGACTGTGTCAGGGTTCAGTTACACACCATGTCAGGGTTCAGTTACAGACCATGTCGGGGATCAGTTACACACTGTGTCGGGGTTCAGTTACACACCGTGTCAGGGTTCAGTTACAGACCGTGTCAGGGCTCAGTTACACATCGTGTCGAGGTTCAGTTACAGACCGTGTCAGTTTTAAATTACGGACCGTGTCAGGGTTCAGTTACACTACGTGTCAGGGTTCAGTTACACACCGTGTCGGGGTTCAGTTACACACCGTGTCGGGGTCCAGTTACACACCGTGTCGGGGTTCAGTTACACACCGTGTCAGGGTTCAGTTACAGACCTTGTCAGGGTTCAGCTACACACCGTGTCAGGGTTCAGTTACACACTGTGTCAGGGTTCAGTTACACACCGTGTCGGGGTTCAGTTACACACCGTGTCGGGGTCCAGTTACAGACCGTGTCGGGGTTCAGTTACAGACCGTGTCAGGGTTCAGTTACAGACAGTGCCAGGGTTCAGTTACACACCGTGTCGGGGTTCATTTACAGACCGTGTCAGGGTTCAGTTACACATCGTGTCGGGGTTCAGTTACAGACCGTGTTGGGGTTCAGTTACAAACCATGTCGGGGTTCAGTTGCACACTGTGTCAGGGTTCAGTTACACACCGTGTCAGGGTTCAGTTACAGACCGTGTCAGGGTTCAGTTACACACCGTGTCCGGGTTCAGTTACAGACCGTGTCAGGGTTCAGTTACACACCGTGTCAGGGTTCAGTTACAGAGCGTGTCAGGGTTCAGTTACACACCGTGTCGGGGTTCAGTTACAAACCATGTCGGGGTTCAGTTACAGACTGTGTCGGTGTTCAGTTACACACCATGTCGGGGTTCAGTTACACACCGTGTCGGGGTTCAGTTACACACCGTGTCGGGGTTCAGTTACACACCGTGTTGGGGTTCAGTTACAGACCGTGTCACGGTTCAGTTACACATCGTGTCGGGGTTCAGTTACACACCGTTTCGGGGTTCAGTTACACACCGTGTCGGGCTTCAGTTACAGACCGTGTCAGGGTTCATTTACAGACCGTGTCAGGGTTCAGTTACACACCGTGTCGGGGTTCAGTTACAGACCGTTTCAGGGTTCAGTTACACATCGTGTCGGGGTTCAGTTACACACCGTTCCGGGGTTCAGTTACAGACCGTGTTGGGGTTCAGTTACAGACCGTGTCGGTGTTCAGTTACACACCGTGTCCGGGTTCAGTTACACACCGTGTCAGGGTTCAGTTACACACCGTGTCGGGGTTCAGTTACACACCGTGTCAGGGTTCAGTTACACATCATGTCGGGGTTCAGTTACACACCGTGTCGGAGTCCAGTTACAGACCGTGTCGGGGCTCAGTTACACACCGTGTCGGGGTTCAGTTACACACCATGTCGGGGTTCAGTTACAGACCGTGTCATGGTTCAGTTACACACCGTGTCGGGGTTCAGTTACAGACCGTGTCAGGGTTCAGTTACACATCGTTTCGGGGTTCAGTTACAGACCGTGTCAGGGTTCAGCTACACACCGTGTCAGGGTCCATTTACACTCTGTGTCAGGGTTCAGTTACTGACTGTGTCAGGGTTCAGTTACACACCATGTCAGGGTTCAGTTACAGACCATGTCGGGGATCAGTTACACACTGTGTCGGGGTTCAGTTACACACCGTGTCAGGGTTCAGTTACAGACCGTGTCAGGGCTCAGTTACACATCGTGTCGAGGTTCAGTTACAGACCGTGTCAGTTTTAAATTACGGACCGTGTCAGGGTTCAGTTACACTACGTGTCAGGGTTCAGTTACACAACGTGCAGGTGTTCAGTTACAGACCGTGTCAGGGTTCAGTTACACACCGTGTCGGGATTCAGTTACACACCGTGTCGGGGTTCAATTACAGACCATGTCGGGGTTCAGTTACAGACCTTGTCAGGGTTCAGCTACACACCGTGTCAGGGTTCAGTTACACACTGTGTCAGGGTTCAGTTACACACCGTGTCGGGGTTCAGTTACACACCGTGTCGGGGTCCAGTTACAGACCGTGTCGGGGTTCAGTTACAGACCGTGTCAGGGTTCAGTTACAGACAGTGCCAGGGTTCAGTTACACACCGTGTCGGGGTTCATTTACAGACCGTGTCAGGGTTCAGTTACACATCGTGTCGGGGTTCAGTTACAGACCGTGTTGGGGTTCAGTTACAAACCATGTCGGGGTTCAGTTGCACACTGTGTCAGGGTTCAGTTACACACCGTGTCAGGGTTCAGTTACAGACCGTGTCAGGGTTCAGTTACACACCGTGTCCGGGTTCAGTTACAGACCGTGTCAGGGTTCAGTTACACACCGTGTCAGGGTTCAGTTACAGAGCGTGTCAGGGTTCAGTTACACACCGTGTCGGGGTTCAGTTACAAACCATGTCGGGGTTCAGTTACAGACTGTGTCGGTGTTCAGTTACACACCATGTCGGGGTTCAGTTACACACCGTGTCGGGGTTCAGTTACACACCGTGTCGGGGTTCAGTTACACACCGTGTTGGGGTTCAGTTACAGACCGTGTCAGGGTTCAGTTACAGACCGTGTCAGGGTTCAGTTACACACCGTGTCGGGGTTCAGTTACAGGCCGTGTCACGGTTCAGTTACACATCGTGTCGGGGTTCAGTTACACACCGTTTCGGGGTTCAGTTACAGACCGTGCCGGGGTTCAGTTACAGACCGTGTCGGGGTTCAGTTACACACCGTGTCAGGGTTCAGTTACACACCGTGTCAGGGTTCAGTTACACACCGTGTCGGGGTTCAGTTACACACCGTGTCGGGGTTCAGTTACACACCGTGTCGGGGTTCAGTTACACATCATGTCGGGGTTCAGTTACACACTGTGTCGGGGTTCAGTTGCAGACCGTGTCGGGGCTCAGTTACAAACCGTGTCAGGGTTCAGTTACACACCATGTCGGGGTTCAGTTACAGACCGTGTCATGGTTCAGTTACACACCGTGTCGGGGTTCAGTTACACTCCGTGTCAGGGTTCAGTTACACACCGTGTCGGGGTTCAGTTACAAACCGTGTCAGGGTTCAGTTACACATCGTGTCGGGGTTCAGTTACACACCGTTTCGGGGTTCAGTTACAGACCGTGTCGGGGTTCAGTTACAGACCGTGTCGGGGTTCAGTTACACACCGTGTCAGGGTTCAGTTACACACCGTGTCATGGTTCAGTTACACACCGTGTCGGGGTTCAGTTACAAACCGTGTCAGGGTTCAGTTACACATCGTGTCGGGGTTCAGTTACACAATGTGTCGGGGTTCAGTTGCAGACCGTGTCGGGGCTCAGTTACACACCGTGTCGGGGTTCAGTTACACACCATGTCGGGGTTCAGTTACAGACCGTGTCATGGTTCAGTTACACACCGTGTCGGGGTTCAGTTACAGACCGTGTCAGGGTTCAGTTACACATCGTTTCGGGGTTCAGTTACAGACCGTATCAGGGTTCAGTTACACACCGTGTCAGGGTTCAGTTACACTCCGTGTCAGGGTTCAGTTACTGACTGTGTCAGGGTTCAGTTACACACCATGTCAGGGTTCAGTTACAGACCGTGTCAGGGCTCAGTTACACATCGTGTCGGGGTTCAGTTACAGACCTTGCCAGTTTTCAATTACAGACCGTGTCAGGGTTCAGTTACACACCATGTCAGGGTTCAGTTACAGACCGTGTCGGGGTTCAGTTACACACCGTGTCGGGGTTCAGTTACACACCGTGTCAGGGTTCAGTTACACACCGTGTCGGGGTTCAGTTACAGACCGTGTCAGGGTTCAGTTACAGACCGTGTCAGGGTTCAGTTACACACCGTGTCGGGGTTCATTTACAGACCGTGTCAGGGTTCAGTTACACATCGTGTCGGGGATCCGTTACAGACCGTGTTGGGGTTCAGTTCAATCCATGTCGGGGTTCAGTTGCACACCGTGTCAGGGTTCAGTTACACACCGTGTCAGGGTTCAGTTACAGACCGTGTCAGGGTTCAGTTACACGCCGTGTCGGGGTTCAGTTACAGGCCGTGTCAGGGTTCAGTTACACATCGTGTCGGGGTTCAGTTGCACACCGTTTCAGGGTTCAGTTACAGACCGTGTCGGGGTTCAGTTACAGACCGTGTCGGGGTTCAGTTACAGACCGTGTCGGGGTTCAGTTACACACCGTGTCAGGGTTCAGTTACACACCCTGTCGGGGTTCAGATACACACCGTGTCAGCGTTCAGTTACACATCATGTCGGGGTTCAGTTACACACTGTGTCGGGGTTCAGTTGCAGACCGTGTCGGGGCTCAGTTACACACCGTGTCAGGGTTCAGTTACACACCATGTCGGGGTTCAGTTACAGACCGTGTCATGGTTCAGTTACACACTGTGTCGGGGTTCAGTTACAGACCGTGTCAGGGTTCAGTTACACATCGTTTCGGGGTTCAGTTACAGACCGTATCAGGGTTCAGTTACACACCGTGTCAGGGTTCAGTTACACACCGTGTCGGGGTTCAGTTACAGACCGTGTCAGGGTTCAGTTACACATCGTGTCGGGGTTCAGTTGCACACCGTTTCGGGGTTCAGTTACAGACCGTGTCGGGGTTCAGTTACACACCGTGTCAGGGTTCACTTACACACCGTGTCAGGGTTCAGTTACACACCGTGTCAGGGTTCAGTTACACACCGTGTCGGGGTTCAGTTACACACCGTGTCAGGGTTCAGTTACACATCATGTCGGGGTTCAGTTACACACTGTGTCGGGGTTCAGTTGCAGACCGTGTCGGGGCTCAGTTACACACCGTGTCGGGGTTCAGTTACACACCGTGTCCGGGTTCAGTTACAGACCGTGTTGGGGTTCAGTTACAAACCATGTCGGGGTTCAGTTGCACACCGTGTCGGGGTTCAGTTACACACCGTGTCAGGGTTCAGTTACACATCATGTCGGGGTTCAGTTACACACCGTGTCAGAGTCCAGTTACAGACCGTGTCAGGGCTCAGTTACACACCGTGTTGGGGTTCAGTTACACACCATGTCGGGGTTCAGTTACAGACCGTGTCATGGTTCAGTTACACATCGTTTCGGGGTTCAGTTACAGACCGTGTCAGTGTTCAGCTACACACCGTGTCAGGGTCCATTTACACTCCGTGTCAGGGTTCAGTTACTGACTGTGTCAGGGTTCAGTTACACACCATGTCAGGGTTCAGTTACAGACCGTGTCAGGGCTCAGTTACACATCGTGTCGAGGTTCAGTTACAGACCGTGTCAGTTTTAAATTACAGACCGTGTCAGGGTTCAGTTACACTTCGTGTCAGGGTTCAGTTACACACCGTGTAGGTGTTCAGTTACACACCGTGTCGGGGTTCAGTTACACACCGTGTCGGGGTTCAATTACAGACCATGTCGGGGTTCAGTTACAGACCTTGTCAGGGTTCAGCTACACACCGTGTCAGGGTTCAGTTACACACTGTGTCAGGGTTCAGTTACACACCGTGTCGGAGTTCAGTTACACACCGTGTCAGGGTTCAGTTACACACTGTGTCAGGGTTCAGTTACACACCGTGTCGGAGTTCAGTTACACACCGTGTCGGGGTTCAGTTACAGACCGTGTCGGGGTTCAGTTACAGACCGTGTCATGGTTCAGTTACACACCGTGTCGGGGTTCAGTTACAAACCGTGTCAGGGTTCAGTTACACATCGTGTCGGGGTTCAGTTACACAATGTGTCGGGGTTCAGTTGCAGACCGTGTCGGGGCTCAGTTACACACCGTGTCGGGGTTCAGTTACACACCATGTCGGGGTTCAGTTACAGACCGTGTCATGGTTCAGTTACACACCGTGTCGGGGTTCAGTTACAGACCGTGTCAGGGTTCAGTTACACATCGTTTCGGGGTTCAGTTACAGACCGTATCAGGGTTCAGTTACACACCGTGTCAGGGTTCAGTTACACTCCGTGTCAGGGTTCAGTTACTGACTGTGTCAGGGTTCAGTTACACACCATGTCAGGGTTCAGTTACAGACCGTGTCAGGGCTCAGTTACACATCGTGTCGGGGTTCAGTTACAGACCTTGCCAGTTTTCAATTACAGACCGTGTCAGGGTTCAGTTACACACCATGTCAGGGTTCAGTTACAGACCGTGTCGGGGTTCAGTTACACACCGTGTCGGGGTTCAGTTACACACCGTGTCAGGGTTCAGTTACACACCGTGTCGGGGTTCAGTTACAGACCGTGTCAGGGTTCAGTTACAGACCGTGTCAGGGTTCAGTTACACACCGTGTCGGGGTTCATTTACAGACCGTGTCAGGGTTCAGTTACACATCGTGTCGGGGATCCGTTACAGACCGTGTTGGGGTTCAGTTCAATCCATGTCGGGGTTCAGTTGCACACCGTGTCAGGGTTCAGTTACACACCGTGTCAGGGTTCAGTTACAGACCGTGTCAGGGTTCAGTTACACGCCGTGTCGGGGTTCAGTTACAGGCCGTGTCAGGGTTCAGTTACACATCGTGTCGGGGTTCAGTTGCACACCGTTTCAGGGTTCAGTTACAGACCGTGTCGGGGTTCAGTTACAGACCGTGTCGGGGTTCAGTTACAGACCGTGTCGGGGTTCAGTTACACACCGTGTCAGGGTTCAGTTACACACCCTGTCGGGGTTCAGATACACACCGTGTCAGCGTTCAGTTACACATCATGTCGGGGTTCAGTTACACACTGTGTCGGGGTTCAGTTGCAGACCGTGTCGGGGCTCAGTTACACACCGTGTCAGGGTTCAGTTACACACCATGTCGGGGTTCAGTTACAGACCGTGTCATGGTTCAGTTACACACTGTGTCGGGGTTCAGTTACAGACCGTGTCAGGGTTCAGTTACACATCGTTTCGGGGTTCAGTTACAGACCGTATCAGGGTTCAGTTACACACCGTGTCAGGGTTCAGTTACACACCGTGTCGGGGTTCAGTTACAGACCGTGTCAGGGTTCAGTTACACATCGTGTCGGGGTTCAGTTGCACACCGTTTCGGGGTTCAGTTACAGACCGTGTCAGGGTTCAGTTACACACCGTTTCGGGGTTCAGTTACAGACCGTGTCGGGGTTCAGTTACAGACCGTGTCGGGGTTCAGTTACACACCGTGTCAGGGTTCAGTTACACACCGTGTCAGGGTTCAGTTACACACCGTGTCGGGGTTCAGTTACACACCGTGTCAGGGTTCAGTTACACATCATGTCGGGGTTCAGTTACACACTGTGTCGGGGTTCAGTTGCAGACCGTGTCGGGGCTCAGTTACACACCGTGTCGGGGTTCAGTTACACACCGTGTCCGGGTTCAGTTACAGACCGTGTTGGGGTTCAGTTACAAACCATGTCGGGGTTCAGTTGCACACCGTGTCGGGGTTCAGTTACACACCGTGTCAGGGTTCAGTTACACATCATGTCGGGGTTCAGTTACACACCGTGTCAGAGTCCAGTTACAGACCGTGTCAGGGCTCAGTTACACACCGTGTTGGGGTTCAGTTACACACCATGTCGGGGTTCAGTTACAGACCGTGTCATGGTTCAGTTACACATCGTTTCGGGGTTCAGTTACAGACCGTGTCAGTGTTCAGCTACACACCGTGTCAGGGTCCATTTACACTCCGTGTCAGGGTTCAGTTACTGACTGTGTCAGGGTTCAGTTACACACCATGTCAGGGTTCAGTTACAGACCGTGTCAGGGCTCAGTTACACATCGTGTCGAGGTTCAGTTACAGACCGTGTCAGTTTTAAATTACAGACCGTGTCAGGGTTCAGTTACACTTCGTGTCAGGGTTCAGTTACACACCGTGTAGGTGTTCAGTTACACACCGTGTCGGGGTTCAGTTACACACCGTGTCGGGGTTCAATTACAGACCATGTCGGGGTTCAGTTACAGACCTTGTCAGGGTTCAGCTACACACCGTGTCAGGGTTCAGTTACACACTGTGTCAGGGTTCAGTTACACACCGTGTCGGAGTTCAGTTACACACCGTGTCAGGGTTCAGTTACACACTGTGTCAGGGTTCAGTTACACACCGTGTCGGAGTTCAGTTACACACCGTGTCGGGGTTCAGTTACAGACCGTGTCGGGGTTCAGTTACAGACCGTGTCGGGGTTCAGTTACAGACAGTGCCAGGGTTCAGTTACACACCGTGTCGGGGTTCATTTACAGACCGTGTCAGGGTTCAGTTACACATCGTGTCGGGGTTCAGTTACAGACCGTGTTGGGGTTCAGTTACAAACCATGTCGGGGTTCAGTTGCACACTGTGTCAGGGTTCAGTTACACACCGTGTCAGGGTTCAGTTACAGACCGTGTCAGGGTTCAGTTACACACCGTGTCCGGGTTCAGTTACAGACCGTGTCAGGGTTCAGTTACACACCGTGTCAGGGTTCAGTTACAGAGCGTGTCAGGGTTCAGTTACACACCGTGTCGGGGTTCAGTTACACACCGTGTCGGGGTTCAATTACAGACCATGTCGGGGTTCAGTTACAGACCTTGTCAGGGTTCAGCTACACACCGTGTCAGGGTTCAGTTACACACTGTGTCAGGGTTCAGTTACACACCGTGTCGGAGTTCAGTTACACACCGTGTCAGGGTTCAGTTACACACTGTGTCAGGGTTCAGTTACACACCGTGTCGGAGTTCAGTTACACACCGTGTCGGGGTTCAGTTACAGACCGTGTCGGGGTTCAGTTACAGACCGTGTCGGGGTTCAGTTACAGACAGTGCCAGGGTTCAGTTACACACCGTGTCGGGGTTCATTTACAGACCGTGTCAGGGTTCAGTTACACATCGTGTCGGGGTTCATTTACAGACCGTGTCAGGGTTCAGTTACACATCGTGTCGGGGATCCGTTACAGACCGTGTTGGGGTTCAGTTCAATCCATGTCGGGGTTCAGTTGCACACCGTGTCAGGGTTCAGTTACACACCGTGTCAGGGTTCAGTTACAGACCGTGTCAGGGTTCAGTTACACGCCGTGTCGGGGTTCAGTTACAGGCCGTGTCAGGGTTCAGTTACACATCGTGTCGGGGTTCAGTTGCACACCGTTTCAGGGTTCAGTTACAGACCGTGTCGGGGTTCAGTTACAGACCGTGTCGGGGTTCAGTTACAGACCGTGTCGGGGTTCAGTTACACACCGTGTCAGGGTTCAGTTACACACCCTGTCGGGGTTCAGATACACACCGTGTCAGCGTTCAGTTACACATCATGTCGGGGTTCAGTTACACACTGTGTCGGGGTTCAGTTGCAGACCGTGTCGGGGCTCAGTTACACACCGTGTCAGGGTTCAGTTACACACCATGTCGGGGTTCAGTTACAGACCGTGTCATGGTTCAGTTACACACTGTGTCGGGGTTCAGTTACAGACCGTGTCAGGGTTCAGTTACACATCGTTTCGGGGTTCAGTTACAGACCGTATCAGGGTTCAGTTACACACCGTGTCAGGGTTCAGTTACACACCGTGTCGGGGTTCAGTTACAGACCGTGTCAGGGTTCAGTTACACATCGTGTCGGGGTTCAGTTGCACACCGTTTCGGGGTTCAGTTACAGACCGTGTCGGGGTTCAGTTACACACCGTGTCAGGGTTCACTTACACACCGTGTCAGGGTTCAGTTACACACCGTGTCAGGGTTCAGTTACACACCGTGTCGGGGTTCAGTTACACACCGTGTCAGGGTTCAGTTACACATCATGTCGGGGTTCAGTTACACACTGTGTCGGGGTTCAGTTGCAGACCGTGTCGGGGCTCAGTTACACACCGTGTCGGGGTTCAGTTACACACCGTGTCCGGGTTCAGTTACAGACCGTGTTGGGGTTCAGTTACAAACCATGTCGGGGTTCAGTTGCACACCGTGTCGGGGTTCAGTTACACACCGTGTCAGGGTTCAGTTACACATCATGTCGGGGTTCAGTTACACACCGTGTCAGAGTCCAGTTACAGACCGTGTCAGGGCTCAGTTACACACCGTGTTGGGGTTCAGTTACACACCATGTCGGGGTTCAGTTACAGACCGTGTCATGGTTCAGTTACACATCGTTTCGGGGTTCAGTTACAGACCGTGTCAGTGTTCAGCTACACACCGTGTCAGGGTCCATTTACACTCCGTGTCAGGGTTCAGTTACTGACTGTGTCAGGGTTCAGTTACACACCATGTCAGGGTTCAGTTACAGACCGTGTCAGGGCTCAGTTACACATCGTGTCGAGGTTCAGTTACAGACCGTGTCAGTTTTAAATTACAGACCGTGTCAGGGTTCAGTTACACTTCGTGTCAGGGTTCAGTTACACACCGTGTAGGTGTTCAGTTACACACCGTGTCGGGGTTCAGTTACACACCGTGTCGGGGTTCAATTACAGACCATGTCGGGGTTCAGTTACAGACCTTGTCAGGGTTCAGCTACACACCGTGTCAGGGTTCAGTTACACACTGTGTCAGGGTTCAGTTACACACCGTGTCGGAGTTCAGTTACACACCGTGTCAGGGTTCAGTTACACACTGTGTCAGGGTTCAGTTACACACCGTGTCGGAGTTCAGTTACACACCGTGTCGGGGTTCAGTTACAGACCGTGTCGGGGTTCAGTTACAGACCGTGTCGGGGTTCAGTTACAGACAGTGCCAGGGTTCAGTTACACACCGTGTCGGGGTTCATTTACAGACCGTGTCAGGGTTCAGTTACACATCGTGTCGGGGTTCAGTTACAGACCGTGTTGGGGTTCAGTTACAAACCATGTCGGGGTTCAGTTGCACACTGTGTCAGGGTTCAGTTACACACCGTGTCAGGGTTCAGTTACAGACCGTGTCAGGGTTCAGTTACACACCGTGTCCGGGTTCAGTTACAGACCGTGTCAGGGTTCAGTTACACACCGTGTCAGGGTTCAGTTACAGAGCGTGTCAGGGTTCAGTTACACACCGTGTCGGGGTTCAGTTACAAACCATGTCGGGGTTCAGTTACAGACTGTGTCGGTGTTCAGTTACACACCATGTCGGGGTTCAGTTACACATCATGTCGGGGTTCAGTTACACACCGTGTCGGGGTTCAGTTGCAGACCGTGTCGGGGCTCAGTTACAAACCGTGTCATGGTTCAGTTACACACCGTGTCGGGGTTCAGTTACAGACCGTGTCAGGGTTCAGTTACACATCGTTTCGGGGTTCAGTTACAGACCGTATCAGGGTTCAGTTACACACCGTGTCAGGGTTCAGTTACACTCCGTGTCAGGGTTCAGTTACTGACTGTGTCAGGGTTCAGTTACACACCATGTCAGGGTTCAGTTACAGACCGTGTCAGGGCTCAGTTACACACCGTGTCGGGGTTCAGTTACAGACCGTGTCAGGGTTCAGTTACACATCGTTTCGGGGTTCAGTTACAGACCGTATCAGGGTTCAGTTACACACCGTGTCAGGGTTCAGTTACACTCCGTGTCAGGGTTCAGTTACTGACTGTGTCAGGGTTCAGTTACACACCATGTCAGGGTTCAGTTACAGACCGTGTCAGGGCTCAGTTACACATCGTGTCGGGGTTCAGTTACAGACCTTGCCAGTTTTCAATTACACACCATGTCAGGGTTCAGTTACAGACCGTGTCAGGGTTCAGTTACAGACCGTGTCGGGGTTCAGTTACACACCGTGTCGGGGTTCAGTTACACACCGTGTCAGGGTTCAGTTACACACCGTGTCGGGGTTCAGTTACACACCGTGTCGGGGTTCAGTTGCAGACCGTGTCGGGATTCAGTTACAGACCGTGTCAGGGTTCAGTTACAGACCGTGTCAGGGTTCAGTTACACACCGTGTCGGGGTTCATTTACAGACCGTGTCAGGGTTCAGTTACACATCGTGTCGGGGATCCGTTACAGACCGTGTTGGGGTTCAGTTCAATCCATGTCGGGGTTCAGTTGCACACCGTGTCAGGGTTCAGTTACACACCGTGTCAGGGTTCAGTTACAGACCGTGTCAGGGTTCAGTTACACACCGTGTCGGGGTTCAGTTACAAACCATGTCGGGGTTCAGTTACAGACTGTGTCGGTGTTCAGTTACACACCATGTCGGGGTTCAGTTACACACCGTGTCGGTGTTCAGTTACACATCGTGTCGGGGTTCAGTTACACACCGTGTCAGGGTTCAGTTACAGACCGTGTCAGGGTTCAGTTACACACCGTGTCGGGCTTCAGTTACAGACCGTGTCAGGGTTCAGTTACAGACCGTGTCAGGGTTCAGTTACACGCCGTGTCGGGGTTCAGTTACAGGCCGTGTCAGGGTTCAGTTACACATCGTGTCGGGGTTCAGTTGCACACCGTTTCAGGGTTCAGTTACAGACCGTGTCGGGGTTCAGTTACAGACCGTGTCGGGGTTCAGTTACACACCGTGTCAGGGTTCAGTTACACACCGTGTCAGGGTTCAGTTACACACCCTGTCGGGGTTCAGATACACACCGTGTCAGCGTTCAGTTACACATCATGTCGGGGTTCAGTTACACACTGTGTCGGGGTTCAGTTGCAGACCGTGTCGGGGCTCAGTTACACACCGTGTCAGGGTTCAGTTACACACCATGTCGGGGTTCAGTTACAGACCGTGTCATGGTTCAGTTACACACTGTGTCGGGGTTCAGTTACAGACCGTGTCAGGGTTCAGTTACACATCGTTTCGGGGTTCAGTTACAGACCGTATCAGGGTTCAGTTACACACCGTGTCAGGGTTCAGTTACACACCGTGTCGGGGTTCAGTTACAGACCGTGTCAGGGTTCAGTTACACATCGTGTCGGGGTTCAGTTGCACACCGTTTCGGGGTTCAGTTACAGACCGTGTCGGGGTTCAGTTACACACCGTGTCAGGGTTCACTTACACACCGTGTCAGGGTTCAGTTACACACCGTGTCAGGGTTCAGTTACACACCGTGTCGGGGTTCAGTTACACACCGTGTCAGGGTTCAGTTACACATCATGTCGGGGTTCAGTTACACACTGTGTCGGGGTTCAGTTGCAGACCGTGTCGGGGCTCAGTTACACACCGTGTCGGGGTTCAGTTACACACCATGTCGGGGTTCAGTTACAGACCGTGTCAGGGTTCAGTTACACATCGTGTCGGGGTTCAGTTACAGACCGTGTTGGGGTTCAGTTACAAACCATGTCGGGGTTCAGTTGCACACCGTGTCAGGGTTCAGTTACACACCGTGTCAGGGTTCAGTTACAGACCGTGTCAGGGTTCAGTTACACACCGTGTCCGGGTTCAGTTACAGACCGTGTTGGGGTTCAGTTACAAACCATGTCGGGGTTCAGTTGCACACCGTGTCAGGGTTCAGTTACACATCATGTCGGGGTTCAGTTACACACCGTGTCAGAGTCCAGTTACAGACCGTGTCAGGGCTCAGTTACACACCGTGTTGGGGTTCAGTTACACACCATGTCGGGGTTCAGTTACAGACCGTGTCATGGTTCAGTTACACACCGTGTCGGGGTTCAGTTACAGACCGTGTCAGGGTTCAGTTACACATCGTTTCGGGGTTCAGTTACAGACCGTGTCAGTGTTCAGCTACACACCGTGTCAGGGTCCATTTACACTCCGTGTCAGGGTTCAGTTACTGACTGTGTCAGGGTTCAGTTACACACCATGTCAGGGTTCAGTTACAGACCATGTCGGGGATCAGTTACACACTGTGTTGGGGTTCAGTTACACACCGTGTCAGGGTTCAGTTACAGACCGTGTCAGGGCTCAGTTACACATCGTGTCGAGGTTCAGTTACAGACCGTGTCAGTTTTAAATTACAGACCGTGTCAGGGTTCAGTTACACTTCGTGTCAGGGTTCAGTTACACACCGTGTAGGTGTTCAGTTACACACCGTGTCGGGGTTCAGTTACACACCGTGTCGGGGTTCAATTACAGACCATGTCGGGGTTCAGTTACAGACCTTGTCAGGGTTCAGCTACACACCGTGTCAGGGTTCAGTTACACACTGTGTCAGGGTTCAGTTACACACCGTGTCGGAGTTCAGTTACACACCGTGTCGGGGTTCAGTTACAGACCGTGTCGGGGTTCAGTTACAGACCGTGTCGGGGTTCAGTTACAGACAGTGCCAGGGTTCAGTTACACACCGTGTCGGGGTTCATTTACAGACCGTGTCAGGGTTCAGTTACACATCGTATTGGGGTTCAGTTACAGACCGTGTTGGGGCTCAGTTACAAACCATGTCGGGGTTCAGTTGCACACCGTGTCAGGGTTCAGTTACCCACCGTGTCAGCGTTCAGTTACAGACGGTGTCAGGGTTCAGTTACACACCGTGTCCGGGTTCAGTTACAGACCGTGTCAGGGTTCAGTTACACACCGTGTCGGGGTTCAGTTACAGACCGTGTCGGAGTTCAGTTGCACACCGTGTCGGAGTTCAGTTACACACCGTGTCGGGGTTCAGTTACAGACCGTGTCGGGGTTCAGTTACAGACCGTGTCGGGGTTCAGTTACAGACAGTGCCAGGGTTCAGTTACACACCGTGTCGGGGTTCATTTACAGACCGTGTCAGGGTTCAGTTACACATCGTATTGGGGTTCAGTTACAGACCGTGTTGGGGCTCAGTTACAAACCATGTCGGGGTTCAGTTGCACACCGTGTCAGGGTTCAGTTACCCACCGTGTCAGCGTTCAGTTACAGACGGTGTCAGGGTTCAGTTACACACCGTGTCCGGGTTCAGTTACAGACCGTGTCAGGGTTCAGTTACACACCGTGTCGGGGTTCAGTTACAGACCGTGTCGGAGTTCAGTTGCACACCATGTCGGGGTGCAGTTACACACCGTGTCGGGGTTCAGTTACACACCGTGTCGGGCTTCAGTTACAGACCGTGTCAGGGTTCATTTACAGACCGTGTCAGGGTTCAGTTACACACCGTGTCGGGGTTCAGTTACAGACCGTTTCAGGGTTCAGTTACACATCGTGTCGGGGTTCAGTTACACACCGTTCCGGGGTTCAGTTACAGACCGTGTTGGGGTTCAGTTACAGACCGTGTCGGTGTTCAGTTACACACCGTGTCCGGGTTCAGTTACACACCGTGTCAGGGTTCAGTTACACACCGTGTCGGGGTTCAGTTACACACCGTGTCAGGGTTCAGTTACACATCATGTCGGGGTTCAGTTACACACCGTGTCGGAGTCCAGTTACAGACCGTGTCGGGGCTCAGTTACACACCGTGTCGGGGTTCAGTTACACACCATGTCGGGGTTCAGTTACAGACCGTGTCATGGTTCAGTTACACACCGTGTCGGGGTTCAGTTACAGACCGTGTCAGGGTTCAGTTACACATCGTTTCGGGGTTCAGTTACAGACCGTGTCAGGGTTCAGCTACACACCGTGTCAGGGTCCATTTACACTCTGTGTCAGGGTTCAGTTACTGACTGTGTCGGGGTTCAGTTACACACCGTGTCAGGGTTCAGTTACAGACCGTGTCAGGGCTCAGTTACACATCGT
This sequence comes from Somniosus microcephalus, assembly GCF_052327205.1. Taxonomy (NCBI): domain Eukaryota; kingdom Metazoa; phylum Chordata; class Chondrichthyes; order Squaliformes; family Somniosidae; genus Somniosus; species Somniosus microcephalus. Next base: position 176,451 of record NW_028225286.1, on the reverse strand, counting down.
GTCGAGGTTCAGTTACAGACCGTGTCAGTTTTAAATTACGGACCGTGTCAGGGTTCAGTTACAGACCGTGTCAGGGCTCAGTTACACAACGTGCAGGTGTTCAGTTACAGACCGTGTCAGGGTTCAGTTACACACCGTGTCGGGATTCAGTTACACACCGTGTCGGGGTTCAATTACAGACCATGTCGGGGTTCAGTTACAGACCTTGTCAGGGTTCAGCTACACACCGTGTCAGGGTTCAGTTACACACTGTGTCAGGGTTCAGTTACACACCGTGTCGGGGTTCAGTTACACACCGTGTCGGGGTCCAGTTACAGACCGTGTCGGGGTTCAGTTACAGACCGTGTCAGGGTTCAGTTACAGACAGTGCCAGGGTTCAGTTACACACCGTGTCGGGGTTCATTTACAGACCGTGTCAGGGTTCAGTTACACATCGTGTCGGGGTTCAGTTACAGACCGTGTTGGGGTTCAGTTACAAACCATGTCGGGGTTCAGTTGCACACTGTGTCAGGGTTCAGTTACACACCGTGTCAGGGTTCAGTTACAGACCGTGTCAGGGTTCAGTTACACACCGTGTCCGGGTTCAGTTACAGACCATGTCAGGGTTCAGTTACACACCGTGTCAGGGTTCAGTTACAGAGCGTGTCAGGGTTCAGTTACACACCGTGTCGGGGTTCAGTTACAAACCATGTCGGGGTTCAGTTACAGACTGTGTCGGTGTTCAGTTACACACCATGTCGGGGTTCAGTTACACACCGTGTTGGGGTTCAGTTACAGACCGTGTCAGGGTTCAGTTACAGACCGTGTCAGGGTTCAGTTACACACCGTGTCGGGGTTCAGTTACAGGCCGTTTCGGGGTTCAGTTACAGACCGTGCCGGGGTTCAGTTACAGACCGTGTCGGGGTTCAGTTACACACCGTGTCAGGGTTCAGTTACACACCGTGTCAGGATTCAGTTACACACCGTGTCAGGGTTCAGTTACACACCGTGTCGGGGTTCAGTTACACACCGTGTCAGGGTTCAGTTACACATCGTGTCGGGGTTCAGTTACACACTGTGTCGGGGTTCAGTTGCAGACCGTGTCGGGGCTCAGTTACAAACCGTGTCAGGGTTCAGTTACACACCATGTCGGGGTTCAGTTACAGACCGTGTCATGGTTCAGTTACACACCGTGTCGGGGTTCAGTTACAGACCGTGTCAGGGTTCAGTTACACATCGTTTCGGGGTTCAGTTACAGACCGTATCAGGGTTCAGTTACACACCGTGTCATGGGTTCAGTTACACTCCGTGTCAGGGTTCAGTTACACACCGTGTCGGGGTTCAGTTACAAACCGTGTCAGGGTTCAGTTACACATCGTGTCGGGGTTCAGTTACACACCGTTTCGGGGTTCAGTTACAGACCGTGTCGGGGTTCAGTTACAGACCGTGTCGGGGTTCAGTTACACACCGTGTCAGGGTTCAGTTACACACCGTGTCAGGGTTCAGTTACACACCGTGTCGGGCTTCAGTTACACATCATGTCGGGGTTCAGTTACACAATGTGTCGGGGTTCAGTTGCAGACCGTGTCGGGGCTCAGTTACACACCGTGTCGGGGTTCAGTTACACACCATGTCGGGGTTCAGTTACAGACCGTGTCATGGTTCAGTTACACACCGTGTCGGGGTTCAGTTACAGACCGTGTCAGGGTTCAGTTACACATCGTGTCGGGGTTCAGTTACAGACCGTGTTGGGGTTCAGTTACACACCATGTCGGGGTTCAGTTGCACACCGTGTCAGGGTTCAGTTACACACCGTGTCAGGGTTCAGTTACAGACCGTGTCAGGGTTCAGTTACAGACCGTGTCCGGGTTCAGTTACAGACCGTGTTGGGGTTCAGTTACAAACCATGTCGGGGTTCAGTTGCACACCGTGTCAGGGTTCAGTTACACACCGTGTCAGGGTTCAGTTACAGACCGTGTCAGGGTTCAGTTACACACCGTGTCCGGGTTCAGTTACAGACCGTGTCAGGGTTCAGTTACACACCGTGTCAGGGTTCAGTTACAGACCGTGTCGGGGTTCAGTTACAAACCATGTCGGGGTTCAGTTACAGACTGTGTCGGTGTTCAGTTAAACACCATGTCTGGGTTCAGTTACACACCGTGTCGGGGTTCAGTTACACACCGTGTCGGTGTTCAGTTAAACACCGTGTCTGGGTTCAGTTACACACCGTGTCGGGGTTCAGTTACACACCGTGTCGGGGTTCAGTTACACACCGTACCGGGGTTCAGTTACACACCGTGTCAGGGTTCAGTTCCAGACCGTGTCAGGGTTCAGTTACACACCGTGTCGGGCTTCAGTTACAGACCGTGTCAGGGTTCAGTTACAGACCGTGTCAGGGTTCAGTTACACATCGTGTCGGGGTTCAGTTACACACCGTGTCAGGGTTCAGTTACACACCGTGTCAGGGTTCAGTTACACACCGTGTCGGGGTTCAGTTACACACCGTGTCAGGGTTCAGTTACACATCATGTCGGGGTTCAGTTACACACCGTGTCGGGGTTCAGTTACACACCGTGTCAGGGTTCAGTTACACATCGTGTCGGGGTTCAGTTACACATCGTTTCGGGGTTCAGTTACAGACCGTATCAGGGTTCAGTTACACACCGTGTCAGGGGTCAGTTACACTCCGTGTCAGGGTTCAGTTACACACCGTGTCGGGGTTCAGTTACAGACCGTGTCAGGGTTCAGTTACACATCGTGTCGGGGTTCAGTTACACACCGTTTCGGGGTTCAGTTACAGACCGTGTCGGGGTTCAGTTACACACCGTGTCAGGGTTCAGTTACAGACCGTGTCAGGGTTCAGTTACACACCGTGTCGGGGTTCAGTTACACACCGTGTCAGGGTTCAGTTACACACCGTGTCGGGGTTCAGTTACACACCATACCGGGGTTCAGTTACACACCGTGTCAGGGTTCAGTTACAGACCGTGTCAGGGTTCAGTTACACACTGTGTCGGGCTTCAGTTACAGACCGTGTCAGGGTTCAGTTACAGACCGTGTCAGGGTTCAGTTACACACCGTGTCGGGGTTCAGTTACAGGCCGTTTCAGGGTTCAGTTACACATCGTGTCGGGGTTCAGTTACACACCGTTTCGGGGTTCAGTTACAGACCGTGTCGGGGTTCAGTTACACACCGTGTCAGGGTTCAGTTACACACTGTGTCCGGGTTCAGTTACAGACCGTGTCAGGGTTCAGTTACACACCGTGTCAGGGTTCAGTTACAGACCGTGTCAGGGTTCAGTTACACACCGTGTCGGGGTTCAGTTACAAACCATGTCGGGGTTCAGTTACAGACTGTGTCGGTGTTCAGTTACACACCATGTCGGGGTTCAGTTACACACCGTGTCGGGGTTCAGTTACACACCGTGTCGGGGTTCAGTTACAGACCGTGTCGGGGTTCAGTTACACACCGTGTCGGGGTTCAGTTACACACCGTACCGGGGTTCAGTTACACACTGTGTCAGGGTTCAGTTACAGACCGTGTCAGGGTTCAGTTACACACCGTGTCGGGCTTCAGTTACAGACCGTGTCAGGGTTCAGTTACAGACCGTGTCAGGGTTCAGTTACAGACCGTGTCAGGGTTCAGTTACACGCCGTGTCGGGGTTCAGTTACAGGCCGTGTCAGGGTTCAGTTACACATCGTGTCGGGGTTCAGTTACACACCGTTTCGGGGTTCAGTTACAGACCGTGTCGGGGTTCAGTTACAGACCGTGTCGGGGTTCAGTTACACACCGTGTCAGGGTTCAGTTACACACCGTGTCAGGGTTCAGTTACACATCATGTCGGGGTTCAGTTACACACTGTGTCGGGGTTCAGTTACAGACCGTGTCGGGGCTCAGTTACACACCGTGTCAGGGTTCAGTTACACATCATGTCGGGGTTCAGTTACACACTGTGTCGGGGTTCAGTTGCAGACCGTGTCGGGGCTCAGTTACACACCGTGTCAGGGTTCAGTTACACATCATGTCGGGGTTCAGTTACACACTGTGTCGGGGTTCAGTTGCAGACCGTGTCGGGGCTCAGTTACACACCGTGTCAGGGTTCAGTTACACACCATGTCGGGGATCAGTTACAGACCGTGTCATGGTTCAGTTACACACCGTGTCGGGGTTCAGTTACAGTCCGTGTCAGGGTTCAGTTACACATCGTTTCGGGGTTCAGTTACAGACCGTATCAGGGTTCAGTTACACACCGTGTCAGGGTTCAGTTACACTCCGTGTCAGGGTTCAGTTACACACCGTGTCGGGGTTCAGTTACAGACCGTGTCAGGGTTCAGTTACACATCGTGTCGGGGTTCAGTTACACACCGTTTCGGGGTTCAGTTGCAGACCGTGTCGGGGTTCAGTTACAGACCGTGTCGGGGTTCAGTTACACACCGTGTCAGGGTTCAGTTACACACCGTGTCAGGGTTCAGTTACACACCGTGTCAGGGTTCAGTTACACACCGTGTCAGGGTTCAGTTACACACCGTGTCAGGGTTCAGTTACAGACCGTGTCAGGGTTCAGTTACACACCGTGTCGGGGTTCAGTTACAAACCATGTCGGGGTTCAGTTACAGACTGTGTCGGTGTTCAGTTACACACCATGTCGGGGTTCAGTTACACACCGTGTCGGGGTTCAGTTACACACCGTGTCAGGGTTCAGTTACACACCGTGTCGGGGTTCAGTTACACACCATACCGGGGTTCAGTTACACACCGTGTCAGGGTTCAGTTACAGACCGTGTCAGGGTTCAGATACACACCGTGTCGGGGTTCAGTTACAGGCCGTTTCAGGGATCAGTTACACATCGTGTCGGGGTTCAGTTACACACCGTTTCGGGGTTCAGTTACAGACCGTGTCGGGGTTCAGTTACACACCGTGTCAGGGTTCAGTTACAGACCGTGTCAGGGTTCAGTTACACACCGTGTCCGGGTGTTACAGACCGTGTCAGGGTTCAGTTACACACCGTGTCAGGGTTCAGTTACAGACCGTGTCAGGGTTCAGTTACACACCGTGTCGGGGTTCAGTTACAAACCATGTCGGGGTTCAGTTACAGACTGTGTCGGTGTTCAGTTACACACCATGTCGGGGTTCAGTTACACACCGTGTCGGGATTCAGTTACACACCGTGTCGGGGTTCAGTTACGCACCGTGTCGGGGTTCAGTTACACACCGTACCGGGGTTCAGTTACACACCGTGTCAGGGTTCAGTTACAGACCGTGTCAGGGTTCAGTTACAGACCGTGTCAGGGTTCAGTTACAGACCGTGTCAGGATTCAGTTACACACCGTGTCGGGCTTCAGTTACAGGCCGTGTCAGGGTTCAGTTACACATCGTGTCGGGGTTCAGTTACACACCGTTTCGGGGTTCAGTTACAGACCGTGTCGGGGTTCAGTTACACACCGTGTCAGGGTTCAGTTACACACCGTGTCAGGGTTCAGTTACACACCGTGTCAGGGTTCAGTTACACACCGTGTCAGGGTTCAGTTACACATCATGTCGGGGTTCAGTTACACACTGTGTCGGGGTTCAGTTGCAGACCGTGTCGGGGCTCAGTTACACACCGTGTCAGGGTTCAGTTACACACCATGTCGGGGTTCAGTTACAGACCGTGTCATGGTTCAGTTACACACCGTGTCAGGGTTCAGTTACACACCGTGTCAGGGTTCAGTTACACACCATGTCAGGGTTCAGTTACACATCGTGTCGGGGTTCAGTTAAACACCGTTTCGGGGTTCAGTTACAGACCGTGTCGGGGTTCAGTTACAGACCGTGTCGGGGTTCAGTTACACACCGTGTCAGGGTTCAGTTACACACCGTGTCAGGGTTCAGTTACACACCGTGTCGGGGCTCAGTTACACACCGTGTCAGGGTTCAGTTACACATCATGTCGGGGTTCAGTTACACACTGTGTCGGGGTTCAGTTGCAGACCGTGTCGGGGCTCAGTTACACACCGTGTCAGGGTTCAGTTACACACCATGTCGGGGATCAGTTACAGACCGTGTCATGGTTCAGTTACACACCGTGTCGGGGTTCAGTTACAGTCCGTGTCAGGGTTCAGTTACACATCGTTTCGGGGTTCAGTTACAGACCGTATCAGGGTTCAGTTACACACCGTGTCAGGGTTCAGTTACACTCCGTGTCAGGGTTCAGTTACACACCGTGTCGGGGTTCAGTTACAGACCGTGTCAGGGTTCAGTTACACATCGTGTCGGGGTTCAGTTACACACCGTTTCGGGGTTCAGTTGCAGACCGTGTCGGGGTTCAGTTACAGACCGTGTCGGGGTTCAGTTACACACCGTGTCAGGGTTCAGTTACACACCGTGTCAGGGTTCAGTTACACACCGTGTCAGGGTTCAGTTACACACCGTGTCAGGGTTCAGTTACACACCGTGTCAGGGTTCAGTTACAGACCGTGTCAGGGTTCAGTTACACACCGTGTCGGGGTTCAGTTACAAACCATGTCGGGGTTCAGTTACAGACTGTGTCGGTGTTCAGTTACACACCATGTCGGGGTTCAGTTACACACCGTGTCGGGGTTCAGTTACACACCGTGTCAGGGTTCAGTTACACACCGTGTCGGGGTTCAGTTACACACCATACCGGGGTTCAGTTACACACCGTGTCAGGGTTCAGTTACAGACCGTGTCAGGGTTCAGATACACACCGTGTCGGGGTTCAGTTACAGGCCGTTTCAGGGATCAGTTACACATCGTGTCGGGGTTCAGTTACACACCGTTTCGGGGTTCAGTTACAGACCGTGTCGGGGTTCAGTTACACACCGTGTCAGGGTTCAGTTACAGACCGTGTCAGGGTTCAGTTACACACCGTGTCCGGGTGTTACAGACCGTGTCAGGGTTCAGTTACACACCGTGTCAGGGTTCAGTTACAGACCGTGTCAGGGTTCAGTTACACACCGTGTCGGGGTTCAGTTACAAACCATGTCGGGGTTCAGTTACAGACTGTGTCGGTGTTCAGTTACACACCATGTCGGGGTTCAGTTACACACCGTGTCGGGATTCAGTTACACACCGTGTCGGGGTTCAGTTACGCACCGTGTCGGGGTTCAGTTACACACCGTACCGGGGTTCAGTTACACACCGTGTCAGGGTTCAGTTACAGACCGTGTCAGGGTTCAGTTACAGACCGTGTCAGGGTTCAGTTACAGACCGTGTCAGGATTCAGTTACACACCGTGTCGGGCTTCAGTTACAGGCCGTGTCAGGGTTCAGTTACACATCGTGTCGGGGTTCAGTTACACACCGTTTCGGGGTTCAGTTACAGACCGTGTCGGGGTTCAGTTACACACCGTGTCAGGGTTCAGTTACACACCGTGTCAGGGTTCAGTTACACACCGTGTCAGGGTTCAGTTACACACCGTGTCAGGGTTCAGTTACACATCATGTCGGGGTTCAGTTACACACTGTGTCGGGGTTCAGTTGCAGACCGTGTCGGGGCTCAGTTACACACCGTGTCAGGGTTCAGTTACACACCATGTCGGGGTTCAGTTACAGACCGTGTCATGGTTCAGTTACACACCGTGTCAGGGTTCAGTTACACACCGTGTCAGGGTTCAGTTACACACCATGTCAGGGTTCAGTTACACATCGTGTCGGGGTTCAGTTAAACACCGTTTCGGGGTTCAGTTACAGACCGTGTCGGGGTTCAGTTACAGACCGTGTCGGGGTTCAGTTACACACCGTGTCAGGGTTCAGTTACACACCGTGTCAGGGTTCAGTTACACACCGTGTCGGGGTTCAGTTACACACCGTGTCGGGTTTCAGTTGCAGACCGTGTCGGGGCTCAGTTACACACCGTGTCGGGGTTCAGTTACACACCATGTCGGGGTTCAGTTACAGACCGTGTCATGGTTCAGTTACACACCGTGTCGGGGTTCAGTTACAGGCCGTGTCAGGGTTCAGTTACACATCGTTTCGGGGTTCAGTTACAGACCGTATCAGGGTTCAGTTACACACCGTGTCAGGGTTCAGTTACACTCCGTGTCAGGGTTCAGTTACTGACTGTGTCAGGGTTCAGTTACACACCATGTCAGGGTTCAGTTACAGACCGTGTCGGGGTTCAGTTACACACCGTGTCGGGGTTCAGTTACACACCGTGTCAGGGTTCAGTTACAGACCGTGTCAGGGCTCAGTTACACATCGTGTCGGGGTTCAGTTACAGACCGTGCCAGTTTTCAATTACAGACCGTGTCAGGGTTCAGTTACACACCATGTCAGGGTTCAGTTACAGACCGTGTCGGGGTTCAGTTACACACCGTGTCAGGGTTCAGTTACACACCGTGTCGGGGTTCAGTTACACACCGTGTCGGGGTTCAGTTGCAGACCGTGTCGGGATTCAGTTACAGACCGTGTCAGGGTTCAGTTACAGACCGTGTCAGGGTTCAGTTACATACCGTGTCGGGGTTCATTTACAGACCGTGTCAGGGTTCAGGTACACATCGTGTCGGGGATCCGTTACAGACCGTGTTGGGGTTCAGTTCAAACCATGTCGGGGTTCAGTTGCACACCGTGTCAGGGTTCAGTTACACACCGTGTCAGGGTTCAGTTACAGACCGTGTCAGGGTTCAGTTACACACCGTGTCGGGGTTCAGTTACAGACCGTGTCAGGGTTCAGTTACACACCGTGTCAGGGTTCAGTTACAGACCGTGTCAGGGTTCAGTTACACACCGTGCCGGGGTTCAGTTACAAACCATGTCGGGGTTCAGTTACAGACTGTGTCGGTGTTCAGTTACACACCATGTCGAGGTTCAGTTACACACCGTGTCGGGGTTCAGTTACACACCGTGTCGGGGTTCAGTTACACACCGTGTCGGGGTTCAGTTACACACCATACCGGGGTTCAGTTACACACCGTGTCAGGGTTCAGTTACAGACCGTGTCAGGGTTCAGTTACACACCGTGTCGGGCTTCAGTTACAGACCGTGTCAGGGTTCAGTTACAGGCCGTGTCAGGGTTCAGTTACACATCGTGTCGGTGTTCAGTTACACACCGTTTCGGGGTTCAGTTACACACTGTGTCGGGGTTCAGTTACACACCGTGTCGGGGTTCAGTTACACACCGTGTCAGGGTTCAGTTACACACCGTGTCAGGGTTCAGTTACACACCGTGTCGGGGTTCAGTTACACACCGTGTCAGGGTTCAGTTACACATCATGTCGGGGTTCAGTTACACACTGTGTCGGGGTTCAGTTGCAGACCGTGTCGGGGCTCAGTTACACACCGTGTCGGGGTTCAGTTACACACCATGTCGGGGTTCAGTTACAGACCGTGTCATGGTTCAGTTACACATCGTTTCGGGGTTCAGTTACAGACCGTATCAGGGTTCAGTTACACACCGTGTCAGGGTTCAGTTACACTCCGTGTCAGGGTTCAGTTACTGACTGTGTCAGGGTTCAGTTACAGACCGTGTCAGGGTTCAGTTACACACCGTGTCGGGGTTCAGTTACAGGCCGTGTCAGGGTTCAGTTACACATCGTGTCGGGGTTCAGTTACACACCGTTTCGGGGTTCAGTTACAGACCGTGTCGGGGTTCAGTTACAGACCGTGTCGGGGTTCAGTTACACACCGTGTCAGGGTTCAGTTACACACCGTGTCAGGGTTCAGTTACACACCGTGTCAGGGTTCAGTTACACACCGTGTCGGGGTTCAGTTACACACCGTGTCAGGGTTCAGTTACACATCATGTCGGGGTTCAGTTACACACTGTGTCGGGGTTCAGTTGCAGACCGTGTCGGGGCTCAGTTACACACCGTGTCAGGGTTCAGTTACACACCATGTCGGGGTTCAGTTACAGACCGTGTCATGGTTCAGTTACACACCGTGTCGGGGTTCAGTTACAGACCGTGTCAGGGTTCAGTTACACATCGTTTCGGGGTTCAGTTACACACTGTGTCGGGGTTCAGTTGCAGACCGTGTCGGGGCTCAGTTACAAACCGTGTCAGGGTTCAGTTACACACCATGTCGGGGTTCAGTTACAGACCGTGTCATGGTTCAGTTACACACCGTGTCAGGGTTCAGTTACACACCGTGTCAGGGTTCAGTTACACACCATGTCAGGGTTCAGTTACACATCGTGTCGGGGTTCAGTTAAACACCGTTTCGGGGTTCAGTTACAGACCGTGTCGGGGTTCAGTTACAGACCGTGTCGGGGTTCAGTTACACACCGTGTCAGGGTTCAGTTACACACCGTGTCAGGGTTCAGTTACACACCGTGTCGGGGTTCAGTTACACACCGTGTCGGGTTTCAGTTGCAGACCGTGTCGGGGCTCAGTTACACACCGTGTCGGGGTTCAGTTACACACCATGTCGGGGTTCAGTTACAGACCGTGTCATGGTTCAGTTACACACCGTGTCGGGGTTCAGTTACAGGCCGTGTCAGGGTTCAGTTACACATCGTTTCGGGGTTCAGTTACAGACCGTATCAGGGTTCAGTTACACACCGTGTCAGGGTTCAGTTACACTCCGTGTCAGGGTTCAGTTACTGACTGTGTCAGGGTTCAGTTACACACCATGTCAGGGTTCAGTTACAGACCGTGTCGGGGTTCAGTTACACACCGTGTCGGGGTTCAGTTACACACCGTGTCAGGGTTCAGTTACAGACCGTGTCAGGGCTCAGTTACACATCGTGTCGGGGTTCAGTTACAGACCGTGCCAGTTTTCAATTACAGACCGTGTCAGGGTTCAGTTACACACCATGTCAGGGTTCAGTTACAGACCGTGTCGGGGTTCAGTTACACACCGTGTCAGGGTTCAGTTACACACCGTGTCGGGGTTCAGTTACACACCGTGTCGGGGTTCAGTTGCAGACCGTGTCGGGATTCAGTTACAGACCGTGTCAGGGTTCAGTTACAGACCGTGTCAGGGTTCAGTTACATACCGTGTCGGGGTTCATTTACAGACCGTGTCAGGGTTCAGGTACACATCGTGTCGGGGATCCGTTACAGACCGTGTTGGGGTTCAGTTCAAACCATGTCGGGGTTCAGTTGCACACCGTGTCAGGGTTCAGTTACACACCGTGTCAGGGTTCAGTTACAGACCGTGTCAGGGTTCAGTTACACACCGTGTCGGGGTTCAGTTACAGACCGTGTCAGGGTTCAGTTACACACCGTGTCAGGGTTCAGTTACAGACCGTGTCAGGGTTCAGTTACACACCGTGCCGGGGTTCAGTTACAAACCATGTCGGGGTTCAGTTACAGACTGTGTCGGTGTTCAGTTACACACCATGTCGAGGTTCAGTTACACACCGTGTCGGGGTTCAGTTACACACCGTGTCGGGGTTCAGTTACACACCGTGTCGGGGTTCAGTTACACACCATACCGGGGTTCAGTTACACACCGTGTCAGGGTTCAGTTACAGACCGTGTCAGGGTTCAGTTACACACCGTGTCGGGCTTCAGTTACAGACCGTGTCAGGGTTCAGTTACAGGCCGTGTCAGGGTTCAGTTACACATCGTGTCGGTGTTCAGTTACACACCGTTTCGGGGTTCAGTTACACACTGTGTCGGGGTTCAGTTACACACCGTGTCGGGGTTCAGTTACACACCGTGTCAGGGTTCAGTTACACACCGTGTCAGGGTTCAGTTACACACCGTGTCGGGGTTCAGTTACACACCGTGTCAGGGTTCAGTTACACATCATGTCGGGGTTCAGTTACACACTGTGTCGGGGTTCAGTTGCAGACCGTGTCGGGGCTCAGTTACACACCGTGTCGGGGTTCAGTTACACACCATGTCGGGGTTCAGTTACAGACCGTGTCATGGTTCAGTTACACATCGTTTCGGGGTTCAGTTACAGACCGTATCAGGGTTCAGTTACACACCGTGTCAGGGTTCAGTTACACTCCGTGTCAGGGTTCAGTTACTGACTGTGTCAGGGTTCAGTTACAGACCGTGTCAGGGTTCAGTTACACACCGTGTCGGGGTTCAGTTACAGGCCGTGTCAGGGTTCAGTTACACATCGTGTCGGGGTTCAGTTACACACCGTTTCGGGGTTCAGTTACAGACCGTGTCGGGGTTCAGTTACAGACCGTGTCGGGGTTCAGTTACACACCGTGTCAGGGTTCAGTTACACACCGTGTCAGGGTTCAGTTACACACCGTGTCAGGGTTCAGTTACACACCGTGTCGGGGTTCAGTTACACACCGTGTCAGGGTTCAGTTACACATCATGTCGGGGTTCAGTTACACACTGTGTCGGGGTTCAGTTGCAGACCGTGTCGGGGCTCAGTTACACACCGTGTCAGGGTTCAGTTACACACCATGTCGGGGTTCAGTTACAGACCGTGTCATGGTTCAGTTACACACCGTGTCGGGGTTCAGTTACAGACCGTGTCAGGGTTCAGTTACACATCGTTTCGGGGTTCAGTTACACACTGTGTCGGGGTTCAGTTGCAGACCGTGTCGGGGCTCAGTTACAAACCGTGTCAGGGTTCAGTTACACACCATGTCGGGGTTCAGTTACAGACCGTGTCATGGTTCAGTTACACACCGTGTCGGGGTTCAGTTACAGACCGTGTCAGGGTTCAGTTACACATCGTTTCGGGGTTCAGTTACAGACCGTATCAGGGTTCAGTTACACACCGTGTCATGGGTTCAGTTACACTCCGTGTCAGGGTTCAGTTACACACCGTGTCGGGGTTCAGTTACAAACCGTGTCAGGGTTCAGTTACACATCGTGTCGGGGTTCAGTTACACACCGTTTCGGGGTTCAGTTACAGACCGTGTCGGGGTTCAGTTACAGACCGTGTCGGGGTTCAGTTACACACCGTGTCAGGGTTCAGTTACACACCGTGTCAGGGTTCAGTTACACACCGTGTCGGGCTTCAGTTACACATCATGTCGGGGTTCAGTTACACAATGTGTCGGGGTTCAGTTGCAGACCGTGTCGGGGCTCAGTTACACACCGTGTCGGGGTTCAGTTACACACCATGTCGGGGTTCAGTTACAGACCGTGTCATGGTTCAGTTACACACCGTGTCGGGGTTCAGTTACAGACCGTGTCAGGGTTCAGTTACACATCGTGTCGGGGTTCAGTTACAGACCGTGTTGGGGTTCAGTTACACACCATGTCGGGGTTCAGTTGCACACCGTGTCAGGGTTCAGTTACACACCGTGTCAGGGTTCAGTTACAGACCGTGTCAGGGTTCAGTTACAGACCGTGTCCGGGTTCAGTTACAGACCGTGTTGGGGTTCAGTTACAAACCATGTCGGGGTTCAGTTGCACACCGTGTCAGGGTTCAGTTACACACCGTGTCAGGGTTCAGTTACAGACCGTGTCAGGGTTCAGTTACACACCGTGTCCGGGTTCAGTTACAGACCGTGTCAGGGTTCAGTTACACACCGTGTCAGGGTTCAGTTACAGACCGTGTCGGGGTTCAGTTACAAACCATGTCGGGGTTCAGTTACAGACTGTGTCGGTGTTCAGTTAAACACCATGTCTGGGTTCAGTTACACACCGTGTCGGGGTTCAGTTACACACCGTGTCGGTGTTCAGTTAAACACCGTGTCTGGGTTCAGTTACACACCGTGTCGGGGTTCAGTTACACACCGTGTCGGGGTTCAGTTACACACCGTACCGGGGTTCAGTTACACACCGTGTCAGGGTTCAGTTCCAGACCGTGTCAGGGTTCAGTTACACACCGTGTCGGGCTTCAGTTACAGACCGTGTCAGGGTTCAGTTACAGACCGTGTCAGGGTTCAGTTACACATCGTGTCGGGGTTCAGTTACACACCGTGTCAGGGTTCAGTTACACACCGTGTCAGGGTTCAGTTACACACCGTGTCGGGGTTCAGTTACACACCGTGTCAGGGTTCAGTTACACATCATGTCGGGGTTCAGTTACACACCGTGTCGGGGTTCAGTTACACACCGTGTCAGGGTTCAGTTACACATCGTGTCGGGGTTCAGTTACACATCGTTTCGGGGTTCAGTTACAGACCGTATCAGGGTTCAGTTACACACCGTGTCAGGGGTCAGTTACACTCCGTGTCAGGGTTCAGTTACACACCGTGTCGGGGTTCAGTTACAGACCGTGTCAGGGTTCAGTTACACATCGTGTCGGGGTTCAGTTACACACCGTTTCGGGGTTCAGTTACAGACCGTGTCGGGGTTCAGTTACACACCGTGTCAGGGTTCAGTTACAGACCGTGTCAGGGTTCAGTTACACACCGTGTCAGGGTTCAGTTACAGACCGTGTCAGGGTTCAGTTACACACCGTGTCGGGGTTCAGTTACAAACCATGTCGGGGTTCAGTTACAGACTGTGTCGGTGTTCAGTTACACACCATGTCGGGGTTCAGTTACACACCGTGTCGGGGTTCAGTTACACACCGTGTCAGGGTTCAGTTACACACCGTGTCGGGGTTCAGTTACACACCATACCGGGGTTCAGTTACACACCGTGTCAGGGTTCAGTTACAGACCGTGTCAGGGTTCAGTTACACACTGTGTCGGGCTTCAGTTACAGACCGTGTCAGGGTTCAGTTACAGACCGTGTCAGGGTTCAGTTACACACCGTGTCGGGGTTCAGTTACAGGCCGTTTCAGGGTTCAGTTACACATCGTGTCGGGGTTCAGTTACACACCGTTTCGGGGTTCAGTTACAGACCGTGTCGGGGTTCAGTTACACACCGTGTCAGGGTTCAGTTACACACTGTGTCCGGGTTCAGTTACAGACCGTGTCAGGGTTCAGTTACACACCGTGTCAGGGTTCAGTTACACACCGTGTCAGGGTTCAGTTACAGACCGTGTCAGGGTTCAGTTACACACCGTGTCGGGGTTCAGTTACAAACCATGTCGGGGTTCAGTTACAGACTGTGTCGGTGTTCAGTTACACACCATGTCGGGGTTCAGTTACACACCGTGTCGGGGTTCAGTTACACACCGTGTCGGGGTTCAGTTACAGACCGTGTCGGGGTTCAGTTACACACCGTGTCGGGGTTCAGTTACACACCGTACCGGGGTTCAGTTACACACTGTGTCAGGGTTCAGTTACAGACCGTGTCAGGGTTCAGTTACACACCGTGTCGGGCTTCAGTTACAGACCGTGTCAGGGTTCAGTTACAGACCGTGTCAGGGTTCAGTTACAGACCGTGTCAGGGTTCAGTTACACGCCGTGTCGGGGTTCAGTTACAGGCCGTGTCAGGGTTCAGTTACACATCGTGTCGGGGTTCAGTTACACACCGTTTCGGGGTTCAGTTACAGACCGTGTCGGGGTTCAGTTACAGACCGTGTCGGGGTTCAGTTACACACCGTGTCAGGGTTCAGTTACACACCGTGTCAGGGTTCAGTTACACACCGTGTCAGGGTTCAGTTACACATCATGTCGGGGTTCAGTTACACACTGTGTCGGGGTTCAGTTACAGACCGTGTCGGGGCTCAGTTACACACCGTGTCAGGGTTCAGTTACACATCATGTCGGGGTTCAGTTACACACTGTGTCGGGGTTCAGTTGCAGACCGTGTCGGGGCTCAGTTACACACCGTGTCAGGGTTCAGTTACACATCATGTCGGGGTTCAGTTACACACTGTGTCGGGGTTCAGTTGCAGACCGTGTCGGGGCTCAGTTACACACCGTGTCAGGGTTCAGTTACACACCATGTCGGGGATCAGTTACAGACCGTGTCATGGTTCAGTTACACACCGTGTCGGGGTTCAGTTACAGTCCGTGTCAGGGTTCAGTTACACATCGTTTCGGGGTTCAGTTACAGACCGTATCAGGGTTCAGTTACACACCGTGTCAGGGTTCAGTTACACTCCGTGTCAGGGTTCAGTTACACACCGTGTCGGGGTTCAGTTACAGACCGTGTCAGGGTTCAGTTACACATCGTGTCGGGGTTCAGTTACACACCGTTTCGGGGTTCAGTTGCAGACCGTGTCGGGGTTCAGTTACAGACCGTGTCGGGGTTCAGTTACACACCGTGTCAGGGTTCAGTTACACACCGTGTCAGGGTTCAGTTACACACCGTGTCAGGGTTCAGTTACACACCGTGTCAGGGTTCAGTTACACACCGTGTCAGGGTTCAGTTACAGACCGTGTCAGGGTTCAGTTACACACCGTGTCGGGGTTCAGTTACAAACCATGTCGGGGTTCAGTTACAGACTGTGTCGGTGTTCAGTTACACACCATGTCGGGGTTCAGTTACACACCGTGTCGGGGTTCAGTTACACACCGTGTCAGGGTTCAGTTACACACCGTGTCGGGGTTCAGTTACACACCATACCGGGGTTCAGTTACACACCGTGTCAGGGTTCAGTTACAGACCGTGTCAGGGTTCAGATACACACCGTGTCGGGGTTCAGTTACAGGCCGTTTCAGGGATCAGTTACACATCGTGTCGGGGTTCAGTTACACACCGTTTCGGGGTTCAGTTACAGACCGTGTCGGGGTTCAGTTACACACCGTGTCAGGGTTCAGTTACAGACCGTGTCAGGGTTCAGTTACACACCGTGTCCGGGTGTTACAGACCGTGTCAGGGTTCAGTTACACACCGTGTCAGGGTTCAGTTACAGACCGTGTCAGGGTTCAGTTACACACCGTGTCGGGGTTCAGTTACAAACCATGTCGGGGTTCAGTTACAGACTGTGTCGGTGTTCAGTTACACACCATGTCGGGGTTCAGTTACACACCGTGTCGGGATTCAGTTACACACCGTGTCGGGGTTCAGTTACGCACCGTGTCGGGGTTCAGTTACACACCGTACCGGGGTTCAGTTACACACCGTGTCAGGGTTCAGTTACAGACCGTGTCAGGGTTCAGTTACAGACCGTGTCAGGGTTCAGTTACAGACCGTGTCAGGATTCAGTTACACACCGTGTCGGGCTTCAGTTACAGGCCGTGTCAGGGTTCAGTTACACATCGTGTCGGGGTTCAGTTACACACCGTTTCGGGGTTCAGTTACAGACCGTGTCGGGGTTCAGTTACACACCGTGTCAGGGTTCAGTTACACACCGTGTCAGGGTTCAGTTACACACCGTGTCAGGGTTCAGTTACACACCGTGTCAGGGTTCAGTTACACATCATGTCGGGGTTCAGTTACACACTGTGTCGGGGTTCAGTTGCAGACCGTGTCGGGGCTCAGTTACACACCGTGTCAGGGTTCAGTTACACACCGTGTCAGGGTTCAGTTACAGACCGTGTCAGGGTTCAGTTACACACCGTGTCGGGGTTCAGTTACAAACCATGTCGGGGTTCAGTTACAGACTGTGTCGGTGTTCAGTTACACACCATGTCGGGGTTCAGTTACACACCGTGTCGGGGTTCAGTTACACACCGTGTCGGGGTTCAGTTACAGACCGTGTCGGGGTTCAGTTACAGACCGTGTCGGGGTTCAGTTACACACCGTGTCGGGGTTCAGTTACACACCGTACCGGGGTTCAGTTACACACTGTGTCAGGGTTCAGTTACAGACCGTGTCAGGGTTCAGTTACACACCGTGTCGGGCTTCAGTTACAGACCGTGTCAGGGTTCAGTTACAGACCGTGTCAGGGTTCAGTTACAGACCGTGTCAGGGTTCAGTTACACGCCGTGTCGGGGTTCAGTTACAGGCCGTGTCAGGGTTCAGTTACACATCGTGTCGGGGTTCAGTTACACACCGTTTCGGGGTTCAGTTACAGACCGTGTCGGGGTTCAGTTACAGACCGTGTCGGGGTTCAGTTACACACCGTGTCAGGGTTCAGTTACACACCGTGTCAGGGTTCAGTTACACACCGTGTCAGGGTTCAGTTACACATCATGTCGGGGTTCAGTTACACACTGTGTCGGGGTTCAGTTACAGACCGTGTCGGGGCTCAGTTACACACCGTGTCAGGGTTCAGTTACACATCATGTCGGGGTTCAGTTACACACTGTGTCGGGGTTCAGTTGCAGACCGTGTCGGGGCTCAGTTACACACCGTGTCAGGGTTCAGTTACACATCATGTCGGGGTTCAGTTACACACTGTGTCGGGGTTCAGTTGCAGACCGTGTCGGGGCTCAGTTACACACCGTGTCAGGGTTCAGTTACACACCATGTCGGGGATCAGTTACAGACCGTGTCATGGTTCAGTTACACACCGTGTCGGGGTTCAGTTACAGTCCGTGTCAGGGTTCAGTTACACATCGTTTCGGGGTTCAGTTACAGACCGTATCAGGGTTCAGTTACACACCGTGTCAGGGTTCAGTTACACTCCGTGTCAGGGTTCAGTTACACACCGTGTCGGGGTTCAGTTACAGACCGTGTCAGGGTTCAGTTACACATCGTGTCGGGGTTCAGTTACACACCGTTTCGGGGTTCAGTTGCAGACCGTGTCGGGGTTCAGTTACAGACCGTGTCGGGGTTCAGTTACACACCGTGTCAGGGTTCAGTTACACACCGTGTCAGGGTTCAGTTACACACCGTGTCAGGGTTCAGTTACACACCGTGTCAGGGTTCAGTTACACACCGTGTCAGGGTTCAGTTACAGACCGTGTCAGGGTTCAGTTACACACCGTGTCGGGGTTCAGTTACAAACCATGTCGGGGTTCAGTTACAGACTGTGTCGGTGTTCAGTTACACACCATGTCGGGGTTCAGTTACACACCGTGTCGGGGTTCAGTTACACACCGTGTCAGGGTTCAGTTACACACCGTGTCGGGGTTCAGTTACACACCATACCGGGGTTCAGTTACACACCGTGTCAGGGTTCAGTTACAGACCGTGTCAGGGTTCAGATACACACCGTGTCGGGGTTCAGTTACAGGCCGTTTCAGGGATCAGTTACACATCGTGTCGGGGTTCAGTTACACACCGTTTCGGGGTTCAGTTACAGACCGTGTCGGGGTTCAGTTACACACCGTGTCAGGGTTCAGTTACAGACCGTGTCAGGGTTCAGTTACACACCGTGTCCGGGTGTTACAGACCGTGTCAGGGTTCAGTTACACACCGTGTCAGGGTTCAGTTACAGACCGTGTCAGGGTTCAGTTACACTCCGTGTCAGGGTTCAGTTACACACCGTGTCGGGGTTCAGTTACAGACCGTGTCAGGGTTCAGTTACACATCGTGTCGGGGTTCAGTTACACACCGTTTCGGGGTTCAGTTGCAGACCGTGTCGGGGTTCAGTTACAGACCGTGTCGGGGTTCAGTTACACACCGTGTCAGGGTTCAGTTACACACCGTGTCAGGGTTCAGTTACACACCGTGTCAGGGTTCAGTTACACACCGTGTCAGGGTTCAGTTACACACCGTGTCAGGGTTCAGTTACAGACCGTGTCAGGGTTCAGTTACACACCGTGTCGGGGTTCAGTTACAAACCATGTCGGGGTTCAGTTACAGACTGTGTCGGTGTTCAGTTACACACCATGTCGGGGTTCAGTTACACACCGTGTCGGGGTTCAGTTACACACCGTGTCAGGGTTCAGTTACACACCGTGTCGGGGTTCAGTTACACACCATACCGGGGTTCAGTTACACACCGTGTCAGGGTTCAGTTACACACCGTGTCAGGGTTCAGTTACACACCGTGTCAGGGTTCAGTTACACATCATGTCGGGGTTCAGTTACACACTGTGTCGGGGTTCAGTTGCAGACCGTGTCGGGGCTCAGTTACACACCGTGTCAGGGTTCAGTTACACACCGTGTCAGGGTTCAGTTACAGACCGTGTCAGGGTTCAGTTACACACCGTGTCGGGGTTCAGTTACAAACCATGTCGGGGTTCAGTTACAGACTGTGTCGGTGTTCAGTTACACACCATGTCGGGGTTCAGTTACACACCGTGTCGGGGTTCAGTTACACACCGTGTCGGGGTTCAGTTACAGACCGTGTCGGGGTTCAGTTACAGACCGTGTCGGGGTTCAGTTACACACCGTGTCGGGGTTCAGTTACACACCGTACCGGGGTTCAGTTACACACTGTGTCAGGGTTCAGTTACAGACCGTGTCAGGGTTCAGTTACACACCGTGTCGGGCTTCAGTTACAGACCGTGTCAGGGTTCAGTTACAGACCGTGTCAGGGTTCAGTTACAGACCGTGTCAGGGTTCAGTTACACGCCGTGTCGGGGTTCAGTTACAGGCCGTGTCAGGGTTCAGTTACACATCGTGTCGGGGTTCAGTTACACACCGTTTCGGGGTTCAGTTACAGACCGTGTCGGGGTTCAGTTACAGACCGTGTCGGGGTTCAGTTACACACCGTGTCAGGGTTCAGTTACACACCGTGTCAGGGTTCAGTTACACACCGTGTCAGGGTTCAGTTACACATCATGTCGGGGTTCAGTTACACACTGTGTCGGGGTTCAGTTACAGACCGTGTCGGGGCTCAGTTACACACCGTGTCAGGGTTCAGTTACACATCATGTCGGGGTTCAGTTACACACTGTGTCGGGGTTCAGTTGCAGACCGTGTCGGGGCTCAGTTACACACCGTGTCAGGGTTCAGTTACACATCATGTCGGGGTTCAGTTACACACTGTGTCGGGGTTCAGTTGCAGACCGTGTCGGGGCTCAGTTACACACCGTGTCAGGGTTCAGTTACACACCATGTCGGGGATCAGTTACAGACCGTGTCATGGTTCAGTTACACACCGTGTCGGGGTTCAGTTACAGTCCGTGTCAGGGTTCAGTTACACATCGTTTCGGGGTTCAGTTACAGACCGTATCAGGGTTCAGTTACACACCGTGTCAGGGTTCAGTTACACTCCGTGTCAGGGTTCAGTTACACACCGTGTCGGGGTTCAGTTACAGACCGTGTCAGGGTTCAGTTACACATCGTGTCGGGGTTCAGTTACACACCGTTTCGGGGTTCAGTTGCAGACCGTGTCGGGGTTCAGTTACAGACCGTGTCGGGGTTCAGTTACACACCGTGTCAGGGTTCAGTTACACACCGTGTCAGGGTTCAGTTACACACCGTGTCAGGGTTCAGTTACACACCGTGTCAGGGTTCAGTTACACACCGTGTCAGGGTTCAGTTACAGACCGTGTCAGGGTTCAGTTACACACCGTGTCGGGGTTCAGTTACAAACCATGTCGGGGTTCAGTTACAGACTGTGTCGGTGTTCAGTTACACACCATGTCGGGGTTCAGTTACACACCGTGTCGGGGTTCAGTTACACACCGTGTCAGGGTTCAGTTACACACCGTGTCGGGGTTCAGTTACACACCATACCGGGGTTCAGTTACAGACCGTGTCATGGTTCAGTTACACACCGTGTCAGGGTTCAGTTACACACCGTGTCAGGGTTCAGTTACACACCGTGTCAGGGTTCAGTTACACACCATGTCAGGGTTCAGTTACACATCGTGTCGGGGTTCAGTTAAACACCGTTTCGGGGTTCAGTTACAGACCGTGTCGGGGTTCAGTTACAGACCGTGTCGGGGTTCAGTTACACACCGTGTCAGGGTTCAGTTACACACCGTGTCAGGGTTCAGTTACACACCGTGTCGGGGTTCAGTTACACACCGTGTCGGGTTTCAGTTGCAGACCGTGTCGGGGCTCAGTTACACACCGTGTCGGGGTTCAGTTACACACCCTGTCGGGGTTCAGTTACAGACCGTGTCATGGTTCAGTTACACACCGTGTCGGGGTTCAGTTACAGGCCGTGTCAGGGTTCAGTTACACATCGTTTCGGGGTTCAGTTACAGACCGTATCAGGGTTCAGTTACACACCGTGTCAGGGTTCAGTTACACTCCGTGTCAGGGTTCAGTTACTGACTGTGTCAGGGTTCAGTTACACACCATGTCAGGGTTCAGTTACAGACCGTGTCGGGGTTCAGTTACACACCGTGTCGGGGTTCAGTTACACACCGTGTCAGGGTTCAGTTACAGACCGTGTCAGGGCTCAGTTACACATCGTGTCGGGGTTCAGTTACAGACCGTGCCAGTTTTCAATTACAGACCGTGTCAGGGTTCAGTTACACACCATGTCAGGGTTCAGTTACAGACCGTGTCGGGGTTCAGTTACACACCGTGTCAGGGTTCAGTTACACACCGTGTCGGGGTTCAGTTACACACCGTGTCGGGGTTCAGTTGCAGACCGTGTCGGGATTCAGTTACAGACCGTGTCAGGGTTCAGTTACAGACCGTGTCAGGGTTCAGTTACATACCGTGTCGGGGTTCATTTACAGACCGTGTCAGGGTTCAGGTACACATCGTGTCGGGGATCCGTTACAGACCGTGTTGGGGTTCAGTTCAAACCATGTCGGGGTTCAGTTGCACACCGTGTCAGGGTTCAGTTACACACCGTGTCAGGGTTCAGTTACAGACCGTGTCAGGGTTCAGTTACACACCGTGTCGGGGTTCAGTTACAGACCGTGTCAGGGTTCAGTTACACACCGTGTCAGGGTTCAGTTACAGACCGTGTCAGGGTTCAGTTACACACCGTGCCGGGGTTCAGTTACAAACCATGTCGGGGTTCAGTTACAGACTGTGTCGGTGTTCAGTTACACACCATGTCGAGGTTCAGTTACACACCGTGTCGGGGTTCAGTTACACACCGTGTCGGGGTTCAGTTACACACCGTGTCGGGGTTCAGTTACACACCATACCGGGGTTCAGTTACACACCGTGTCAGGGTTCAGTTACAGACCGTGTCAGGGTTCAGTTACACACCGTGTCGGGCTTCAGTTACAGACCGTGTCAGGGTTCAGTTACAGGCCGTGTCAGGGTTCAGTTACACATCGTGTCGGTGTTCAGTTACACACCGTTTCGGGGTTCAGTTACACACTGTGTCGGGGTTCAGTTACACACCGTGTCGGGGTTCAGTTACACACCGTGTCAGGGTTCAGTTACACACCGTGTCAGGGTTCAGTTACACACCGTGTCGGGGTTCAGTTACACACCGTGTCAGGGTTCAGTTACACATCATGTCGGGGTTCAGTTACACACTGTGTCGGGGTTCAGTTGCAGACCGTGTCGGGGCTCAGTTACACACCGTGTCGGGGTTCAGTTACACACCATGTCGGGGTTCAGTTACAGACCGTGTCATGGTTCAGTTACACATCGTTTCGGGGTTCAGTTACAGACCGTATCAGGGTTCAGTTACACACCGTGTCAGGGTTCAGTTACACTCCGTGTCAGGGTTCAGTTACTGACTGTGTCAGGGTTCAGTTACAGACCGTGTCAGGGTTCAGTTACACACCGTGTCGGGGTTCAGTTACAGGCCGTGTCAGGGTTCAGTTACACATCGTGTCGGGGTTCAGTTACACACCGTTTCGGGGTTCAGTTACAGACCGTGTCGGGGTTCAGTTACAGACCGTGTCGGGGTTCAGTTACACACCGTGTCAGGGTTCAGTTACACACCGTGTCAGGGTTCAGTTACACACCGTGTCAGGGTTCAGTTACACACCGTGTCGGGGTTCAGTTACACACCGTGTCAGGGTTCAGTTACACATCATGTCGGGGTTCAGTTACACACTGTGTCGGGGTTCAGTTGCAGACCGTGTCGGGGCTCAGTTACACACCGTGTCAGGGTTCAGTTACACACCATGTCGGGGTTCAGTTACAGACCGTGTCATGGTTCAGTTACACACCGTGTCGGGGTTCAGTTACAGACCGTGTCAGGGTTCAGTTACACATCGTTTCGGGGTTCAGTTACAGACCGTATCAGGGTTCAGTTACAGACCGTGTCAGGGTTCAGTTACACATCGTGTCAGGGTTCAGTTACACACCGTGTCGGGGTTCAGTTACAGACCGTGTCAGGGTTCAGTTACACATCGTGTCGGGGTTCAGTTACACACCGTTTCGGGGTTCAGTTACAGACCGTGTCGGGGTTCAGTTACAGACCGTGTCGGGGTTCAGTTACACACCGTGTCAGGGTTCAGTTACATTCCGTGTCAGGGTTCAGTTACACACCGTGTCAGGGTTCAGTTACACATCATGTCGGGGTTCAGTTACACACTGTGTCGGGGTTCAGTTGCAGACCGTGTCGGGGCTCAGTTACACACCGTGTCGGGGTTCAGTTACGCACCATGTCGGGGTTCAGTTACAGACCGTGTCATGGTTCAGTTACACACCGTGTCGGGGTTCAGTTACAGACCGTATCATGGTTCAGTTACACACCGTGTCGGGGTTCAGTTACAGACCGTATCAGGGTTCAGTTACACACCGTGTCAGGGTTCAGTTACACTCCGTGTCAGGGTTCAGTTACTGACTGTGTCAGGGTTCAGTTACACACCATGTCAGGGTTCAGTTACAGACCGTGTCGGGGTTCAGTCACACACCGTGTCGGGGTTCAGTTACACACCGTGTCAGGGTTCAGTTACAGACCGTGTCAGGGCTCAGTTACACATCGTGTCGGGGTTCAGTTACAGACCGTGCCAGTTTTCAATGACAGACCGTGTCAGGGTTCAGTTACACACCATGTCAGGGTTCAGTTACAGACCGTGTCGGGGTTCAGTTATACACCGTGTCAGGGTTCAGTTATACACCGTGTCAGGGTTCAGTTACACACCGTGTCGGGGTTCAGTTACACACCGTGTCGGGGTTCAGTTGCAGACCGTGTCGGGATTCAGTTACAGACCGTGTCAGGGTTCAGTTACACACCGTGTCGGGGTTCATTTACAGACCGTGTCAGGGTTCAGTTACACATCGTGTCGGGGATCCGTTACACACCGTGTCAGGGTTCAGTTACACACCGTGTCGGGGTTCAGTTACACACCGTGTCGGGGTTCAGTTACACACCGTGTCAGGGTTCAGTTACAGACTGTGTCAGGTTTCAGTTACACACCGTGTCGGGGTTCAGTTACAGACCGTGTCAGGGTTCAGTTACACACCGTGTCAGGGTTCAGTTACAGACCGTGTCAGGGTTCAGTTACACACCGTGTCGGGGCTCAGTTACAAACCATGTCTGGGTTCAGTTACAGACTGTGTCGGGGTTCGGTTACACACCATGTCAGGGTTCAGTTACACACCGTGTCGGGGTTCAGTTACAGACCGTGTCAGGGTTCAGTTACACGCCGTGTCGGGGTTCAGTTACAGGCCGTGTCAGGGTTCAGTTACACATCGTGTCGGGGTTCAGTTACACACCGTGTCAGGGTTCAGTTACACACCGTGTCAGGGTTCAGTTACACACCGTGTCAGGGTTCAGTTACACACCGTGTCGGGGTTCAGTTACACACCGTGTCAGGGTTCAGTTACACATCATGTCGGGGTTCAGTTACACACTGTGTCGGGGTTCAGTTGCAGACCGTGTCGGGGCTCAGTTACACACCGTGTCAGGGTTCAGTTACACACCATGTCGGGGTTCAGTTACAGACCGTGTCATGGTTCAGTTACACACCGTGTCGGGGTTCAGTTACAGACCGTGTCAGGGTTCAGTTACACATCGTTTCGGGGTTCAGTTACAGACCGTATCAGGGTTCAGTTACAGACCGTGTCAGGGTTCAGTTACACATCGTGTCAGGGTTCAGTTACACACCGTGTCGGGGTTCAGTTACAGACCGTGTCAGGGTTCAGTTACACATCGTGTCGGGGTTCAGTTACACACCGTTTCGGGGTTCAGTTACAGACCGTGTCGGGGTTCAGTTACAGACCGTGTCGGGGTTCAGTTACACACCGTGTCAGGGTTCAGTTACATTCCGTGTCAGGGTTCAGTTACACACCGTGTCAGGGTTCAGTTACACATCATGTCGGGGTTCAGTTACACACTGTGTCGGGGTTCAGTTGCAGACCGTGTCGGGGCTCAGTTACACACCGTGTCGGGGTTCAGTTACGCACCATGTCGGGGTTCAGTTACAGACCGTGTCATGGTTCAGTTACACACCGTGTCGGGGTTCAGTTACAGACCGTATCATGGTTCAGTTACACACCGTGTCGGGGTTCAGTTACAGACCGTATCAGGGTTCAGTTACACACCGTGTCAGGGTTCAGTTACACTCCGTGTCAGGGTTCAGTTACTGACTGTGTCAGGGTTCAGTTACACACCATGTCAGGGTTCAGTTACAGACCGTGTCGGGGTTCAGTCACACACCGTGTCGGGGTTCAGTTACACACCGTGTCAGGGTTCAGTTACAGACCGTGTCAGGGCTCAGTTACACATCGTGTCGGGGTTCAGTTACAGACCGTGCCAGTTTTCAATGACAGACCGTGTCAGGGTTCAGTTACACACCATGTCAGGGTTCAGTTACAGACCGTGTCGGGGTTCAGTTATACACCGTGTCAGGGTTCAGTTATACACCGTGTCAGGGTTCAGTTACACACCGTGTCGGGGTTCAGTTACACACCGTGTCGGGGTTCAGTTGCAGACCGTGTCGGGATTCAGTTACAGACCGTGTCAGGGTTCAGTTACACACCGTGTCGGGGTTCATTTACAGACCGTGTCAGGGTTCAGTTACACATCGTGTCGGGGATCCGTTACAGACCGTGTTGGGGTTCAGTTCAAACCATGTCGGGGTTCAGTTGCACACCGTGTCAGGTTTAAGTTACACACCGTGTCAGGGTTCAGTTACAGACTGTGTCAGGTTTCAGTTACACACCGTGTCGGGGTTCAGTTACAGACCGTGTCAGGGTTCAGTTACACACCGTGTCAGGGTTCAGTTACAGACCGTGTCAGGGTTCAGTTACACACCGTGTCAGGGTTCAGTTACACTCCGTGT
Source organism: Somniosus microcephalus (assembly GCF_052327205.1). Taxonomy (NCBI): domain Eukaryota; kingdom Metazoa; phylum Chordata; class Chondrichthyes; order Squaliformes; family Somniosidae; genus Somniosus; species Somniosus microcephalus. The sequence goes on along the minus strand of NW_028225286.1, from coordinate 149,875 downwards.
CAGGGTTCAGTTACTGACTGTGTCAGGGTTCAGTTACACACCATGTCAGGGTTCAGTTACAGACCGTGTCGGGGTTCAGTTACACACCGTGTCGGGGTTCAGTTACACACCGTGTCAGGGTTCAGTTACAGACCGTGTCAGGGCTCAGTTACACATCGTGTCGGGGTTCAGTTACAGACCGTGCCAGTTTTCAATTACAGACCGTGTCAGGGTTCAGTTACACACCATGTCAGGGTTCAGTTACAGACCGTGTCGGGGTTCAGTTACACACCGTGTCAGGGTTCAGTTACACACCGTGTCGGGGTTCAGTTACACACCGTGTCGGGGTTCAGTTGCAGACCGTGTCGGGATTCAGTTACAGACCGTGTCAGGGTTCAGTTACAGACCGTGTCAGGGTTCAGTTACATACCGTGTCGGGGTTCATTTACAGACCGTGTCAGGGTTCAGGTACACATCGTGTCGGGGATCCGTTACAGACCGTGTTGGGGTTCAGTTCAAACCATGTCGGGGTTCAGTTGCACACCGTGTCAGGGTTCAGTTACACACCGTGTCAGGGTTCAGTTACAGACCGTGTCAGGGTTCAGTTACACACCGTGTCGGGGTTCAGTTACAGACCGTGTCAGGGTTCAGTTACAGGCCGTGTCGGGGTTCAGTTACACATCGTGTCGGTGTTCAGTTACACACCGTTTCGGGGTTCAGTTACACACTGTGTCGGGGTTCAGTTACACACCGTGTCGGGGTTCAGTTACACACCGTGTCAGGGTTCAGTTACACACCGTGTCAGGGTTCAGTTACACACCGTGTCGGGGTTCAGTTACACACCGTGTCAGGGTTCAGTTACACATCATGTCGGGGTTCAGTTACACACTGTGTCGGGGTTCAGTTGCAGACCGTGTCGGGGCTCAGTTACACACCGTGTCGGGGTTCAGTTACACACCATGTCGGGGTTCAGTTACAGACCGTGTCATGGTTCAGTTACACATCGTTTCGGGGTTCAGTTACAGACCGTATCAGGGTTCAGTTACACACCGTGTCAGGGTTCAGTTACACTCCGTGTCAGGGTTCAGTTACTGACTGTGTCAGGGTTCAGTTACAGACCGTGTCAGGGTTCAGTTACACACCGTGTCGGGGTTCAGTTACAGGCCGTGTCAGGGTTCAGTTACACATCGTGTCGGGGTTCAGTTACACACCGTTTCGGGGTTCAGTTACAGACCGTGTCGGGGTTCAGTTACAGACCGTGTCGGGGTTCAGTTACACACCGTGTCAGGGTTCAGTTACACACCGTGTCAGGGTTCAGTTACACACCGTGTCAGGGTTCAGTTACACACCGTGTCGGGGTTCAGTTACAGACCGTATCAGGGTTCAGTTACAGACCGTGTCAGGGTTCAGTTACACATCGTGTCAGGGTTCAGTTACACACCGTGTCGGGGTTCAGTTACAGACCGTGTCAGGGTTCAGTTACACATCGTGTCGGGGTTCAGTTACACACCGTTTCGGGGTTCAGTTACAGACCGTGTCGGGGTTCAGTTACAGACCGTGTCGGGGTTCAGTTACACACCGTGTCAGGGTTCAGTTACATTCCGTGTCAGGGTTCAGTTACACACCGTGTCAGGGTTCAGTTACACATCATGTCGGGGTTCAGTTACACACTGTGTCGGGGTTCAGTTGCAGACCGTGTCGGGGCTCAGTTACACACCGTGTCGGGGTTCAGTTACGCACCATGTCGGGGTTCAGTTACAGACCGTGTCATGGTTCAGTTACACACCGTGTCGGGGTTCAGTTACAGACCGTATCATGGTTCAGTTACACACCGTGTCGGGGTTCAGTTACAGACCGTATCAGGGTTCAGTTACACACCGTGTCAGGGTTCAGTTACACTCCGTGTCAGGGTTCAGTTACTGACTGTGTCAGGGTTCAGTTACACACCATGTCAGGGTTCAGTTACAGACCGTGTCGGGGTTCAGTCACACACCGTGTCGGGGTTCAGTTACACACCGTGTCAGGGTTCAGTTACAGACCGTGTCAGGGCTCAGTTACACATCGTGTCGGGGTTCAGTTACAGACCGTGCCAGTTTTCAATGACAGACCGTGTCAGGGTTCAGTTACACACCATGTCAGGGTTCAGTTACAGACCGTGTCGGGGTTCAGTTATACACCGTGTCAGGGTTCAGTTATACACCGTGTCAGGGTTCAGTTACACACCGTGTCGGGGTTCAGTTACACACCGTGTCGGGGTTCAGTTGCAGACCGTGTCGGGATTCAGTTACAGACCGTGTCAGGGTTCAGTTACACACCGTGTCGGGGTTCATTTACAGACCGTGTCAGGGTTCAGTTACACATCGTGTCGGGGATCCGTTACACACCGTGTCAGGGTTCAGTTACACACCGTGTCGGGGTTCAGTTACACACCGTGTCGGGGTTCAGTTACACACCGTGTCAGGGTTCAGTTACACATCATGTCGGGGTTCAGTTACACACTGTGTCGGGGTTCAGTTGCAGACCGTGTCGGGGCTCAGTTACACACCGTGTCAGGGTTCAGTTACACACCGTGTCGGGGTTCAGTTACAGACCGTGTCAGGGTTCAGTTACACATCGTGTCGGGGTTCAGTTACACACCGTTTCGGGGTTCAGTTACAGACCGTGTCGGGGTTCAGTTACAGACCGTGTCGGGGTTCAGTTACACACCGTGTCAGGGTTCAGTTACATTCCGTGTCAGGGTTCAGTTACACACCGTGTCAGGGTTCAGTTACACATCATGTCGGGGTTCAGTTACACACTGTGTCGGGGTTCAGTTGCAGACCGTGTCGGGGCTCAGTTACACACCGTGTCGGGGTTCAGTTACGCACCATGTCGGGGTTCAGTTACAGACCGTGTCATGGTTCAGTTACACACCGTGTCGGGGTTCAGTTACAGACCGTATCATGGTTCAGTTACACACCGTGTCGGGGTTCAGTTACAGACCGTATCAGGGTTCAGTTACACACCGTGTCAGGGTTCAGTTACACTCCGTGTCAGGGTTCAGTTACTGACTGTGTCAGGGTTCAGTTACACACCATGTCAGGGTTCAGTTACAGACCGTGTCGGGGTTCAGTCACACACCGTGTCGGGGTTCAGTTACACACCGTGTCAGGGTTCAGTTACAGACCGTGTCAGGGCTCAGTTACACATCGTGTCGGGGTTCAGTTACAGACCGTGCCAGTTTTCAATGACAGACCGTGTCAGGGTTCAGTTACACACCATGTCAGGGTTCAGTTACAGACCGTGTCGGGGTTCAGTTATACACCGTGTCAGGGTTCAGTTATACACCGTGTCAGGGTTCAGTTACACACCGTGTCGGGGTTCAGTTACACACCGTGTCGGGGTTCAGTTGCAGACCGTGTCGGGATTCAGTTACAGACCGTGTCAGGGTTCAGTTACACACCGTGTCGGGGTTCATTTACAGACCGTGTCAGGGTTCAGTTACACATCGTGTCGGGGATCCGTTACACACCGTGTCAGGGTTCAGTTACACACCGTGTCGGGGTTCAGTTACACACCGTGTCGGGGTTCAGTTACACACCGTGTCAGGGTTCAGTTACAGACCGTGTCAGGTTTCAGTTACACACCGTGTCGGGGTTCAGTTACAGACCGTGTCAGGGTTCAGTTACACACCGTGTCAGGGTTCAGTTACAGACCGTGTCAGGGTTCAGTTACACACCGTGTCGGGGCTCAGTTACAAACCATGTCTGGGTTCAGTTACAGACTGTGTCGGGGTTCGGTTACACACCATGTCAGGGTTCAGTTACACACCGTGTCGGGGTTCAGTTACAGACCGTGTCGGGGTTCAGTTACACACCATGTCGGGGTGCAGTTACACACCGTGTCGGGGTTCAGTTACACACCGTGTCGGGGTTCAGTTACACACCGTGCCGGGGTTCAGTTACACACCGTGTCAGGGTTCAGTTGCAGACCGTGTCAGGGTTCAGTTACACACCGTGTCGGGCTTCAGTTACAGACCGTGTCAGGGTTCATTTACAGACCGTGTCAGGGTTCAGTTACACACCGTGTCGGGGTTCAGTTACACACCGTGTCAGGGTTCAGTTACACATCGTGTCGGGGTTCAGTTACACACCGTTCCGGGGTTCAGTTACAGACCGTGTCGGGGTTCAGTTACAGACCGTGTCGGGGTTCAGTTACACACCGTGTCAGGGTTCAGTTACACACCGTGTCAGGGTTCAGTTACACACCGTGTCGGGGTTCAGTTACACACCGTGTCAGGGTTCAGTTACACATCGTGTCGGGGTTCAGTTACACACCGTGTCGGGGTCCAGTTACAGACCGTGTCGGGGCTCAGTTACATACCGTGTCGGGGTTCAGTTACACACCATGTCGGGGTTCAGTTACAGACCGTGCCATGGTTCAGTTACACACCGTGTCGGGGTTCAGTTACAGACCGTGTCAGGGTTCAGTTACAGACCGTGTCAGGGTTCAGTTACACATCGTTTCGGGGTTCAGTTACAGACCGTGTCAGGGTTCAGCTACACACCGTGTCAGGGTCCATTTACACTCCGTGTCAGGGTTCAGTTACTGACTGTGTCATGGTTCAGTTACACACCATGTCAGGGTTCAGTTACAGACCATGTCGGGGTTCAGTTACACACTGTGTCGGGGTTCAGTTACACACCGTGTCAGGGTTCAGTTACAGACCGTGTCAGGGCTCAGTTACACATCGTGTCGGGGTTCAGTTACAGACCGTGTCAGTTTTAAATTACAGACCGTGTCAGGGTTCAGTTACACTACGTGTCAGGGTTCAGTTACACACCGTGTAGGTGTTCAGTTACAGACCGTGTCAGGGTTCAGTTACACACCGTGTCGGGGTTCAGTTACACACCGTGTCGGGGTTCAATTACAGACCATGTCGGGGTTCAGTTACAGACCTTGTCAGGGTTCAGCTACACACCGTGTCAGGGTTCAGTTACACACTGTGTCAGGGTTCAGTTACACACCGTGTCGGGGTTCAGTTACACACCGTGTCGGGGTTCAGTTGCAGACCGTGTCGGGATTCAGTTACAGACCGTGTCAGGGTTCAGTTACAGACCGTGTCAGGGTTCAGTTACACACCGTGTCGGGGTTCATTTACAGACCGTGTCAGGGTTCAGTTACACATCGTGTCGGGGATCCGTTACAGACCGTGTTGGGGTTCAGTTCAAACCATGTCGGGGTTCAGTTGCACACCGTGTCAGGGTTCAGTTACACACCGTGTCAGGGTTCAGTTACAGACCGTGTCAGGGTTCAGTTACAGACCGTGTCAGGGTTCAGTTACACACCGTGTCAGGGTTCAGTTACAGACCGTGTCAGGGTTCAGTTACACACCGTGTCGGGGTTCAGTTACAAACCATGTCGGGGTTCAGTTACAGACTGTGTCGGTGTTCAGTTACACACCATGTCGGGGTTCAGTTACACACCGTGCCGGTGTTCAGTTACACATCGTGTCGGGGTTCAGTTACACACCGTGTCAGGGTTCAGTTAAAGACCGTGTCAGGGTTCAGTTACACACCGTGTCGGGCTTCAGTTACAGACCGTGTCAGGGTTCAGTTACAGACCGTGTCAGGGTTCAGTTACACGCCGTGTCGGGGTTCAGTTACAGGCCGTGTCAGGGTTCAGTTACACATCGTGTCGGGGTTCAGTTACACACCGTGTCAGGGTTCAGTTACACACCGTGTCAGGGTTCAGTTACACACCGTGTCAGGGTTCAGTTACACACCGTGTCGGGGTTCAGTTACACACCGTGTCAGGGTTCAGTTACACATCATGTCGGGGTTCAGTTACACACTGTGTCGGGGTTCAGTTGCAGACCGTGTCGGGGCTCAGTTACACACCGTGTCAGGGTTCAGTTACACACCATGTCGGGGTTCAGTTACAGACCGTGTCATGGTTCAGTTACACACCGTGTCGGGGTTCAGTTACAGACCGTGTCAGGGTTCAGTTACACATCGTTTCGGGGTTCAGTTACAGACCGTATCAGGGTTCAGTTACACACCGTGTCAGGGGTCAGTTACACTCCGTGTCAGGGTTCAGTTACACACCGTGTCGGGGTTCAGTTACAGACCGTGTCAGGGTTCAGTTACACATCGTGTCGGGGCTCAGTTACACACCGTGTCAGGGTTCAGTTACACACCATGTCGGGGTTCAGTTACAGACCGTGTCATGGTTCAGTTACACACCGTGTCGGGGTTCAGTTACAGACCGTGTCAGGGTTCAGTTACACATCGTTTCGGGGTTCAGTTACAGACCGTATCAGGGTTCAGTTACACACCGTGTCAGGGGTCAGTTACACTCCGTGTCAGGGTTCAGTTACACACCGTTTCGGGGTTCAGTTACAGACCGTGTCGGGGTTCAGTTACAGACCGTGTCGGGGTTCAGTTACAGACAGTGTCGGGGTTCAGTTACAGACAGTGTCGGGGTTCAGTTACACACCGTGTCAGGGTTCAGTTACACATCGTGTCGGGGTTCAGTTACACACCGTGTCGGGGTCCAGTTACAGACCGTGTCGGGGCTCAGTTACATACCGTGTCGGGGTTCAGTTACACACCATGTCGGGGTTCAGTTACAGACCGTGCCATGGTTCAGTTACACACCGTGTCGGGGTTCAGTTACAGACCGTGTCAGGGTTCAGTTACAGACCGTGTCAGGGTTCAGTTACACATCGTTTCGGGGTTCAGTTACAGACCGTGTCAGGGTTCAGCTACACACCGTGTCAGGGTCCATTTACACTCCGTGTCAGGGTTCAGTTACTGACTGTGTCATGGTTCAGTTACACACCATGTCAGGGTTCAGTTACAGACCATGTCGGGGTTCAGTTACACACTGTGTCGGGGTTCAGTTACACACCGTGTCAGGGTTCAGTTACAGACCGTGTCAGGGCTCAGTTACACATCGTGTCGGGGTTCAGTTACAGACCGTGTCAGTTTTAAATTACAGACCGTGTCAGGGTTCAGTTACACTACGTGTCAGGGTTCAGTTACACACCGTGTAGGTGTTCAGTTACAGACCGTGTCAGGGTTCAGTTACACACCGTGTCGGGGTTCAGTTACACACCGTGTCGGGGTTCAATTACAGACCATGTCGGGGTTCAGTTACAGACCTTGTCAGGGTTCAGCTACACACCGTGTCAGGGTTCAGTTACACACTGTGTCAGGGTTCAGTTACACACCGTGTCGGGGTTCAGTTACACACCGTGTCGGGGTTCAGTTGCAGACCGTGTCGGGATTCAGTTACAGACCGTGTCAGGGTTCAGTTACAGACCGTGTCAGGGTTCAGTTACACACCGTGTCGGGGTTCATTTACAGACCGTGTCAGGGTTCAGTTACACATCGTGTCGGGGATCCGTTACAGACCGTGTTGGGGTTCAGTTCAAACCATGTCGGGGTTCAGTTGCACACCGTGTCAGGGTTCAGTTACACACCGTGTCAGGGTTCAGTTACAGACCGTGTCAGGGTTCAGTTACAGACCGTGTCAGGGTTCAGTTACACACCGTGTCAGGGTTCAGTTACAGACCGTGTCAGGGTTCAGTTACACACCGTGTCGGGGTTCAGTTACAAACCATGTCGGGGTTCAGTTACAGACTGTGTCGGTGTTCAGTTACACACCATGTCGGGGTTCAGTTACACACCGTGCCGGTGTTCAGTTACACATCGTGTCGGGGTTCAGTTACACACCGTGTCAGGGTTCAGTTAAAGACCGTGTCAGGGTTCAGTTACACACCGTGTCGGGCTTCAGTTACAGACCGTGTCAGGGTTCAGTTACAGACCGTGTCAGGGTTCAGTTACACGCCGTGTCGGGGTTCAGTTACAGGCCGTGTCAGGGTTCAGTTACACATCGTGTCGGGGTTCAGTTACACACCGTGTCAGGGTTCAGTTACACACCGTGTCAGGGTTCAGTTACACACCGTGTCAGGGTTCAGTTACACACCGTGTCGGGGTTCAGTTACACACCGTGTCAGGGTTCAGTTACACATCATGTCGGGGTTCAGTTACACACTGTGTCGGGGTTCAGTTGCAGACCGTGTCGGGGCTCAGTTACACACCGTGTCAGGGTTCAGTTACACACCATGTCGGGGTTCAGTTACAGACCGTGTCATGGTTCAGTTACACACCGTGTCGGGGTTCAGTTACAGACCGTGTCAGGGTTCAGTTACACATCGTTTCGGGGTTCAGTTACAGACCGTATCAGGGTTCAGTTACACACCGTGTCAGGGGTCAGTTACACTCCGTGTCAGGGTTCAGTTACACACCGTGTCGGGGTTCAGTTACAGACCGTGTCAGGGTTCAGTTACACATCGTGTCGGGGCTCAGTTACACACCGTGTCAGGGTTCAGTTACACACCATGTCGGGGTTCAGTTACAGACCGTGTCATGGTTCAGTTACACACCGTGTCGGGGTTCAGTTACAGACCGTGTCAGGGTTCAGTTACACATCGTTTCGGGGTTCAGTTACAGACCGTATCAGGGTTCAGTTACACACCGTGTCAGGGGTCAGTTACACTCCGTGTCAGGGTTCAGTTACACACCGTTTCGGGGTTCAGTTACAGACCGTGTCGGGGTTCAGTTACAGACCGTGTCGGGGTTCAGTTACAGACAGTGTCGGGGTTCAGTTACAGACAGTGTCGGGGTTCAGTTACACACCGTGTCAGGGTTCAGTTACACACCGTGTCAGGGTTCAGTTACACACCGTGTCGGGGTTCAGTTACACACCGTGTCAGGGTTCAGTTACACATCATGTCGGGGTTCAGTTACACACTGTGTCGGGGTTCAGTTGCAGACCGTGTCGGGGCTCAGTTACACTCCGTGTCGGGGTTCAGTTACACACCGTGTCGGGGTTCAGTTACAGACCGTATCAGGGTTCAGTTACACACCGTGTCAGAGTTCAGTTACACTCCGTGTCAGGGTTCAGTTACTGACTGTGTCAGGGTTCAGTTACACACCATGTCAGGGTTCAGTTACAGACCGTGTCGGGGTTCAGTTACACACCGTGTCGGGGTTCAGTAACACACCGTGTCAGGGTTCAGTTACAGACCGTGTCAGGGCTCAGTTATACATCGTGTCGGGGTTCAGTTACAGACCGTGCCAGTTTTCAATTACAGACCGTGTCAGGGTTCAGTTACACACCATGTCAGGGTTCAGTTACAGACCGTGTCGGGGTTCAGTTACACACCCTGTCGGGGTTCAGTTACACACCGTGTCAGGGTTCAGTTACACACCGTGTCGGGGTTCAGTTACACACCGTGTCGGGGTTCAGTTGCAGACCGTGTCGGGATTCAGTTACAGACCGTGTCAGGGTTCATTTACAGACCGTGTCAGGGTTCAGTTACACATCGTGTCGGGGATCCGTTACAGACCGTGTTGGGGTTCAGTTCAAACCATGTCGGGGTTCAGTTGCACACCGTGTCAGGGTTCAGTTACAGACTGTGTCGGTGTTCAGTTACACACCATGTCGGGGTTCAGTTACACACCGTGTCGGGGTTCAGTTACAGACCGTGTCGGGGTTCAGTTACACACCGTGTCGGGGTTCAGTTACACACCGTACCGGGGTTCAGTTACACACCGTGTCAGGGTTCAGTTACAGACCGTGTCAGGGTTCAGTTACACACCGTGTCGGGCTTCAGTTACAGACCGTGTCAGGGTTCAGTAACAGACCGTGTCAGGGTTCAGTTACACGCCGTGTCGGGGTTCAGTTACAGGCCGTGTCAGGGTTCAGTTACACATCGTGTCGGGGTTCAGTTACACACCGTTTCGGGGTTCAGTTACAGACCGTGTCGGGGTTCAGTTACAGACCGTGTCGGGGTTCAGTTACACACCGTGTCAGGGTTCAGTTACACACCGTGTCGGGGTTCAGTTACACACCGTGTCAGGGTTCAGTTACACATCATGTCGGGGTTCAGTTACACACTGTGTCGGGGTTCAGTTGCAGACCGTGTCGGGGCTCAGTTACACACCGTGTCAGGGTTCAGTTACACACCATGTCGGGGTTCAGTTACAGACCGTGTCATGGTTCAGTTACACACCGTGTCGGGGTTCAGTTACAGACCGTGTCAGGGTTCAGTTACACATCGTTTCGGGGTTCAGTTACAGACCGTATCAGGGTTCAGTTACACACCGTGTCAGGGGTCAGTTACACTCCGTGTCAGGGTTCAGTTACACACCGTGTCGGGGTTCAGTTACAGACCGTGTCAGGGTTCAGTTACACATCGTGTCGGGGCTCAGTTACACACCGTGTCAGGGTTCAGTTACACACCATGTCGGGGTTCAGTTACAGACCGTGTCATGGTTCAGTTACACACCGTGTCGGGGTTCAGTTACAGACCGTGTCAGGGTTCAGTTACACATCGTTTCGGGGTTCAGTTACAGACCGTATCAGGGTTCAGTTACACACCGTGTCAGGGCTCAGTTACACATCGTGTCGGGGTTCAGTTACACACCGTGCCAGTTTTCAATGACAGACCGTGTCAGGGTTCAGTTACACACCATGTCAGGGTTCAGTTACAGACCGTGTCGGGGTTCAGTTATACACCGTGTCAGGGTTCAGTTATACACCGTGTCAGGGTTCAGTTACACACCGTGTCGGGGTTCAGTTACACACCGTGTCGGGGTTCAGTTGCAGACCGTGTCGGGATTCAGTTACAGACCGTGTCAGGGTTCAGTTACACACCGTGTCGGGGTTCATTTACAGACCGTGTCAGGGTTCAGTTACACATCGTGTCGGGGATCCGTTACAGACCGTGTTGGGGTTCAGTTCAAACCATGTCGGGGTTCAGTTGCACACCGTGTCAGGTTTAAGTTACACACCGTGTCGGGGTTCAGTTACACACCGTGTCGGGGTTCAGTTGCAGACCGTGTCGGGATTCAGTTACAGACCGTGTCAGGGTTCATTTACAGACCGTGTCAGGGTTCAGTTACACATCGTGTCGGGGATCCGTTACAGACCGTGTTGGGGTTCAGTTCAAACCATGTCGGGGTTCAGTTGCACACCGTGTCAGGGTTCAGTTACAGACTGTGTCGGTGTTCAGTTACACACCATGTCGGGGTTCAGTTACACACCGTGTCGGGGTTCAGTTACAGACCGTGTCGGGGTTCAGTTACACACCGTGTCGGGGTTCAGTTACACACCGTACCGGGGTTCAGTTACACACCGTGTCAGGGTTCAGTTACAGACCGTGTCAGGGTTCAGTTACACACCGTGTCGGGCTTCAGTTACAGACCGTGTCAGGGTTCAGTAACAGACCGTGTCAGGGTTCAGTTACACGCCGTGTCGGGGTTCAGTTACAGGCCGTGTCAGGGTTCAGTTACACATCGTGTCGGGGTTCAGTTACACACCGTTTCGGGGTTCAGTTACAGACCGTGTCGGGGTTCAGTTACAGACCGTGTCGGGGTTCAGTTACACACCGTGTCAGGGTTCAGTTACACACCGTGTCGGGGTTCAGTTACACACCGTGTCAGGGTTCAGTTACACATCATGTCGGGGTTCAGTTACACACTGTGTCGGGGTTCAGTTGCAGACCGTGTCGGGGCTCAGTTACACACCGTGTCAGGGTTCAGTTACACACCATGTCGGGGTTCAGTTACAGACCGTGTCATGGTTCAGTTACACACCGTGTCGGGGTTCAGTTACAGACCGTGTCAGGGTTCAGTTACACATCGTTTCGGGGTTCAGTTACAGACCGTATCAGGGTTCAGTTACACACCGTGTCAGGGGTCAGTTACACTCCGTGTCAGGGTTCAGTTACACACCGTGTCGGGGTTCAGTTACAGACCGTGTCAGGGTTCAGTTACACATCGTGTCGGGGCTCAGTTACACACCGTGTCAGGGTTCAGTTACACACCATGTCGGGGTTCAGTTACAGACCGTGTCATGGTTCAGTTACACACCGTGTCGGGGTTCAGTTACAGACCGTGTCAGGGTTCAGTTACACATCGTTTCGGGGTTCAGTTACAGACCGTATCAGGGTTCAGTTACACACCGTGTCAGGGCTCAGTTACACATCGTGTCGGGGTTCAGTTACACACCGTGCCAGTTTTCAATGACAGACCGTGTCAGGGTTCAGTTACACACCATGTCAGGGTTCAGTTACAGACCGTGTCGGGGTTCAGTTATACACCGTGTCAGGGTTCAGTTATACACCGTGTCAGGGTTCAGTTACACACCGTGTCGGGGTTCAGTTACACACCGTGTCGGGGTTCAGTTGCAGACCGTGTCGGGATTCAGTTACAGACCGTGTCAGGGTTCAGTTACACACCGTGTCGGGGTTCATTTACAGACCGTGTCAGGGTTCAGTTACACATCGTGTCGGGGATCCGTTACAGACCGTGTTGGGGTTCAGTTCAAACCATGTCGGGGTTCAGTTGCACACCGTGTCAGGTTTAAGTTACACACCGTGTCAGGGTTCAGTTACAGACTGTGTCAGGTTTCAGTTACACACCGTGTCGGGGTTCAGTTACAGACCGTGTCAGGGTTCAGTTACACACCGTGTCAGGGTTCAGTTACAGACCGTGTCAGGGTTCAGTTACACACCGTGTCGGGGCTCAGTTACAAACCATGTCTGGGTTCAGTTACAGACTGTGTCGGGGTTCGGTTACACACCATGTCAGGGTTCAGTTACACACCGTGTCGGGGTTCAGTTACAGACCGTGTCGGGGTTCAGTTACACACCATGTCGGGGTGCAGTTACACACCGTGTCGGGGTTCAGTTACACACCGTGTCGGGGTTCAGTTACAGACCGTGTCAGGGTTCAGTAACAGACCGTGTCAGGGTTCAGTTACACGCCGTGTCGGGGTTCAGTTACAGGCCGTGTCAGGGTTCAGTTACACATCGTGTCGGGGTTCAGTTACACACCGTTTCGGGGTTCAGTTACAGACCGTGTCGGGGTTCAGTTACAGACCGTGTCGGGGTTCAGTTACACACCGTGTCAGGGTTCAGTTACACACCGTGTCGGGGTTCAGTTACACACCGTGTCAGGGTTCAGTTACACATCATGTCGGGGTTCAGTTACACACTGTGTCGGGGTTCAGTTGCAGACCGTGTCGGGGCTCAGTTACACACCGTGTCAGGGTTCAGTTACACACCATGTCGGGGTTCAGTTACAGACCGTGTCATGGTTCAGTTACACACCGTGTCGGGGTTCAGTTACAGACCGTGTCAGGGTTCAGTTACACATCGTTTCGGGGTTCAGTTACAGACCGTATCAGGGTTCAGTTACACACCGTGTCAGGGGTCAGTTACACTCCGTGTCAGGGTTCAGTTACACACCGTGTCGGGGTTCAGTTACAGACCGTGTCAGGGTTCAGTTACACATCGTGTCGGGGCTCAGTTACACACCGTGTCAGGGTTCAGTTACACACCATGTCGGGGTTCAGTTACAGACCGTGTCATGGTTCAGTTACACACCGTGTCGGGGTTCAGTTACAGACCGTGTCAGGGTTCAGTTACACATCGTTTCGGGGTTCAGTTACAGACCGTATCAGGGTTCAGTTACACACCGTGTCAGGGCTCAGTTACACATCGTGTCGGGGTTCAGTTACACACCGTGCCAGTTTTCAATGACAGACCGTGTCAGGGTTCAGTTACACACCATGTCAGGGTTCAGTTACAGACCGTGTCGGGGTTCAGTTATACACCGTGTCAGGGTTCAGTTATACACCGTGTCAGGGTTCAGTTACACACCGTGTCGGGGTTCAGTTACACACCGTGTCGGGGTTCAGTTGCAGACCGTGTCAGGGTTCAGTTACACATCGTGTCGGGGATCCGTTACAGACCGTGTTGGGGTTCAGTTCAAACCATGTCGGGGTTCAGTTGCACACCGTGTCAGGTTTAAGTTACACACCGTGTCAGGGTTCAGTTACAGACTGTGTCAGGTTTCAGTTACACACCGTGTCGGGGTTCAGTTACAGACCGTGTCAGGGTTCAGTTACACACCGTGTCAGGGTTCAGTTACAGACCGTGTCAGGGTTCAGTTACACACCGTGTCGGGGCTCAGTTACAAACCATGTCTGGGTTCAGTTACAGACTGTGTCGGGGTTCGGTTACACACCATGTCAGGGTTCAGTTACACACCGTGTCGGGGTTCAGTTACAGACCGTGTCGGGGTTCAGTTACACACCATGTCGGGGTGCAGTTACACACCGTGTCGGGGTTCAGTTACACACCGTGTCGGGGTTCAGTTACACACCGTGCCGGGGTTCAGTTACACACCGTGTCAGGGTTCAGTTGCAGACCGTGTCAGGGTTCAGTTACACACCGTGTCGGGCTTCAGTTACAGACCGTGTCAGGGTTCATTTACAGACCGTGTCAGGGTTCAGTTACACACCGTGTCGGGGTTCAGTTACACACCGTGTCAGGGTTCAGTTACACATCGTGTCGGGGTTCAGTTACACACCGTTCCGGGGTTCAGTTACAGACCGTGTCGGGGTTCAGTTACAGACCGTGTCGGGGTTCAGTTACACACCGTGTCAGGGTTCAGTTACACACCGTGTCAGGGTTCAGTTACACACCGTGTCGGGGTTCAGTTACACACCGTGTCAGGGTTCAGTTACACATCATGTCGGGGTTCAGTTACACACCGTGTCGGGGTCCAGTTACAGACCGTGTCGGGGCTCAGTTACATACAGTGTCGGGGTTCAGTTACACACCGTGTCAGGGTTCAGTTACACACCGTGTCAGGGTTCAGTTACAGACCGTGTCAGGGTTCAGTTACACACCGTGTCGGGGCTCAGTTACAAACCATGTCTGGGTTCAGTTACAGACTGTGTCGGGGTTCGGTTACACACCATGTCAGGGTTCAGTTACACACCGTGTCGGGGTTCAGTTACAGACCGTGTCGGGGTTCAGTTACACACCATGTCGGGGTGCAGTTACACACCGTGTCGGGGTTCAGTTACACACCGTGTCGGGGTTCAGTTACAGACCGTGTCAGGGTTCAGTAACAGACCGTGTCAGGGTTCAGTTACACGCCGTGTCGGGGTTCAGTTACAGGCCGTGTCAGGGTTCAGTTACACATCGTGTCGGGGTTCAGTTACACACCGTTTCGGGGTTCAGTTACAGACCGTGTCGGGGTTCAGTTACAGACCGTGTCGGGGTTCAGTTACACACCGTGTCAGGGTTCAGTTACACACCGTGTCGGGGTTCAGTTACACACCGTGTCAGGGTTCAGTTACACATCATGTCGGGGTTCAGTTACACACTGTGTCGGGGTTCAGTTGCAGACCGTGTCGGGGCTCAGTTACACACCGTGTCAGGGTTCAGTTACACACCATGTCGGGGTTCAGTTACAGACCGTGTCATGGTTCAGTTACACACCGTGTCGGGGTTCAGTTACAGACCGTGTCAGGGTTCAGTTACACATCGTTTCGGGGTTCAGTTACAGACCGTATCAGGGTTCAGTTACACACCGTGTCAGGGGTCAGTTACACTCCGTGTCAGGGTTCAGTTACACACCGTGTCGGGGTTCAGTTACAGACCGTGTCAGGGTTCAGTTACACATCGTGTCGGGGCTCAGTTACACACCGTGTCAGGGTTCAGTTACACACCATGTCGGGGTTCAGTTACAGACCGTGTCATGGTTCAGTTACACACCGTGTCGGGGTTCAGTTACAGACCGTGTCAGGGTTCAGTTACACATCGTTTCGGGGTTCAGTTACAGACCGTATCAGGGTTCAGTTACACACCGTGTCAGGGCTCAGTTACACATCGTGTCGGGGTTCAGTTACACACCGTGCCAGTTTTCAATGACAGACCGTGTCAGGGTTCAGTTACACACCATGTCAGGGTTCAGTTACAGACCGTGTCGGGGTTCAGTTATACACCGTGTCAGGGTTCAGTTATACACCGTGTCAGGGTTCAGTTACACACCGTGTCGGGGTTCAGTTACACACCGTGTCGGGGTTCAGTTGCAGACCGTGTCAGGGTTCAGTTACACATCGTGTCGGGGATCCGTTACAGACCGTGTTGGGGTTCAGTTCAAACCATGTCGGGGTTCAGTTGCACACCGTGTCAGGTTTAAGTTACACACCGTGTCAGGGTTCAGTTACAGACTGTGTCAGGTTTCAGTTACACACCGTGTCGGGGTTCAGTTACAGACCGTGTCAGGGTTCAGTTACACACCGTGTCAGGGTTCAGTTACAGACCGTGTCAGGGTTCAGTTACACACCGTGTCGGGGCTCAGTTACAAACCATGTCTGGGTTCAGTTACAGACTGTGTCGGGGTTCGGTTACACACCATGTCAGGGTTCAGTTACACACCGTGTCGGGGTTCAGTTACAGACCGTGTCGGGGTTCAGTTACACACCATGTCGGGGTGCAGTTACACACCGTGTCGGGGTTCAGTTACACACCGTGTCGGGGTTCAGTTACACACCGTGCCGGGGTTCAGTTACACACCGTGTCAGGGTTCAGTTGCAGACCGTGTCAGGGTTCAGTTACACACCGTGTCGGGCTTCAGTTACAGACCGTGTCAGGGTTCATTTACAGACCGTGTCAGGGTTCAGTTACACACCGTGTCGGGGTTCAGTTACACACCGTGTCAGGGTTCAGTTACACATCGTGTCGGGGTTCAGTTACACACCGTTCCGGGGTTCAGTTACAGACCGTGTCGGGGTTCAGTTACAGACCGTGTCGGGGTTCAGTTACACACCGTGTCAGGGTTCAGTTACACACCGTGTCAGGGTTCAGTTACACACCGTGTCGGGGTTCAGTTACACACCGTGTCAGGGTTCAGTTACACATCATGTCGGGGTTCAGTTACACACCGTGTCGGGGTCCAGTTACAGACCGTGTCGGGGCTCAGTTACATACAGTGTCGGGGTTCAGTTACACACCATGTCGGGGTTCAGTTACAGACCGTGTCATGGTTCAGTTACACACCGTGTCGGGGTTCAGTTACAGACCGTGTCAGGGTTCAGTTACACATCGTTTCGGGGTTCAGTTACAGACCTTATCAGGGTTCAGTTACACACCGTGTCAGGGTTCAGTTACACTCCGTGTCAGGGTTCAGTTATACACCGTGTCGGGGTTCAGTTACAGACCGTGTCAGGGTTCAGTTACACATCGTGTCGGGGTTCAGTTACACATCGTGTCGGGGTTCAGTTACACACCGTTTCGGGGTTCAGTTACAGACCGTGTCGGGGTTCAGTTACACACCGTGTCAGGGTTCAGTTACACACCGTGTCAGGGTTCAGTTACACACCGTGTCAGGGTTCAGTTACACACCGTGTCAGGGTTCAGTTACAGACCGTGTCAGGGTTCAGTTACACACCGTGTCGGGCTTCAGTTACAGACCGTGTCAGGGTTCAGTTACAGACCGTGTCAGGGTTCAGTTACACATCGTGTCGGGGTTCAGTTACAGGCCGTGTCAGGGTTCAGTTACACATCGTGTCGGGGTTCAGTTACACACCGTGTCGGGGTTCAGTTACAGACCGTGTCGGGGTTCAGTTACAGACCGTGTCGGGGTTCAGTTACACACCGTGTCAGGGTTCATTTACACACCGTGTCGGGGTTCAGTTACACACCGTGTCAGGGTTCAGTTACACATCATGTCGGGGTTCAGTTACAGACCGTGTCAGGGTTCAGTTACACATCGTTTCGGGGTTCAGTTACAGACCTTATCAGGGTTCAGTTACACACCGTGTCAGGGTTCAGTTACACTCCGTGTCAGGGTTCAGTTATACACCGTGTCGGGGTTCAGTTACACACCGTGTCAGGGTTCAGTTACACACCGTGTCGGGGTTCAGTTACAGACCGTGTCATGGTTCAGTTACACACCGTGTCGGGGTTCAGTTACAGACCGTGTCAGGGTTCAGTTACACATCGTTTCGGGGTTCAGTTACAGACCGTATCAGGGTTCAGTTACACACCGTGTCAGGGCTCAGTTACACATCGTGTCGGGGTTCAGTTACACACCGTGCCAGTTTTCAATGACAGACCGTGTCAGGGTTCAGTTACACACCATGTCAGGGTTCAGTTACAGACCGTGTCGGGGTTCAGTTATACACCGTGTCAGGGTTCAGTTATACACCGTGTCAGGGTTCAGTTACACACCGTGTCGGGGTTCAGTTACACACCGTGTCGGGGTTCAGTTGCAGACCGTGTCGGGATTCAGTTACAGACCGTGTCAGGGTTCAGTTACACACCGTGTCGGGGTTCATTTACAGACCGTGTCAGGGTTCAGTTACACATCGTGTCGGGGATCCGTTACAGACCGTGTTGGGGTTCAGTTCAAACCATGTCGGGGTTCAGTTGCACACCGTGTCAGGTTTAAGTTACACACCGTGTCAGGGTTCAGTTACAGACTGTGTCAGGTTTCAGTTACACACCGTGTCGGGGTTCAGTTACAGACCGTGTCAGGGTTCAGTTACACACCGTGTCAGGGTTCAGTTACAGACCGTGTCAGGGTTCAGTTACACACCGTGTCGGGGCTCAGTTACAAACCATGTCTGGGTTCAGTTACAGACTGTGTCGGGGTTCGGTTACACACCATGTCAGGGTTCAGTTACACACCGTGTCGGGGTTCAGTTACAGACCGTGTCGGGGTTCAGTTACACACCATGTCGGGGTGCAGTTACACACCGTGTCGGGGTTCAGTTACACACCGTGTCGGGGTTCAGTTACACACCGTGCCGGGGTTCAGTTACACACCGTGTCAGGGTTCAGTTGCAGACCGTGTCAGGGTTCAGTTACACACCGTGTCGGGCTTCAGTTACAGACCGTGTCAGGGTTCATTTACAGACCGTGTCAGGGTTCAGTTACACACCGTGTCGGGGTTCAGTTACACACCGTGTCAGGGTTCAGTTACACATCGTGTCGGGGTTCAGTTACACACCGTTCCGGGGTTCAGTTACAGACCGTGTCGGGGTTCAGTTACAGACCGTGTCGGGGTTCAGTTACACACCGTGTCAGGGTTCAGTTACACACCGTGTCAGGGTTCAGTTACACACCGTGTCGGGGTTCAGTTACACACCGTGTCAGGGTTCAGTTACACATCATGTCGGGGTTCAGTTACACACCGTGTCGGGGTCCAGTTACAGACCGTGTCGGGGCTCAGTTACATACAGTGTCGGGGTTCAGTTACACACCATGTCGGGGTTCAGTTACAGACCGTGTCATGGTTCAGTTACACACCGTGTCGGGGTTCAGTTACAGACCGTGTCAGGGTTCAGTTACACATCGTTTCGGGGTTCAGTTACAGACCTTATCAGGGTTCAGTTACACACCGTGTCAGGGTTCAGTTACACTCCGTGTCAGGGTTCAGTTACACACCGTGTCGGGGTTCAGTTACAGACCGTGTCAGGGTTCAGTTACACATCGTGTCGGGGTTCAGTTACACATCGTGTCGGGGTTCAGTTACACACCGTTTCGGGGTTCAGTTACAGACCGTGTCGGGGTTCAGTTACACACCGTGTCAGGGTTCAGTTACACACCGTGTCAGGGTTCAGTTACACACCGTGTCAGGGTTCAGTTACACACCGTGTCAGGGTTCAGTTACAGACCGTGTCAGGGTTCAGTTACACACCGTGTCGGGCTTCAGTTACAGACCGTGTCAGGGTTCAGTTACAGACCGTGTCAGGGTTCAGTTACACATCGTGTCGGGGTTCAGTTACAGGCCGTGTCAGGGTTCAGTTACACATCGTGTCGGGGTTCAGTTACACACCGTGTCGGGGTTCAGTTACAGACCGTGTCGGGGTTCAGTTACAGACCGTGTCGGGGTTCAGTTACACACCGTGTCAGGGTTCATTTACACACCGTGTCGGGGTTCAGTTACACACCGTGTCAGGGTTCAGTTACACATCATGTCGGGGTTCAGTTACACACTGTGTCGGGGTTCAGTTGCAGACCGTGTCGGGTTCAGTTACACACCATGTCGGGGTTCAGTTACAGACCGTGTCATGGTTCAGTTACACACCGTGTCGGGGTTCAGTTACAGACCGTGTCAGGGTTCAGTTACACATCGTTTCGGGGTTCAGTTACAGACCTTATCAGGGTTCAGTTACACACCGTGTCAGGGTTCAGTTACACTCCGTGTCAGGGTTCAGTTATACACCGTGTCGGGGTTCAGTTACAGACCGTGTCAGGGTTCAGTTACACATCGTGTCGGGGTTCAGTTACACATCGTGTCGGGGTTCAGTTACACACCGTTTCGGGGTTCAGTTACAGACCGTGTCGGGGTTCAGTTACACACCGTGTCAGGGTTCAGTTACACACCGTGTCAGGGTTCAGTTACACACCGTGTCAGGGTTCAGTTACACACCGTGTCAGGGTTCAGTTACAGACCGTGTCAGGGTTCAGTTACACACCGTGTCGGGCTTCAGTTACAGACCGTGTCAGGGTTCAGTTACAGACCGTGTCAGGGTTCAGTTACACATCGTGTCGGGGTTCAGTTACAGGCCGTGTCAGGGTTCAGTTACACATCGTGTCGGGGTTCAGTTACACACCGTGTCGGGGTTCAGTTACAGACCGTGTCGGGGTTCAGTTACAGACCGTGTCGGGGTTCAGTTACACACCGTGTCAGGGTTCATTTACACACCGTGTCGGGGTTCAGTTACACACCGTGTCAGGGTTCAGTTACACATCATGTCGGGGTTCAGTTACACACTGTGTCGGGGTTCAGTTGCAGACCGTGTCGGGGCTCAGTTACACACCGTGTCAGGGTTCAGTTACACACCATGTCGGGGTTCAGTTACAGACCGTGTCATGGTTCAGTTACACACCGTGTCGGGGTTCAGTTACAGACCGTGTCAGGGTTCAGTTACACATCGTTTCGGGGTTCAGTTACAGACCGTATCAGGGTTCAGTTACACACCGTGTCAGGGGTCAGTTACACTCCGTGTCAGGGTTCAGTTACACACCGTGTCGGGGTTCAGTTACAGACCGTGTCAGGGTTCAGTTACACATCGTGTCGGGGCTCAGTTACACACCGTGTCAGGGTTCAGTTACACACCATGTCGGGGTTCAGTTACAGACCGTGTCATGGTTCAGTTACACACCGTGTCGGGGTTCAGTTACAGACCGTGTCAGGGTTCAGTTACACATCGTTTCGGGGTTCAGTTACAGACCGTATCAGGGTTCAGTTACACACCGTGTCAGGGCTCAGTTACACATCGTGTCGGGGTTCAGTTACACACCGTGCCAGTTTTCAATGACAGACCGTGTCAGGGTTCAGTTACACACCATGTCAGGGTTCAGTTACAGACCGTGTCGGGGTTCAGTTACACACCGTGTCGGGGTTCAGTTACACACCGTGTCGGGGTTCAGTTGCAGACCGTGTCGGGATTCAGTTACAGACCGTGTCAGGGTTCAGTTACACACCGTGTCGGGGTTCATTTACAGACCGTGTCAGGGTTCAGTTACACATCGTGTCGGGGATCCGTTACAGACCGTGTTGGGGTTCAGTTCAAACCATGTCGGGGTTCAGTTGCACACCGTGTCAGGTTTAAGTTACACACCGTGTCAGGGTTCAGTTACAGACTGTGTCAGGTTTCAGTTACACACCGTGTCGGGGTTCAGTTACAGACCGTGTCAGGGTTCAGTTACACACCGTGTCAGGGTTCAGTTACAGACCGTGTCAGGGTTCAGTTACACACCGTGTCGGGGCTCAGTTACAAACCATGTCTGGGTTCAGTTACAGACTGTGTCGGGGTTCGGTTACACACCATGTCAGGGTTCAGTTACACACCGTGTCGGGGTTCAGTTACAGACCGTGTCGGGGTTCAGTTACACACCATGTCGGGGTGCAGTTACACACCGTGTCGGGGTTCAGTTACACACCGTGTCGGGGTTCAGTTACACACCGTGCCGGGGTTCAGTTACACACCGTGTCAGGGTTCAGTTGCAGACCGTGTCAGGGTTCAGTTACACACCGTGTCGGGCTTCAGTTACAGACCGTGTCAGGGTTCATTTACAGACCGTGTCAGGGTTCAGTTACACACCGTGTCGGGGTTCAGTTACACACCGTGTCAGGGTTCAGTTACACATCGTGTCGGGGTTCAGTTACACACCGTTCCGGGGTTCAGTTACAGACCGTGTCGGGGTTCAGTTACAGACCGTGTCGGGGTTCAGTTACACACCGTGTCAGGGTTCAGTTACACACCGTGTCAGGGTTCAGTTACACACCGTGTCGGGGTTCAGTTACACACCGTGTCAGGGTTCAGTTACACATCATGTCGGGGTTCAGTTACACACCGTGTCGGGGTCCAGTTACAGACCGTGTCGGGGCTCAGTTCCATACAGTGTCGGGGTTCAGTTACACACCATGTCGGGGTTCAGTTACAGACCGTGTCATGGTTCAGTTACACACCGTGTCGGGGTTCAGTTACAGACCGTGTCAGGGTTCAGTTACACATCGTTTCGGGGTTCAGTTACAGACCGTGTCAGGGTTCAGCTACACACCGTGTCAGGGTCCATTTACACTCCGTGTCAGGGTTCAGTTACTGACTGTGTCATGGTTCAGTTACACACCATGTCAGGGTTCAGTTACAGACCATGTCGGGGTTCAGTTACACACTGTGTCGGGGTTCAGTTACACACCGTGTCAGGGTTCAGTTACAGACCGTGTCAGGGCTCAGTTACACATCGTGTCGGGGTTCAGTTACAGACCGTGTCAGTTTTAAATTACAGACCGTGTCAGGGTTCAGTTACACTACGTGTCAGGGTTCAGTTACACACCGTGTAGGTGTTCAGTTACAGACCGTGTCAGGGTTCAGTTACACACCGTGTCAGGGTTCAGTTACACACCGTGTCGGGGTTCAATTACAGACCATGTCGGGGTTCAGTTACAGACCTTGTCAGGGTTCAGCTACACACCGTGTCAGGGTTCAGTTACACACTGTGTCAGGGTTCAGTTACACACCGTGTCGGGGTTCAGTTACACACCGTGTCGGGGTTCAGTTGCAGACCGTGTCGGGATTCAGTTACAGACCGTGTCAGGGTTCAGTTACAGACCGTGTCAGGGTTCAGTTACACACCGTGTCGGGGTTCATTTACAGACCGTGTCAGGGTTCAGTTACACATCGTGTCGGGGATCCGTTACAGACCGTGTTGGGGTTCAGTTCAAACCATGTCGGGGTTCAGTTGCACACCGTGTCAGGGTTCAGTTACACACCGTGTCAGGGTTCAGTTACAGACCGTGTCAGGGTTCAGTTACAGACCGTGTCAGGGTTCAGTTACACACCGTGTCAGGGTTCAGTTACAGACCGTGTCAGGGTTCAGTTACACACCGTGTCGGGGTTCAGTTACAAACCATGTCGGGGTTCAGTTACAGACTGTGTCGGTGTTCAGTTACACACCATGTCGGGGTTCAGTTACACACCGTGCCGGTGTTCAGTTACACATCGTGTCGGGGTTCAGTTACACACCGTGTCAGGGTTCAGTTACAGACCGTGTCAGGGTTCAGTTACACACCGTGTCGGGCTTCAGTTACAGACCGTGTCAGGGTTCAGTTACAGACCGTGTCAGGGTTCAGTTACACGCCGTGTCGGGGTTCAGTTACAGGCCGTGTCAGGGTTCAGTTACACATCGTGTCGGGGTTCAGTTACACACCGTTTCAGGGTTCAGTTACAGACCGTGTCGGGGTTCAGTTACAGACCGTGTCGGGGTTCAGTTACACACCGTGTCAGGGCTCAGTTACACACCGTGTCAGGGTTCAGTTACACACCGTGTCAGGGTTCAGTTACAGACCGTGTCGGGGTTCAGTTACACACTGTGTCGGGGTTCAGTTGCAGACCGTGTCGGGGCTCAGTTACACACCGTGTCAGGGTTCAGTTACACACCATGTCGGGGTTCAGTTACAGACCGTGTCATGGTTCAGTTACACACCGTGTCGGGGTTCAGTTACAGACCGTGTCAGGGTTCAGTTACACATCGTTTCGGGGTTCAGTTACAGACCGTGTCATGGTTCAGTTACACATCGTTTCGGGGTTCAGTTACAGACCGTATCAGGGTTCAGTTACACACCGTGTCAGGGGTCAGTTACACTCCGTGTCAGGGTTCAGTTACACACCGTGTCGGGGTTCAGTTACAGACCGTGTCAGGGTTCAGTTACACATCGTGTCGGGGCTCAGTTACACACCGTGTCAGGGTTCAGTTACACACCATGTCGGGGTTCAGTTACAGACCGTGTCATGGTTCAGTTACACACCGTGTCGGGGTTCAGTTACAGACCGTGTCAGGGTTCAGTTACACATCGTTTCGGGGTTCAGTTACAGACCGTATCAGGGTTCAGTTACACACCGTGTCAGGGGTCAGTTACACTCCGTGTCAGGGTTCAGTTACACACCGTTTCGGGGTTCAGTTACAGACCGTGTCATGGTTCAGTTACACACCGTGTCGGGGTTCAGTTACAGACCGTGTCAGGGTTCAGTTACACATCGTTTCGGGGTTCAGTTACAGACCGTATCAGGGTTCAGTTACACACCGTGTCAGGGGTCAGTTACACTCCGTGTCAGGGTTCAGTTACACACCGTTTCGGGGTTCAGTTACAGACCGTGTCGGGGTTCAGTTACAGACCGTGTCGGGGTTCAGTTACAGACAGTGTCGGGGTTCAGTTACAGACAGTGTCGGGGTTCAGTTACACACCGTGTCAGGGTTCAGTTACACACCGTGTCAGGGTTCAGTTACACACCGTGTCGGGGTTCAGTTACACACCGTGTCAGGGTTCAGTTACACATCATGTCGGGGTTCAGTTACACACTGTGTCGGGGTTCAGTTGCAGACCGTGTCGGGGCTCAGTTACACTCCGTGTCGGGGTTCAGTTACACACCGTGTCGGGGTTCAGTTACAGACCGTATCAGGGTTCAGTTACACACCGTGTCAGAGTTCAGTTACACTCCGTGTCAGGGTTCAGTTACTGACTGTGTCAGGGTTCAGTTACACACCATGTCAGGGTTCAGTTACAGACCGTGTCGGGGTTCAGTTACACACCGTGTCGGGGTTCAGTAACACACCGTGTCAGGGTTCAGTTACAGACCGTGTCAGGGCTCAGTTATACATCGTGTCGGGGTTCAGTTACAGACCGTGCCAGTTTTCAATTACAGACCGTGTCAGGGTTCAGTTACACGCCGTGTCGGGGTTCAGTTACAGGCCGTGTCAGGGTTCAGTTACACATCGTGTCGGGGTTCAGTTACACACCGTTTCGGGGTTCAGTTACAGACCGTGTCGGGGTTCAGTTACAGACCGTGTCGGGGTTCAGTTACACACCGTGTCAGGGTTCAGTTACACACCGTGTCGGGGTTCAGTTACACACCGTGTCAGGGTTCAGTTACACATCATGTCGGGGTTCAGTTACACACTGTGTCGGGGTTCAGTTGCAGACCGTGTCGGGGCTCAGTTACACACCGTGTCAGGGTTCAGTTACACACCCTGTCGGGGTTCAGTTACACACCGTGTCAGGGTTCAGTTACAGACCGTGTCAGAGTTCAGTTACACACCGTGTCGGGGTTCATTTACAGACCGTGTCAGGGTTCAGTTACACATCGTGTCGGGGATCCGTTACAGACCGTGTTGGGGTTCAGTTCAAACCATGTCGGGGTTCAGTTGCACACCGTGTCAGGGTTCAGTTACAGACTGTGTCGGTGTTCAGTTACACACCATGTCGGGGTTCAG
The DNA here is from genome assembly GCF_052327205.1 of Somniosus microcephalus. Lineage (NCBI taxonomy): Eukaryota > Metazoa > Chordata > Chondrichthyes > Squaliformes > Somniosidae > Somniosus > Somniosus microcephalus. Next base: position 124,257 of record NW_028225286.1, on the reverse strand, counting down.
TTACACACCGTGTCGGGGTTCAGTTACAGACCGTGTCGGGGTTCAGTTACACACCGTGTCGGGGTTCAGTTACACACCGTACCGGGGTTCAGTTACACACCGTGTCAGGGTTCAGTTACAGACCGTGTCAGGGTTCAGTTACACACCGTGTCGGGCTTCAGTTACAGACCGTGTCAGGGTTCAGTAACAGACCGTGTCAGGGTTCAGTTACACGCCGTGTCGGGGTTCAGTTACAGGCCGTGTCAGGGTTCAGTTACACATCGTGTCGGGGTTCAGTTACACACCGTTTCGGGGTTCAGTTACAGACCGTGTCGGGGTTCAGTTACAGACCGTGTCGGGGTTCAGTTACACACCGTGTCAGGGTTCAGTTACACACCGTGTCGGGGTTCAGTTACACACCGTGTCAGGGTTCAGTTACACATCATGTCGGGGTTCAGTTACACACTGTGTCGGGGTTCAGTTGCAGACCGTGTCGGGGCTCAGTTACACACCGTGTCAGGGTTCAGTTACACACCATGTCGGGGTTCAGTTACAGACCGTGTCATGGTTCAGTTACACACCGTGTCGGGGTTCAGTTACAGACCGTGTCAGGGTTCAGTTACACATCGTTTCGGGGTTCAGTTACAGACCTTATCAGGGTTCAGTTACACACCGTGTCAGGGTTCAGTTACACTCCGTGTCAGGGTTCAGTTATACACCGTGTCGGGGTTCAGTTACAGACCGTGTCAGGGTTCAGTTACACATCGTGTCGGGGTTCAGTTACACATCGTGTCGGGGTTCAGTTACACACCGTTTCGGGGTTCAGTTACACACCGTTTCGGGGTTCAGTTACAGACCGTGTCGGGGTTCAGTTACACACCGTGTCAGGGTTCAGTTACACACCGTGTCAGGGTTCAGTTACACACCGTGTCAGGGTTCAGTTACACACCGTGTCAGGGTTCAGTTACAGACCGTGTCAGGGTTCAGTTACACACCGTGTCGGGCTTCAGTTACAGACCGTGTCAGGGTTCAGTTACAGACCGTGTCAGGGTTCAGTTACACATCGTGTCGGGGTTCAGTTACAGGCCGTGTCAGGGTTCAGTTACACATCGTGTCGGGGTTCAGTTACACACCGTGTCGGGGTTCAGTTACAGACCGTGTCGGGGTTCAGTTACAGACCGTGTCGGGGTTCAGTTACACACCGTGTCAGGGTTCATTTACACACCGTGTCGGGGTTCAGTTACACACCGTGTCAGGGTTCAGTTACACATCATGTCGGGGTTCAGTTACACACTGTGTCGGGGTTCAGTTGCAGACCGTGTCGGGGCTCAGTTACACACCGTGTCAGGGTTCAGTTACACACCATGTCGGGGTTCAGTTACACACTGTGTCGGGGTTCAGTTACACACCGTGTCGGGGTTCAGTTACAGACCGTGTCAGGGTTCAGTTACACATCGTTTCGGGGTTCAGTTACAGACCGTATCAGGGTTCAGTTACACACCGTATCAGGGTTCAGTTACACACCGTGTCAGGGGTCAGTTACACTCCGTGTCAGGGTTCAGTTACACACCGTGTCGGGGTTCAGTTACAGACCGTGTCAGGGTTCAGTTACACATCGTGTCGGGGCTCAGTTACACACCGTGTCAGGGTTCAGTTACACACCATGTCGGGGTTCAGTTACAGACCGTGTCATGGTTCAGTTACACACCGTGTCGGGGTTCAGTTACAGACCGTGTCAGGGTTCAGTTACACATCGTTTCGGGGTTCAGTTACAGACCGTATCAGGGTTCAGTTACACACCGTGTCAGGGTTCAGTTATACACCGTGTCATGGTTCAGTTACACACCGTGCCAGTTTTCAATGACAGACCGTGTCAGGGTTCAGTTACACACCATGTCAGGGTTCAGTTACAGACCGTGTCGGGGTTCAGTTATACACCGTGTCAGGGTTCAGTTATACACCGTGTCAGGGTTCAGTTACACACCGTGTCGGGGTTCAGTTACACACCGTGTCGGGGTTCAGTTGCAGACCGTGTCGGGATTCAGTTACAGACCGTGTCAGGGTTCAGTTACACACCGTGTCGGGGTTCATTTACAGACCGTGTCAGGGTTCAGTTACACATCGTGTCGGGGATCCGTTACAGACCGTGTTGGGGTTCAGTTCAAACCATGTCGGGGTTCAGTTGCACACCGTGTCAGGTTTAAGTTACACACCGTGTCAGGGTTCAGTTACAGACTGTGTCAGGTTTCAGTTACACACCGTGTCGGGGTTCAGTTACAGACCGTGTCAGGGTTCAGTTACACACCGTGTCAGGGTTCAGTTACAGACCGTGTCAGGGTTCAGTTACACACCGTGTCGGGGCTCAGTTACAAACCATGTCTGGGTTCAGTTACAGACTGTGTCGGGGTTCGGTTACACACCATGTCAGGGTTCAGTTACACACCGTGTCGGGGTTCAGTTACAGACCGTGTCGGGGTTCAGTTACACACCATGTCGGGGTGCAGTTACACACCGTGTCGGGGTTCAGTTACACACCGTGTCGGGGTTCAGTTACACACCGTGCCGGGGTTCAGTTACACACCGTGTCAGGGTTCAGTTGCAGACCGTGTCAGGGTTCAGTTACACACCGTGTCGGGCTTCAGTTACAGACCGTGTCAGGGTTCATTTACAGACCGTGTCAGGGTTCAGTTACACACCGTGTCAGGGTTCAGTTACACATCGTGTCGGGGTTCAGTTACACACCGTTCCGGGGTTCAGTTACAGACCGTGTCGGGGTTCAGTTACAGACCGTGTCGGGGTTCAGTTACACACCGTGTCAGGGTTCAGTTACACACCGTGTCAGGGTTCAGTTACACACCGTGTCGGGGTTCAGTTACACACCGTGTCAGGGTTCAGTTACACATCATGTCGGGGTTCAGTTACACACCGTGTCGGGGTCCAGTTACAGACCGTGTCGGGGCTCAGTTACATACAGTGTCGGGGTTCAGTTACACACCATGTCGGGGTTCAGTTACAGACCGTGTCATGGTTCAGTTACACACCGTGTCGGGGTTCAGTTACAGACCGTGTCAGGGTTCAGTTACACATCGTTTCGGGGTTCAGTTACAGACCGTGTCAGGGTTCAGCTACACACCGTGTCAGGGTCCATTTACACTCCGTGTCAGGGTTCAGTTACTGACTGTGTCATGGTTCAGTTACACACCATGTCAGGGTTCAGTTACAGACCATGTCGGGGTTCAGTTACACACTGTGTCGGGGTTCAGTTACACACCGTGTCAGGGTTCAGTTACAGACCGTGTCAGGGCTCAGTTACACATCGTGTCGGGGTTCAGTTACAGACCGTGTCAGTTTTAAATTACAGACCGTGTCAGGGTTCAGTTACACTACGTGTCAGGGTTCAGTTACACACCGTGTAGGTGTTCAGTTACAGACCGTGTCAGGGTTCAGTTACACACCGTGTCAGGGTTCAGTTACACACCGTGTCGGGGTTCAATTACAGACCATGTCGGGGTTCAGTTACAGACCTTGTCAGGGTTCAGCTACACACCGTGTCAGGGTTCAGTTACACACTGTGTCAGGGTTCAGTTACACACCGTGTCGGGGTTCAGTTACACACCGTGTCGGGGTTCAGTTGCAGACCGTGTCGGGATTCAGTTACAGACCGTGTCAGGGTTCAGTTACAGACCGTGTCAGGGTTCAGTTACACACCGTGTCGGGGTTCATTTACAGACCGTGTCAGGGTTCAGTTACACATCGTGTCGGGGATCCGTTACAGACCGTGTTGGGGTTCAGTTCAAACCATGTCGGGGTTCAGTTGCACACCGTGTCAGGGTTCAGTTACACACCGTGTCAGGGTTCAGTTACAGACCGTGTCAGGGTTCAGTTACAGACCGTGTCAGGGTTCAGTTACACACCGTGTCAGGGTTCAGTTACAGACCGTGTCAGGGTTCAGTTACACACCGTGTCGGGGTTCAGTTACAAACCATGTCGGGGTTCAGTTACAGACTGTGTCGGTGTTCAGTTACACACCATGTCGGGGTTCAGTTACACACCGTGCCGGTGTTCAGTTACACATCGTGTCGGGGTTCAGTTACACACCGTGTCAGGGTTCAGTTACAGACCGTGTCAGGGTTCAGTTACACACCGTGTCGGGCTTCAGTTACAGACCGTGTCAGGGTTCAGTTACAGACCGTGTCAGGGTTCAGTTACAGACCGTGTCAGGGTTCAGTTACACGCCGTGTCGGGGTTCAGTTACAGGCCGTGTCAGGGTTCAGTTACACATCGTGTCGGGGTTCAGTTACACACTGTGTCAGGGTTCAGTTACACACCGTGTCGGGGTTCAGTTACACACCGTGTCGGGGTTCAGTTGCAGACCGTGTCGGGATTCAGTTACAGACCGTGTCAGGGTTCAGTTACAGACCGTGTCAGGGTTCAGTTACACACCGTGTCGGGGTTCATTTACAGACCGTGTCAGGGTTCAGTTACACATCGTGTCGGGGATCCGTTACAGACCGTGTTGGGGTTCAGTTCAAACCATGTCGGGGTTCAGTTGCACACCGTGTCAGGGTTCAGTTACACACCGTGTCAGGGTTCAGTTACAGACCGTGTCAGGGTTCAGTTACAGACCGTGTCAGGGTTCAGTTACACACCGTGTCAGGGTTCAGTTACAGACCGTGTCAGGGTTCAGTTACACACCGTGTCGGGGTTCAGTTACAAACCATGTCGGGGTTCAGTTACAGACTGTGTCGGTGTTCAGTTACACACCATGTCGGGGTTCAGTTACACACCGTGCCGGTGTTCAGTTACACATCGTGTCGGGGTTCAGTTACACACCGTGTCAGGGTTCAGTTACAGACCGTGTCAGGGTTCAGTTACACACCGTGTCGGGCTTCAGTTACAGACCGTGTCAGGGTTCAGTTACAGACCGTGTCAGGGTTCAGTTACAGACCGTGTCAGGGTTCAGTTACACGCCGTGTCGGGGTTCAGTTACAGGCCGTGTCAGGGTTCAGTTACACATCGTGTCGGGGTTCAGTTACACACCGTTTCAGGGTTCAGTTACAGACCGTGTCGGGGTTCAGTTACAGACCGTGTCGGGGTTCAGTTACACACCGTGTCAGGGCTCAGTTACACACCGTGTCAGGGTTCAGTTACACACCGTGTCAGGGTTCAGTTACAGACCGTGTCATGGTTCAGTTACACACCGTGTCGGGGTTCAGTTACAGACCGTGTCAGGGTTCAGTTACACATCGTTTCGGGGTTCAGTTACAGACCGTATCAGGGTTCAGTTACACACCGTGTCAGGGGTCAGTTACACTCCGTGTCAGGGTTCAGTTACACACCGTGTCGGGGTTCAGTTACAGACCGTGTCAGGGTTCAGTTACACATCGTGTCGGGGCTCAGTTACACACCGTGTCAGGGTTCAGTTACACACCATGTCGGGGTTCAGTTACAGACCGTGTCATGGTTCAGTTACACACCGTGTCGGGGTTCAGTTACAGACCGTGTCAGGGTTCAGTTACACATCGTTTCGGGGTTCAGTTACAGACCGTATCAGGGTTCAGTTACACACCGTGTCAGGGGTCAGTTACACTCCGTGTCAGGGTTCAGTTACACACCGTTTCGGGGTTCAGTTACAGACCGTTTCGGGGTTCAGTTACAGACCGTGTCGGGGTTCAGTTACAGACCGTGTCGGGGTTCAGTTACAGACAGTGTCGGGGTTCAGTTACAGACAGTGTCGGGGTTCAGTTACACACCGTGTCAGGGTTCAGTTACACACCGTGTCGGGGTTCAGTTACACACCGTGTCGGGGTTCAGTTACACACCGTGTCAGGGTTCAGTTACACATCATGTCGGGGTTCAGTTACACACTGTGTCGGGGTTCAGTTGCAGACCGTGTCGGGGCTCAGTTACACTCCGTGTCGGGGTTCAGTTACACACCGTGTCGGGGTTCAGTTACAGACCGTATCAGGGTTCAGTTACACACCGTGTCAGAGTTCAGTTACACTCCGTGTCAGGGTTCAGTTACTGACTGTGTCAGGGTTCAGTTACACACCATGTCAGGGTTCAGTTACAGACCGTGTCGGGGTTCAGTTACACACCGTGTCGGGGTTCAGTAACACACCGTGTCAGGGTTCAGTTACAGACCGTGTCAGGGCTCAGTTATACATCGTGTCGGGGTTCAGTTACAGACCGTGCCAGTTTTCAATTACAGACCGTGTCAGGGTTCAGTTACACACCATGTCAGGGTTCAGTTACAGACCGTGTCGGGGTTCAGTTACACACCCTGTCGGGGTTCAGTTACACACCGTGTCGGGGTTCAGTTACACACCGTGTCGGGGTTCAGTTGCAGACCGTGTCGGGATTCAGTTACAGACCGTGTCAGGGTTCAGTTACAGACCGTGTCAGAGTTCAGTTACACACCGTGTCGGGGTTCATTTACAGACCGTGTCAGGGTTCAGTTACACATCGTGTCGGGGATCCGTTACAGACCGTGTTGGGGTTCAGTTCAAACCATGTCGGGGTTCAGTTGCACACCGTGTCAGGGTTCAGTTACAGACTGTGTCGGTGTTCAGTTACAGACCGTGTCGGGGTTCAGTTACACACCGTGTCGGGGTTCAGTTACACACCGTACCGGGGTTCAGTTACACACCGTGTCAGGGTTCAGTTACAGACCGTGTCAGGGTTCAGTTACACACCGTGTCGGGCTTCAGTTACAGACCGTGTCAGGGTTCAGTAACAGACCGTGTCAGGGTTCAGTTACACGCCGTGTCGGGGTTCAGTTACAGGCCGTGTCAGGGTTCAGTTACACATCGTGTCGGGGTTCAGTTACACACCGTTTCGGGGTTCAGTTACAGACCGTGTCGGGGTTCAGTTACAGACCGTGTCGGGGTTCAGTTACACACCGTGTCAGGGTTCAGTTACACACCGTGTCGGGGTTCAGTTACACACCGTGTCAGGGTTCAGTTACACATCATGTCGGGGTTCAGTTACACACTGTGTCGGGGTTCAGTTGCAGACCGTGTCGGGGCTCAGTTACACACCGTGTCAGGGTTCAGTTACACACCATGTCGGGGTTCAGTTACAGACCGTGTCATGGTTCAGTTACACACCGTGTCGGGGTTCAGTTACAGACCGTGTCAGGGTTCAGTTACACATCGTTTCGGGGTTCAGTTACAGACCTTATCAGGGTTCAGTTACACACCGTGTCAGGGTTCAGTTACACTCCGTGTCAGGGTTCAGTTATACACCGTGTCGGGGTTCAGTTACAGACCGTGTCAGGGTTCAGTTACACATCGTGTCGGGGTTCAGTTACACATCGTGTCGGGGTTCAGTTACACACCGTTTCGGGGTTCAGTTACAGACCGTGTCGGGGTTCAGTTACACACCGTGTCAGGGTTCAGTTACACACCGTGTCAGGGTTCAGTTACACACCGTGTCAGGGTTCAGTTACACACCGTGTCAGGGTTCAGTTACAGACCGTGTCAGGGTTCAGTTACACACCGTGTCGGGCTTCAGTTACAGACCGTGTCAGGGTTCAGTTACAGACCGTGTCAGGGTTCAGTTACACATCGTGTCGGGGTTCAGTTACAGGCCGTGTCAGGGTTCAGTTACACATCGTGTCGGGGTTCAGTTACACACCGTGTCGGGGTTCAGTTACAGACCGTGTCGGGGTTCAGTTACAGACCGTGTCGGGGTTCAGTTACACACCGTGTCAGGGTTCATTTACACACCGTGTCGGGGTTCAGTTACACACCGTGTCAGGGTTCAGTTACACATCATGTCGGGGTTCAGTTACACACTGTGTCGGGGTTCAGTTGCAGACCGTGTCGGGGCTCAGTTACACACCGTGTCAGGGTTCAGTTACACACCATGTCGGGGTTCAGTTACAGACCGTGTCATGGTTCAGTTACACACCGTGTCGGGGTTCAGTTACAGACCGTGTCAGGGTTCAGTTACACATCGTTTCGGGGTTCAGTTACAGACCGTGTCGGGGTTCAGTTACAGACCGTGTCGGAGTTCAGTTACACACCATGTCGGGGTGCAGTTACACACCGTGTCGGGGTTCAGTTACACACCGTGTCGTGGTTCAGTTACACACCGTGCCGGGGTTCAGTTACACACCGTGTCAGGGTTCAGTTGCAGACCGTGTCAGGGTTCAGTTACACACCGTGTCGGGCTTCAGTTACAGACCGTGTCAGGGTTCATTTACAGACGTGTCAGGGTTCAGTTACACACCGTGTCGGGGTTCAGTTACAGACCGTGTCAGGGTTCAGTTACACATCGTGTCGGGGTTCAGTTACACACCGTTCCGGGGTTCAGTTACAGACCGTGTTGGGGTTCAGTTACAGACCGTGTCGGGGTTCAGTTACACACCGTGTCCGGGTTCAGTTACACACCGTGTCAGGGTTCAGTTACACACCGTGTCAGGGTTCAGTTACACACCGTGTCGGGGTTCAGTTACACACCGTGTCAGGGTTCAGTTACACATCGTTTCGGGGTTCAGTTACAGACCGTGTCAGTGTTCAGCTACACACCGTGTCAGGGTCCATTTACACTCCGTGTCAGGGTTCAGTTACTGACTGTGTCAGGGTTCAGTTACACACCATGTCAGGGTTCAGTTACAGACCATGTCGGGGATCAGTTACACACTGTGTTGGGGTTCAGTTACACACCGTGTCAGGGTTCAGTTACAGACCGTGTCAGGGCTCAGTTACACATCGTGTCGAGGTTCAGTTACAGACCGTGTCAGTTTTAAATTACAGACCGTGTCAGGGTTCAGTTACACTTCGTGTCAGGGTTCAGTTACACACCGTGTAGGTGTTCAGTTACAGACCGTGTCAGGGTTCAGTTACACACCGTGTCGGGGTTCAGTTACACACCGTGTCGGGGTTCAATTACAGACCATGTCGGGGTTCAGTTACAGACCTTGTCAGGGTTCAGCTACACACCGTGTCAGGGTTCAGTTACACACTGTGTCAGGGTTCAGTTACACACCGTGTCGGAGTTCAGTTACACACCGTGTCGGAGTTCAGTTGCACACCGTGTCAGGGTTCAGTTACCCACCGTGTCAGCGTTCAGTTACAGACCGTGTCAGGGTTCAGTTACACACCGTGTCCGGGTTCAGTTACAGACCGTGTCAGGGTTCAGTTACACACCGTGTCGGGGTTCAGTTACAGACCGTGTCGGAGTTCAGTTGCACACCATGTCGGGGTGCAGTTACACACCGTGTCGGGGTTCAGTTACACACCGTGTCGGGGTTCAGTTACACACCGTGCCGGGGTTCAGTTACACACCGTGTCGGGCTTCAGTTACAGACCGTGTCAGGGTTCATTTACAGACCGTGTCAGGGTTCAGTTACACACCGTGTCGGGGTTCAGTTACAGACCGTTTCAGGGTTCAGTTACACATCGTGTCGGGGTTCAGTTACACACCGTTCCGGGGTTCAGTTACAGACCGTGTTGGGGTTCAGTTACAGACCGTGTCGGTGTTCAGTTACACACCGTGTCCGGGTTCAGTTACACACCGTGTCAGGGTTCAGTTACACACCGTGTCGGGGTTCAGTTACACACCGTGTCAGGGTTCAGTTACACATCATGTCGGGGTTCAGTTACACACCGTGTCGGAGTCCAGTTACAGACCGTGTCGGGGCTCAGTTACACACCGTGTCGGGGTTCAGTTACACACCATGTCGGGGTTCAGTTACAGACCGTGTCATGGTTCAGTTACACACCGTGTCGGGGTTCAGTTACAGACCGTGTCAGGGTTCAGTTACACATCGTTTCGGGGTTCAGTTACAGACCGTGTCAGGGTTCAGCTACACACCGTGTCAGGGTCCATTTACACTCTGTGTCAGGGTTCAGTTACTGACTGTGTCAGGGTTCAGTTACACACCATGTCAGGGTTCAGTTACAGACCATGTCGGGGATCAGTTACACACTGTGTCGGGGTTCAGTTACACACCGTGTCAGGGTTCAGTTACAGACCGTGTCAGGGCTCAGTTACACATCGTGTCGAGGTTCAGTTACAGACCGTGTCAGTTTTAAATTACGGACCGTGTCAGGGTTCAGTTACACTACGTGTCAGGGTTCAGTTACACAACGTGCAGGTGTTCAGTTACAGACCGTGTCAGGGTTCAGTTACACACCGTGTCGGGATTCAGTTACACACCGTGTCGGGGTTCAATTACAGACCATGTCGGGGTTCAGTTACAGACCTTGTCAGGGTTCAGCTACACACCGTGTCAGGGTTCAGTTACACACTGTGTCAGGGTTCAGTTACACACCGTGTCGGGGTTCAGTTACACACCGTGTCGGGGTCCAGTTACAGACCGTGTCGGGGTTCAGTTACAGACCGTGTCAGGGTTCAGTTACAGACAGTGCCAGGGTTCAGTTACACACCGTGTCGGGGTTCATTTACAGACCGTGTCAGGGTTCAGTTACACATCGTGTCGGGGTTCAGTTACAGACCGTGTTGGGGTTCAGTTACAAACCATGTCGGGGTTCAGTTGCACACTGTGTCAGGGTTCAGTTACACACCGTGTCAGGGTTCAGTTACAGACCGTGTCAGGGTTCAGTTACACACCGTGTCCGGGTTCAGTTACAGAGCGTGTCAGGGTTCAGTTACACACCGTGTCGGGGTTCAGTTACAAACCATGTCGGGGTTCAGTTACAGACTGTGTCGGTGTTCAGTTACACACCATGTCGGGGTTCAGTTACACACCGTGTCGGGGTTCAGTTACACACCGTGTCGGGGTTCAGTTACACACCGTGTCGGGGTTCAGTTACACACCGTGTTGGGGTTCAGTTACAGACCGTGTCAGGGTTCAGTTACAGACCGTGTCAGGGTTCAGTTACACACCGTGTCGGGGTTCAGTTACAGGCCGTGTCACGGTTCAGTTACACATCGTGTCGGGGTTCAGTTACACACCGTTTCGGGGTTCAGTTACAGACCGTGCCGGGGTTCAGTTACAGACCGTGTCGGGGTTCAGTTACACACCGTGTCAGGGTTCAGTTACACACCGTGTCAGGGTTCAGTTACACACCGTGTCAGGGTTCAGTTACACACCGTGTCGGGGTTCAGTTACACACCGTGTCAGGGTTCAGTTACACATCATGTCGGGGTTCAGTTACACACTGTGTCGGGGTTCAGTTGCAGACCGTGTCGGGGCTCAGTTACAAACCGTGTCAGGGTTCAGTTACACACCATGTCGGGGTTCAGTTACAGACCGTGTCATGCTTCAGTTACACACCGTGTCGGGGTTCAGTTACACTCCGTGTCAGGGTTCAGTTACACACCGTGTCGGGGTTCAGTTACAAACCGTGTCAGGGTTCAGTTACACATCGTGTCGGGGTTCAGTTACACACCGTTTCGGGGTTCAGTTACAGACCGTGTCAGGGTTCAGTTACAGACCGTGTCAGGGTTCAGTTACACACCGTGTCGGGGTTCAGTTACAAACCATGTCGGGGTTCAGTTACAGACTGTGTCGGTGTTCAGTTACACACCATGTCGGGGTTCAGTTACACACCGTGCCGGTGTTCAGTTACACATCGTGTCGGGGTTCAGTTACACACCGTGTCAGGGTTCAGTTACAGACCGTGTCAGGGTTCAGTTACACACCGTGTCGGGCTTCAGTTACAGACCGTGTCAGGGTTCAGTTACAGACCGTGTCAGGGTTCAGTTACACGCCGTGTCGGGGTTCAGTTACAGGCCGTGTCAGGGTTCAGTTACACATCGTGTCGGGGTTCAGTTACACACCGTTTCAGGGTTCAGTTACAGACCGTGTCGGGGTTCAGTTACAGACCGTGTCGGGGTTCAGTTACACACCGTGTCAGGGCTCAGTTACACACCGTGTCAGGGTTCAGTTACACACCGTGTCAGGGTTCAGTTACAGACCGTGTCGGGGTTCAGTTACACACTGTGTCGGGGTTCAGTTGCAGACCGTGTCGGGGCTCAGTTACACACCGTGTCAGGGTTCAGTTACACACCATGTCGGGGTTCAGTTACAGACCGTGTCATGGTTCAGTTACACACCGTGTCGGGGTTCAGTTACAGACCGTGTCAGGGTTCAGTTACACATCGTTTCGGGGTTCAGTTACAGACCGTATCAGGGTTCAGTTACACACCGTGTCAGGGGTCAGTTACACTCCGTGTCAGGGTTCAGTTACACACCGTGTCGGGGTTCAGTTACAGACCGTGTCAGGGTTCAGTTACACATCGTGTCGGGGCTCAGTTACACACCGTGTCGGGGTTCAGTTACAGACCGTGTCAGGGTTCAGTTACACATCGTTTCGGGGTTCAGTTACAGACCGTATCAGGGTTCAGTTACACACCGTGTCAGGGGTCAGTTACACTCCGTGTCAGGGTTCAGTTACACACCGTTTCGGGGTTCAGTTACAGACCGTGTCGGGGTTCAGTTACAGACCGTGTCGGGGTTCAGTTACAGACAGTGTCGGGGTTCAGTTACAGACAGTGTCGGGGTTCAGTTACACACCGTGTCAGGGTTCAGTTACACACCGTGTCAGGGTTCAGTTACACACCGTGTCGGGGTTCAGTTACACACCGTGTCAGGGTTCAGTTACACATCATGTCGGGGTTCAGTTACACACTGTGTCGGGGTTCAGTTGCAGACCGTGTCGGGGCTCAGTTACACTCCGTGTCGGGGTTCAGTTACACACCGTGTCGGGGTTCAGTTACAGACCGTATCAGGGTTCAGTTACACACCGTGTCAGAGTTCAGTTACACTCCGTGTCAGGGTTCAGTTACTGACTGTGTCAGGGTTCAGTTACACACCATGTCAGGGTTCAGTTACAGACCGTGTCGGGGTTCAGTTACACACCGTGTCGGGGTTCAGTAACACACCGTGTCAGGGTTCAGTTACAGACCGTGTCAGGGCTCAGTTATACATCGTGTCGGGGTTCAGTTACAGACCGTGCCAGTTTTCAATTACAGACCGTGTCAGGGTTCAGTTACACACCATGTCAGGGTTCAGTTACAGACCGTGTCGGGGTTCAGTTACACACCCTGTCGGGGTTCAGTTACACACCGTGTCAGGGTTCAGTTACACACCGTGTCGGGGTTCAGTTACACACCGTGTCGGGGTTCAGTTGCAGACCGTGTCGGGATTCAGTTACAGACCGTGTCAGGGTTCAGTTACAGACCGTGTCAGAGTTCAGTTACACACCGTGTCGGGGTTCATTTACAGACCGTGTCAGGGTTCAGTTACACATCGTGTCGGGGATCCGTTACAGACCGTGTTGGGGTTCAGTTCAAACCATGTCGGGGTTCAGTTGCACACCGTGTCAGGGTTCAGTTACAGACTGTGTCGGTGTTCAGTTACACACCATGTCGGGGTTCAGTTACACACCGTGTCGGGGTTCAGTTACAGACCGTGTCGGGGTTCAGTTACACACCGTGTCGGGGTTCAGTTACACACCGTACCGGGGTTCAGTTACACACCGTGTCAGGGTTCAGTTACAGACCGTGTCAGGGTTCAGTTACACACCGTGTCGGGCTTCAGTTACAGACCGTGTCAGGGTTCAGTAACAGACCGTGTCAGGGTTCAGTTACACGCCGTGTCGGGGTTCAGTTACAGGCCGTGTCAGGGTTCAGTTACACATCGTGTCGGGGTTCAGTTACACACCGTTTCGGGGTTCAGTTACAGACCGTGTCGGGGTTCAGTTACAGACCGTGTCGGGGTTCAGTTACAGACCGTGTCGGGGTTCAGTTACACACCGTGTCAGGGTTCAGTTACACACCGTGTCGGGGTTCAGTTACACACCGTGTCAGGGTTCAGTTACACATCATGTCGGGGTTCAGTTACACACTGTGTCGGGGTTCAGTTGCAGACCGTGTCGGGGCTCAGTTACACACCGTGTCAGGGTTCAGTTACACACCATGTCGGGGTTCAGTTACAGACCGTGTCATGGTTCAGTTACACACCGTGTCGGGGTTCAGTTACAGACCGTGTCAGGGTTCAGTTACACATCGTTTCGGGGTTCAGTTACAGACCTTATCAGGGTTCAGTTACACACCGTGTCAGGGTTCAGTTACACTCCGTGTCAGGGTTCAGTTATACACCGTGTCGGGGTTCAGTTACAGACCGTGTCAGGGTTCAGTTACACATCGTGTCGGGGTTCAGTTACACATCGTGTCGGGGTTCAGTTACACACCGTTTCGGGGTTCAGTTACAGACCGTGTCGGGGTTCAGTTACACACCGTGTCAGGGTTCAGTTACACACCGTGTCAGGGTTCAGTTACACACCGTGTCAGGGTTCAGTTACACACCGTGTCAGGGTTCAGTTACAGACCGTGTCAGGGTTCAGTTACACACCGTGTCGGGCTTCAGTTACAGACCGTGTCAGGGTTCAGTTACAGACCGTGTCAGGGTTCAGTTACACATCGTGTCGGGGTTCAGTTACAGACCGTGTCGGGGTTCAGTTACACACCGTGTCAGGGTTCATTTACACACCGTGTCGGGGTTCAGTTACACACCGTGTCAGGGTTCAGTTACACATCATGTCGGGGTTCAGTTACACACTGTGTCGGGGTTCAGTTGCAGACCGTGTCGGGGCTCAGTTACACACCGTGTCAGGGTTCAGTTACACACCATGTCGGGGTTCAGTTACAGACCGTGTCATGGTTCAGTTACACACCGTGTCGGGGTTCAGTTACAGACCGTGTCAGGGTTCAGTTACACATCGTTTCGGGGTTCAGTTACAGACCGTATCAGGGTTCAGTTACACACCGTGTCAGGGGTCAGTTACACTCCGTGTCAGGGTTCAGTTACACACCGTGTCGGGGTTCAGTTACAGACCGTGTCAGGGTTCAGTTACACATCGTGTCGGGGCTCAGTTACACACCGTGTCAGGGTTCAGTTACACACCATGTCGGGGTTCAGTTACAGACCGTGTCATGGTTCAGTTACACACCGTGTCGGGGTTCAGTTACAGACCGTGTCAGGGTTCAGTTACACATCGTTTCGGGGTTCAGTTACAGACCGTATCAGGGTTCAGTTACACACCGTGTCAGGGGTCAGTTACAGACCGTGTCAGGGTTCAGTTACACACCGTGTCGGGGTTCATTTACAGACCGTGTCAGGGTTCAGTTACACATCGTGTCGGGGATCCGTTACAGACCGTGTTGGGGTTCAGTTCAAACCATGTCGGGGTTCAGTTGCACACCGTGTCAGGGTTCAGTTACACACCGTGTCAGGGTTCAGTTACAGACCGTGTCAGGGTTCAGTTACACACCGTGTCGGGGTTCAGTTACAGAACGTGTCTGGGTTCAGTTACAAACCATGTCGGGGTTCAGTTACAGACTGTGTCGGGGTTCAGTTACACACCATGTCAGGGTTCAGTTACACACCGTGTCGGGGTTCAGTTACAGACCGTGTCGGAGTTCAGTTACACACCATGTCGGGGTGCAGTTACACACCGTGTCGGGGTTCAGTTACACACCGTGTCGTGGTTCAGTTACACACCGTGCCGGGGTTCAGTTACACACCGTGTCAGGGTTCAGTTGCAGACCGTGTCAGGGTTCAGTTACACACCGTGTCGGGCTTCAGTTACAGACCGTGTCAGGGTTCATTTACAGACGTGTCAGGGTTCAGTTACACACCGTGTCGGGGTTCAGTTACAGACCGTGTCAGGGTTCAGTTACACATCGTGTCGGGGTTCAGTTACACACCGTTCCGGGGTTCAGTTACAGACCGTGTTGGGGTTCAGTTACACACCGTGTCGGGGTTCAGTTACACACCGTGTCAGGGTTCAGTTACACATCATGTCGGGGTTCAGTTACACACTGTGTCGGGGTTCAGTTGCAGACCGTGTCGGGGCTCAGTTACACACCGTGTCAGGGTTCAGTTACACACCATGTCGGGGTTCAGTTACAGACCGTGTCATGGTTCAGTTACACACCGTGTCGGGGTTCAGTTACAGACCGTGTCAGGGTTCAGTTACACATCGTTTCGGGGTTCAGTTACAGACCGTGTCAGGGTTCAGTTACACATCGTGTCGGGGTTCAGTTACAGGCCGTGTCGGGGTTCAGTTACAGGCCGTGTCAGGGTTCAGTTACACATCGTGTCGGGGTTCAGTTACACACCGTGTCGGGGTTCAGTTACAGACCGTGTCGGGGTTCAGTTACAGACCGTGTCGGGGTTCAGTTACACACCGTGTCAGGGTTCATTTACACACCGTGTCGGGGTTCAGTTACACACCGTGTCAGGGTTCAGTTACACATCATGTCGGGGTTCAGTTACACACTGTGTCGGGGTTCAGTTGCAGACCGTGTCGGGGCTCAGTTACACACCGTGTCAGGGTTCAGTTACACACCATGTCGGGGTTCAGTTACAGACCGTGTCATGGTTCAGTTACACACCGTGTCGGGGTTCAGTTACAGACCGTGTCAGGGTTCAGTTACACATCGTTTCGGGGTTCAGTTACAGACCGTATCAGGGTTCAGTTACACACCGTGTCAGGGGTCAGTTACACTCCGTGTCAGGGTTCAGTTACACACCGTGTCGGGGTTCAGTTACAGACCGTGTCAGGGTTCAGTTACACATCGTGTCGGGGCTCAGTTACACACCGTGTCAGGGTTCAGTTACACACCATGTCGGGGTTCAGTTACAGACCGTGTCATGGTTCAGTTACACACCGTGTCGGGGTTCAGTTACAGACCGTGTCAGGGTTCAGTTACACATCGTTTCGGGGTTCAGTTACAGACCGTATCAGGGTTCAGTTACACACCGTGTCAGGGGTCAGTTACAGACCGTGTCAGGGTTCAGTTACACACCGTGTCGGGGTTCATTTACAGACCGTGTCAGGGTTCAGTTACACATCGTGTCGGGGATCCGTTACAGACCGTGTTGGGGTTCAGTTCAAACCATGTCGGGGTTCAGTTGCACACCGTGTCAGGGTTCAGTTACACACCGTGTCAGGGTTCAGTTACAGACCGTGTCAGGGTTCAGTTACACACCGTGTCGGGGTTCAGTTACAGAACGTGTCTGGGTTCAGTTACAAACCATGTCGGGGTTCAGTTACAGACTGTGTCGGGGTTCAGTTACACACCATGTCAGGGTTCAGTTACACACCGTGTCGGGGTTCAGTTACAGACCGTGTCGGAGTTCAGTTACACACCATGTCGGGGTGCAGTTACACACCGTGTCGGGGTTCAGTTACACACCGTGTCGTGGTTCAGTTACACACCGTGCCGGGGTTCAGTTACACACCGTGTCAGGGTTCAGTTGCAGACCGTGTCAGGGTTCAGTTACACACCGTGTCGGGCTTCAGTTACAGACCGTGTCAGGGTTCATTTACAGACGTGTCAGGGTTCAGTTACACACCGTGTCGGGGTTCAGTTACAGACCGTGTCAGGGTTCAGTTACACATCGTGTCGGGGTTCAGTTACACACCGTTCCGGGGTTCAGTTACAGACCGTGTTGGGGTTCAGTTACAGACCGTGTCGGGGTTCAGTTACACACCGTGTCCGGGTTCAGTTACACACCGTGTCAGGGTTCAGTTACACACCGTGTCAGGGTTCAGTTACACACCGTGTCGGGGTTCAGTTACACACCGTGTCAGGGTTCAGTTACACATCGTTTCGGGGTTCAGTTACAGACCGTGTCAGTGTTCAGCTACACACCGTGTCAGGGTCCATTTACACTCCGTGTCAGGGTTCAGTTACTGACTGTGTCAGGGTTCAGTTACACACCATGTCAGGGTTCAGTTACAGACCATGTCGGGGATCAGTTACACACTGTGTTGGGGTTCAGTTACACACCGTGTCAGGGTTCAGTTACAGACCGTGTCAGGGCTCAGTTACACATCGTGTCGAGGTTCAGTTACAGACCGTGTCAGTTTTAAATTACAGACCGTGTCAGGGTTCAGTTACACTTCGTGTCGGGGTTCAGTTACACACCGTTTCGGGGTTCAGTTACAGACCGTGCCGGGGTTCAGTTACAGACCGTGTCGGGGTTCAGTTACACACCGTGTCAGGGTTCAGTTACACACCGTGTCAGGGTTCAGTTACACACCGTGTCAGGGTTCAGTTACACACCGTGTCGGGGTTCAGTTACACACCGTGTCAGGGTTCAGTTACACATCATGTCGGGGTTCAGTTACACACTGTGTCGGGGTTCAGTTGCAGACCGTGTCGGGGCTCAGTTACAAACCGTGTCAGGGTTCAGTTACACACCATGTCGGGGTTCAGTTACAGACCGTGTCATGCTTCAGTTACACACCGTGTCGGGGTTCAGTTACACTCCGTGTCAGGGTTCAGTTACACACCGTGTCGGGGTTCAGTTACAAACCGTGTCAGGGTTCAGTTACACATCGTGTCGGGGTTCAGTTACACACCGTTTCGGGGTTCAGTTACAGACCGTGTCGGGGTTCAGTTACAGACCGTGTCGGGGTTCAGTTACACACCGTGTCAGGGTTCAGTTACACACCGTGTCAGGGTTCAGTTACACACCGTGTCGGGCTTCAGTTACACATCATGTCGGGGTTCAGTTACACAATGTGTCGGGGTTCAGTTGCAGACCGTGTCGGGGCTCAGTTACACACCGTGTCGGGGTTCAGTTACACACCATGTCGGGGTTCAGTTACAGACCGTGTCATGGTTCAGTTACACACCGTGTCGGGGTTCAGTTACAGACCGTGTCAGGGTTCAGTTACACATCGTTTCGGGGTTCAGTTACAGACCGTATCAGGGTTCAGTTACACACCGTGTCAGGGTTCAGTTACACTCCGTGTCAGGGTTCAGTTACTGACTGTGTCAGGGTTCAGTTACACACCATGTCAGGGTTCAGTTACAGACCGTGTCGGTGTTCAGTTACACACCGTGTCGGGGTTCAGCTACACACCGTGTCAGGGTTCAGTTACAGACCGTGTCAGGGCTCAGTTACACATCGTGTCGGGGTTCAGTTACAGACCTTGCCAGTTTTCAATTACAGACCGTGTCAGGGTTCAGTTACACACCATGTCAGGGTTCAGTTACAGACCGTGTCGGGGTTCAGTTACACACCGTGTCGGGGTTCAGTTACACACCGTGTCAGGGTTCAGTTACACACCGTGTCGGGGTTCAGTTACACACCGTGTCGGGGTTCAGTTGCAGACCGTGTCGGGATTCAGTTACAGACCGTGTCAGGGTTCAGTTACAGACCGTGTCAGGGTTCAGTTACACACCGTGTCGGGGTTCATTTACAGACCGTGTCAGGGTTCAGTTACACATCGTGTCGGGGATCCGTTACAGACCGTGTTGGGGTTCAGTTCAATCCATGTCGGGGTTCAGTTGCACACCGTGTCAGGGTTCAGTTACACACCGTGTCAGGGTTCAGTTACAGACCGTGTCAGGGTTCAGTTACACACCGTGTCGGGGTTCAGTTACAAACCATGTCGGGGTTCAGTTACAGACTGTGTCGGTGTTCAGTTACACACCATGTCGGGGTTCAGTTACAGACCGTGTCAGGGTTCAGTTACACACCGTGTCGGGCTTCAGTTACAGACCGTGTCAGGGTTCAGTTACAGACCGTGTCATGGTTCAGTTACACGCCGTGTCGGGGTTCAGTTACAGGCCGTGTCAGGGTTCAGTTACACATCGTGTCGGGGTTCAGTTACACACCGTTTCGGGGTTCAGTTACAGACCGTGTCGGGGTTCAGTTACAGACCGTGTCGGGGTTCAGTTACACACCGTGTCAGGGTTCAGTTACACACCATGTCAGGGTTCAGTTACAGACCGTGTCATGGTTCAGTTACACACCGTGTCGGGGTTGAGTTACAGACCGTGTCAGGGTTCAGTTACACATCGTTTCGGGGTTCAGTTACAGACCGTATCAGGGTTCAGTTACACACCGTGTCAGGGTTCAGTTACACTCCGTGTCAGGGTTCAGTTACTGACTGTGTCAGGGTTCAGTTACACACCATGTCAGGGTTCAGTTACACACCGTGTCGGGGTTCAGTTACACACCGTATCAGGGTTCAGTTACACACCGTGTCGGTGTTCAGTTACACACCGTGTCGGGTTCAGTTGCAGACCGTGTCGGGATTCAGTTACAGACCGTGTCAGGGTTCATTTACAGACCGTGTCAGGGTTCAGTTACACATCGTGTCGGGGATCCGTTACAGACCGTGTTGGGGTTCAGTTCAAACCATGTTGGGGTTCAGTTGCACACCGTGTCAGGGTTCAGTTACACACCGTGTCAGGGTCCATTTACACTCTGTGTCAGGGTTCAGTTACTGACTGTGTCAGGGTTCAGTTACACACCATGTCAGGGTTCAGTTACAGACCATGTCGGGGATCAGTTACACACTGTGTCGGGGTTCAGTTACACACCGTGTCAGGGTTCAGTTACAGACCGTGTCAGGGCTCAGTTACACATCGTGTCGAGGTTCAGTTACAGACCGTGTCAGTTTTAAATTACGGACCGTGTCAGGGTTCAGTTACACTACGTGTCAGGGTTCAGTTACACAACGTGCAGGTGTTCAGTTACAGACCGTGTCAGGGTTCAGTTACACACCGTGTCGGGATTCAGTTACACACCGTGTCGGGGTTCAATTACAGACCATGTCGGGGTTCAGTTACAGACCTTGTCAGGGTTCAGCTACACACCGTGTCAGGGTTCAGTTACACACTGTGTCAGGGTTCAGTTACACACCGTGTCGGGGTTCAGTTACACACCGTGTCGGGGTCCAGTTACAGACCGTGTCGGGGTTCAGTTACAGACCGTGTCAGGGTTCAGTTACAGACAGTGCCAGGGTTCAGTTACACACCGTGTCGGGGTTCATTTACAGACCGTGTCAGGGTTCAGTTACACATCGTGTCGGGGTTCAGTTACAGACCGTGTTGGGGTTCAGTTACAAACCATGTCGGGGTTCAGTTGCACACTGTGTCAGGGTTCAGTTACACACCGTGTCAGGGTTCAGTTACAGACCGTGTCAGGGTTCAGTTACACACCGTGTCCGGGTTCAGTTACAGAGCGTGTCAGGGTTCAGTTACACACCGTGTCGGGGTTCAGTTACAAACCATGTCGGGGTTCAGTTACAGACTGTGTCGGTGTTCAGTTACACACCATGTCGGGGTTCAGTTACACACCGTGTCGGGGTTCAGTTACACACCGTGTCGGGGTTCAGTTACACACCGTGTCGGGGTTCAGTTACACACCGTGTTGGGGTTCAGTTACAGACCGTGTCAGGGTTCAGTTACAGACCGTGTCAGGGTTCAGTTACACACCGTGTCGGGGTTCAGTTACAGGCCGTGTCACGGTTCAGTTACACATCGTGTCGGGGTTCAGTTACACACCGTTTCGGGGTTCAGTTACAGACCGTGCCGGGGTTCAGTTACAGACCGTGTCGGGGTTCAGTTACACACCGTGTCAGGGTTCAGTTACACACCGTGTCAGGGTTCAGTTACACACCGTGTCAGGGTTCAGTTACACACCGTGTCGGGGTTCAGTTACACACCGTGTCAGGGTTCAGTTACACATCATGTCGGGGTTCAGTTACACACTGTGTCGGGGTTCAGTTGCAGACCGTGTCGGGGCTCAGTTACAAACCGTGTCAGGGTTCAGTTACACACCATGTCGGGGTTCAGTTACAGACCGTGTCATGCTTCAGTTACACACCGTGTCGGGGTTCAGTTACACTCCGTGTCAGGGTTCAGTTACACACCGTGTCGGGGTTCAGTTACAAACCGTGTCAGGGTTCAGTTACACATCGTGTCGGGGTTCAGTTACACACCGTTTCGGGGTTCAGTTACAGACCGTGTCGGGGTTCAGTTACAGACCGTGTCGGGGTTCAGTTACACACCGTGTCAGGGTTCAGTTACACACCGTGTCAGGGTTCAGTTACACACCGTGTCGGGCTTCAGTTACACATCATGTCGGGGTTCAGTTACACAATGTGTCGGGGTTCAGTTGCAGACCGTGTCGGGGCTCAGTTACACACCGTGTCGGGGTTCAGTTACACACCATGTCGGGGTTCAGTTACAGACCGTGTCATGGTTCAGTTACACACCGTGTCGGGGTTCAGTTACAGACCGTGTCAGGGTTCAGTTACACATCGTTTCGGGGTTCAGTTACAGACCGTATCAGGGTTCAGTTACACACCGTGTCAGGGTTCAGTTACACTCCGTGTCAGGGTTCAGTTACTGACTGTGTCAGGGTTCAGTTACACACCATGTCAGGGTTCAGTTACAGACCGTGTCGGTGTTCAGTTACACACCGTGTCGGGGTTCAGCTACACACCGTGTCAGGGTTCAGTTACAGACCGTGTCAGGGCTCAGTTACACATCGTGTCGGGGTTCAGTTACAGACCTTGCCAGTTTTCAATTACAGACCGTGTCAGGGTTCAGTTACACACCATGTCAGGGTTCAGTTACAGACCGTGTCGGGGTTCAGTTACACACCGTGTCGGGGTTCAGTTACACACCGTGTCAGGGTTCAGTTACACACCGTGTCGGGGTTCAGTTACACACCGTGTCGGGGTTCAGTTGCAGACCGTGTCGGGATTCAGTTACAGACCGTGTCAGGGTTCAGTTACAGACCGTGTCAGGGTTCAGTTACACACCGTGTCGGGGTTCATTTACAGACCGTGTCAGGGTTCAGTTACACATCGTGTCGGGGATCCGTTACAGACCGTGTTGGGGTTCAGTTCAATCCATGTCGGGGTTCAGTTGCACACCGTGTCAGGGTTCAGTTACACACCGTGTCAGGGTTCAGTTACAGACCGTGTCAGGGTTCAGTTACACACCGTGTCGGGGTTCAGTTACAAACCATGTCGGGGTTCAGTTACAGACTGTGTCGGTGTTCAGTTACACACCATGTCGGGGTTCAGTTACAGACCGTGTCAGGGTTCAGTTACACACCGTGTCGGGCTTCAGTTACAGACCGTGTCAGGGTTCAGTTACAGACCGTGTCATGGTTCAGTTACACGCCGTGTCGGGGTTCAGTTACAGGCCGTGTCAGGGTTCAGTTACACATCGTGTCGGGGTTCAGTTACACACCGTTTCGGGGTTCAGTTACAGACCGTGTCGGGGTTCAGTTACAGACCGTGTCGGGGTTCAGTTACACACCGTGTCAGGGTTCAGTTACACACCATGTCAGGGTTCAGTTACAGACCGTGTCATGGTTCAGTTACACACCGTGTCGGGGTTGAGTTACAGACCGTGTCAGGGTTCAGTTACACATCGTTTCGGGGTTCAGTTACAGACCGTATCAGGGTTCAGTTACACACCGTGTCAGGGTTCAGTTACACTCCGTGTCAGGGTTCAGTTACTGACTGTGTCAGGGTTCAGTTACACACCATGTCAGGGTTCAGTTACACACCGTGTCGGGGTTCAGTTACACACCGTATCAGGGTTCAGTTACACACCGTGTCGGTGTTCAGTTACACACCGTGTCGGGTTCAGTTGCAGACCGTGTCGGGATTCAGTTACAGACCGTGTCAGGGTTCATTTACAGACCGTGTCAGGGTTCAGTTACACATCGTGTCGGGGATCCGTTACAGACCGTGTTGGGGTTCAGTTCAAACCATGTTGGGGTTCAGTTGCACACCGTGTCAGGGTTCAGTTACACACCGTGTCAGGGTTCAGTTACACACCGTGTCAGGGTTCAGTTACAGACCGTGTCAGGGTTCAGTTACAGACCGTGTCAGGGTTCAGTTACACACCGTGTCAGGGTTCAGTTACAGACCGTGTCAGGGTTCAGTTACACACCGTGTCGGGGTTCAGTTACAAACCATGTCGGGGTTCAGTTACACACCGTGTCGGTGTTCAGTTACACATCGTGTCGGGGTTCAGTTACACACCGTGTCAGGGTTCAGTTACAGACCGTGTCAGGGTTCAGTTACACACCGTGTCGGGCTTCAGTTACAGACCGTGTCAGGGTTCAGTTACAGACCGTGTCAGGGTTCAGTTACACGCCGTGTCGGGGTTCAGTTACAGGCCGTGTCAGGGTTCAGTTACACATCGTGTCGGGGTTCAGTTACACACCGTTTCAGGGTTCAGTTACAGACCGTGTCGGGGTTCAGTTACAGACCGTGTCGGGGTTCAGTTACACACCGTGTCAGGGTTCAGTTACACACCGTGTCAGGGTTCAGTTACACACCCTGTCGGGGTTCAGATACACACCGTGTCAGCGTTCAGTTACACATCATGTCGGGGTTCAGTTACACACTGTGTCGGGGTTCAGTTGCAGACCGTGTCGGGGCTCAGTTACACACCGTGTCAGGGTTCAGTTACACACCATGTCGGGGTTCAGTTACAGACCGTGTCATGGTTCAGTTACACACTGTGTCGGGGTTCAGTTACAGACCGTGTCAGGGTTCAGTTGCACACCGTGTCAGGGTTCAGTTACACACCGTGTCAGGGTTCAGTTACAGACCGTGTCAGGGTTCAGTTACACACCGTGTCGGGGTTCAGTTACAGAACGTGTCAGGGTTCAGTTACACACCGTGTCAGGGTTCAGTTGCAGACCGTGTCAGGGTTCAGTTACACACCGTGTCTGGGTTCAGTTACAAACCATGTCGGGGTTCAGTTACAGACTGTGTCGGGGTTCAGTTACACACCATGTCAGGGTTCAGTTACACACCGTGTCGGGGTTCAGTTACAGACCGTGTCGGAGTTCAGTTACACACCATGTCGGGGTGCAGTTACACACCGTGTCGGGGTTCAGTTACACACCGTGTCGTGGTTCAGTTACACACCGTGCCGGGGTTCAGTTACACACCGTGTCAGGGTTCAGTTGCAGACCGTGTCAGGGTTCAGTTACACACCGTGTCGGGCTTCAGTTACAGACCGTGTCAGGGTTCATTTACAGACGTGTCAGGGTTCAGTTACACACCGTGTCGGGGTTCAGTTACAGACCGTGTCAGGGTTCAGTTACACATCGTGTCGGGGTTCAGTTACACACCGTTCCGGGGTTCAGTTACAGACCGTGTTGGGGTTCAGTTACAGACCGTGTCGGGGTTCAGTTACACACCGTGTCCGGGTTCAGTTACACACCGTGTCAGGGTTCAGTTACACACCGTGTCAGGGTTCAGTTACACACCGTGTCGGGGTTCAGTTACACACCGTGTCAGGGTTCAGTTACACATCGTTTCGGGGTTCAGTTACAGACCGTGTCAGTGTTCAGCTACACACCGTGTCAGGGTCCATTTACACTCCGTGTCAGGGTTCAGTTACTGACTGTGTCAGGGTTCAGTTACACACCATGTCAGGGTTCAGTTACAGACCATGTCGGGGATCAGTTACACACTGTGTTGGGGTTCAGTTACACACCGTGTCAGGGTTCAGTTACAGACCGTGTCAGGGCTCAGTTACACATCGTGTCGAGGTTCAGTTACAGACCGTGTCAGTTTTAAATTACAGACCGTGTCAGGGTTCAGTTACACTTCGTGTCAGGGTTCAGTTACACACCGTGTAGGTGTTCAGTTACAGACCGTGTCAGGGTTCAGTTACACACCGTGTCGGGGTTCAGTTACACACCGTGTCGGGGTTCAATTACAGACCATGTCGGGGTTCAGTTACAGACCTTGTCAGGGTTCAGCTACACACCGTGTCAGGGTTCAGTTACACACTGTGTCAGGGTTCAGTTACACACCGTGTCGGAGTTCAGTTACACACCGTGTCGGGGTTCAGTTACAGACCGTGTCGGGGTTCAGTTACAGACCGTGTCGGGGTTCAGTTACAGACAGTGCCAGGGTTCAGTTACACACCGTGTCGAGGTTCATTTACAGACCGTGTCAGGGTTCAGTTACACATCGTGTCGGGGTTCAGTTACAGACCGTGTTGGGGCTCAGTTACAAACCATGTCGGGGTTCAGTTGCACACCGTGTCAGGGTTCAGTTACCCACCGTGTCAGCGTTCAGTTACAGACCGTGTCAGGGTTCAGTTACACACCGTGTCCGGGTTCAGTTACAGACCGTGTCAGGGTTCAGTTACACACCGTGTCGGGGTTCAGTTACAGACCGTGTCGGAGTTCAGTTGCACACCATGTCGGGGTGCAGTTACACACCGTGTCGGGGTTCAGTTACACACCGTGTCGGGGTTCAGTTACACACCGTGCCGGGGTTCAGTTACACACCGTGTCGGGCTTCAGTTACAGACCGTGTCAGGGTTCATTTACAGACCGTGTCAGGGTTCAGTTACACACCGTGTCGGGGTTCAGTTACAGACCGTTTCAGGGTTCAGTTACACATCGTGTCGGGGTTCAGTTACACACCGTTCCGGGGTTCAGTTACAGACCGTGTTGGGGTTCAGTTACAGACCGTGTCGGTGTTCAGTTACACACCGTGTCCGGGTTCAGTTACACACCGTGTCAGGGTTCAGTTACACACCGTGTCGGGGTTCAGTTACACACCGTGTCAGGGTTCAGTTACACATCATGTCGGGGTTCAGTTACACACCGTGTCGGAGTCCAGTTACAGACCGTGTCGGGGCTCAGTTACACACCGTGTCGGGGTTCAGTTACACACCATGTCGGGGTTCAGTTACAGACCGTGTCATGGTTCAGTTACACACCGTGTCATGGTTCAGTTACACACCGTGTCGGGGTTCAGTTACAGACCGTGTCAGGGTTCAGTTACACATCGTTTCGGGGTTCAGTTACAGACCGTGTCAGGGTTCAGCTACACACCGTGTCAGGGTCCATTTACACTCTGTGTCAGGGTTCAGTTACTGACTGTGTCAGGGTTCAGTTACACACCATGTCAGGGTTCAGTTACAGACCATGTCGGGGATCAGTTACACACTGTGTCGGGGTTCAGTTACACACCGTGTCAGGGTTCAGTTACAGACCGTGTCAGGGCTCAGTTACACATCGTGTCGAGGTTCAGTTACAGACCGTGTCAGTTTTAAATTACGGACCGTGTCAGGGTTCAGTTACACTACGTGTCAGGGTTCAGTTACACAACGTGCAGGTGTTCAGTTACAGACCGTGTCGGGGTTCAGTTACACACCGTGTCGGGATTCAGTTACACACCGTGTCGGGGTTCAATTACAGACCATGTCGGGGTTCAGTTACAGACCTTGTCAGGGTTCAGCTACACACCGTGTCAGGGTTCAGTTACACACTGTGTCAGGGTTCAGTTACACACCGTGTCGGGGTTCAGTTACACACCGTGTCGGGGTCCAGTTACAGACCGTGTCGGGGTTCAGTTACAGACCGTGTCAGGGTTCAGTTACAGACAGTGCCAGGGTTCAGTTACACACCGTGTCGGGGTTCATTTACAGACCGTGTCAGGGTTCAGTTACACATCGTGTCGGGGTTCAGTTACAGACCGTGTTGGGGTTCAGTTACAAACCATGTCGGGGTTCAGTTGCACACTGTGTCAGGGTTCAGTTACACACCGTGTCAGGGTTCAGTTACAGACCGTGTCAGGGTTCAGTTACACACCGTGTCCGGGTTCAGTTACAGAGCGTGTCAGGGTTCAGTTACACACCGTGTCGGGGTTCAGTTACAAACCATGTCGGGGTTCAGTTACAGACTGTGTCGGTGTTCAGTTACACACCATGTCGGGGTTCAGTTACACACCGTGTCGGGGTTCAGTTACACACCGTGTCGGGGTTCAGTTACACACCGTGTCGGGGTTCAGTTACACACCGTGTTGGGGTTCAGTTACAGACCGTGTCAGGGTTCAGTTACAGACCGTGTCAGGGTTCAGTTACACACCGTGTCGGGGTTCAGTTACAGGCCGTGTCACGGTTCAGTTACACATCGTGTCGGGGTTCAGTTACACACCGTTTCGGGGTTCAGTTACAGACCGTGCCGGGGTTCAGTTACAGACCGTGTCGGGGTTCAGTTACACACCGTGTCAGGGTTCAGTTACACACCGTGTCAGGGTTCAGTTACACACCGTGTCAGGGTTCAGTTACACACCGTGTCGGGGTTCAGTTACACACCGTGTCAGGGTTCAGTTACACATCATGTCGGGGTTCAGTTACACACTGTGTCGGGGTTCAGTTGCAGACCGTGTCGGGGCTCAGTTACAAACCGTGTCAGGGTTCAGTTACACACCATGTCGGGGTTCAGTTACAGACCGTGTCATGCTTCAGTTACACACCGTGTCGGGGTTCAGTTACACTCCGTGTCAGGGTTCAGTTACACACCGTGTCGGGGTTCAGTTACAAACCGTGTCAGGGTTCAGTTACACATCGTGTCGGGGTTCAGTTACACACCGTGTCGGGGTTCAGTTACAAACCGTGTCAGGGTTCAGTTACACATCGTGTCGGGGATCCGTTACAGACCGTGTTGGGGTTCAGTTCAATCCATGTCGGGGTTCAGTTGCACACCGTGTCAGGGTTCAGTTACACACCGTGTCAGGGTTCAGTTACAGACCGTGTCAGGGTTCAGTTACACACCGTGTCGGGGTTCAGTTACAAACCATGTCGGGGTTCAGTTACAGACTGTGTCGGTGTTCAGTTACACACCATGTCGGGGTTCAGTTACAGACCGTGTCAGGGTTCAGTTACACACCGTGTCGGGCTTCAGTTACAGACCGTGTCAGGGTTCAGTTACAGACCGTGTCATGGTTCAGTTACACGCCGTGTCGGGGTTCAGTTACAGGCCGTGTCAGGGTTCAGTTACACATCGTGTCGGGGTTCAGTTACACACCGTTTCGGGGTTCAGTTACAGACCGTGTCGGGGTTCAGTTACAGACCGTGTCGGGGTTCAGTTACACACCGTGTCAGGGTTCAGTTACACACCATGTCAGGGTTCAGTTACAGACCGTGTCATGGTTCAGTTACACACCGTGTCGGGGTTCAGTTACACACCGTGTCAGGGTTCAGTTACACACCGTGTCAGGGTTCAGTTACACACCGTGTCGGGGTTCAGTTACACACCGTGTCAGGGTTCAGTTACACATCATGTCGGGGTTCAGTTACACACTGTGTCGGGGTTCAGTTGCAGACCGTGTCGGGGCTCAGTTACAAACCGTGTCAGGGTTCAGTTACACACCATGTCGGGGTTCAGTTACAGACCGTGTCATGCTTCAGTTACACACCGTGTCGGGGTTCAGTTACACTCCGTGTCAGGGTTCAGTTACACACCGTGTCGGGGTTCAGTTACAAACCGTGTCAGGGTTCAGTTACACATCGTGTCGGGGTTCAGTTACACACCGTTTCGGGGTTCAGTTACAGACCGTGTCGGGGTTCAGTTACAGACCGTGTCGGGGTTCAGTTACACACCGTGTCAGGGTTCAGTTACACACCGTGTCAGGGTTCAGTTACACACCGTGTCGGGCTTCAGTTACACATCATGTCGGGGTTCAGTTACACAATGTGTCGGGGTTCAGTTGCAGACCGTGTCGGGGCTCAGTTACACACCGTGTCGGGGTTCAGTTACACACCATGTCGGGGTTCAGTTACAGACCGTGTCATGGTTCAGTTACACACCGTGTCGGGGTTCAGTTACAGACCGTGTCAGGGTTCAGTTACACATCGTTTCGGGGTTCAGTTACAGACCGTATCAGGGTTCAGTTACACACCGTGTCAGGGTTCAGTTACACTCCGTGTCAGGGTTCAGTTACTGACTGTGTCAGGGTTCAGTTACACACCATGTCAGGGTTCAGTTACAGACCGTGTCGGTGTTCAGTTACACACCGTGTCGGGGTTCAGCTACACACCGTGTCAGGGTTCAGTTACAGACCGTGTCGGGGTTCAGTTACACATCGTGTCGGGGTTCAGTTACAGACCTTGCCAGTTTTCAATTACAGACCGTGTCAGGGTTCAGTTACACACCATGTCAGGGTTCAGTTACAGACCGTGTCGGGGTTCAGTTACACACCGTGTCGGGGTTCAGTTACACACCGTGTCAGGGTTCAGTTACACACCGTGTCGGGGTTCAGTTACACACCGTGTCGGGGTTCAGTTGCAGACCGTGTCGGGATTCAGTTACAGACCGTGTCAGGGTTCAGTTACAGACCGTGTCAGGGTTCAGTTACACACCGTGTCGGGGTTCATTTACAGACCGTGTCAGGGTTCAGTTACACATCGTGTCGGGGATCCGTTACAGACCGTGTTGGGGTTCAGTTCAATCCATGTCGGGGTTCAGTTGCACACCGTGTCAGGGTTCAGTTACACACCGTGTCAGGGTTCAGTTACAGACCGTGTCAGGGTTCAGTTACACACCGTGTCGGGGTTCAGTTACAAACCATGTCGGGGTTCAGTTACAGACTGTGTCGGTGTTCAGTTACACACCATGTCGGGGTTCAGTTACAGACCGTGTCAGGGTTCAGTTACACACCGTGTCGGGCTTCAGTTACAGACCGTGTCAGGGTTCAGTTACAGACCGTGTCATGGTTCAGTTACACGCCGTGTCGGGGTTCAGTTACAGGCCGTGTCAGGGTTCAGTTACACATCGTGTCGGGGTTCAGTTACACACCGTTTCGGGGTTCAGTTACAGACCGTGTCGGGGTTCAGTTACAGACCGTGTCGGGGTTCAGTTACACACCGTGTCAGGGTTCAGTTACACACCATGTCAGGGTTCAGTTACAGACCGTGTCATGGTTCAGTTACACACCGTGTCGGGGTTGAGTTACAGACCGTGTCAGGGTTCAGTTACACATCGTTTCGGGGTTCAGTTACAGACCGTATCAGGGTTCAGTTACACACCGTGTCAGGGTTCAGTTACACTCCGTGTCAGGGTTCAGTTACTGACTGTGTCAGGGTTCAGTTACACACCATGTCAGGGTTCAGTTACACACCGTGTCGGGGTTCAGTTACACACCGTATCAGGGTTCAGTTACACACCGTGTCGGTGTTCAGTTACACACCGTGTCGGGTTCAGTTGCAGACCGTGTCGGGATTCAGTTACAGACCGTGTCAGGGTTCAGTTACAGACCGTGTCAGGGTTCAGTTACACACCGTGTCGGGGTTCATTTACAGACCGTGTCAGGGTTCAGTTACACATCGTGTCGGGGATCCGTTACAGACCGTGTTGGGGTTCAGTTCAAACCATGTTGGGGTTCAGTTGCACACCGTGTCAGGGTTCAGTTACACACCGTGTCAGGGTTCAGTTACAGACCGTGTCAGGGTTCAGTTACAGACCGTGTCAGGGTTCAGTTACACACCGTGTCAGGGTTCAGTTACAGACCGTGTCAGGGTTCAGTTACACACCGTGTCGGGGTTCAGTTACAAACCATGTCGGGGTTCAGTTACACACCGTGTCGGTGTTCAGTTACACATCGTGTCGGGGTTCAGTTACACACCGTGTCAGGGTTCAGTTACAGACCGTGTCAGGGTTCAGTTACACACCGTGTCGGGCTTCAGTTACAGACCGTGTCAGGGTTCAGTTACAGACCGTGTCAGGGTTCAGTTACACGCCGTGTCGGGGTTCAGTTACAGGCCGTGTCAGGGTTCAGTTACACATCGTGTCGGGGTTCAGTTACACACCGTTTCAGGGTTCAGTTACAGACCGTGTCGGGGTTCAGTTACAGACCGTGTCGGGGTTCAGTTACACACCGTGTCAGGGTTCAGTTACACACCGTGTCAGGGTTCAGTTACACACCCTGTCGGGGTTCAGATACACACCGTGTCAGCGTTCAGTTACACATCATGTCGGGGTTCAGTTACACACTGTGTCGGGGTTCAGTTGCAGACCGTGTCGGGGCTCAGTTACACACCGTGTCAGGGTTCAGTTACACACCATGTCGGGGTTCAGTTACAGACCGTGTCATGGTTCAGTTACACACTGTGTCGGGGTTCAGTTACAGACCGTGTCAGGGTTCAGTTACACATCGTTTCGGGGTTCAGTTACAGACCGTATCAGGGTTCAGTTACACACCGTGTCAGGGTTCAGTTACAGACCGTGTCGGGGTTCAGTTACACACCGTGTCGGGATTCAGTTACACACCGTGTCGGGGTTCAATTACAGACCATGTCGGGGTTCAGTTACAGACCTTGTCAGGGTTCAGCTACACACCGTGTCAGGGTTCAGTTACACACTGTGTCAGGGTTCAGTTACACACCGTGTCGGGGTTCAGTTACACACCGTGTCGGGGTCCAGTTACAGACCGTGTCGGGGTTCAGTTACAGACCGTGTCAGGGTTCAGTTACAGACAGTGCCAGGGTTCAGTTACACACCGTGTCGGGGTTCATTTACAGACCGTGTCAGGGTTCAGTTACACATCGTGTCGGGGTTCAGTTACAGACCGTGTTGGGGTTCAGTTACAAACCATGTCGGGGTTCAGTTGCACACTGTGTCAGGGTTCAGTTACACACCGTGTCAGGGTTCAGTTACAGACCGTGTCAGGGTTCAGTTACACACCGTGTCCGGGTTCAGTTACAGAGCGTGTCAGGGTTCAGTTACACACCGTGTCGGGGTTCAGTTACAAACCATGTCGGGGTTCAGTTACAGACTGTGTCGGTGTTCAGTTACACACCATGTCGGGGTTCAGTTACACACCGTGTCGGGGTTCAGTTACACACCGTGTCGGGGTTCAGTTACACACCGTGTCGGGGTTCAGTTACACACCGTGTTGGGGTTCAGTTACAGACCGTGTCAGGGTTCAGTTACAGACCGTGTCAGGGTTCAGTTACACACCGTGTCGGGGTTCAGTTACAGGCCGTGTCACGGTTCAGTTACACATCGTGTCGGGGTTCAGTTACACACCGTTTCGGGGTTCAGTTACAGACCGTGCCGGGGTTCAGTTACAGACCGTGTCGGGGTTCAGTTACACACCGTGTCAGGGTTCAGTTACACACCGTGTCAGGGTTCAGTTACACACCGTGTCAGGGTTCAGTTACACACCGTGTCGGGGTTCAGTTACACACCGTGTCAGGGTTCAGTTACACATCATGTCGGGGTTCAGTTACACACTGTGTCGGGGTTCAGTTGCAGACCGTGTCGGGGCTCAGTTACAAACCGTGTCAGGGTTCAGTTACACACCATGTCGGGGTTCAGTTACAGACCGTGTCATGCTTCAGTTACACACCGTGTCGGGGTTCAGTTACACTCCGTGTCAGGGTTCAGTTACACACCGTGTCGGGGTTCAGTTACAAACCGTGTCAGGGTTCAGTTACACATCGTGTCGGGGTTCAGTTACACACCGTTTCGGGGTTCAGTTACAGACCGTGTCGGGGTTCAGTTACAGACCGTGTCGGGGTTCAGTTACACACCGTGTCAGGGTTCAGTTACACACCGTGTCAGGGTTCAGTTACACACCGTGTCGGGCTTCAGTTACACATCATGTCGGGGTTCAGTTACACAATGTGTCGGGGTTCAGTTGCAGACCGTGTCGGGGCTCAGTTACACACCGTGTCGGGGTTCAGTTACACACCATGTCGGGGTTCAGTTACAGACCGTGTCATGGTTCAGTTACACACCGTGTCGGGGTTCAGTTACAGACCGTGTCAGGGTTCAGTTACACATCGTTTCGGGGTTCAGTTACAGACCGTATCAGGGTTCAGTTACACACCGTGTCAGGGTTCAGTTACACTCCGTGTCAGGGTTCAGTTACTGACTGTGTCAGGGTTCAGTTACACACCATGTCAGGGTTCAGTTACAGACCGTGTCGGTGTTCAGTTACACACCGTGTCGGGGTTCAGCTACACACCGTGTCAGGGTTCAGTTACAGACCGTGTCGGGGTTCAGTTACACATCGTGTCGGGGTTCAGTTACAGACCTTGCCAGTTTTCAATTACAGACCGTGTCAGGGTTCAGTTACACACCATGTCAGGGTTCAGTTACAGACCGTGTCGGGGTTCAGTTACACACCGTGTCGGGGTTCAGTTACACACCGTGTCAGGGTTCAGTTACACACCGTGTCGGGGTTCAGTTACACACCGTGTCGGGGTTCAGTTGCAGACCGTGTCGGGATTCAGTTACAGACCGTGTCAGGGTTCAGTTACAGACCGTGTCAGGGTTCAGTTACACACCGTGTCGGGGTTCATTTACAGACCGTGTCAGGGTTCAGTTACACATCGTGTCGGGGATCCGTTACAGACCGTGTTGGGGTTCAGTTCAATCCATGTCGGGGTTCAGTTGCACACCGTGTCAGGGTTCAGTTACACACCGTGTCAGGGTTCAGTTACAGACCGTGTCAGGGTTCAGTTACACACCGTGTCGGGGTTCAGTTACAAACCATGTCGGGGTTCAGTTACAGACTGTGTCGGTGTTCAGTTACACACCATGTCGGGGTTCAGTTACAGACCGTGTCAGGGTTCAGTTACACACCGTGTCGGGCTTCAGTTACAGACCGTGTCAGGGTTCAGTTACAGACCGTGTCATGGTTCAGTTACACGCCGTGTCGGGGTTCAGTTACAGGCCGTGTCAGGGTTCAGTTACACATCGTGTCGGGGTTCAGTTACACACCGTTTCGGGGTTCAGTTACAGACCGTGTCGGGGTTCAGTTACAGACCGTGTCGGGGTTCAGTTACACACCATGTCAGGGTTCAGTTACAGACCGTGTCATGGTTCAGTTACACACCGTGTCGGGGTTGAGTTACAGACCGTGTCAGGGTTCAGTTACACATCGTTTCGGGGTTCAGTTACAGACCGTATCAGGGTTCAGTTACACACCGTGTCAGGGTTCAGTTACACTCCGTGTCAGGGTTCAGTTACTGACTGTGTCAGGGTTCAGTTACACACCATGTCAGGGTTCAGTTACACACCGTGTCGGGGTTCAGTTACACACCGTATCAGGGTTCAGTTACACACCGTGTCGGTGTTCAGTTACACACCGTGTCGGGTTCAGTTGCAGACCGTGTCGGGATTCAGTTACAGACCGTGTCAGGGTTCAGTTACAGACCGTGTCAGGGTTCAGTTACACACCGTGTCGGGGTTCATTTACAGACCGTGTCAGGGTTCAGTTACACATCGTGTCGGGGATCCGTTACAGACCGTGTTGGGGTTCAGTTCAAACCATGTTGGGGTTCAGTTGCACACCGTGTCAGGGTTCAGTTACACACCGTGTCAGGGTTCAGTTACAGACCGTGTCAGGGTTCAGTTACAGACCGTGTCAGGGTTCAGTTACACACCGTGTCAGGGTTCAGTTACAGACCGTGTCAGGGTTCAGTTACACACCGTGTCGGGGTTCAGTTACAAACCATGTCGGGGTTCAGTTACACACCGTGTCGGTGTTCAGTTACACATCGTGTCGGGGTTCAGTTACACACCGTGTCAGGGTTCAGTTACAGACCGTGTCAGGGTTCAGTTACACACCGTGTCGGGCTTCAGTTACAGACCGTGTCAGGGTTCAGTTACAGACCGTGTCAGGGTTCAGTTACACGCCGTGTCGGGGTTCAGTTACAGGCCGTGTCAGGGTTCAGTTACACATCGTGTCGGGGTTCAGTTACACACCGTTTCAGGGTTCAGTTACAGACCGTGTCGGGGTTCAGTTACAGACCGTGTCGGGGTTCAGTTACACACCGTGTCAGGGTTCAGTTACACACCGTGTCAGGGTTCAGTTACACACCCTGTCGGGGTTCAGATACACACCGTGTCAGCGTTCAGTTACACATCATGTCGGGGTTCAGTTACACACTGTGTCGGGGTTCAGTTGCAGACCGTGTCGGGGCTCAGTTACACACCGTGTCAGGGTTCAGTTACACACCATGTCGGGGTTCAGTTACAGACCGTGTCAGGGTTCAGTTACACATCGTTTCGGGGTTCAGTTACAGACCGTATCAGGGTTCAGTTACACACCGTGTCAGGGTTCAGTTACAGACCGTGTCAGGGTTCAGTTACACACCGTGTCTGGGTTCAGTTACAAACCATGTCGGCGTTCAGTTACAGACTGTGTCGGGGTTCAGTTACACACCATGTCAGGGTTCAGTTACACACCGTGTTGGGGTTCAGTTACAGACCGTGTCGGAGTTCAGTTACACACCGTGTCGGGGTTCAGTTACACACCGTGCCGGGGTTCAGTTACACACCGTGTCAGGGTTCAGTTGCAGACCGTGTCAGGGTTCAGTTACACACCGTGTCGGGCTTCAGTTACAGACCGTGTCAGTGTTCATTTACAGACCGTGTCAGGGTTCAGTTACACATCATGTCGGGGTTCAGTTACACACCGTGTCGGGGTTCAGTTACACATCGTTTCGGGGTTCAGTTACAGACCGTGTCAGGGTTCAGCTACACACCGTGTCAGGGTCCATTTACACTCCGTGTCAGGGTTCAGTTACAGACCGTGTCAGGGTTCATTTACAGACCGTGTCAGGGTTCAGTTACACACCGTGTCGGGGTTCAGTTACAGACCGTGTCAGGGTTCAGTTACACATCGTGTCGGGGTTCAGTTACACACCGTTCCGGGGTTCAGTTACAGACCGTGTTGGGGTTCAGTTACAGACCGTGTCGGGGTTCAGTTACACACCGTGTCCGGGTTCAGTTACACACCGTGTCAGGGTTCAGTTACACACCGTGTCAGGGTTCAGTTACACACCGTGTCGGGGTTCAGTTACACACCGTGTCAGGGTTCAGTTACACATCATGTCGGGGTTCAGTTACACACCGTGTCAGAGTCCAGTTACAGACCGTGTCGGGGCTCAGTTACACACCGTGTTGGGGTTCAGTTACACGCCATGTCGGGGTTCAGTTACAGACCGTGTCATGGTTCAGTTACACACCGTGTCGGGGTTCAGTTACAGACCGTGTCAGGGTTCAGTTACACATCGTTTCGGGGTTCAGTTACAGACCGTGTCAGGGTTCAGCTACACACCGTGTCAGGGTCCATTTACACTCCGTGTCAGGGTTCAGTTACTGACTGTGTCAGGGTTCAGTTACACACCATGTCGGGGTTCATTTACAGACCGTGTCAGGGTTCAGTTACACATCGTGTCGGGGTTCAGTTACACACCGTTTCGGGGTTCAGTTACAGACCGTGTCGGGGTTCAGTTACAGACCGTGTCGGGGTTCAGTTACACACCGTGTCAGGGTTCAGTTACACACCATGTCAGGGTTCAGTTACAGACCGTGTCATGGTTCAGTTACACACCGTGTCGGGGTTGAGTTACAGACCGTGTCAGGGTTCAGTTACACATCGTTTCGGGGTTCAGTTACAGACCGTATCAGGGTTCAGTTACACACCGTGTCAGGGTTCAGTTACACTCCGTGTCAGGGTTCAGTTACTGACTGTGTCAGGGTTCAGTTACACACCATGTCAGGGTTCAGTTACACACCGTGTCGGGGTTCAGTTACACACCGTATCAGGGTTCAGTTACACACCGTGTCGGTGTTCAGTTACACACCGTGTCGGGTTCAGTTGCAGACCGTGTCGGGATTCAGTTACAGACCGTGTCAGGGTTCAGTTACAGACCGTGTCAGGGTTCAGTTACACACCGTGTCGGGGTTCATTTACAGACCGTGTCAGGGTTCAGTTACACATCGTGTCGGGGATCCGTTACAGACCGTGTTGGGGTTCAGTTCAAACCATGTTGGGGTTCAGTTGCACACCGTGTCAGGGTTCAGTTACACACCGTGTCAGGGTTCAGTTACAGACCGTGTCAGGGTTCAGTTACAGACCGTGTCAGGGTTCAGTTACACACCGTGTCAGGGTTCAGTTACAGACCGTGTCAGGGTTCAGTTACACACCGTGTCGGGCTTCAGTTACAGACCGTGTCAGGGTTCAGTTACAGACCGTGTCAGGGTTCAGTTACACGCCGTGTCGGGGTTCAGTTACAGGCCGTGTCAGGGTTCAGTTACACATCGTGTCGGGGTTCAGTTACACACCGTTTCAGGGTTCAGTTACAGACCGTGTCGGGGTTCAGTTACAGACCGTGTCGGGGTTCAGTTACACACCGTGTCAGGGTTCAGTTACACACCGTGTCAGGGTTCAGTTACACACCCTGTCGGGGTTCAGATACACACCGTGTCAGCGTTCAGTTACACATCATGTCGGGGTTCAGTTACACACTGTGTCGGGGTTCAGTTGCAGACCGTGTCGGGGCTCAGTTACACACCGTGTCAGGGTTCAGTTACACACCATGTCGGGGTTCAGTTACAGACCGTGTCATGGTTCAGTTACACATCGTTTCGGGGTTCAGTTACAGACCGTATCAGGGTTCAGTTACAGACCGTGTCGGAGTTCAGTTACACACCGTGTCGGGGTTCAGTTACACACCGTGCCGGGGTTCAGTTACACACCGTGTCAGGGTTCAGTTGCAGACCGTGTCAGGGTTCAGTTACACACCGTGTCGGGCTTCAGTTACAGACCGTGTCAGTGTTCAGTTACAGACCGTGTCAGGGTTCAGTTACAGACAGTGCCAGGGTTCAGTTACACACCGTGTCGGGGTTCATTTACACACCGTGTCAGGGTTCAGTTACACACCGTGTCGGGCTTCAGTTACACATCATGTCGGGGTTCAGTTACACAATGTGTCGGGGTTCAGTTGCAGACCGTGTCGGGGCTCAGTTACACACCGTGTCGGGGTTCAGTTACACACCATGTCGGGGTTCAGTTACAGACCGTGTCATGGTTCAGTTACACACCGTGTCGGGGTTCAGTTACAGACCGTGTCAGGGTTCAGTTACACATCGTTTCGGGGTTCAGTTACAGACCGTATCAGGGTTCAGTTACACACCGTGTCAGGGTTCAGTTACACTCCGTGTCAGGGTTCAGTTACAGACCGTGTCATGGTTCAGTTACACACTGTGTCGGGGTTCAGTTACAGACCGTGTCAGGGTTCAGTTACACATCGTTTCGGGGTTCAGTTACAGACCGTATCAGGGTTCAGTTACACACCGTGTCAGGGTTCAGTTACAGACCGTGTCAGGGTTCAGTTACACACCGTGTCTGGGTTCAGTTACAAACCATGTCGGCGTTCAGTTACAGACTGTGTCGGGGTTCAGTTACACACCATGTCAGGGTTCAGTTACACACCGTGTTGGGGTTCAGTTACAGACCGTGTCGGAGTTCAGTTACACACCGTGTCGGGGTTCAGTTACACACCGTGCCGGGGTTCAGTTACACACCGTGTCAGGGTTCAGTTGCAGACCGTGTCAGGGTTCAGTTACACACCGTGTCGGGCTTCAGTTACAGACCGTGTCAGTGTTCATTTACAGACCGTGTCAGGGTTCAGTTACACACCGTGTCGGGGTTCAGTTACAGACGGTGTCAGGGTTCAGTTACACATCGTGTCGGGGTTCAGTTACACACCGTTCCGGGGTTCAGTTACAGACCGTGTTGGGGTTCAGTTACAGACCGTGTCGGGGTTCAGTTACACACCGTGTCCGGGTTCAGTTACACACCGTGTCAGGGTTCAGTTACACACCGTGTCAGGGTTCAGTTACACACCGTGTCGGGGTTCAGTTACACACCGTGTCAGGGTTCAGTTACACATCATGTCGGGGTTCAGTTACACACCGTGTCGGGGTTCAGTTACACATCGTTTCGGGGTTCAGTTACAGACCGTGTCAGGGTTCAGCTACACACCGTGTCAGGGTCCATTTACACTCCGTGTCAGGGTTCAGTTACAGACCGTGTCAGGGTTCATTTACAGACCGTGTCAGGGTTCAGTTACACACCGTGTCGGGGTTCAGTTACAGACCGTGTCAGGGTTCAGTTACACATCGTGTCGGGGTTCAGTTACACACCGTTCCGGGGTTCAGTTACAGACCGTGTTGGGGTTCAGTTACAGACCGTGTCGGGGTTCAGTTACACACCGTGTCCGGGTTCAGTTACACACCGTGTCAGGGTTCAGTTACACACCGTGTCAGGGTTCAGTTACACACCGTGTCGGGGTTCAGTTACACACCGTGTCAGGGTTCAGTTACACATCATGTCGGGGTTCAGTTACACACCGTGTCAGAGTCCAGTTACAGACCGTGTCGGGGCTCAGTTACACACCGTGTTGGGGTTCAGTTACACGCCATGTCGGGGTTCAGTTACAGACCGTGTCATGGTTCAGTTACACACCGTGTCGGGGTTCAGTTACAGACCGTGTCAGGGTTCAGTTACACATCGTTTCGGGGTTCAGTTACAGACCGTGTCAGGGTTCAGCTACACACCGTGTCAGGGTCCATTTACACTCCGTGTCAGGGTTCAGTTACTGACTGTGTCAGGGTTCAGTTACACACCATGTCGGGGTTCATTTACAGACCGTGTCAGGGTTCAGTTACACATCGTGTCGGGGTTCAGTTACACACCGTTTCGGGGTTCAGTTACAGACCGTGTCGGGGTTCAGTTACAGACCGTGTCGGGGTTCAGTTACACACCGTGTCAGGGTTCAGTTACACACCATGTCAGGGTTCAGTTACAGACCGTGTCATGGTTCAGTTACACACCGTGTCGGGGTTGAGTTACAGACCGTGTCAGGGTTCAGTTACACATCGTTTCGGGGTTCAGTTACAGACCGTATCAGGGTTCAGTTACACACCGTGTCAGGGTTCAGTTACACTCCGTGTCAGGGTTCAGTTACTGACTGTGTCAGGGTTCAGTTACACACCATGTCAGGGTTCAGTTACACACCGTGTCGGGGTTCAGTTACACACCGTATCAGGGTTCAGTTACACACCGTGTCGGTGTTCAGTTACACACCGTGTCGGGTTCAGTTGCAGACCGTGTCGGGATTCAGTTACAGACCGTGTCAGGGTTCAGTTACAGACCGTGTCAGGGTTCAGTTACACACCGTGTCGGGGTTCATTTACAGACCGTGTCAGGGTTCAGTTACACATCGTGTCGGGGATCCGTTACAGACCGTGTTGGGGTTCAGTTCAAACCATGTTGGGGTTCAGTTGCACACCGTGTCAGGGTTCAGTTACACACCGTGTCAGGGTTCAGTTACAGACCGTGTCATGGTTCAGTTACACACCGTGTCGGGGTTCAGTTACAGACCGTGTCAGGGTTCAGTTACACATCGTTTCGGGGTTCAGTTACAGACCGTGTCAGGGTTCAGCTACACACCGTGTCAGGGTCCATTTACACTCCGTGTCAGGGTTCAGTTACTGACTGTGTCAGGGTTCAGTTACACACCATGTCGGGGTTCATTTACAGACCGTGTCAGGGTTCAGTTACACATCGTGTCGGGGTTCAGTTACACACCGTTTCGGGGTTCAGTTACAGACCGTGTCGGGGTTCAGTTACAGACCGTGTCGGGGTTCAGTTACACACCGTGTCAGGGTTCAGTTACACACCATGTCAGGGTTCAGTTACAGACCGTGTCATGGTTCAGTTACACACCGTGTCGGGGTTGAGTTACAGACCGTGTCAGGGTTCAGTTACACATCGTTTCGGGGTTCAGTTACAGACCGTATCAGGGTTCAGTTACACACCGTGTCAGGGTTCAGTTACACTCCGTGTCAGGGTTCAGTTACTGACTGTGTCAGGGTTCAGTTACACACCATGTCAGGGTTCAGTTACACACCGTGTCGGGGTTCAGTTACACACCGTATCAGGGTTCAGTTACACACCGTGTCGGTGTTCAGTTACACACCGTGTCGGGTTCAGTTGCAGACCGTGTCGGGATTCAGTTACAGACCGTGTCAGGGTTCAGTTACAGACCGTGTCAGGGTTCAGTTACACACCGTGTCGGGGTTCATTTACAGACCGTGTCAGGGTTCAGTTACACATCGTGTCGGGGATCCGTTACAGACCGTGTTGGGGTTCAGTTCAAACCATGTTGGGGTTCAGTTGCACACCGTGTCAGGGTTCAGTTACACACCGTGTCAGGGTTCAGTTACAGACCGTGTCAGGGTTCAGTTACAGACCGTGTCAGGGTTCAGTTACACACCGTGTCAGGGTTCAGTTACAGACCGTGTCAGGGTTCAGTTACACACCGTGTCGGGCTTCAGTTACAGACCGTGTCAGGGTTCAGTTACAGACCGTGTCAGGGTTCAGTTACACATCGTGTCGGGGTTCAGTTACACACCGTTTCAGGGTTCAGTTACAGACCGTGTCGGGGTTCAGTTACAGACCGTGTCGGGGTTCAGTTACACACCGTGTCAGGGTTCAGTTACACACCGTGTCAGGGTTCAGTTACACACCCTGTCGGGGTTCAGATACACACCGTGTCAGCGTTCAGTTACACATCATGTCGGGGTTCAGTTACACACTGTGTCGGGGTTCAGTTGCAGACCGTGTCGGGGCTCAGTTACACACCGTGTCAGGGTTCAGTTACACACCATGTCGGGGTTCAGTTACAGACCGTGTCATGGTTCAGTTACACACTGTGTCGGGGTTCAGTTACAGACCGTGTCAGGGTTCAGTTACACATCGTTTCGGGGTTCAGTTACAGACCGTATCAGGGTTCAGTTACAGACCGTGTCGGAGTTCAGTTACACACCGTGTCGGGGTTCAGTTACACACCGTGCCGGGGTTCAGTTACACACCGTGTCAGGGTTCAGTTGCAGACCGTGTCAGGGTTCAGTTACACACCGTGTCGGGCTTCAGTTACAGACCGTGTCAGTGTTCAGTTACAGACCGTGTCAGGGTTCAGTTACAGACAGTGCCAGGGTTCAGTTACACACCGTGTCGGGGTTCATTTACAGACCGTGTCAGGGTTCAGTTACACATCGTGTCGGGGTTCAGTTACAGACCGTGTTGGGGTTCAGTTACAAACCATGTCGGGGTTCAGTTGCACACTGTGTCAGGGTTCAGTTACACACCGTGTCAGGGTTCAGTTACAGACCGTGTCAGGGTTCAGTTACACACCGTGTCCGGGTTCAGTTACAGAGCGTGTCAGGGTTCAGTTACACACCGTGTCGGGGTTCAGTTACAAACCATGTCGGGGTTCAGTTACAGACTGTGTCGGTGTTCAGTTACACACCATGTCGGGGTTCAGTTACACACCGTGTCGGGGTTCAGTTACACACCGTGTCGGGGTTCAGTTACACACCGTGTCGGGGTTCAGTTACACACCGTGTTGGGGTTCAGTTACAGACCGTGTCGGGGTTCAGTTACAGACCGTGTCAGGGTTCAGTTACAGACCGTGTCAGGGTTCAGTTACACACCGTGTCGGGGTTCAGTTACAGGCCGTGTCACGGTTCAGTTACACATCGTGTCGGGGTTCAGTTACACACCGTTTCGGGGTTCAGTTACAGACCGTGCCGGGGTTCAGTTACAGACCGTGTCGGGGTTCAGTTACACACCGTGTCAGGGTTCAGTTACACACCGTGTCAGGGTTCAGTTACACACCGTGTCAGGGTTCAGTTACACACCGTGTCGGGGTTCAGTTACACACCGTGTCAGGGTTCAGTTACACATCATGTCGGGGTTCAGTTACACACTGTGTCGGGGTTCAGTTGCAGACCGTGTCGGGGCTCAGTTACAAACCGTGTCAGGGTTCAGTTACACACCATGTCGGGGTTCAGTTACAGACCGTGTCATGCTTCAGTTACACACCGTGTCGGGGTTCAGTTACACTCCGTGTCAGGGTTCAGTTACACACCGTGTCGGGGTTCAGTTACAAACCGTGTCAGGGTTCAGTTACACATCGTGTCGGGGTTCAGTTACACACCGTTTCGGGGTTCAGTTACAGACCGTGTCGGGGTTCAGTTACAGACCGTGTCGGGGTTCAGTTACACACCGTGTCAGGGTTCAGTTACACACCGTGTCAGGGTTCAGTTACACACCGTGTCGGGCTTCAGTTACACATCATGTCGGGGTTCAGTTACACAATGTGTCGGGGTTCAGTTGCAGACCGTGTCGGGGCTCAGTTACACACCGTGTCGGGGTTCAGTTACACACCATGTCGGGGTTCAGTTACAGACCGTGTCATGGTTCAGTTACACACCGTGTCGGGGTTCAGTTACAGACCGTGTCAGGGTTCAGTTACACATCGTTTCGGGGTTCAGTTACAGACCGTATCAGGGTTCAGTTACACACCGTGTCAGGGTTCAGTTACACTCCGTGTCAGGGTTCAGTTACTGACTGTGTCAGGGTTCAGTTACACACCATGTCAGGGTTCAGTTACAGACCGTGTCGGTGTTCAGTTACACACCGTGTCGGGGTTCAGCTACACACCGTGTCAGGGTTCAGTTACAGACCGTGTCGGGGTTCAGTTACACATCGTGTCGGGGTTCAGTTACAGACCTTGCCAGTTTTCAATTACAGACCGTGTCAGGGTTCAGTTACACACCATGTCAGGGTTCAGTTACAG
This sequence comes from Somniosus microcephalus, assembly GCF_052327205.1. Classification (NCBI taxonomy): domain Eukaryota; kingdom Metazoa; phylum Chordata; class Chondrichthyes; order Squaliformes; family Somniosidae; genus Somniosus; species Somniosus microcephalus. The sequence goes on along the minus strand of NW_028225286.1, from coordinate 80,259 downwards.
ACCGTGTCGGGGTTCAGTTACACACCGTGTCGGGGTTCAGTTACACACCGTGTCAGGGTTCAGTTACACACCGTGTCGGGGTTCAGTTACACACCGTGTCGGGGTTCAGTTGCAGACCGTGTCGGGATTCAGTTACAGACCGTGTCAGGGTTCAGTTACAGACCGTGTCAGGGTTCAGTTACACACCGTGTCGGGGTTCATTTACAGACCGTGTCAGGGTTCAGTTACACATCGTGTCGGGGATCCGTTACAGACCGTGTTGGGGTTCAGTTCAATCCATGTCGGGGTTCAGTTGCACACCGTGTCAGGGTTCAGTTACACACCGTGTCAGGGTTCAGTTACAGACCGTGTCAGGGTTCAGTTACACACCGTGTCGGGGTTCAGTTACAAACCATGTCGGGGTTCAGTTACAGACTGTGTCGGTGTTCAGTTACACACCATGTCGGGGTTCAGTTACAGACCGTGTCAGGGTTCAGTTACACACCGTGTCGGGCTTCAGTTACAGACCGTGTCAGGGTTCAGTTACAGACCGTGTCATGGTTCAGTTACACGCCGTGTCGGGGTTCAGTTACAGGCCGTGTCAGGGTTCAGTTACACATCGTGTCGGGGTTCAGTTACACACCGTTTCGGGGTTCAGTTACAGACCGTGTCGGGGTTCAGTTACAGACCGTGTCGGGGTTCAGTTACACACCGTGTCAGGGTTCAGTTACACACCATGTCAGGGTTCAGTTACAGACCGTGTCATGGTTCAGTTACACACCGTGTCGGGGTTGAGTTACAGACCGTGTCAGGGTTCAGTTACACATCGTTTCGGGGTTCAGTTACAGACCGTATCAGGGTTCAGTTACACACCGTGTCAGGGTTCAGTTACACTCCGTGTCAGGGTTCAGTTACTGACTGTGTCAGGGTTCAGTTACACACCATGTCAGGGTTCAGTTACACACCGTGTCGGGGTTCAGTTACACACCGTATCAGGGTTCAGTTACACACCGTGTCGGTGTTCAGTTACACACCGTGTCGGGTTCAGTTGCAGACCGTGTCGGGATTCAGTTACAGACCGTGTCAGGGTTCAGTTACAGACCGTGTCAGGGTTCAGTTACACACCGTGTCGGGGTTCATTTACAGACCGTGTCAGGGTTCAGTTACACATCGTGTCGGGGATCCGTTACAGACCGTGTTGGGGTTCAGTTCAAACCATGTTGGGGTTCAGTTGCACACCGTGTCAGGGTTCAGTTACACACCGTGTCAGGGTTCAGTTACAGACCGTGTCAGGGTTCAGTTACAGACCGTGTCAGGGTTCAGTTACACACCGTGTCAGGGTTCAGTTACAGACCGTGTCAGGGTTCAGTTACACACCGTGTCGGGGTTCAGTTACAAACCATGTCGGGGTTCAGTTACACACCGTGTCGGTGTTCAGTTACACATCGTGTCGGGGTTCAGTTACACACCGTGTCAGGGTTCAGTTACAGACCGTGTCAGGGTTCAGTTACACACCGTGTCGGGCTTCAGTTACAGACCGTGTCAGGGTTCAGTTACAGACCGTGTCAGGGTTCAGTTACACGCCGTGTCGGGGTTCAGTTACAGGCCGTGTCAGGGTTCAGTTACACATCGTGTCGGGGTTCAGTTACACACCGTTTCAGGGTTCAGTTACAGACCGTGTCGGGGTTCAGTTACAGACCGTGTCGGGGTTCAGTTACACACCGTGTCAGGGTTCAGTTACACACCGTGTCAGGGTTCAGTTACACACCCTGTCGGGGTTCAGATACACACCGTGTCAGCGTTCAGTTACACATCATGTCGGGGTTCAGTTACACACTGTGTCGGGGTTCAGTTGCAGACCGTGTCGGGGTTCAGTTACAGGCCGTGTCAGGGTTCAGTTACACATCGTGTCGGGGTTCAGTTACACACCGTTTCAGGGTTCAGTTACAGACCGTGTCGGGGTTCAGTTACAGACCGTGTCGGGGTTCAGTTACACACCGTGTCAGGGTTCAGTTACACACCGTGTCAGGGTTCAGTTACACACCCTGTCGGGGTTCAGATACACACCGTGTCAGCGTTCAGTTACACATCATGTCGGGGTTCAGTTACACACTGTGTCGGGGTTCAGTTGCAGACCGTGTCGGGGCTCAGTTACACACCGTGTCAGGGTTCAGTTACACACCATGTCGGGGTTCAGTTACAGACCGTGTCATGGTTCAGTTACACACTGTGTCGGGGTTCAGTTACAGACCGTGTCAGGGTTCAGTTACACATCGTTTCGGGGTTCAGTTACAGACCGTATCAGGGTTCAGTTACAGACCGTGTCGGAGTTCAGTTACACACCGTGTCGGGGTTCAGTTACACACCGTGCCGGGGTTCAGTTACACACCGTGTCAGGGTTCAGTTGCAGACCGTGTCAGGGTTCAGTTACACACCGTGTCGGGCTTCAGTTACAGACCGTGTCAGTGTTCAGTTACAGACCGTGTCAGGGTTCAGTTACAGACAGTGCCAGGGTTCAGTTACACACCGTGTCGGGGTTCATTTACAGACCGTGTCAGGGTTCAGTTACACATCGTGTCGGGGTTCAGTTACAGACCGTGTTGGGGTTCAGTTACAAACCATGTCGGGGTTCAGTTGCACACTGTGTCAGGGTTCAGTTACACACCGTGTCAGGGTTCAGTTACAGACCGTGTCAGGGTTCAGTTACACACCGTGTCCGGGTTCAGTTACAGAGCGTGTCAGGGTTCAGTTACACACCGTGTCGGGGTTCAGTTACAAACCATGTCGGGGTTCAGTTACAGACTGTGTCGGTGTTCAGTTACACACCATGTCGGGGTTCAGTTACACACCGTGTCGGGGTTCAGTTACACACCGTGTCGGGGTTCAGTTACACACCGTGTCGGGGTTCAGTTACACACCGTGTTGGGGTTCAGTTACAGACCGTGTCAGGGTTCAGTTACAGACCGTGTCAGGGTTCAGTTACACACCGTGTCGGGGTTCAGTTACAGGCCGTGTCACGGTTCAGTTACACATCGTGTCGGGGTTCAGTTACACACCGTTTCGGGGTTCAGTTACAGACCGTGCCGGGGTTCAGTTACAGACCGTGTCGGGGTTCAGTTACACACCGTGTCAGGGTTCAGTTACACACCGTGTCAGGGTTCAGTTACACACCGTGTCAGGGTTCAGTTACACACCGTGTCGGGGTTCAGTTACACACCGTGTCGGGGTTCAGTTACACACCATGTCGGGGTTCAGTTACAGACCGTGTCATGGTTCAGTTACACACCGTGTCGGGGTTCAGTTACAGACCGTGTCAGGGTTCAGTTACACATCGTTTCGGGGTTCAGTTACAGACCGTATCAGGGTTCAGTTACACACCGTGTCAGGGTTCAGTTACACTCCGTGTCAGGGTTCAGTTACTGACTGTGTCAGGGTTCAGTTACACACCATGTCAGGGTTCAGTTACAGACCGTGTCGGTGTTCAGTTACACACCGTGTCGGGGTTCAGCTACACACCGTGTCAGGGTTCAGTTACAGACCGTGTCGGGGTTCAGTTACACATCGTGTCGGGGTTCAGTTACAGACCTTGCCAGTTTTCAATTACAGACCGTGTCAGGGTTCAGTTACACACCATGTCAGGGTTCAGTTACAGACCGTGTCGGGGTTCAGTTACACACCGTGTCGGGGTTCAGTTACACACCGTGTCAGGGTTCAGTTACACACCGTGTCGGGGTTCAGTTACACACCGTGTCGGGGTTCAGTTGCAGACCGTGTCGGGATTCAGTTACAGACCGTGTCAGGGTTCAGTTACAGACCGTGTCAGGGTTCAGTTACACACCGTGTCGGGGTTCATTTACAGACCGTGTCGGGGTTCATTTACAGACCGTGTCAGGGTTCAGTTACACATCGTGTCGGGGATCCGTTACAGACCGTGTTGGGGTTCAGTTGCACACCGTGTCAGGGTTCAGTTACACACCGTGTCAGGGTTCAGTTACAGACCGTGTCAGGGTTCAGTTACACACCGTGTCGGGGTTCAGTTACAAACCATGTCGGGGTTCAGTTACAGACTGTGTCGGTGTTCAGTTACACACCATGTCGGGGTTCAGTTACAGACCGTGTCAGGGTTCAGTTACACACCGTGTCGGGCTTCAGTTACAGACCGTGTCAGGGTTCAGTTACAGACCGTGTCATGGTTCAGTTACACGCCGTGTCGGGGTTCAGTTACAGGCCGTGTCAGGGTTCAGTTACACATCGTGTCGGGGTTCAGTTACACACCGTTTCGGGGTTCAGTTACAGACCGTGTCGGGGTTCAGTTACAGACCGTGTCGGGGTTCAGTTACACACCGTGTCAGGGTTCAGTTACACACCATGTCAGGGTTCAGTTACAGACCGTGTCATGGTTCAGTTACACACCGTGTCGGGGTTGAGTTACAGACCGTGTCAGGGTTCAGTTACACATCGTTTCGGGGTTCAGTTACAGACCGTATCAGGGTTCAGTTACACACCGTGTCAGGGTTCAGTTACACTCCGTGTCAGGGTTCAGTTACTGACTGTGTCAGGGTTCAGTTACACACCATGTCAGGGTTCAGTTACACACCGTGTCGGGGTTCAGTTACACACCGTATCAGGGTTCAGTTACACACCGTGTCGGTGTTCAGTTACACACCGTGTCGGGTTCAGTTGCAGACCGTGTCGGGATTCAGTTACAGACCGTGTCAGGGTTCAGTTACAGACCGTGTCAGGGTTCAGTTACACACCGTGTCGGGGTTCATTTACAGACCGTGTCAGGGTTCAGTTACACATCGTGTCGGGGATCCGTTACAGACCGTGTTGGGGTTCAGTTCAAACCATGTTGGGGTTCAGTTGCACACCGTGTCAGGGTTCAGTTACACACCGTGTCAGGGTTCAGTTACAGACCGTGTCAGGGTTCAGTTACAGACCGTGTCAGGGTTCAGTTACACACCGTGTCAGGGTTCAGTTACAGACCGTGTCAGGGTTCAGTTACACACCGTGTCGGGGTTCAGTTACAAACCATGTCGGGGTTCAGTTACACACCGTGTCGGTGTTCAGTTACACATCGTGTCGGGGTTCAGTTACACACCGTGTCAGGGTTCAGTTACAGACCGTGTCAGGGTTCAGTTACACACCGTGTCGGGCTTCAGTTACAGACCGTGTCAGGGTTCAGTTACAGACCGTGTCAGGGTTCAGTTACACGCCGTGTCGGGGTTCAGTTACAGGCCGTGTCAGGGTTCAGTTACACATCGTGTCGGGGTTCAGTTACACACCGTTTCAGGGTTCAGTTACAGACCGTGTCGGGGTTCAGTTACAGACCGTGTCGGGGTTCAGTTACACACCGTGTCAGGGTTCAGTTACACACCGTGTCAGGGTTCAGTTACACACCCTGTCGGGGTTCAGATACACACCGTGTCAGCGTTCAGTTACACATCATGTCGGGGTTCAGTTACACACTGTGTCGGGGTTCAGTTGCAGACCGTGTCGGGGTTCAGTTACAGGCCGTGTCAGGGTTCAGTTACACATCGTGTCGGGGTTCAGTTACACACCGTTTCAGGGTTCAGTTACAGACCGTGTCGGGGTTCAGTTACAGACCGTGTCGGGGTTCAGTTACACACCGTGTCAGGGTTCAGTTACACACCCTGTCGGGGTTCAGATACACACCGTGTCAGCGTTCAGTTACACATCATGTCGGGGTTCAGTTACACACTGTGTCGGGGTTCAGTTGCAGACCGTGTCGGGGCTCAGTTACACACCGTGTCAGGGTTCAGTTACACACCATGTCGGGGTTCAGTTACAGACCGTGTCATGGTTCAGTTACACACTGTGTCGGGGTTCAGTTACAGACCGTGTCAGGGTTCAGTTACACATCGTTTCGGGGTTCAGTTACAGACCGTATCAGGGTTCAGTTACAGACCGTGTCGGAGTTCAGTTACACACCGTGTCGGGGTTCAGTTACACACCGTGCCGGGGTTCAGTTACACACCGTGTCAGGGTTCAGTTGCAGACCGTGTCAGGGTTCAGTTACACACCGTGTCGGGCTTCAGTTACAGACCGTGTCAGTGTTCAGTTACAGACCGTGTCAGGGTTCAGTTACAGACAGTGCCAGGGTTCAGTTACACACCGTGTCGGGGTTCATTTACAGACCGTGTCAGGGTTCAGTTACACATCGTGTCGGGGTTCAGTTACAGACCGTGTTGGGGTTCAGTTACAAACCATGTCGGGGTTCAGTTGCACACTGTGTCAGGGTTCAGTTACACACCGTGTCAGGGTTCAGTTACAGACCGTGTCAGGGTTCAGTTACACACCGTGTCCGGGTTCAGTTACAGAGCGTGTCAGGGTTCAGTTACACACCGTGTCGGGGTTCAGTTACAAACCATGTCGGGGTTCAGTTACAGACTGTGTCGGTGTTCAGTTACACACCATGTCGGGGTTCAGTTACACACCGTGTCGGGGTTCAGTTACACACCGTGTCGGGGTTCAGTTACACACCGTGTCGGGGTTCAGTTACACACCGTGTTGGGGTTCAGTTACAGACCGTGTCAGGGTTCAGTTACAGACCGTGTCAGGGTTCAGTTACACACCGTGTCGGGGTTCAGTTACAGGCCGTGTCACGGTTCAGTTACACATCGTGTCGGGGTTCAGTTACACACCGTTTCGGGGTTCAGTTACAGACCGTGCCGGGGTTCAGTTACAGACCGTGTCGGGGTTCAGTTACACACCGTGTCAGGGTTCAGTTACACACCGTGTCAGGGTTCAGTTACACACCGTGTCAGGGTTCAGTTACACACCGTGTCGGGGTTCAGTTACACACCGTGTCAGGGTTCAGTTACACATCATGTCGGGGTTCAGTTACACACTGTGTCGGGGTTCAGTTGCAGACCGTGTCGGGGCTCAGTTACAAACCGTGTCAGGGTTCAGTTACACACCATGTCGGGGTTCAGTTACAGACCGTGTCATGCTTCAGTTACACACCGTGTCGGGGTTCAGTTACACTCCGTGTCAGGGTTCAGTTACACACCGTGTCGGGGTTCAGTTACAAACCGTGTCAGGGTTCAGTTACACATCGTGTCGGGGTTCAGTTACACACCGTTTCGGGGTTCAGTTACAGACCGTGTCGGGGTTCAGTTACAGACCGTGTCGGGGTTCAGTTACACACCGTGTCAGGGTTCAGTTACACACCGTGTCAGGGTTCAGTTACACACCGTGTCGGGCTTCAGTTACACATCATGTCGGGGTTCAGTTACACAATGTGTCGGGGTTCAGTTGCAGACCGTGTCGGGGCTCAGTTACACACCGTGTCGGGGTTCAGTTACACACCATGTCGGGGTTCAGTTACAGACCGTGTCATGGTTCAGTTACACACCGTGTCGGGGTTCAGTTACAGACCGTGTCAGGGTTCAGTTACACATCGTTTCGGGGTTCAGTTACAGACCGTATCAGGGTTCAGTTACACACCGTGTCAGGGTTCAGTTACACTCCGTGTCAGGGTTCAGTTACTGACTGTGTCAGGGTTCAGTTACACACCATGTCAGGGTTCAGTTACAGACCGTGTCGGTGTTCAGTTACACACCGTGTCGGGGTTCAGCTACACACCGTGTCAGGGTTCAGTTACAGACCGTGTCGGGGTTCAGTTACACATCGTGTCGGGGTTCAGTTACAGACCTTGCCAGTTTTCAATTACAGACCGTGTCAGGGTTCAGTTACACACCATGTCAGGGTTCAGTTACAGACCGTGTCGGGGTTCAGTTACACACCGTGTCGGGGTTCAGTTACACACCGTGTCAGGGTTCAGTTACACACCGTGTCGGGGTTCAGTTACACACCGTGTCGGGGTTCAGTTGCAGACCGTGTCGGGATTCAGTTACAGACCGTGTCAGGGTTCAGTTACAGACCGTGTCAGGGTTCAGTTACACACCGTGTCGGGGTTCATTTACAGACCGTGTCAGGGTTCAGTTACACATCGTGTCGGGGATCCGTTACAGACCGTGTTGGGGTTCAGTTCAATCCATGTCGGGGTTCAGTTGCACACCGTGTCAGGGTTCAGTTACACACCGTGTCAGGGTTCAGTTACAGACCGTGTCAGGGTTCAGTTACACACCGTGTCGGGGTTCAGTTACAAACCATGTCGGGGTTCAGTTACAGACTGTGTCGGTGTTCAGTTACACACCATGTCGGGGTTCAGTTACAGACCGTGTCAGGGTTCAGTTACACACCGTGTCGGGCTTCAGTTACAGACCGTGTCAGGGTTCAGTTACAGACCGTGTCATGGTTCAGTTACACGCCGTGTCGGGGTTCAGTTACAGGCCGTGTCAGGGTTCAGTTACACATCGTGTCGGGGTTCAGTTACACACCGTTTCGGGGTTCAGTTACAGACCGTGTCGGGGTTCAGTTACAGACCGTGTCGGGGTTCAGTTACACACCGTGTCAGGGTTCAGTTACACACCATGTCAGGGTTCAGTTACAGACCGTGTCATGGTTCAGTTACACACCGTGTCGGGGTTGAGTTACAGACCGTGTCAGGGTTCAGTTACACATCGTTTCGGGGTTCAGTTACAGACCGTATCAGGGTTCAGTTACACACCGTGTCAGGGTTCAGTTACACTCCGTGTCAGGGTTCAGTTACTGACTGTGTCAGGGTTCAGTTACACACCATGTCAGGGTTCAGTTACACACCGTGTCGGGGTTCAGTTACACACCGTATCAGGGTTCAGTTACACACCGTGTCGGTGTTCAGTTACACACCGTGTCGGGTTCAGTTGCAGACCGTGTCGGGATTCAGTTACAGACCGTGTCAGGGTTCAGTTACAGACCGTGTCAGGGTTCAGTTACACACCGTGTCGGGGTTCATTTACAGACCGTGTCAGGGTTCAGTTACACATCGTGTCGGGGATCCGTTACAGACCGTGTTGGGGTTCAGTTCAAACCATGTTGGGGTTCAGTTGCACACCGTGTCAGGGTTCAGTTACACACCGTGTCAGGGTTCAGTTACAGACCGTGTCAGGGTTCAGTTACAGACCGTGTCAGGGTTCAGTTACACACCGTGTCAGGGTTCAGTTACAGACCGTGTCGGGGTTCAGTTACACATCGTGTCGGGGATCCGTTACAGACCGTGTTGGGGTTCAGTTCAATCCATGTCGGGGTTCAGTTGCACACCGTGTCAGGGTTCAGTTACACACCGTGTCAGGGTTCAGTTACAGACCGTGTCAGGGTTCAGTTACACACCGTGTCGGGGTTCAGTTACAAACCATGTCGGGGTTCAGTTACAGACTGTGTCGGTGTTCAGTTACACACCATGTCGGGGTTCAGTTACAGACCGTGTCAGGGTTCAGTTACACACCGTGTCGGGCTTCAGTTACAGACCGTGTCAGGGTTCAGTTACAGACCGTGTCATGGTTCAGTTACACGCCGTGTCGGGGTTCAGTTACAGGCCGTGTCAGGGTTCAGTTACACATCGTGTCGGGGTTCAGTTACACACCGTTTCGGGGTTCAGTTACAGACCGTGTCGGGGTTCAGTTACAGACCGTGTCGGGGTTCAGTTACACACCGTGTCAGGGTTCAGTTACACACCATGTCAGGGTTCAGTTACAGACCGTGTCATGGTTCAGTTACACACCGTGTCGGGGTTGAGTTACAGACCGTGTCAGGGTTCAGTTACACATCGTTTCGGGGTTCAGTTACAGACCGTATCAGGGTTCAGTTACACACCGTGTCAGGGTTCAGTTACACTCCGTGTCAGGGTTCAGTTACTGACTGTGTCAGGGTTCAGTTACACACCATGTCAGGGTTCAGTTACACACCGTGTCGGGGTTCAGTTACACACCGTATCAGGGTTCAGTTACACACCGTGTCGGTGTTCAGTTACACACCGTGTCGGGTTCAGTTGCAGACCGTGTCGGGATTCAGTTACAGACCGTGTCAGGGTTCAGTTACAGACCGTGTCAGGGTTCAGTTACACACCGTGTCGGGGTTCATTTACAGACCGTGTCAGGGTTCAGTTACACATCGTGTCGGGGATCCGTTACAGACCGTGTTGGGGTTCAGTTCAAACCATGTTGGGGTTCAGTTGCACACCGTGTCAGGGTTCAGTTACACACCGTGTCAGGGTTCAGTTACAGACCGTGTCAGGGTTCAGTTACAGACCGTGTCAGGGTTCAGTTACACACCGTGTCAGGGTTCAGTTACAGACCGTGTCAGGGTTCAGTTACACACCGTGTCGGGGTTCAGTTACAAACCATGTCGGGGTTCAGTTACACACCGTGTCGGTGTTCAGTTACACATCGTGTCGGGGTTCAGTTACACACCGTGTCAGGGTTCAGTTACAGACCGTGTCAGGGTTCAGTTACACACCGTGTCGGGCTTCAGTTACAGACCGTGTCAGGGTTCAGTTACAGACCGTGTCAGGGTTCAGTTACACGCCGTGTCGGGGTTCAGTTACAGGCCGTGTCAGGGTTCAGTTACACATCGTGTCGGGGTTCAGTTACACACCGTTTCAGGGTTCAGTTACAGACCGTGTCGGGGTTCAGTTACAGACCGTGTCGGGGTTCAGTTACACACCGTGTCAGGGTTCAGTTACACACCGTGTCAGGGTTCAGTTACACACCCTGTCGGGGTTCAGATACACACCGTGTCAGCGTTCAGTTACACATCATGTCGGGGTTCAGTTACACACTGTGTCGGGGTTCAGTTGCAGACCGTGTCGGGGCTCAGTTACACACCGTGTCAGGGTTCAGTTACACACCATGTCGGGGTTCAGTTACAGACCGTGTCATGGTTCAGTTACACACTGTGTCGGGGTTCAGTTACAGACCGTGTCAGGGTTCAGTTACACATCGTTTCGGGGTTCAGTTACAGACCGTATCAGGGTTCAGTTACACACCGTGTCAGGGTTCAGTTACAGACCGTGTCAGGGTTCAGTTACACACCGTGTCTGGGTTCAGTTACAAACCATGTCGGCGTTCAGTTACAGACTGTGTCGGGGTTCAGTTACACACCATGTCAGGGTTCAGTTACACACCGTGTTGGGGTTCAGTTACAGACCGTGTCGGAGTTCAGTTACACACCGTGTCGGGGTTCAGTTACACACCGTGCCGGGGTTCAGTTACACACCGTGTCAGGGTTCAGTTGCAGACCGTGTCAGGGTTCAGTTACACACCGTGTCGGGCTTCAGTTACAGACCGTGTCAGTGTTCATTTACAGACCGTGTCAGGGTTCAGTTACACACCGTGTCGGGGTTCAGTTACAGACGGTGTCAGGGTTCAGTTACACATCGTGTCGGGGTTCAGTTACACACCGTTCCGGGGTTCAGTTACAGACCGTGTTGGGGTTCAGTTACAGACCGTGTCGGGGTTCAGTTACACACCGTGTCCGGGTTCAGTTACACACCGTGTCAGGGTTCAGTTACACACCGTGTCAGGGTTCAGTTACACACCGTGTCGGGGTTCAGTTACACACCGTGTCAGGGTTCAGTTACACATCATGTCGGGGTTCAGTTACACACCGTGTCGGGGTTCAGTTACACATCGTTTCGGGGTTCAGTTACAGACCGTGTCAGGGTTCAGCTACACACCGTGTCAGGGTCCATTTACACTCCGTGTCAGGGTTCAGTTACAGACCGTGTCAGGGTTCATTTACAGACCGTGTCAGGGTTCAGTTACACACCGTGTCGGGGTTCAGTTACAGACCGTGTCAGGGTTCAGTTACACATCGTGTCGGGGTTCAGTTACACACCGTTCCGGGGTTCAGTTACAGACCGTGTTGGGGTTCAGTTACAGACCGTGTCGGGGTTCAGTTACACACCGTGTCCGGGTTCAGTTACACACCGTGTCAGGGTTCAGTTACACACCGTGTCAGGGTTCAGTTACACACCGTGTCGGGGTTCAGTTACACACCGTGTCAGGGTTCAGTTACACATCATGTCGGGGTTCAGTTACACACCGTGTCAGAGTCCAGTTACAGACCGTGTCGGGGCTCAGTTACACACCGTGTTGGGGTTCAGTTACACGCCATGTCGGGGTTCAGTTACAGACCGTGTCATGGTTCAGTTACACACCGTGTCGGGGTTCAGTTACAGACCGTGTCAGGGTTCAGTTACACATCGTTTCGGGGTTCAGTTACAGACCGTGTCAGGGTTCAGCTACACACCGTGTCAGGGTCCATTTACACTCCGTGTCAGGGTTCAGTTACTGACTGTGTCAGGGTTCAGTTACACACCGTGTCGGGCTTCAGTTACAGACCGTGTCAGGGTTCAGTTACAGACCGTGTCAGGGTTCAGTTACACGCCGTGTCGGGGTTCAGTTACAGGCCGTGTCAGGGTTCAGTTACACATCGTGTCGGGGTTCAGTTACACACCGTTTCAGGGTTCAGTTACAGACCGTGTCGGGGTTCAGTTACAGACCGTGTCGGGGTTCAGTTACACACCGTGTCAGGGTTCAGTTACACACCGTGTCAGGGTTCAGTTACACACCCTGTCGGGGTTCAGATACACACCGTGTCAGCGTTCAGTTACACATCATGTCGGGGTTCAGTTACACACTGTGTCGGGGTTCAGTTGCAGACCGTGTCGGGGCTCAGTTACACACCGTGTCAGGGTTCAGTTACACACCATGTCGGGGTTCAGTTACAGACCGTGTCATGGTTCAGTTACACACTGTGTCGGGGTTCAGTTACAGACCGTGTCAGGGTTCAGTTACACATCGTTTCGGGGTTCAGTTACAGACCGTATCAGGGTTCAGTTACACACCGTGTCAGGGTTCAGTTACAGACCGTGTCAGGGTTCAGTTACACACCGTGTCTGGGTTCAGTTACAAACCATGTCGGCGTTCAGTTACAGACTGTGTCGGGGTTCAGTTACACACCATGTCAGGGTTCAGTTACACACCGTGTTGGGGTTCAGTTACAGACCGTGTCGGAGTTCAGTTACACACCGTGTCGGGGTTCAGTTACACACCGTGCCGGGGTTCAGTTACACACCGTGTCAGGGTTCAGTTGCAGACCGTGTCAGGGTTCAGTTACACACCGTGTCGGGCTTCAGTTACAGACCGTGTCAGTGTTCATTTACAGACCGTGTCAGGGTTCAGTTACACACCGTGTCGGGGTTCAGTTACAGACGGTGTCAGGGTTCAGTTACACATCGTGTCGGGGTTCAGTTACACACCGTTCCGGGGTTCAGTTACAGACCGTGTTGGGGTTCAGTTACAGACCGTGTCGGGGTTCAGTTACACACCGTGTCCGGGTTCAGTTACACACCGTGTCAGGGTTCAGTTACACACCGTGTCAGGGTTCAGTTACACACCGTGTCGGGGTTCAGTTACACACCGTGTCAGGGTTCAGTTACACATCATGTCGGGGTTCAGTTACACACCGTGTCGGGGTTCAGTTACACATCGTTTCGGGGTTCAGTTACAGACCGTGTCAGGGTTCAGCTACACACCGTGTCAGGGTCCATTTACACTCCGTGTCAGGGTTCAGTTACAGACCGTGTCAGGGTTCATTTACAGACCGTGTCAGGGTTCAGTTACACACCGTGTCGGGGTTCAGTTACAGACCGTGTCAGGGTTCAGTTACACATCGTGTCGGGGTTCAGTTACACACCGTTCCGGGGTTCAGTTACAGACCGTGTTGGGGTTCAGTTACAGACCGTGTCGGGGTTCAGTTACACACCGTGTCCGGGTTCAGTTACACACCGTGTCAGGGTTCAGTTACACACCGTGTCAGGGTTCAGTTACACACCGTGTCGGGGTTCAGTTACACACCGTGTCAGGGTTCAGTTACACATCATGTCGGGGTTCAGTTACACACCGTGTCAGAGTCCAGTTACAGACCGTGTCGGGGCTCAGTTACACACCGTGTTGGGGTTCAGTTACACGCCATGTCGGGGTTCAGTTACAGACCGTGTCATGGTTCAGTTACACACCGTGTCGGGGTTCAGTTACAGACCGTGTCAGGGTTCAGTTACACATCGTTTCGGGGTTCAGTTACAGACCGTGTCAGGGTTCAGCTACACACCGTGTCAGGGTCCATTTACACTCCGTGTCAGGGTTCAGTTACTGACTGTGTCAGGGTTCAGTTACACACCATGTCGGGGTTCATTTACAGACCGTGTCAGGGTTCAGTTACACATCGTGTCGGGGTTCAGTTACACACCGTTTCGGGGTTCAGTTACAGACCGTGTCGGGGTTCAGTTACAGACCGTGTCGGGGTTCAGTTACACACCGTGTCAGGGTTCAGTTACACACCATGTCAGGGTTCAGTTACAGACCGTGTCATGGTTCAGTTACACACCGTGTCGGGGTTGAGTTACAGACCGTGTCAGGGTTCAGTTACACATCGTTTCGGGGTTCAGTTACAGACCGTATCAGGGTTCAGTTACACACCGTGTCAGGGTTCAGTTACACTCCGTGTCAGGGTTCAGTTACTGACTGTGTCAGGGTTCAGTTACACACCATGTCAGGGTTCAGTTACACACCGTGTCGGGGTTCAGTTACACACCGTATCAGGGTTCAGTTACACACCGTGTCGGTGTTCAGTTACACACCGTGTCGGGTTCAGTTGCAGACCGTGTCGGGATTCAGTTACAGACCGTGTCAGGGTTCAGTTACAGACCGTGTCAGGGTTCAGTTACACACCGTGTCAGGGTTCAGTTACACACCGTGTCGGGGTTCAGTTACAGACCGTGTCAGGGTTCAGTTACACATCGTGTCGGGGTTCAGTTACACACCGTTCCGGGGTTCAGTTACAGACCGTGTTGGGGTTCAGTTACAGACCGTGTCGGGGTTCAGTTACACACCGTGTCCGGGTTCAGTTACACACCGTGTCAGGGTTCAGTTACACACCGTGTCAGGGTTCAGTTACACACCGTGTCGGGGTTCAGTTACACACCGTGTCAGGGTTCAGTTACACATCATGTCGGGGTTCAGTTACACACCGTGTCAGAGTCCAGTTACAGACCGTGTCGGGACTCAGTTACACACCGTGTTGGGGTTCAGTTACACGCCATGTCGGGGTTCAGTTACAGACCGTGTCATGGTTCAGTTACACACCGTGTCGGGGTTCAGTTACAGACCGTGTCAGGGTTCAGTTACACATCGTTTCGGGGTTCAGTTACAGACCGTGTCAGGGTTCAGCTACACACCGTGTCAGGGTCCATTTACACTCCGTGTCAGGGTTCAGTTACTGACTGTGTCAGGGTTCAGTTACACACCATGTCGGGGTTCATTTACAGACCGTGTCAGGGTTCAGTTACACATCGTGTCGGGGTTCAGTTACACACCGTTTCGGGGTTCAGTTACAGACCGTGTCGGGGTTCAGTTACAGACCGTGTCGGGGTTCAGTTACACACCGTGTCAGGGTTCAGTTACACACCATGTCAGGGTTCAGTTACAGACCGTGTCATGGTTCAGTTACACACCGTGTCAGGGTTCAGTTACACATCGTTTCGGGGTTCAGTTACAGACCGTATCAGGGTTCAGTTACACACCGTGTCAGGGTTCAGTTACACTCCGTGTCAGGGTTCAGTTACTGACTGTGTCAGGGTTCAGTTACACACCATGTCAGGGTTCAGTTACACACCGTGTCGGGGTTCAGTTACACACCGTATCAGGGTTCAGTTACACACCGTGTCGGTGTTCAGTTACACACCGTGTCGGGTTCAGTTGCAGACCGTGTCGGGATTCAGTTACAGACCGTGTCAGGGTTCAGTTACAGACCGTGTCAGGGTTCAGTTACACACCGTGTCGGGGTTCATTTACAGACCGTGTCAGGGTTCAGTTACACATCGTGTCGGGGATCCGTTACAGACCGTGTTGGGGTTCAGTTCAAACCATGTTGGGGTTCAGTTGCACACCGTGTCAGGGTTCAGTTACACACCGTGTCAGGGTTCAGTTACAGACCGTGTCAGGGTTCAGTTACAGACCGTGTCAGGGTTCAGTTACACACCGTGTCAGGGTTCAGTTACAGACCGTGTCAGGGTTCAGTTACACACCGTGTCGGGCTTCAGTTACAGACCGTGTCAGGGTTCAGTTACAGACCGTGTCAGGGTTCAGTTACACGCCGTGTCGGGGTTCAGTTACAGGCCGTGTCAGGGTTCAGTTACACATCGTGTCGGGGTTCAGTTACACACCGTTTCAGGGTTCAGTTACAGACCGTGTCGGGGTTCAGTTACAGACCGTGTCGGGGTTCAGTTACACACCGTGTCAGGGTTCAGTTACACACCGTGTCAGGGTTCAGTTACACACCCTGTCGGGGTTCAGATACACACCGTGTCAGCGTTCAGTTACACATCATGTCGGGGTTCAGTTACACACTGTGTCGGGGTTCAGTTGCAGACCGTGTCGGGGCTCAGTTACACACCGTGTCAGGGTTCAGTTACACACCATGTCGGGGTTCAGTTACAGACCGTGTCATGGTTCAGTTACACACTGTGTCGGGGTTCAGTTACAGACCGTGTCAGGGTTCAGTTACACATCGTTTCGGGGTTCAGTTACAGACCGTATCAGGGTTCAGTTACACACCGTGTCAGGGTTCAGTTACAGACCGTGTCAGGGTTCAGTTACACACCGTGTCTGGGTTCAGTTACAAACCATGTCGGCGTTCAGTTACAGACTGTGTCGGGGTTCAGTTACACACCATGTCAGGGTTCAGTTACACACCGTGTTGGGGTTCAGTTACAGACCGTGTCGGAGTTCAGTTACACACCGTGTCGGGGTTCAGTTACACACCGTGCCGGGGTTCAGTTACACACCGTGTCAGGGTTCAGTTGCAGACCGTGTCAGGGTTCAGTTACACACCGTGTCGGGCTTCAGTTACAGACCGTGTCAGTGTTCATTTACAGACCGTGTCAGGGTTCAGTTACACACCGTGTCGGGGTTCAGTTACAGACGGTGTCAGGGTTCAGTTACACATCGTGTCGGGGTTCAGTTACACACCGTTCCGGGGTTCAGTTACAGACCGTGTTGGGGTTCAGTTACAGACCGTGTCGGGGTTCAGTTACACACCGTGTCCGGGTTCAGTTACACACCGTGTCAGGGTTCAGTTACACACCGTGTCAGGGTTCAGTTACACACCGTGTCGGGGTTCAGTTACACACCGTGTCAGGGTTCAGTTACACATCATGTCGGGGTTCAGTTACACACCGTGTCGGGGTTCAGTTACACATCGTTTCGGGGTTCAGTTACAGACCGTGTCAGGGTTCAGCTACACACCGTGTCAGGGTCCATTTACACTCCGTGTCAGGGTTCAGTTACAGACCGTGTCGGGGTTCAGTTACACACCGTGTCCGGGTTCAGTTACACACCGTGTCAGGGTTCAGTTGCACACCGTGTCAGGGTTCAGTTACACACCGTGTCAGGGTTCAGTTACAGACCGTGTCAGGGTTCAGTTACACACCGTGTCGGGGTTCAGTTACAGAACGTGTCAGGGTTCAGTTACACACCGTGTCAGGGTTCAGTTGCAGACCGTGTCAGGGTTCAGTTACACACCGTGTCTGGGTTCAGTTACAAACCATGTCGGGGTTCAGTTACAGACTGTGTCGGGGTTCAGTTACACACCATGTCAGGGTTCAGTTACACACCGTGTCGGGGTTCAGTTACAGACCGTGTCGGAGTTCAGTTACACACCATGTCGGGGTGCAGTTACACACCGTGTCGGGGTTCAGTTACACACCGTGTCGTGGTTCAGTTACACACCGTGCCGGGGTTCAGTTACACACCGTGTCAGGGTTCAGTTGCAGACCGTGTCAGGGTTCAGTTACACACCGTGTCGGGCTTCAGTTACAGACCGTGTCAGGGTTCAGTTACACATCGTGTCGGGGTTCAGTTACACACCGTTCCGGGGTTCAGTTACAGACCGTGTTGGGGTTCAGTTACAGACCGTGTCGGGGTTCAGTTACACACCGTGTCAGGGTTCAGTTGCAGACCGTGTCAGGGTTCAGTTGCAGACCGTGTCAGGGTTCAGTTACACACCGTGTCGGGCTTCAGTTACAGACCGTGTCAGGGTTCATTTACAGACGTGTCAGGGTTCAGTTACACACCGTGTCGGGGTTCAGTTACAGACCGTGTCAGGGTTCAGTTACACATCGTGTCGGGGTTCAGTTACACACCGTTCCGGGGTTCAGTTACAGACCGTGTTGGGGTTCAGTTACAGACCGTGTCGGGGTTCAGTTACACACCGTGTCCGGGTTCAGTTACACACCGTGTCAGGGTTCAGTTACACACCGTGTCGGGCTTCAGTTACAGACCGTGTCAGGGTTCAGTTACACATCGTGTCGGGGTTCAGTTACACACCGTTCCGGGGTTCAGTTACACACCGTGTTGGGGTTCAGTTACACACCGTGTCGGGGTTCAGTTACAGACCGTGTCGGAGTTCAGTTACACACCATGTCGGGGTGCAGTTACACACCGTGTCGGGGTTCAGTTACACACCGTGTCGTGGTTCAGTTACACACCGTGCCGGGGTTCAGTTACACACCGTGTCAGGGTTCAGTTGCAGACCGTGTCAGGGTTCAGTTACACACCGTGTCGGGCTTCAGTTACAGACCGTGTCAGGGTTCAGTTACACATCGTGTCGGGGTTCAGTTACACACCGTTCCGGGGTTCAGTTACAGACCGTGTTGGGGTTCAGTTACAGACCGTGTCGGGGTTCAGTTACACACCGTGTCAGGGTTCAGTTGCAGACCGTGTCAGGGTTCAGTTACACACCGTGTCGGGCTTCAGTTACAGACCGTGTCAGGGTTCATTTACAGACGTGTCAGGGTTCAGTTACACACCGTGTCGGGGTTCAGTTACAGACCGTGTCAGGGTTCAGTTACACATCGTGTCGGGGTTCAGTTACACACCGTTCCGGGGTTCAGTTACAGACCGTGTTGGGGTTCAGTTACACACCGTGTCGGGGTTCAGTTACACACCGTGTCGTGGTTCAGTTACACACCGTTCCGGGGTTCAGTTACACACCATGTCGGGGTGCAGTTACACACCGTGTCGGGGTTCAGTTACACACCGTGTCGTGGTTCAGTTACACACCGTGCCGGGGTTCAGTTACACACCGTGTCAGGGTTCAGTTGCAGACCGTGTCAGGGTTCAGTTACACACCGTGTCGGGCTTCAGTTACAGACCGTGTCAGGGTTCAGTTACACATCGTGTCGGGGTTCAGTTACACACCGTTCCGGGGTTCAGTTACAGACCGTGTTGGGGTTCAGTTACAGACCGTGTCGGGGTTCAGTTACACACCGTGTCAGGGTTCAGTTGCAGACCGTGTCAGGGTTCAGTTACACACCGTGTCGGGCTTCAGTTACAGACCGTGTCAGGGTTCATTTACAGACGTGTCAGGGTTCAGTTACACACCGTGTCGGGGTTCAGTTACAGACCGTGTCAGGGTTCAGTTACACATCGTGTCGGGGTTCAGTTACACACCGTTCCGGGGTTCAGTTACAGACCGTGTTGGGGTTCAGTTACAGACCGTGTCGGGGTTCAGTTACACACCGTGTCCGGGTTCAGTTACACACCGTGTCAGGGTTCAGTTACACACCGTGTCAGGGTTCAGTTACACACCGTGTCGGGGTTCAGTTACACACCGTGTCAGGGTTCAGTTACACATCATGTCGGGGTTCAGTTACACACCGTGTCAGAGTCCAGTTACAGACCGTGTCAGGGCTCAGTTACACACCGTGTTGGGGTTCAGTTACACACCATGTCGGGGTTCAGTTACAGACCGTGTCATGGTTCAGTTACACACCGTGTCGGGGTTCAGTTACAGACCGTGTCAGGGTTCAGTTACACATCGTTTCGGGGTTCAGTTACAGACCGTGTCAGTGTTCAGCTACACACCGTGTCAGGGTCCATTTACACTCCGTGTCAGGGTTCAGTTACTGACTGTGTCAGGGTTCAGTTACACACCATGTCAGGGTTCAGTTACAGACCATGTCGGGGATCAGTTACACACTGTGTTGGGGTTCAGTTACACACCGTGTCAGGGTTCAGTTACAGACCTTGTCAGGGTTCAGTTACACACCGTGTCAGGGTTCAGTTACACACCGTGTCGGGGTTCAGTTACACACCGTGTCCGGGTTCAGTTACACACCGTGTCAGGGTTCAGTTACACACCGTGTCAGGGTTCAGTTACACACCGTGTCGGGGTTCAGTTACACACCGTGTCAGGGTTCAGTTACACATCATGTCGGGGTTCAGTTACACACCGTGTCAGGGTTCAGTTACACACCGTGTCGGGGTTCAGTTACACACCGTGTCGGGCTTCAGTTACAGACCGTGTCAGGGTTCAGTTACAGACCGTGTCAGGGTTCAGTTACACACCGTGTCGGGGTTCATTTACAGACCGTGTCAGGGTTCAGTTACACATCGTGTCGGGGATCCGTTACAGACCGTGTTGGGGTTCAGTTCAAACCATGTCGGGGTTCAGTTGCACACCGTGTCAGGGTTCAGTTACACACCGTGTCAGGGTTCAGTTACAGACCGTGTCAGGGTTCAGTTACACACCGTGTCGGGGTTCAGTTACAGAACGTGTCAGGGTTCAGTTACACACCGTGTCAGGGTTCAGTTGCAGACCGTGTCAGGGTTCAGTTACACACCGTGTCTGGGTTCAGTTACAAACCATGTCGGGGTTCAGTTACAGACTGTGTCGGGGTTCAGTTACACACCATGTCAGGGTTCAGTTACACACCGTGTCGGGGTTCAGTTACAGACCGTGTCGGAGTTCAGTTACACACCATGTCGGGGTGCAGTTACACACCGTGTCGGGGTTCAGTTACACACCGTGTCGTGGTTCAGTTACACACCGTGCCGGGGTTCAGTTACACACCGTGTCAGGGTTCAGTTGCAGACCGTGTCAGGGTTCAGTTACACACCGTGTCGGGCTTCAGTTACAGACCGTGTCAGGGTTCAGTTACACATCGTGTCGGGGTTCAGTTACACACCGTTCCGGGGTTCAGTTACAGACCGTGTTGGGGTTCAGTTACAGACCGTGTCGGGGTTCAGTTACACACCGTGTCAGGGTTCAGTTGCAGACCGTGTCAGGGTTCAGTTACACACCGTGTCGGGCTTCAGTTACAGACCGTGTCAGGGTTCATTTACAGACGTGTCAGGGTTCAGTTACACACCGTGTCGGGGTTCAGTTACAGACCGTGTCAGGGTTCAGTTACACATCGTGTCGGGGTTCAGTTACACACCGTTCCGGGGTTCAGTTACAGACCGTGTTGGGGTTCAGTTACAGACCGTGTCGGGGTTCAGTTACACACCGTGTCCGGGTTCAGTTACACACCGTGTCAGGGTTCAGTTACACACCGTGTCGGGCTTCAGTTACAGACCGTGTCAGGGTTCAGTTACACATCGTGTCGGGGTTCAGTTACACACCGTTCCGGGGTTCAGTTACACACCGTGTTGGGGTTCAGTTACACACCGTGTCGGGGTTCAGTTACAGACCGTGTCGGAGTTCAGTTACACACCATGTCGGGGTGCAGTTACACATCGTGTCGGGGTTCAGTTACACACCGTTCCGGGGTTCAGTTACAGACCGTGTTGGGGTTCAGTTACAGACCGTGTCGGGGTTCAGTTACACACCGTGTCAGGGTTCAGTTGCAGACCGTGTCAGGGTTCAGTTACACACCGTGTCGGGCTTCAGTTACAGACCGTGTCAGGGTTCATTTACAGACGTGTCAGGGTTCAGTTACACACCGTGTCGGGGTTC
The DNA here is from genome assembly GCF_052327205.1 of Somniosus microcephalus. Lineage (NCBI taxonomy): Eukaryota > Metazoa > Chordata > Chondrichthyes > Squaliformes > Somniosidae > Somniosus > Somniosus microcephalus. The sequence continues at coordinate 58,575 of NW_028225286.1, read as the reverse complement.
AGTTACAGACCGTGTCAGGGTTCAGTTACACATCGTGTCGGGGTTCAGTTACACACCGTTCCGGGGTTCAGTTACAGACCGTGTTGGGGTTCAGTTACACACCGTGTCGGGGTTCAGTTACACACCGTGTCGTGGTTCAGTTACACACCGTTCCGGGGTTCAGTTACACACCATGTCGGGGTGCAGTTACACACCGTGTCGGGGTTCAGTTACACACCGTGTCGTGGTTCAGTTACACACCGTGCCGGGGTTCAGTTACACACCGTGTCAGGGTTCAGTTGCAGACCGTGTCAGGGTTCAGTTACACACCGTGTCGGGCTTCAGTTACAGACCGTGTCAGGGTTCAGTTACACATCGTGTCGGGGTTCAGTTACACACCGTTCCGGGGTTCAGTTACAGACCGTGTTGGGGTTCAGTTACAGACCGTGTCGGGGTTCAGTTACACACCGTGTCAGGGTTCAGTTGCAGACCGTGTCAGGGTTCAGTTACACACCGTGTCGGGCTTCAGTTACAGACCGTGTCAGGGTTCATTTACAGACGTGTCAGGGTTCAGTTACACACCGTGTCGGGGTTCAGTTACAGACCGTGTCAGGGTTCAGTTACACATCGTGTCGGGGTTCAGTTACACACCGTTCCGGGGTTCAGTTACAGACCGTGTTGGGGTTCAGTTACAGACCGTGTCGGGGTTCAGTTACACACCGTGTCCGGGTTCAGTTACACACCGTGTCAGGGTTCAGTTACACACCGTGTCAGGGTTCAGTTACACACCGTGTCGGGGTTCAGTTACACACCGTGTCAGGGTTCAGTTACACATCATGTCGGGGTTCAGTTACACACCGTGTCAGAGTCCAGTTACAGACCGTGTCAGGGCTCAGTTACACACCGTGTTGGGGTTCAGTTACACACCATGTCGGGGTTCAGTTACACACCATGTCGGGGTTCAGTTACAGACCGTGTCATGGTTCAGTTACACACCGTGTCGGGGTTCAGTTACAGACCGTGTCAGGGTTCAGTTACACATCGTTTCGGGGTTCAGTTACAGACCGTGTCAGTGTTCAGCTACACACCGTGTCAGGGTCCATTTACACTCCGTGTCAGGGTTCAGTTACTGACTGTGTCAGGGTTCAGTTACACATCGTGTCGGGGTTCAGTTACACACCGTTCCGGGGTTCAGTTACAGACCGTGTTGGGGTTCAGTTACAGACCGTGTCGGGGTTCAGTTACACACCGTGTCAGGGTTCAGTTGCAGACCGTGTCAGGGTTCAGTTACACACCGTGTCGGGCTTCAGTTACAGACCGTGTCAGGGTTCATTTACAGACGTGTCAGGGTTCAGTTACACACCGTGTCGGGGTTCAGTTACAGACCGTGTCAGGGTTCAGTTACACATCGTGTCGGGGTTCAGTTACACACCGTTCCGGGGTTCAGTTACAGACCGTGTTGGGGTTCAGTTACAGACCGTGTCGGGGTTCAGTTACACACCGTGTCCGGGTTCAGTTACACACCGTGTCAGGGTTCAGTTACACACCGTGTCAGGGTTCAGTTACACACCGTGTCGGGGTTCAGTTACACACCGTGTCAGGGTTCAGTTACACATCATGTCGGGGTTCAGTTACACACCGTGTCAGAGTCCAGTTACAGACCGTGTCAGGGCTCAGTTACACACCGTGTTGGGGTTCAGTTACACACCATGTCGGGGTTCAGTTACACACCATGTCGGGGTTCAGTTACAGACCGTGTCATGGTTCAGTTACACACCGTGTCGGGGTTCAGTTACAGACCGTGTCAGGGTTCAGTTACACATCGTTTCGGGGTTCAGTTACAGACCGTGTCAGTGTTCAGCTACACACCGTGTCAGGGTCCATTTACACTCCGTGTCAGGGTTCAGTTACTGACTGTGTCAGGGTTCAGTTACACACCATGTCAGGGTTCAGTTACAGACCATGTCGGGGATCAGTTACACACTGTGTTGGGGTTCAGTTACACACCGTGTCAGGGTTCAGTTACAGACCGTGTCAGGGCTCAGTTACACATCGTGTCGAGGTTCAGTTACAGACCGTGTCAGTTTTAAATTACAGACCGTGTCAGGGTTCAGTTACACTTCGTGTCAGGGTTCAGTTACACACCGTGTAGGTGTTCAGTTACAGACCGTGTCAGGGTTCAGTTACACACCGTGTCGGGGTTCAGTTACACACCGTGTCGGGGTTCAATTACAGACCATGTCGGGGTTCAGTTACAGACCTTGTCAGGGTTCAGCTACACACCGTGTCAGGGTTCAGTTACACACTGTGTCAGGGTTCAGTTACACACCGTGTCGGAGTTCAGTTACACACCGTGTCGGGGTTCAGTTACAGACCGTGTCGGGGTTCAGTTACAGACCGTGTCGGGGTTCAGTTACAGACAGTGCCAGGGTTCAGTTACACACCGTGTCGAGGTTCATTTACAGACCGTGTCAGGGTTCAGTTACACATCGTGTCGGGGTTCAGTTACAGACCGTGTTGGGGCTCAGTTACAAACCATGTCGGGGTTCAGTTGCACACCGTGTCAGGGTTCAGTTACCCACCGTGTCAGCGTTCAGTTACAGACCGTGTCAGGGTTCAGTTACACATCGTGTCGGGGATCCGTTACAGACCGTGTTGGGGTTCAGTTCAAACCATGTCGGGGTTCAGTTGCACACCGTGTCAGGGTTCAGTTACACACCGTGTCAGGGTTCAGTTACAGACCGTGTCAGGGTTCAGTTACACACCGTGTCGGGGTTCAGTTACAGAACGTGTCAGGGTTCAGTTACACACCGTGTCAGGGTTCAGTTGCAGACCGTGTCAGGGTTCAGTTACACACCGTGTCTGGGTTCAGTTACAAACCATGTCGGGGTTCAGTTACAGACTGTGTCGGGGTTCAGTTACACACCATGTCAGGGTTCAGTTACACACCGTGTCGGGGTTCAGTTACAGACCGTGTCGGAGTTCAGTTACACACCATGTCGGGGTGCAGTTACACACCGTGTCGGGGTTCAGTTACACACCGTGTCGTGGTTCAGTTACACACCGTGCCGGGGTTCAGTTACACACCGTGTCAGGGTTCAGTTGCAGACCGTGTCAGGGTTCAGTTACACACCGTGTCGGGCTTCAGTTACAGACCGTGTCAGGGTTCAGTTACACATCGTGTCGGGGTTCAGTTACACACCGTTCCGGGGTTCAGTTACAGACCGTGTTGGGGTTCAGTTACAGACCGTGTCGGGGTTCAGTTACACACCGTGTCAGGGTTCAGTTGCAGACCGTGTCAGGGTTCAGTTACACACCGTGTCGGGCTTCAGTTACAGACCGTGTCAGGGTTCATTTACAGACGTGTCAGGGTTCAGTTACACACCGTGTCGGGGTTCAGTTACAGACCGTGTCAGGGTTCAGTTACACATCGTGTCGGGGTTCAGTTACACACCGTTCCGGGGTTCAGTTACAGACCGTGTTGGGGTTCAGTTACAGACCGTGTCGGGGTTCAGTTACACACCGTGTCCGGGTTCAGTTACACACCGTGTCAGGGTTCAGTTACACACCGTGTCAGGGTTCAGTTACACACCGTGTCGGGGTTCAGTTACACACCGTGTCAGGGTTCAGTTACACATCATGTCGGGGTTCAGTTACACACCGTGTCAGAGTCCAGTTACAGACCGTGTCAGGGCTCAGTTACACACCGTGTTGGGGTTCAGTTACACACCATGTCGGGGTTCAGTTACAGACCGTGTCATGGTTCAGTTACACACCGTGTCGGGGTTCAGTTACAGACCGTGTCAGGGTTCAGTTACACATCGTTTCGGGGTTCAGTTACAGACCGTGTCAGTGTTCAGCTACACACCGTGTCAGGGTCCATTTACACTCCGTGTCAGGGTTCAGTTACTGACTGTGTCAGGGTTCAGTTACACACCATGTCAGGGTTCAGTTACAGACCATGTCGGGGATCAGTTACACACTGTGTTGGGGTTCAGTTACACACCGTGTCAGGGTTCAGTTACAGACCGTGTCAGGGCTCAGTTACACATCGTGTCGAGGTTCAGTTACAGACCGTGTCAGTTTTAAATTACAGACCGTGTCAGGGTTCAGTTACACTTCGTGTCAGGGTTCAGTTACACACCGTGTAGGTGTTCAGTTACAGACCGTGTCAGGGTTCAGTTACACACCGTGTCGGGGTTCAGTTACACACCGTGTCGGGGTTCAATTACAGACCATGTCGGGGTTCAGTTACAGACCTTGTCAGGGTTCAGCTACACACCGTGTCAGGGTTCAGTTACACACTGTGTCAGGGTTCAGTTACACACCGTGTCGGAGTTCAGTTACACACCGTGTCGGGGTTCAGTTACAGACCGTGTCGGGGTTCAGTTACAGACCGTGTCGGGGTTCAGTTACAGACAGTGCCAGGGTTCAGTTACACACCGTGTCGAGGTTCATTTACAGACCGTGTCAGGGTTCAGTTACACATCGTGTCGGGGTTCAGTTACAGACCGTGTTGGGGCTCAGTTACAAACCATGTCGGGGTTCAGTTGCACACCGTGTCAGGGTTCAGTTACCCACCGTGTCAGCGTTCAGTTACAGACCGTGTCAGGGTTCAGTTACACACCGTGTCCGGGTTCAGTTACAGACCGTGTCAGGGTTCAGTTACACACCGTGTCGGGGTTCAGTTACAGACCGTGTCGGAGTTCAGTTGCACACCATGTCGGGGTGCAGTTACACACCGTGTCGGGGTTCAGTTACACACCGTGTCGGGGTTCAGTTACACACCGTGCCGGGGTTCAGTTACACACCGTGTCGGGCTTCAGTTACAGACCGTGTCAGGGTTCATTTACAGACCGTGTCAGGGTTCAGTTACACACCGTGTCGGGGTTCAGTTACAGACCGTTTCAGGGTTCAGTTACACATCGTGTCGGGGTTCAGTTACACACCGTTCCGGGGTTCAGTTACAGACCGTGTTGGGGTTCAGTTACAGACCGTGTCGGTGTTCAGTTACACACCGTGTCCGGGTTCAGTTACACACCGTGTCCGGGTTCAGTTACACACCGTGTCGGGGTTCAGTTACACACCGTGTCAGGGTTCAGTTACACATCATGTCGGGGTTCAGTTACACACCGTGTCGGAGTCCAGTTACAGACCGTGTCGGGGCTCAGTTACACACCGTGTCGGGGTTCAGTTACACACCATGTCGGGGTTCAGTTACAGACCGTGTCATGGTTCAGTTACACACCGTGTCGGGGTTCAGTTACAGACCGTGTCAGGGTTCAGTTACACATCGTTTCGGGGTTCAGTTACAGACCTTGTCAGGGTTCAGCTACACACCGTGTCAGGGTTCAGTTACACACTGTGTCAGGGTTCAGTTACACACCGTGTCGGAGTTCAGTTACACACCGTGTCGGGGTTCAGTTACAGACCGTGTCGGGGTTCAGTTACAGACCGTGTCGGGGTTCAGTTACAGACAGTGCCAGGGTTCAGTTACACACCGTGTCGAGGTTCATTTACAGACCGTGTCAGGGTTCAGTTACACATCGTGTCGGGGTTCAGTTACAGACCGTGTTGGGGCTCAGTTACAAACCATGTCGGGGTTCAGTTGCACACCGTGTCAGGGTTCAGTTACCCACCGTGTCAGCGTTCAGTTACAGACCGTGTCAGGGTTCAGTTACACACCGTGTCCGGGTTCAGTTACAGACCGTGTCAGGGTTCAGTTACACACCGTGTCGGGGTTCAGTTACAGACCGTGTCGGAGTTCAGTTGCACACCATGTCGGGGTGCAGTTACACACCGTGTCGGGGTTCAGTTACACACCGTGTCGGGGTTCAGTTACACACCGTGCCGGGGTTCAGTTACACACCGTGTCGGGCTTCAGTTACAGACCGTGTCAGGGTTCATTTACAGACCGTGTCAGGGTTCAGTTACACACCGTGTCGGGGTTCAGTTACAGACCGTTTCAGGGTTCAGTTACACATCGTGTCGGGGTTCAGTTACACACCGTTCCGGGGTTCAGTTACAGACCGTGTTGGGGTTCAGTTACAGACCGTGTCGGTGTTCAGTTACACACCGTGTCCGGGTTCAGTTACACACCGTGTCCGGGTTCAGTTACACACCGTGTCGGGGTTCAGTTACACACCGTGTCAGGGTTCAGTTACACATCATGTCGGGGTTCAGTTACACACCGTGTCGGAGTCCAGTTACAGACCGTGTCGGGGCTCAGTTACACACCGTGTCGGGGTTCAGTTACACACCATGTCGGGGTTCAGTTACAGACCGTGTCATGGTTCAGTTACACACCGTGTCGGGGTTCAGTTACAGACCGTGTCAGGGTTCAGTTACACATCGTTTCGGGGTTCAGTTACAGACCGTGTCAGGGTTCAGCTACACACCGTGTCAGGGTTCAGTTACACACTGTGTCAGGGTTCAGTTACACACCGTGTCGGGGTTCAGTTACACACCGTGTCGGGGTCCAGTTACAGACCGTGTCGGGGTTCAGTTACAGACCGTGTCAGGGTTCAGTTACAGACAGTGCCAGGGTTCAGTTACACACCGTGTCGGGGTTCATTTACAGACCGTGTCAGGGTTCAGTTACACATCGTGTCGGGGTTCAGTTACAGACCGTGTTGGGGTTCAGTTACAAACCATGTCGGGGTTCAGTTGCACACTGTGTCAGGGTTCAGTTACACACCGTGTCAGGGTTCAGTTACAGACCGTGTCAGGGTTCAGTTACACACCGTGTCCGGGTTCAGTTACAGACCGTGTCAGGGTTCAGTTACACACCGTGTCAGGGTTCAGTTACAGAGCGTGTCAGGGTTCAGTTACACACCGTGTCGGGGTTCAGTTACAAACCATGTCGGGGTTCAGTTACAGACTGTGTCGGTGTTCAGTTACACACCATGTCGGGGTTCAGTTACACACCGTGTCGGGGTTCAGTTACACACCGTGTCGGGGTTCAGTTACACACCGTGTTGGGGTTCAGTTACAGACCGTGTCAGGGTTCAGTTACAGACCGTGTCAGGGTTCAGTTACACACCGTGTCGGGGTTCAGTTACAGGCCGTGTCACGGTTCAGTTACACATCGTGTCGGGGTTCAGCTACACACCGTTTCGGGGTTCAGTTACACACCGTGTCGGGCTTCAGTTACAGACCGTGTCAGGGTTCATTTACAGACCGTGTCAGGGTTCAGTTACACACCGTGTCGGGGTTCAGTTACAGACCGTTTCAGGGTTCAGTTACACATCGTGTCGGGGTTCAGTTACACACCGTTCCGGGGTTCAGTTACAGACCGTGTTGGGGTTCAGTTACAGACCGTGTCGGTGTTCAGTTACACACCGTGTCCGGGTTCAGTTACACACCGTGTCAGGGTTCAGTTACACACCGTGTCGGGGTTCAGTTACACACCGTGTCAGGGTTCAGTTACACATCATGTCGGGGTTCAGTTACACACCGTGTCGGAGTCCAGTTACAGACCGTGTCGGGGCTCAGTTACACACCGTGTCGGGGTTCAGTTACACACCATGTCGGGGTTCAGTTACAGACCGTGTCATGGTTCAGTTACACACCGTGTCGGGGTTCAGTTACAGACCGTGTCAGGGTTCAGTTACACATCGTTTCGGGGTTCAGTTACAGACCGTGTCAGGGTTCAGTTACACATCGTTTCGGGGTTCAGTTACACACCGTGTCAGGGTTCAGTTACACATCATGTCGGGGTTCAGTTACACACCGTGTCAGAGTCCAGTTACAGACCGTGTCAGGGCTCAGTTACACACCGTGTTGGGGTTCAGTTACACACCATGTCGGGGTTCAGTTACAGACCGTGTCATGGTTCAGTTACACACCGTGTCGGGGTTCAGTTACAGACCGTGTCAGGGTTCAGTTACACATCGTTTCGGGGTTCAGTTACAGACCGTGTCAGTGTTCAGCTACACACCGTGTCAGGGTCCATTTACACTCCGTGTCAGGGTTCAGTTACTGACTGTGTCAGGGTTCAGTTACACACCATGTCAGGGTTCAGTTACAGACCATGTCGGGGATCAGTTACACACTGTGTTGGGGTTCAGTTACACACCGTGTCAGGGTTCAGTTACAGACCGTGTCAGGGCTCAGTTACACATCGTGTCGAGGTTCAGTTACAGACCGTGTCAGTTTTAAATTACAGACCGTGTCAGGGTTCAGTTACACTTCGTGTCAGGGTTCAGTTACACACCGTGTAGGTGTTCAGTTACAGACCGTGTCAGGGTTCAGTTACACACCGTGTCGGGGTTCAGTTACACACCGTGTCGGGGTTCAATTACAGACCATGTCGGGGTTCAGTTACAGACCTTGTCAGGGTTCAGCTACACACCGTGTCAGGGTTCAGTTACACACTGTGTCAGGGTTCAGTTACACACCGTGTCGGAGTTCAGTTACACACCGTGTCGGGGTTCAGTTACAGACCGTGTCGGGGTTCAGTTACAGACCGTGTCGGGGTTCAGTTACAGACAGTGCCAGGGTTCAGTTACACACCGTGTCGAGGTTCATTTACAGACCGTGTCAGGGTTCAGTTACACATCGTGTCGGGGTTCAGTTACAGACCGTGTTGGGGCTCAGTTACAAACCATGTCGGGGTTCAGTTGCACACCGTGTCAGGGTTCAGTTACCCACCGTGTCAGCGTTCAGTTACAGACCGTGTCAGGGTTCAGTTACACACCGTGTCCGGGTTCAGTTACAGACCGTGTCAGGGTTCAGTTACACACCGTGTCGGGGTTCAGTTACAGACCGTGTCGGAGTTCAGTTGCACACCATGTCGGGGTGCAGTTACACACCGTGTCGGGGTTCAGTTACACACCGTGTCGGGGTTCAGTTACACACCGTGCCGGGGTTCAGTTACACACCGTGTCGGGCTTCAGTTACAGACCGTGTCAGGGTTCATTTACAGACCGTGTCAGGGTTCAGTTACACACCGTGTCGGGGTTCAGTTACAGACCGTTTCAGGGTTCAGTTACACATCGTGTCGGGGTTCAGTTACACACCGTTCCGGGGTTCAGTTACAGACCGTGTTGGGGTTCAGTTACAGACCGTGTCGGTGTTCAGTTACACACCGTGTCCGGGTTCAGTTACACACCGTGTCCGGGTTCAGTTACACACCGTGTCGGGGTTCAGTTACACACCGTGTCAGGGTTCAGTTACACATCATGTCGGGGTTCAGTTACACACCGTGTCGGAGTCCAGTTACAGACCGTGTCGGGGCTCAGTTACACACCGTGTCGGGGTTCAGTTACACACCATGTCGGGGTTCAGTTACAGACCGTGTCATGGTTCAGTTACACACCGTGTCGGGGTTCAGTTACAGACCGTGTCAGGGTTCAGTTACACATCGTTTCGGGGTTCAGTTACAGACCGTGTCAGGGTTCAGCTACACACCGTGTCAGGGTTCAGTTACACACTGTGTCAGGGTTCAGTTACACACCGTGTCGGGGTTCAGTTACACACCGTGTCGGGGTCCAGTTACAGACCGTGTCGGGGTTCAGTTACAGACCGTGTCAGGGTTCAGTTACAGACAGTGCCAGGGTTCAGTTACACACCGTGTCGGGGTTCATTTACAGACCGTGTCAGGGTTCAGTTACACATCGTGTCGGGGTTCAGTTACAGACCGTGTTGGGGTTCAGTTACAAACCATGTCGGGGTTCAGTTGCACACTGTGTCAGGGTTCAGTTACACACCGTGTCAGGGTTCAGTTACAGACCGTGTCAGGGTTCAGTTACACACCGTGTCCGGGTTCAGTTACAGACCGTGTCAGGGTTCAGTTACACACCGTGTCAGGGTTCAGTTACAGAGCGTGTCAGGGTTCAGTTACACACCGTGTCGGGGTTCAGTTACAAACCATGTCGGGGTTCAGTTACAGACTGTGTCGGTGTTCAGTTACACACCATGTCGGGGTTCAGTTACACACCGTGTCGGGGTTCAGTTACACACCGTGTCGGGGTTCAGTTACACACCGTGTTGGGGTTCAGTTACAGACCGTGTCAGGGTTCAGTTACAGACCGTGTCAGGGTTCAGTTACACACCGTGTCGGGGTTCAGTTACAGGCCGTGTCACGGTTCAGTTACACATCGTGTCGGGGTTCAGTTACACACCGTTTCGGGGTTCAGTTACACACCGTGTCGGGCTTCAGTTACAGACCGTGTCAGGGTTCATTTACAGACCGTGTCAGGGTTCAGTTACACACCGTGTCGGGGTTCAGTTACAGACCGTTTCAGGGTTCAGTTACACATCGTGTCGGGGTTCAGTTACACACCGTTCCGGGGTTCAGTTACAGACCGTGTTGGGGTTCAGTTACAGACCGTGTCGGTGTTCAGTTACACACCGTGTCCGGGTTCAGTTACACACCGTGTCAGGGTTCAGTTACACACCGTGTCGGGGTTCAGTTACACACCGTGTCAGGGTTCAGTTACACATCATGTCGGGGTTCAGTTACACACCGTGTCGGAGTCCAGTTACAGACCGTGTCGGGGCTCAGTTACACACCGTGTCGGGGTTCAGTTACACACCATGTCGGGGTTCAGTTACAGACCGTGTCATGGTTCAGTTACACACCGTGTCGGGGTTCAGTTACAGACCGTGTCAGGGTTCAGTTACACATCGTTTCGGGGTTCAGTTACAGACCGTGTCAGGGTTCAGCTACACACCGTGTCAGGGTTCAGTTACACACTGTGTCAGGGTTCAGTTACACACCGTGTCGGGGTTCAGTTACACACCGTGTCGGGGTCCAGTTACAGACCGTGTCGGGGTTCAGTTACAGACCGTGTCAGGGTTCAGTTACAGACAGTGCCAGGGTTCAGTTACACACCGTGTCGGGGTTCATTTACAGACCGTGTCAGGGTTCAGTTACACATCGTGTCGGGGTTCAGTTACAGACCGTGTTGGGGTTCAGTTACAAACCATGTCGGGGTTCAGTTGCACACTGTGTCAGGGTTCAGTTACACACCGTGTCAGGGTTCAGTTACAGACCGTGTCAGGGTTCAGTTACACACCGTGTCCGGGTTCAGTTACAGACCGTGTCAGGGTTCAGTTACACACCGTGTCAGGGTTCAGTTACAGAGCGTGTCAGGGTTCAGTTACACACCGTGTCGGGGTTCAGTTACAAACCATGTCGGGGTTCAGTTACAGACTGTGTCGGTGTTCAGTTACACACCATGTCGGGGTTCAGTTACACACCGTGTCGGGGTTCAGTTACACACCGTGTCGGGGTTCAGTTACACACCGTGTTGGGGTTCAGTTACAGACCGTGTCAGGGTTCAGTTACAGACCGTGTCAGGGTTCAGTTACACACCGTGTCGGGGTTCAGTTACAGGCCGTGTCACGGTTCAGTTACACATCGTGTCGGGGTTCAGTTACACACCGTTTCGGGGTTCAGTTACACACCGTGTCGGGCTTCAGTTACAGACCGTGTCAGGGTTCATTTACAGACCGTGTCAGGGTTCAGTTACACACCGTGTCGGGGTTCAGTTACAGACCGTTTCAGGGTTCAGTTACACATCGTGTCGGGGTTCAGTTACACACCGTTCCGGGGTTCAGTTACAGACCGTGTTGGGGTTCAGTTACAGACCGTGTCGGTGTTCAGTTACACACCGTGTCCGGGTTCAGTTACACACCGTGTCAGGGTTCAGTTACACACCGTGTCGGGGTTCAGTTACACACCGTGTCAGGGTTCAGTTACACATCATGTCGGGGTTCAGTTACACACCGTGTCGGAGTCCAGTTACAGACCGTGTCGGGGCTCAGTTACACACCGTGTCGGGGTTCAGTTACACACCATGTCGGGGTTCAGTTACAGACCGTGTCATGGTTCAGTTACACACCGTGTCGGGGTTCAGTTACAGACCGTGTCAGGGTTCAGTTACACATCGTTTCGGGGTTCAGTTACAGACCGTGTCAGGGTTCAGCTACACACCGTGTCAGGGTTCAGTTACACACTGTGTCAGGGTTCAGTTACACACCGTGTCGGGGTTCAGTTACACACCGTGTCGGGGTCCAGTTACAGACCGTGTCGGGGTTCAGTTACAGACCGTGTCAGGGTTCAGTTACAGACAGTGCCAGGGTTCAGTTACACACCGTGTCGGGGTTCATTTACAGACCGTGTCAGGGTTCAGTTACACATCGTGTCGGGGTTCAGTTACAGACCGTGTTGGGGTTCAGTTACAAACCATGTCGGGGTTCAGTTGCACACTGTGTCAGGGTTCAGTTACACACCGTGTCAGGGTTCAGTTACAGACCGTGTCAGGGTTCAGTTACACACCGTGTCCGGGTTCAGTTACAGACCGTGTCAGGGTTCAGTTACACACCGTGTCAGGGTTCAGTTACAGAGCGTGTCAGGGTTCAGTTACACACCGTGTCGGGGTTCAGTTACAAACCATGTCGGGGTTCAGTTACAGACCGTGTCAGGGTTCAGTTACACATCGTTTCGGGGTTCAGTTACAGACCGTGTCAGGGTTCAGCTACACACCGTGTCAGGGTCCATTTACACTCTGTGTCAGGGTTCAGTTACTGACTGTGTCAGGGTTCAGTTACACACCATGTCAGGGTTCAGTTACAGACCATGTCGGGGATCAGTTACACACTGTGTCGGGGTTCAGTTACACACCGTGTCAGGGTTCAGTTACAGACCGTGTCAGGGCTCAGTTACACATCGTGTCGAGGTTCAGTTACAGACCGTGTCAGTTTTAAATTACGGACCGTGTCAGGGTTCAGTTACACTACGTGTCAGGGTTCAGTTACACAACGTGCAGGTGTTCAGTTACAGACCGTGTCAGGGTTCAGTTACACACCGTGTCGGGATTCAGTTACACACCGTGTCGGGGTTCAATTACAGACCATGTCGGGGTTCAGTTACAGACCTTGTCAGGGTTCAGCTACACACCGTGTCAGGGTTCAGTTACACACTGTGTCAGGGTTCAGTTACACACCGTGTCGGGGTTCAGTTACACACCGTGTTGGGGTTCAGTTACAAACCATGTCGGGGTTCAGTTGCACACTGTGTCAGGGTTCAGTTACACACCGTGTCAGGGTTCAGTTACAGACCGTGTCAGGGTTCAGTTACACACCGTGTCCGGGTTCAGTTACAGACCGTGTCAGGGTTCAGTTACACACCGTGTCAGGGTTCAGTTACAGAGCGTGTCAGGGTTCAGTTACAAACCATGTCGGGGTTCAGTTACAGACTGTGTCGGTGTTCAGTTACACACCATGTCGGGGTTCAGTTACACACCGTGTCGGGGTTCAGTTACACACCGTGTCGGGGTTCAGTTACACACCGTGTTGGGGTTCAGTTACAGACCGTGTCAGGGTTCAGTTACAGACCGTGTCAGGGTTCAGTTACACACCGTGTCGGGGTTCAGTTACAGGCCGTGTCACGGTTCAGTTACACATCGTGTCGGGGTTCAGTTACACACCGTTTCGGGGTTCAGTTACAGACCGTGCCGGGGTTCAGTTACAGACCGTGTCGGGGTTCAGTTACACACCGTGTCAGGGTTCAGTTACACACCGTGTCAGGGTTCAGTTACACACCGTGTCAGGGTTCAGTTACACATCGTTTCGGGGTTCAGTTACAGACCGTGTCAGGGTTCAGTTACACACCGTGTCAGGGTTCAGTTACACTCCGTGTCAGGGTTCAGTTACACTCCGTGTCAGGGTTCAGTTACACACCATGTCAGGGTTCAGTTACAGACCGTGTCGGTGTTCAGTTACACACCGTGTCGGGGTTCAGCTACACACCGTGTCAGGGTTCAGTTACAGACCGTGTCAGGGCTCAGTTACACATCGTGTCGGGGTTCAGTTACAGACCTTGCCAGTTTTCAATTACAGACCGTGTCAGGGTTCAGTTACACACCATGTCAGGGTTCAGTTACAGACCGTGTCGGGGTTCAGTTACACACCGTGTCGGGGTTCAGTTACACACCGTGTCAGGGTTCAGTTACACACCGTGTCGGGGTTCAGTTACACACCGTGTCGGGGTTCAGTTGCAGACCGTGTCGGGATTCAGTTACAGACCGTGTCAGGGTTCAGTTACAGACCGTGTCAGGGTTCAGTTACACACCGTGTCGGGGTTCATTTACAGACCGTGTCAGGGTTCAGTTACACATCGTGTCGGGGATCCGTTACAGACCGTGTTGGGGTTCAGTTCAATCCATGTCGGGGTTCAGTTGCACACCGTGTCAGGGTTCAGTTACAAACCATGTCGGGGTTCAGTTACAGACTGTGTCGGTGTTCAGTTACACACCATGTCGGGGTTCAGTTACACACCGTGTCGGTGTTCAGTTACACATCGTGTCGGGGTTCAGTTACACACCGTGTCAGGGTTCAGTTACAGACCGTGTCAGGGTTCAGTTACACACCGTGTCGGGCTTCAGTTACAGACCGTGTCAGGGTTCAGTTACAGACCGTGTCATGGTTCAGTTACACGCCGTGTCGGGGTTCAGTTACAGGCCGTGTCAGGGTTCAGTTACACATCGTGTCGGGGTTCAGTTACACACCGTTTCGGGGTTCAGTTACAGACCGTGTCGGGGTTCAGTTACAGACCGTGTCGGGGTTCAGTTACAGACCGTGTCAGGGTTCAGTTACACACCGTGTCAGGGTTCAGTTACAGAGCGTGTCAGGGTTCAGTTACACACCGTGTCGGGGTTCAGTTACAAACCATGTCGGGGTTCAGTTACAGACTGTGTCGGTGTTCAGTTACACACCATGTCGGGGTTCAGTTACACACCGTGTCGGGGTTCAGTTACACACCGTGTCGGGGTTCAGTTACACACCGTGTTGGGGTTCAGTTACAGACCGTGTCAGGGTTCAGTTACAGACCGTGTCAGGGTTCAGTTACACACCGTGTCGGGGTTCAGTTACAGGCCGTGTCACGGTTCAGTTACACATCGTGTCGGGGTTCAGTTACACACCGTTTCGGGGTTCAGTTACAGACCGTGCCGGGGTTCAGTTACAGACCGTGTCGGGGTTCAGTTACACACCGTGTCAGGGTTCAGTTACACACCGTGTCAGGGTTCAGTTACACACCGTGTCAGGGTTCAGTTACACATCGTTTCGGGGTTCAGTTACAGACCGTATCAGGGTTCAGTTACACACCGTGTCAGGGTTCAGTTACACTCCGTGTCAGGGTTCAGTTACTGACTGTGTCAGGGTTCAGTTACACACCATGTCAGGGTTCAGTTACAGACCGTGTCGGTGTTCAGTTACACACCGTGTCGGGGTTCAGCTACACACCGTGTCAGGGTTCAGTTACAGACCGTGTCAGGGCTCAGTTACACATCGTGTCGGGGTTCAGTTACAGACCTTGCCAGTTTTCAATTACAGACCGTGTCAGGGTTCAGTTACACACCATGTCAGGGTTCAGTTACAGACCGTGTCGGGGTTCAGTTACACACCGTGTCGGGGTTCAGTTACACACCGTGTCAGGGTTCAGTTACACACCGTGTCGGGGTTCAGTTACACACCGTGTCGGGGTTCAGTTGCAGACCGTGTCGGGATTCAGTTACAGACCGTGTCAGGGTTCAGTTACAGACCGTGTCAGGGTTCAGTTACACACCGTGTCGGGGTTCATTTACAGACCGTGTCAGGGTTCAGTTACACATCGTGTCGGGGATCCGTTACAGACCGTGTTGGGGTTCAGTTCAATCCATGTCGGGGTTCAGTTGCACACCGTGTCAGGGTTCAGTTACAAACCATGTCGGGGTTCAGTTACAGACTGTGTCGGTGTTCAGTTACACACCATGTCGGGGTTCAGTTACACACCGTGTCGGTGTTCAGTTACACATCGTGTCGGGGTTCAGTTACACACCGTGTCAGGGTTCAGTTACAGACCGTGTCAGGGTTCAGTTACACACCGTGTCGGGCTTCAGTTACAGACCGTGTCAGGGTTCAGTTACAGACCGTGTCATGGTTCAGTTACACGCCGTGTCGGGGTTCAGTTACAGGCCGTGTCAGGGTTCAGTTACACATCGTGTCGGGGTTCAGTTACACACCGTTTCGGGGTTCAGTTACAGACCGTGTCGGGGTTCAGTTACAGACCGTGTCGGGGTTCAGTTACAGACCGTGTCAGGGTTCAGTTACACACCGTGTCAGGGTTCAGTTACAGAGCGTGTCAGGGTTCAGTTACACACCGTGTCGGGGTTCAGTTACAAACCATGTCGGGGTTCAGTTACAGACTGTGTCGGTGTTCAGTTACACACCATGTCGGGGTTCAGTTACACACCGTGTCGGGGTTCAGTTACACACCGTGTCGGGGTTCAGTTACACACCGTGTTGGGGTTCAGTTACAGACCGTGTCAGGGTTCAGTTACAGACCGTGTCAGGGTTCAGTTACACACCGTGTCGGGGTTCAGTTACAGGCCGTGTCACGGTTCAGTTACACATCGTGTCGGGGTTCAGTTACACACCGTTTCGGGGTTCAGTTACAGACCGTGCCGGGGTTCAGTTACAGACCGTGTCGGGGTTCAGTTACACACCGTGTCAGGGTTCAGTTACACACCGTGTCAGGGTTCAGTTACACACCGTGTCAGGGTTCAGTTACACATCGTTTCGGGGTTCAGTTACAGACCGTATCAGGGTTCAGTTACACACCGTGTCAGGGTTCAGTTACACTCCGTGTCAGGGTTCAGTTACTGACTGTGTCAGGGTTCAGTTACACACCATGTCAGGGTTCAGTTACAGACCGTGTCGGTGTTCAGTTACACACCGTGTCGGGGTTCAGCTACACACCGTGTCAGGGTTCAGTTACAGACCGTGTCAGGGCTCAGTTACACATCGTGTCGGGGTTCAGTTACAGACCTTGCCAGTTTTCAATTACAGACCGTGTCAGGGTTCAGTTACACACCATGTCAGGGTTCAGTTACAGACCGTGTCGGGGTTCAGTTACACACCGTGTCGGGGTTCAGTTACACACCGTGTCAGGGTTCAGTTACACACCGTGTCGGGGTTCAGTTACACACCGTGTCGGGGTTCAGTTGCAGACCGTGTCGGGATTCAGTTACAGACCGTGTCAGGGTTCAGTTACAGACCGTGTCAGGGTTCAGTTACACACCGTGTCGGGGTTCATTTACAGACCGTGTCAGGGTTCAGTTACACATCGTGTCGGGGATCCGTTACAGACCGTGTTGGGGTTCAGTTCAATCCATGTCGGGGTTCAGTTGCACACCGTGTCAGGGTTCAGTTACAAACCATGTCGGGGTTCAGTTACAGACTGTGTCGGTGTTCAGTTACACACCATGTCGGGGTTCAGTTACACACCGTGTCGGTGTTCAGTTACACATCGTGTCGGGGTTCAGTTACACACCGTGTCAGGGTTCAGTTACAGACCGTGTCAGGGTTCAGTTACACACCGTGTCGGGCTTCAGTTACAGACCGTGTCAGGGTTCAGTTACAGACCGTGTCATGGTTCAGTTACACGCCGTGTCGGGGTTCAGTTACAGGCCGTGTCAGGGTTCAGTTACACATCGTGTCGGGGTTCAGTTACACACCGTTTCGGGGTTCAGTTACAGACCGTGTCGGGGTTCAGTTACAGACCGTGTCGGGGTTCAGTTACAGACCGTGTCAGGGTTCAGTTACACACCGTGTCAGGGTTCAGTTACAGAGCGTGTCAGGGTTCAGTTACACACCGTGTCGGGGTTCAGTTACAAACCATGTCGGGGTTCAGTTACAGACTGTGTCGGTGTTCAGTTACACACCATGTCGGGGTTCAGTTACACACCGTGTCGGGGTTCAGTTACACACCGTGTCGGGGTTCAGTTACACACCGTGTTGGGGTTCAGTTACAGACCGTGTCAGGGTTCAGTTACAGACCGTGTCAGGGTTCAGTTACACACCGTGTCGGGGTTCAGTTACAGGCCGTGTCACGGTTCAGTTACACATCGTGTCGGGGTTCAGTTACACACCGTTTCGGGGTTCAGTTACAGACCGTGCCGGGGTTCAGTTACAGACCGTGTCGGGGTTCAGTTACACACCGTGTCAGGGTTCAGTTACACACCGTGTCAGGGTTCAGTTACACACCGTGTCAGGGTTCAGTTACACATCGTTTCGGGGTTCAGTTACAGACCGTATCAGGGTTCAGTTACACACCGTGTCAGGGTTCAGTTACACTCCGTGTCAGGGTTCAGTTACTGACTGTGTCAGGGTTCAGTTACACACCATGTCAGGGTTCAGTTACAGACCGTGTCGGTGTTCAGTTACACACCGTGTCGGGGTTCAGCTACACACCGTGTCAGGGTTCAGTTACAGACCGTGTCAGGGCTCAGTTACACATCGTGTCGGGGTTCAGTTACAGACCTTGCCAGTTTTCAATTACAGACCGTGTCAGGGTTCAGTTACACACCATGTCAGGGTTCAGTTACAGACCGTGTCGGGGTTCAGTTACACACCGTGTCGGGGTTCAGTTACACACCGTGTCAGGGTTCAGTTACACACCGTGTCGGGGTTCAGTTACACACCGTGTCGGGGTTCAGTTGCAGACCGTGTCGGGATTCAGTTACAGACCGTGTCAGGGTTCAGTTACAGACCGTGTCAGGGTTCAGTTACACACCGTGTCGGGGTTCATTTACAGACCGTGTCAGGGTTCAGTTACACATCGTGTCGGGGATCCGTTACAGACCGTGTTGGGGTTCAGTTCAATCCATGTCGGGGTTCAGTTGCACACCGTGTCAGGGTTCAGTTACAAACCATGTCGGGGTTCAGTTACAGACTGTGTCGGTGTTCAGTTACACACCATGTCGGGGTTCAGTTACACACCGTGTCGGTGTTCAGTTACACATCGTGTCGGGGTTCAGTTACACACCGTGTCAGGGTTCAGTTACAGACCGTGTCAGGGTTCAGTTACACACCGTGTCGGGCTTCAGTTACAGACCGTGTCAGGGTTCAGTTACAGACCGTGTCATGGTTCAGTTACACGCCGTGTCGGGGTTCAGTTACAGGCCGTGTCAGGGTTCAGTTACACATCGTGTCGGGGTTCAGTTACACACCGTTTCGGGGTTCAGTTACAGACCGTGTCGGGGTTCAGTTACAGACCGTGTCGGGGTTCAGTTACAGACCGTGTCAGGGTTCAGTTACACACCGTGTCAGGGTTCAGTTACAGAGCGTGTCAGGGTTCAGTTACACACCGTGTCGGGGTTCAGTTACAAACCATGTCGGGGTTCAGTTACAGACTGTGTCGGTGTTCAGTTACACACCATGTCGGGGTTCAGTTACACACCGTGTCGGGGTTCAGTTACACACCGTGTCGGGGTTCAGTTACACACCGTGTTGGGGTTCAGTTACAGACCGTGTCAGGGTTCAGTTACAGACCGTGTCAGGGTTCAGTTACACACCGTGTCGGGGTTCAGTTACAGGCCGTGTCACGGTTCAGTTACACATCGTGTCGGGGTTCAGTTACACACCGTTTCGGGGTTCAGTTACAGACCGTGCCGGGGTTCAGTTACAGACCGTGTCGGGGTTCAGTTACACACCGTGTCAGGGTTCAGTTACACACCGTGTCAGGGTTCAGTTACACACCGTGTCAGGGTTCAGTTACACACCGTGTCGGGGTTCAGTTACACACCGTGTCAGGGTTCAGTTACACATCATGTCGGGGTTCAGTTACACACTGTGTCGGGGTTCAGTTGCAGACCGTGTCGGGGCTCAGTTACAAACCGTGTCAGGGTTCAGTTACACACCATGTCGGGGTTCAGTTACAGACCGTGTCATGGTTCAGTTACACACCGTGTCGGGGTTCAGTTACACTCCGTGTCAGGGTTCAGTTACACACCGTGTCGGGGTTCAGTTACAAACCGTGTCAGGGTTCAGTTACACATCGTGTCGGGGTTCAGTTACACACCGTTTCGGGGTTCAGTTACAGACCGTGTCGGGGTTCAGTTACAGACCGTGTCGGGGTTCAGTTACACACCGTGTCAGGGTTCAGTTACACACCGTGTCGGGGTTCAGTTACAGACCGTGTCAGGGTTCAGTTACACATCGTTTCGGGGTTCAGTTACAGACCGTATCAGGGTTCAGTTACACACCGTGTCAGGGTTCAGTTACACTCCGTGTCAGGGTTCAGTTACTGACTGTGTCAGGGTTCAGTTACACACCATGTCAGGGTTCAGTTACAGACCGTGTCGGTGTTCAGTTACACACCGTGTCGGGGTTCAGCTACACACCGTGTCAGGGTTCAGTTACAGACCGTGTCAGGGCTCAGTTACACATCGTGTCGGGGTTCAGTTACAGACCTTGCCAGTTTTCAATTACAGACCGTGTCAGGGTTCAGTTACACACCATGTCAGGGTTCAGTTACAGACCGTGTCGGGGTTCAGTTACACACCGTGTCGGGGTTCAGTTACACACCGTGTCAGGGTTCAGTTACACACCGTGTCGGGGTTCAGTTACACACCGTGTCGGGGTTCAGTTGCAGACCGTGTCGGGATTCAGTTACAGACCGTGTCAGGGTTCAGTTACAGACCGTGTCAGGGTTCAGTTACACACCGTGTCGGGGTTCATTTACAGACCGTGTCAGGGTTCAGTTACACATCGTGTCGGGGATCCGTTACAGACCGTGTTGGGGTTCAGTTCAATCCATGTCGGGGTTCAGTTGCACACCGTGTCAGGGTTCAGTTACAAACCATGTCGGGGTTCAGTTACAGACTGTGTCGGTGTTCAGTTACACACCATGTCGGGGTTCAGTTACAGACCGTGTCAGGGTTCAGTTACAGACAGTGCCAGGGTTCAGTTACACACCGTGTCGGGGTTCATTTACAGACCGTGTCAGGGTTCAGTTACACATCGTGTCGGGGTTCAGTTACAGACCGTGTTGGGGTTCAGTTACAAACCATGTCGGGGTTCAGTTACACACCGTGTCAGGGTTCAGTTACACACCATGTCGGGGTTCAGTTACAGACCGTGTCATGGTTCAGTTACACACCGTGTCAGGGTTCAGTTACACACCGTGTCAGGGTTCAGTTACACACCATGTCAGGGTTCAGTTACACATCGTGTCGGGGTTCAGTTAAACACCGTTTCGGGGTTCAGTTACAGACCGTGTCGGGGTTCAGTTACAGACCGTGTCGGGGTTCAGTTACACACCGTGTCAGGGTTCAGTTACACACCGTGTCGGGGTTCAGTTACACACCGTGTCGGGTTTCAGTTGCAGACCGTGTCGGGGCTCAGTTACACACCGTGTCGGGGTTCAGTTACACACCATGTCGGGGTTCAGTTACAGACCGTGTCATGGTTCAGTTACACACCGTGTCGGGGTTCAGTTACAGGCCGTGTCAGGGTTCAGTTACACATCGTTTCGGGGTTCAGTTACAGACCGTATCAGGGTTCAGTTACACACCGTGTCAGGGTTCAGTTACACTCCGTGTCAGGGTTCAGTTACTGACTGTGTCAGGGTTCAGTTACACACCATGTCAGGGTTCAGTTACAGACCGTGTCGGGGTTCAGTTACACACCGTGTCGGGGTTCAGTTACACACCGTGTCAGGGTTCAGTTACAGACCGTGTCAGGGCTCAGTTACACATCGTGTCGTGGTTCAGTTACAGACCGTGCCAGTTTTCAATTACAGACCGTGTCAGGGTTCAGTTACACACCATGTCAGGGTTCAGTTACAGACCGTGTCGGGGTTCAGTTACACACCGTGTCAGGGTTCAGTTACAGACCGTGTCGGGGCTCAGTTACACACCGTGTCGGGGTTCAGTTACACACCATGTCGGGGTTCAGTTACAGACCGTGTCATGGTTCAGTTACACACCGTGTCGGGGTTCAGTTACAGACCGTGTCAGGGTTCAGTTACACATCGTTTCGGGGTTCAGTTACAGACCGTGTCAGGGTTCAGCTACACACCGTGTCAGGGTTCAGTTACACACTGTGTCAGGGTTCAGTTACACACCGTGTCGGGGTTCAGTTACACACCGTGTCGGGGTCCAGTTACAGACCGTGTCGGGGTTCAGTTACAGACCGTGTCAGGGTTCAGTTACAGACAGTGCCAGGGTTCAGTTACACACCGTGTCGGGGTTCATTTACAGACCGTGTCAGGGTTCAGTTACACATCGTGTCGGGGTTCAGTTACAGACCGTGTTGGGGTTCAGTTACAAACCATGTCGGGGTTCAGTTGCACACTGTGTCAGGGTTCAGTTACACACCGTGTCAGGGTTCAGTTACAGACCGTGTCAGGGTTCAGTTACACACCGTGTCCGGGTTCAGTTACAGACCGTGTCAGGGTTCAGTTACACACCGTGTCAGGGTTCAGTTACAGAGCGTGTCAGGGTTCAGTTACACA
Organism: Somniosus microcephalus; assembly: GCF_052327205.1. Taxonomy (NCBI): domain Eukaryota; kingdom Metazoa; phylum Chordata; class Chondrichthyes; order Squaliformes; family Somniosidae; genus Somniosus; species Somniosus microcephalus. Next base: position 36,311 of record NW_028225286.1, on the reverse strand, counting down.
CCGTGTCGGGGTTCAGTTACAAACCATGTCGGGGTTCAGTTACAGACTGTGTCGGTGTTCAGTTACACACCATGTCGGGGTTCAGTTACACACCGTGTCGGGGTTCAGTTACACACCGTGTCGGGGTTCAGTTACACACCGTGTTGGGGTTCAGTTACAGACCGTGTCAGGGTTCAGTTACAGACCGTGTCAGGGTTCAGTTACACACCGTGTCGGGGTTCAGTTACAGGCCGTGTCACGGTTCAGTTACACATCGTGTCGGGGTTCAGTTACACACCGTTTCGGGGTTCAGTTACACACCGTGTCGGGCTTCAGTTACAGACCGTGTCAGGGTTCATTTACAGACCGTGTCAGGGTTCAGTTACACACCGTGTCGGGGTTCAGTTACAGACCGTTTCAGGGTTCAGTTACACATCGTGTCGGGGTTCAGTTACACACCGTTCCGGGGTTCAGTTACAGACCGTGTTGGGGTTCAGTTACAGACCGTGTCGGTGTTCAGTTACACACCGTGTCCGGGTTCAGTTACACACCGTGTCAGGGTTCAGTTACACACCGTGTCGGGGTTCAGTTACACACCGTGTCAGGGTTCAGTTACACATCATGTCGGGGTTCAGTTACACACCGTGTCGGAGTCCAGTTACAGACCGTGTCGGGGCTCAGTTACACACCGTGTCGGGGTTCAGTTACACACCATGTCGGGGTTCAGTTACAGACCGTGTCATGGTTCAGTTACACACCGTGTCGGGGTTCAGTTACAGACCGTGTCAGGGTTCAGTTACACATCGTTTCGGGGTTCAGTTACAGACCGTGTCAGGGTTCAGCTACACACCGTGTCAGGGTCCATTTACACTCTGTGTCAGGGTTCAGTTACTGACTGTGTCAGGGTTCAGTTACACACCATGTCAGGGTTCAGTTACAGACCATGTCGGGGATCAGTTACACACTGTGTCGGGGTTCAGTTACACACCGTGTCAGGGTTCAGTTACAGACCGTGTCAGGGCTCAGTTACACATCGTGTCGAGGTTCAGTTACAGACCGTGTCAGTTTTAAATTACGGACCGTGTCAGGGTTCAGTTACACTACGTGTCAGGGTTCAGTTACACAACGTGCAGGTGTTCAGTTACAGACCGTGTCAGGGTTCAGTTACACACCGTGTCGGGATTCAGTTACACACCGTGTCGGGGTTCAATTACAGACCATGTCGGGGTTCAGTTACAGACCTTGTCAGGGTTCAGCTACACACCGTGTCAGGGTTCAGTTACACACTGTGTCAGGGTTCAGTTACACACCGTGTCGGGGTTCAGTTACACACCGTGTCGGGGTCCAGTTACAGACCGTGTCGGGGTCCAGTTACAGACCGTGTCGGGGTTCAGTTACAGACCGTGTCAGGGTTCAGTTACAGACAGTGCCAGGGTTCAGTTACACACCGTGTCGGGGTTCATTTACAGACCGTGTCAGGGTTCAGTTACACATCGTGTCGGGGTTCAGTTACAGACCGTGTTGGGGTTCAGTTACAAACCATGTCGGGGTTCAGTTGCACACTGTGTCAGGGTTCAGTTACACACCGTGTCAGGGTTCAGTTACACACCGTGTCGGGGTCCAGTTACAGACCGTGTCGGGGTTCAGTTACAGACCGTGTCAGGGTTCAGTTACAGACAGTGCCAGGGTTCAGTTACACACCGTGTCGGGGTTCATTTACAGACCGTGTCAGGGTTCAGTTACACATCGTGTCGGGGTTCAGTTACAGACCGTGTTGGGGTTCAGTTACAAACCATGTCGGGGTTCAGTTGCACACTGTGTCAGGGTTCAGTTACACACCGTGTCAGGGTTCAGTTACAGACCGTGTCAGGGTTCAGTTACACACCGTGTCCGGGTTCAGTTACAGACCGTGTCAGGGTTCAGTTACACACCGTGTCAGGGTTCAGTTACAGAGCGTGTCAGGGTTCAGTTACACACCGTGTCGGGGTTCAGTTACAAACCATGTCGGGGTTCAGTTACAGACTGTGTCGGTGTTCAGTTACACACCATGTCGGGGTTCAGTTACACACCGTGTCGGGGTTCAGTTACACACCGTGTCGGGGTTCAGTTACACACCGTGTTGGGGTTCAGTTACAGACCGTGTCAGGGTTCAGTTACAGACCGTGTCAGGGTTCAGTTACACACCGTGTCGGGGTTCAGTTACAGGCCGTGTCACGGTTCAGTTACACATCGTGTCGGGGTTCAGTTACACACCGTTTCGGGGTTCAGTTACAGACCGTGCCGGGGTTCAGTTACAGACCGTGTCGGGGTTCAGTTACACACCGTGTCAGGGTTCAGTTACACACCGTGTCAGGGTTCAGTTACACACCGTGTCAGGGTTCAGTTACACACCGTGTCGGGGTTCAGTTACACACCGTGTCAGGGTTCAGTTACACATCATGTCGGGGTTCAGTTACACACTGTGTCGGGGTTCAGTTGCAGACCGTGTCGGGGCTCAGTTACAAACCGTGTCAGGGTTCAGTTACACACCATGTCGGGGTTCAGTTACAGACCGTGTCATGGTTCAGTTACACACCGTGTCGGGGTTCAGTTACACTCCGTGTCAGGGTTCAGTTACACACCGTGTCGGGGTTCAGTTACAAACCGTGTCAGGGTTCAGTTACACATCGTGTCGGGGTTCAGTTACACACCGTTTCGGGGTTCAGTTACAGACCGTGTCGGGGTTCAGTTACAGACCGTGTCGGGGTTCAGTTACACACCGTGTCAGGGTTCAGTTACACACCGTGTCGGGGTTCAGTTACAGACCGTGTCAGGGTTCAGTTACACATCGTTTCGGGGTTCAGTTACAGACCGTATCAGGGTTCAGTTACACACCGTGTCAGGGTTCAGTTACACTCCGTGTCAGGGTTCAGTTACTGACTGTGTCAGGGTTCAGTTACACACCATGTCAGGGTTCAGTTACAGACCGTGTCGGTGTTCAGTTACACACCGTGTCGGGGTTCAGCTACACACCGTGTCAGGGTTCAGTTACAGACCGTGTCAGGGCTCAGTTACACATCGTGTCGGGGTTCAGTTACAGACCTTGCCAGTTTTCAATTACAGACCGTGTCAGGGTTCAGTTACACACCATGTCAGGGTTCAGTTACAGACCGTGTCGGGGTTCAGTTACACACCGTGTCGGGGTTCAGTTACACACCGTGTCAGGGTTCAGTTACACACCGTGTCGGGGTTCAGTTACACACCGTGTCGGGGTTCAGTTGCAGACCGTGTCGGGATTCAGTTACAGACCGTGTCAGGGTTCAGTTACAGACCGTGTCAGGGTTCAGTTACACACCGTGTCGGGGTTCATTTACAGACCGTGTCAGGGTTCAGTTACACATCGTGTCGGGGATCCGTTACAGACCGTGTTGGGGTTCAGTTCAATCCATGTCGGGGTTCAGTTGCACACCGTGTCAGGGTTCAGTTACAAACCATGTCGGGGTTCAGTTACAGACTGTGTCGGTGTTCAGTTACACACCATGTCGGGGTTCAGTTACACACCGTGTCGGTGTTCAGTTACACATCGTGTCGGGGTTCAGTTACACACCGTGTCAGGGTTCAGTTACAGACCGTGTCAGGGTTCAGTTACACACCGTGTCGGGCTTCAGTTACAGACCGTGTCAGGGTTCAGTTACAGACCGTGTCATGGTTCAGTTACACGCCGTGTCGGGGTTCAGTTACAGGCCGTGTCAGGGTTCAGTTACACATCGTGTCGGGGTTCAGTTACACACCGTTTCGGGGTTCAGTTACAGACCGTGTCGGGGTTCAGTTACAGACCGTGTCGGGGTTCAGTTACACACCGTGTCAGGGTTCAGTTACACACCATGTCGGGGTTCAGTTACAGACCGTGTCATGGTTCAGTTACACACCGTGTCGGGGTTGAGTTACAGACCGTGTCAGGGTTCAGTTACACATCGTTTCGGGGTTCAGTTACAGACCGTATCAGGGTTCAGTTACACACCGTGTCAGGGTTCAGTTACACTCCGTGTCAGGGTTCAGTTACTGACTGTGTCAGGGTTCAGTTACACACCATGTCAGGGTTCAGTTACACACCGTGTCGGGGTTCAGTTACACACCGTATCAGGGTTCAGTTACACACCGTGTCGGTGTTCAGTTACACACCGTGTCGGGTTCAGTTGCAGACCGTGTCGGGATTCAGTTACAGACCGTGTCAGGGTTCAGTTACATACCGTGTCGGGGTTCAGTTACACACCATGTCGGGGTTCAGTTACAGACCGTGTCATGGTTCAGTTACACACCGTGTCGGGGTTCAGTTACAGACCGTGTCAGGGTTCAGTTACACATCGTTTCGGGGTTCAGTTACAGACCGTGTCAGGGTCCATTTACACTCCGTGTCAGGGTTCAGTTACTGACTGTGTCATGGTTCAGTTACACACCATGTCAGGGTTCAGTTACAGACCATGTCGGGGTTCAGTTACAGACCATGTCGGGGTTCAGTTACACACTGTGTCGGGGTTCAGTTACACACCGTGTCAGGGTTCAGTTACAGACCGTGTCAGGGCTCAGTTACACATCGTGTCGGGGTTCAGTTACAGACCGTGTCAGTTTTAAATTACAGACCGTGTCAGGGTTCAGTTACACTACGTGTCAGGGTTCAGTTACACACCGTGTAGGTGTTCAGTTACAGACCGTGTCAGGGTTCAGTTACACACCGTGTCGGGGTTCAGTTACACACCGTGTCGGGGTTCAATTACAGACCATGTCGGGGTTCAGTTACAGACCTTGTCAGGGTTCAGCTACACACCGTGTCAGGGTTCAGTTACACACTGTGTCAGGGTTCAGTTACACACCGTGTCGGGGTTCAGTTACACACCGTGTCGGGGTTCAGTTGCAGACCGTGTCGGGATTCAGTTACAGACCGTGTCAGGGTTCAGTTACAGACCGTGTCAGGGTTCAGTTGCACACCGTGTCGGGGTTCATTTACAGACCGTGTCAGGGTTCAGTTACACATCGTGTCGGGGATCCGTTACAGACCGTGTCAGGGTTCAGTTACACATCGTGTCGGGGATCCGTTACAGACCGTGTTGGGGTTCAGTTCAAACCATGTCGGGGTTCAGTTGCACACCGTGTCAGGGTTCAGTTACACACCGTGTCAGGGTTCAGTTACAGACCGTGTCAGGGTTCAGTTACAGACCGTGTCAGGGTTCAGTTACAGACCGTGTCAGGGTTCAGTTACACACCGTGTCAGGGTTCAGTTACAGACCGTGTCAGGGTTCAGTTACACACCGTGTCGGGGTTCAGTTACAAACCATGTCGGGGTTCAGTTACAGACTGTGTCGGTGTTCAGTTACACACCATGTCGGGGTTCAGTTACACACCGTGCCGGTGTTCAGTTACACATCGTGTCGGGGTTCAGTTACACACCGTGTCAGGGTTCAGTTACAGACCGTGTCAGGGTTCAGTTACACACCGTGTCGGGCTTCAGTTACAGACCGTGTCAGGGTTCAGTTACAGACCGTGTCAGGGTTCAGTTACACGCCGTGTCGGGGTTCAGTTACAGGCCGTGTCAGGGTTCAGTTACACATCGTGTCGGGGTTCAGTTACACACCGTGTCGGGGTTCAGTTACAGGCCGTGTCACGGTTCAGTTACACATCGTGTCGGGGTTCAGTTACACACCGTTTCGGGGTTCAGTTACAGACCGTGCCGGGGTTCAGTTACAGACCGTGTCGGGGTTCAGTTACACACCGTGTCAGGGTTCAGTTACACACCGTGTCGGGGTTCAGTTACAGACCGTGTCAGGGTTCAGTTACACATCGTTTCGGGGTTCAGTTACAGACCGTATCAGGGTTCAGTTACACACCGTGTCAGGGTTCAGTTACACTCCGTGTCAGGGTTCAGTTACTGACTGTGTCAGGGTTCAGTTACACACCATGTCAGGGTTCAGTTACAGACCGTGTCGGTGTTCAGTTACACACCGTGTCGGGGTTCAGCTACAGACCGTGTCAGGGCTCAGTTACACATCGTGTCGGGGTTCAGTTACAGACCGTATCAGGGTTCAGTTACACACCGTGTCAGGGTTCAGTTACACTCCGTGTCAGGGTTCAGTTACTGACTGTGTCAGGGTTCAGTTACACACCATGTCAGGGTTCAGTTACAGACCGTGTCGGTGTTCAGTTACACACCATGTCAGGGTTCAGTTACAGACCGTGTCAGGGCTCAGTTACACATCGTGTCGGGGTTCAGTTACAGACCTTGCCAGTTTTCAATTACAGACCGTGTCAGGGTTCAGTTACACACCATGTCAGGGTTCAGTTACAGACCGTGTCGGGGTTCAGTTACACACCGTGTCGGGGTTCAGTTACACACCGTGTCAGGGTTCAGTTACACACCGTGTCGGGGTTCAGTTACACACCGTGTCGGGGTTCAGTTGCAGACCGTGTCGGGATTCAGTTACAGACCGTGTCAGGGTTCAGTTACAGACCGTGTCAGGGTTCAGTTACACACCGTGTCGGGGTTCATTTACAGACCGTGTCAGGGTTCAGTTACACATCGTGTCGGGGATCCGTTACAGACCGTGTTGGGGTTCAGTTCAATCCATGTCGGGGTTCAGTTGCACACCGTGTCAGGGTTCAGTTACAAACCATGTCGGGGTTCAGTTACAGACTGTGTCGGTGTTCAGTTACACACCATGTCGGGGTTCAGTTACACACCGTGTCGGTGTTCAGTTACACATCGTGTCGGGGTTCAGTTACACACCGTGTCAGGGTTCAGTTACAGACCGTGTCAGGGTTCAGTTACACACCGTGTCGGGCTTCAGTTACAGACCGTGTCAGGGTTCAGTTACAGACCGTGTCATGGTTCAGTTACACGCCGTGTCGGGGTTCAGTTACAGGCCGTGTCAGGGTTCAGTTACACATCGTGTCGGGGTTCAGTTACACACCGTTTCGGGGTTCAGTTACAGACCGTGTCGGGGTTCAGTTACAGACCGTGTCGGGGTTCAGTTACACACCGTGTCAGGGTTCAGTTACACACCATGTCGGGGTTCAGTTACAGACCGTGTCATGGTTCAGTTACACACCGTGTCGGGGTTGAGTTACAGACCGTGTCAGGGTTCAGTTACACATCGTTTCGGGGTTCAGTTACAGACCGTATCAGGGTTCAGTTACACACCGTGTCAGGGTTCAGTTACACTCCGTGTCAGGGTTCAGTTACTGACTGTGTCAGGGTTCAGTTACACACCATGTCAGGGTTCAGTTACACACCGTGTCGGGGTTCAGTTACACACCGTATCAGGGTTCAGTTACACACCGTGTCGGTGTTCAGTTACACACCGTGTCGGGTTCAGTTGCAGACCGTGTCGGGATTCAGTTACAGACCGTGTCAGGGTTCAGTTACATACCGTGTCGGGGTTCAGTTACACACCATGTCGGGGTTCAGTTACAGACCGTGTCATGGTTCAGTTACACACCGTGTCGGGGTTCAGTTACAGACCGTGTCAGGGTTCAGTTACACATCGTTTCGGGGTTCAGTTACAGACCGTGTCAGGGTCCATTTACACTCCGTGTCAGGGTTCAGTTACTGACTGTGTCATGGTTCAGTTACACACCATGTCAGGGTTCAGTTACAGACCATGTCGGGGTTCAGTTACAGACCATGTCGGGGTTCAGTTACACACTGTGTCGGGGTTCAGTTACACACCGTGTCAGGGTTCAGTTACAGACCGTGTCAGGGCTCAGTTACACATCGTGTCGGGGTTCAGTTACAGACCGTGTCAGTTTTAAATTACAGACCGTGTCAGGGTTCAGTTACACTACGTGTCAGGGTTCAGTTACACACCGTGTAGGTGTTCAGTTACAGACCGTGTCAGGGTTCAGTTACACACCGTGTCGGGGTTCAGTTACACACCGTGTCGGGGTTCAATTACAGACCATGTCGGGGTTCAGTTACAGACCTTGTCAGGGTTCAGCTACACACCGTGTCAGGGTTCAGTTACACACTGTGTCAGGGTTCAGTTACACACCGTGTCGGGGTTCAGTTACACACCGTGTCAGGGTTCAGTTACACACCGTGTCGGGGTTCAGTTACACACCGTGTCGGGGTTCAGTTGCAGACCGTGTCGGGATTCAGTTACAGACCGTGTCAGGGTTCAGTTACAGACCGTGTCAGGGTTCAGTTACACACCGTGTCGGGGTTCATTTACAGACCGTGTCAGGGTTCAGTTACACATCGTGTCGGGGATCCGTTACAGACCGTGTTGGGGTTCAGTTCAATCCATGTCGGGGTTCAGTTGCACACCGTGTCAGGGTTCAGTTACAAACCATGTCGGGGTTCAGTTACAGACTGTGTCGGTGTTCAGTTACACACCATGTCGGGGTTCAGTTACACACCGTGTCGGTGTTCAGTTACACATCGTGTCGGGGTTCAGTTACACACCGTGTCAGGGTTCAGTTACAGACCGTGTCAGGGTTCAGTTACACACCGTGTCGGGCTTCAGTTACAGACCGTGTCAGGGTTCAGTTACAGACCGTGTCATGGTTCAGTTACACGCCGTGTCGGGGTTCAGTTACAGGCCGTGTCAGGGTTCAGTTACACATCGTGTCGGGGTTCAGTTACACACCGTTTCGGGGTTCAGTTACAGACCGTGTCGGGGTTCAGTTACAGACCGTGTCGGGGTTCAGTTACACACCGTGTCAGGGTTCAGTTACACACCATGTCGGGGTTCAGTTACAGACCGTGTCATGGTTCAGTTACACACCGTGTCGGGGTTGAGTTACAGACCGTGTCAGGGTTCAGTTACACATCGTTTCGGGGTTCAGTTACAGACCGTATCAGGGTTCAGTTACACACCGTGTCAGGGTTCAGTTACACTCCGTGTCAGGGTTCAGTTACTGACTGTGTCAGGGTTCAGTTACACACCATGTCAGGGTTCAGTTACACACCGTGTCGGGGTTCAGTTACACACCGTATCAGGGTTCAGTTACACACCGTGTCGGTGTTCAGTTACACACCGTGTCGGGTTCAGTTGCAGACCGTGTCGGGATTCAGTTACAGACCGTGTCAGGGTTCAGTTACATACCGTGTCGGGGTTCAGTTACACACCATGTCGGGGTTCAGTTACAGACCGTGTCATGGTTCAGTTACACACCGTGTCGGGGTTCAGTTACAGACCGTGTCAGGGTTCAGTTACACATCGTTTCGGGGTTCAGTTACAGACCGTGTCAGGGTCCATTTACACTCCGTGTCAGGGTTCAGTTACTGACTGTGTCATGGTTCAGTTACACACCATGTCAGGGTTCAGTTACAGACCATGTCGGGGTTCAGTTACAGACCATGTCGGGGTTCAGTTACACACTGTGTCGGGGTTCAGTTACACACCGTGTCAGGGTTCAGTTACAGACCGTGTCAGGGCTCAGTTACACATCGTGTCGGGGTTCAGTTACAGACCGTGTCAGTTTTAAATTACAGACCGTGTCAGGGTTCAGTTACACTACGTGTCAGGGTTCAGTTACACACCGTGTAGGTGTTCAGTTACAGACCGTGTCAGGGTTCAGTTACACACCGTGTCGGGGTTCAGTTACACACCGTGTCGGGGTTCAATTACAGACCATGTCGGGGTTCAGTTACAGACCTTGTCAGGGTTCAGCTACACACCGTGTCAGGGTTCAGTTACACACTGTGTCAGGGTTCAGTTACACACCGTGTCGGGGTTCAGTTACACACCGTGTCGGGGTTCAGTTGCAGACCGTGTCGGGATTCAGTTACAGACCGTGTCAGGGTTCAGTTACAGACCGTGTCAGGGTTCAGTTGCACACCGTGTCGGGGTTCATTTACAGACCGTGTCAGGGTTCAGTTACACATCGTGTCGGGGATCCGTTACAGACCGTGTCAGGGTTCAGTTACACATCGTGTCGGGGATCCGTTACAGACCGTGTTGGGGTTCAGTTCAAACCATGTCGGGGTTCAGTTGCACACCGTGTCAGGGTTCAGTTACACACCGTGTCAGGGTTCAGTTACAGACCGTGTCAGGGTTCAGTTACAGACCGTGCCGGGGTTCAGTTACAGACCGTGTCGGGGTTCAGTTACACATCGTGTCGGGGTTCAGTTACACACCGTTTCGGGGTTCAGTTACAGACCGTGCCGGGGTTCAGTTACAGACCGTGTCGGGGTTCAGTTACACACCGTGTCAGGGTTCAGTTACACACCGTGTCAGGGTTCAGTTACACACCGTGTCAGGGTTCAGTTACACACCGTGTCGGGGTTCAGTTACACACCGTGTCAGGGTTCAGTTACACATCATGTCGGGGTTCAGTTACACACTGTGTCGGGGTTCAGTTACACACCGTGTCGGGGTTCAGTTACACACCGTGTCAGGGTTCAGTTACACATCATGTCGGGGTTCAGTTACACACCGTGTCAGGGTTCAGTTACACACCGTGTCGGGGTTCAGTTACACACCGTGTCGGGGTTCAGTTGCAGACCGTGTCGGGATTCAGTTACAGACCGTGTCAGGGTTCAGTTACAGACCGTGTCAGGGTTCAGTTACACACCGTGTCGGGGTTCATTTACAGACCGTGTCAGGGTTCAGTTACACATCGTGTCGGGGATCCGTTACAGACCGTGTTGGGGTTCAGTTCAATCCATGTCGGGGTTCAGTTGCACACCGTGTCAGGGTTCAGTTACAAACCATGTCGGGGTTCAGTTACACACCGTGTCGGTGTTCAGTTACACATCGTGTCGGGGTTCAGTTACACACCGTGTCAGGGTTCAGTTACAGACCGTGTCAGGGTTCAGTTACACACCGTGTCGGGCTTCAGTTACAGACCGTGTCAGGGTTCAGTTACAGACCGTGTCATGGTTCAGTTACACGCCGTGTCGGGGTTCAGTTACAGGCCGTGTCAGGGTTCAGTTACACATCGTGTCGGGGTTCAGTTACACACCGTTTCGGGGTTCAGTTACAGACCGTGTCGGGGTTCAGTTACACACCGTGTCGGGGTTCAGTTACACACCGTGTCGGGGTTCAGTTGCAGACCGTGTCGGGATTCAGTTACAGACCGTGTCAGGGTTCAGTTACAGACCGTGTCAGGGTTCAGTTGCACACCGTGTCGGGGTTCAGTTACAGACCGTGTCAGGGTTCAGTTGCACACCGTGTCAGGGTTCAGTTACAGGCCGTGTCACGGTTCAGTTACACATCGTGTCGGGGTTCAGTTACACACCGTTTCGGGGTTCAGTTACAGACCGTGCCGGGGTTCAGTTACAGACCGTGTCGGGGTTCAGTTACACACCGTGTCAGGGTTCAGTTACACACCGTGTCAGGGTTCAGTTACACACCGTGTCAGGGTTCAGTTACACACCGTGTCGGGGTTCAGTTACACACCGTGTCAGGGTTCAGTTACACATCATGTCGGGGTTCAGTTACACACTGTGTCGGGGTTCAGTTGCAGACCGTGTCGGGGCTCAGTTACAAACCGTGTCAGGGTTCAGTTACACACCATGTCGGGGTTCAGTTACAGACCGTGTCATGGTTCAGTTACACACCGTGTCGGGGTTCAGTTACACTCCGTGTCAGGGTTCAGTTACACACCGTGTCGGGGTTCAGTTACAAACCGTGTCAGGGTTCAGTTACACATCGTGTCGGGGTTCAGTTACACACCGTTTCGGGGTTCAGTTACAGACCGTGTCGGGGTTCAGTTACAGACCGTGTCGGGGTTCAGTTACACACCGTGTCAGGGTTCAGTTACACACCGTGTCGGGGTTCAGTTACAGACCGTGTCAGGGTTCAGTTACACATCGTTTCGGGGTTCAGTTACAGACCGTATCAGGGTTCAGTTACACACCGTGTCAGGGTTCAGTTACACTCCGTGTCAGGGTTCAGTTACTGACTGTGTCAGGGTTCAGTTACACACCATGTCAGGGTTCAGTTACAGACCGTGTCGGTGTTCAGTTACACACCGTGTCGGGGTTCAGCTACACACCGTGTCAGGGTTCAGTTACAGACCGTGTCAGGGCTCAGTTACACATCGTGTCGGGGTTCAGTTACAGACCTTGCCAGTTTTCAATTACAGACCGTGTCAGGGTTCAGTTACACACCATGTCAGGGTTCAGTTACAGACCGTGTCGGGGTTCAGTTACACACCGTGTCGGGGTTCAGTTACACACCGTGTCAGGGTTCAGTTACACACCGTGTCGGGGTTCAGTTACACACCGTGTCGGGGTTCAGTTGCAGACCGTGTCGGGATTCAGTTACAGACCGTGTCAGGGTTCAGTTACAGACCGTGTCAGAGTTCAGTTACACACCGTGTCGGGGTTCATTTACAGACCGTGTCAGGGTTCAGTTACACATCGTGTCGGGGATCCGTTACAGACCGTGTTGGGGTTCAGTTCAAACCATGTCGGGGTTCAGTTGCACACCGTGTCAGGGTTCAGTTACAGACTGTGTCGGTGTTCAGTTACACACCATGTCGGGGTTCAGTTACACACCGTGTCGGGGTTCAGTTACAGACCGTGTCGGGGTTCAGTTACACACCGTGTCGGGGTTCAGTTACACACCGTACCGGGGTTCAGTTACACACCGTGTCAGGGTTCAGTTACAGACCGTGTCAGGGTTCAGTTACACACCGTGTCGGGCTTCAGTTACAGACCGTGTCAGGGTTCAGTAACAGACCGTGTCAGGGTTCAGTTACACGCCGTGTCGGGGTTCAGTTACAGGCCGTGTCAGGGTTCAGTTACACATCGTGTCGGGGTTCAGTTACACACCGTTTCGGGGTTCAGTTACAGACCGTGTCGGGGTTCAGTTACAGACCGTGTCGGGGTTCAGTTACACACCGTGTCAGGGTTCAGTTACACACCGTGTCAGGGTTCAGTTACACACCGTGTCGGGGTTCAGTTACACACCGTGTCAGGGTTCAGTTACACACCGTGTCGGGGTTCAGTTGCAGACCGTGTCGGGATTCAGTTACAGACCGTGTCAGGGTTCAGTTACAGACCGTGTCAGGGTTCAGTTGCACACCGTGTCGGGGTTCATTTACAGACCGTGTCAGGGTTCAGTTACACATCGTGTCGGGGATCCGTTACAGACCGTGTCAGGGTTCAGTTACACATCGTGTCGGGGATCCGTTACAGACCGTGTTGGGGTTCAGTTCAAACCATGTCGGGGTTCAGTTGCACACCGTGTCAGGGTTCAGTTACACACCGTGTCAGGGTTCAGTTACAGACCGTGTCAGGGTTCAGTTACAGACCGTGTCAGGGTTCAGTTACAGACCGTGTCAGGGTTCAGTTACACACCGTGTCAGGGTTCAGTTACAGACCGTGTCAGGGTTCAGTTACACACCGTGTCGGGGTTCAGTTACAAACCATGTCGGGGTTCAGTTACAGACTGTGTCGGTGTTCAGTTACACACCATGTCGGGGTTCAGTTACACACCGTGCCGGTGTTCAGTTACACATCGTGTCGGGGTTCAGTTACACACCGTGTCAGGGTTCAGTTACAGACCGTGTCAGGGTTCAGTTACACACCGTGTCGGGCTTCAGTTACAGACCGTGTCAGGGTTCAGTTACAGACCGTGTCAGGGTTCAGTTACACGCCGTGTCGGGGTTCAGTTACAGGCCGTGTCAGGGTTCAGTTACACATCGTGTCGGGGTTCAGTTACACACCGTGTCAGGGTTCAGTTACACACCGTGTCAGGGTTCAGTTACAGACCGTGTCAGGGTTCAGTTACACATCGTTTCGGGGTTCAGTTACAGACCGTATCAGGGTTCAGTTACAGACCGTGTCAGGGTTCAGTTACACATCGTGTCAGGGTTCAGTTACACACCGTGTCGGGGTTCAGTTACAGACCGTGTCAGGGTTCAGTTACACATCGTGTCGGGGTTCAGTTACACACCGTTTCGGGGTTCAGTTACAGACCGTGTCGGGGTTCAGTTACAGACCGTGTCGGGGTTCAGTTACACACCGTGTCAGGGTTCAGTTACATTCCGTGTCAGGGTTCAGTTACACACCGTGTCAGGGTTCAGTTACAGACCGTGTCAGGGTTCAGTTACACGCCGTGTCGGGGTTCAGTTACAGGCCGTGTCAGGGTTCAGTTACACATCGTGTCGGGGTTCAGTTACACACCGTTTCAGGGTTCAGTTACAGACCGTGTCGGGGTTCAGTTACAGACCGTGTCGGGGTTCAGTTACACACCGTGTCAGGGCTCAGTTACACACCGTGTCAGGGTTCAGTTACACACCGTGTCAGGGTTCAGTTACAGACCGTGTCGGGGTTCAGTTACACACTGTGTCGGGGTTCAGTTGCAGACCGTGTCGGGGCTCAGTTACACACCGTGTCAGGGTTCAGTTACACACCATGTCGGGGTTCAGTTACAGACCGTGTCATGGTTCAGTTACACACCGTGTCGGGGTTCAGTTACAGACCGTGTCAGGGTTCAGTTACACATCGTTTCGGGGTTCAGTTACAGACCGTATCAGGGTTCAGTTACACACCGTGTCAGGGGTCAGTTACACTCCGTGTCAGGGTTCAGTTACACACCGTGTCGGGGTTCAGTTACAGACCGTGTCAGGGTTCAGTTACACATCGTGTCGGGGCTCAGTTACACACCGTGTCAGGGTTCAGTTACACACCATGTCGGGGTTCAGTTACAGACCGTGTCATGGTTCAGTTACACACCGTGTCGGGGTTCAGTTACAGACCGTGTCAGGGTTCAGTTACACATCGTTTCGGGGTTCAGTTACAGACCGTATCAGGGTTCAGTTACACACCGTGTCAGGGGTCAGTTACACTCCGTGTCAGGGTTCAGTTACACACCGTTTCGGGGTTCAGTTGCAGACCGTGTCGGGGTTCAGTTACAGACCGTGTCGGGGTTCAGTTACACATCATGTCGGGGTTCAGTTACACACTGTGTCGGGGTTCAGTTGCAGACCGTGTCGGGGCTCAGTTACACTCCGTGTCGGGGTTCAGTTACACACCGTGTCGGGGTTCAGTTACAGACCGTATCAGGGTTCAGTTACACACCGTGTCAGAGTTCAGTTACACTCCGTGTCAGGGTTCAGTTACTGACTGTGTCAGGGTTCAGTTACACACCATGTCAGGGTTCAGTTACAGACCGTGTCGGGGTTCAGTTACACACCGTGTCGGGGTTCAGTAACACACCGTGTCAGGGTTCAGTTACAGACCGTGTCAGGGCTCAGTTATACATCGTGTCGGGGTTCAGTTACAGACCGTGCCAGTTTTCAATTACAGACCGTGTCAGGGTTCAGTTACACACCATGTCAGGGTTCAGTTACAGACCGTGTCGGGGTTCAGTTACACACCCTGTCGGGGTTCAGTTACACACCGTGTCAGGGTTCAGTTACACACCGTGTCGGGGTTCAGTTACACACCGTGTCGGGGTTCAGTTGCAGACCGTGTCGGGATTCAGTTACAGACCGTGTCAGGGTTCAGTTACAGACCGTGTCAGAGTTCAGTTACACACCGTGTCGGGGTTCATTTACAGACCGTGTCAGGGTTCAGTTACACATCGTGTCGGGGATCCGTTACAGACCGTGTTGGGGTTCAGTTCAAACCATGTCGGGGTTCAGTTGCACACCGTGTCAGGGTTCAGTTACAGACTGTGTCGGTGTTCAGTTACACACCATGTCGGGGTTCAGTTACACACCGTGTCGGGGTTCAGTTACAGACCGTGTCGGGGTTCAGTTACACACCGTGTCGGGGTTCAGTTACACACCGTACCGGGGTTCAGTTACACACCGTGTCAGGGTTCAGTTACAGACCGTGTCAGGGTTCAGTTACACACCGTGTCGGGCTTCAGTTACAGACCGTGTCAGGGTTCAGTAACAGACCGTGTCAGGGTTCAGTTACACGCCGTGTCGGGGTTCAGTTACAGGCCGTGTCAGGGTTCAGTTACACATCGTGTCGGGGTTCAGTTACACACCGTTTCGGGGTTCAGTTACAGACCGTGTCGGGGTTCAGTTACAGACCGTGTCGGGGTTCAGTTACACACCGTGTCAGGGTTCAGTTACACACCGTGTCAGGGTTCAGTTACACACCGTGTCGGGGTTCAGTTACACACCGTGTCAGGGTTCAGTTACACATCATGTCGGGGTTCAGTTACACACTGTGTCGGGGTTCAGTTGCAGACCGTGTCGGGGCTCAGTTACACACCGTGTCAGGGTTCAGTTACACACCATGTCGGGGTTCAGTTACAGACCGTGTCATGGTTCAGTTACACACCGTGTCGGGGTTCAGTTACAGACCGTGTCAGGGTTCAGTTACACATCGTGTCGGGGTTCAGTTACACATCGTGTCGGGGTTCAGTTACACACCGTTTCGGGGTTCAGTTACAGACCGTGTCGGGGTTCAGTTACACACCGTGTCAGGGTTCAGTTACACACCGTGTCAGGGTTCAGTTACACACCGTGTCAGGGTTCAGTTACACACCGTGTCAGGGTTCAGTTACAGACCGTGTCAGGGTTCAGTTACACACCGTGTCGGGCTTCAGTTACAGACCGTGTCAGGGTTCAGTTACAGACCGTGTCAGGGTTCAGTTACACATCGTGTCGGGGTTCAGTTACAGGCCGTGTCAGGGTTCAGTTACACATCGTGTCGGGGTTCAGTTACACACCGTGTCGGGGTTCAGTTACAGACCGTGTCGGGGTTCAGTTACAGACCGTGTCGGGGTTCAGTTACACACCGTGTCAGGGTTCATTTACACACCGTGTCGGGGTTCAGTTACACACCGTGTCAGGGTTCAGTTACACATCATGTCGGGGTTCAGTTACACACTGTGTCGGGGTTCAGTTACACATCGTTTCGGGGTTCAGTTACAGACCGTGTCAGTGTTCAGCTACACACCGTGTCAGGGTCCATTTACACTCCGTGTCAGGGTTCAGTTACTGACTGTGTCAGGGTTCAGTTACACACCATGTCAGGGTTCAGTTACAGACCATGTCGGGGATCAGTTACACACTGTGTTGGGGTTCAGTTACACACCGTGTCAGGGTTCAGTTACAGACCGTGTCAGGGCTCAGTTACACATCGTGTCGAGGTTCAGTTACAGACCGTGTCAGTTTTAAATTACAGACCGTGTCAGGGTTCAGTTACACTTCGTGTCAGGGTTCAGTTACACACCGTGTAGGTGTTCAGTTACAGACCGTGTCAGGGTTCAGTTACACATCGTGTCGGGGTTCAGTTACACACCGTTTCGGGGTTCAGTTACAGACCGTGTCGGGGTTCAGTTACAGACCGTGTCGGGGTTCAGTTACACACCGTGTCAGGGTTCAGTTACATTCCGTGTCAGGGTTCAGTTACACACCGTGTCAGGGTTCAGTTACAGACCGTGTCAGGGTTCAGTTACACGCCGTGTCGGGGTTCAGTTACAGGCCGTGTCAGGGTTCAGTTACACATCGTGTCGGGGTTCAGTTACACACCGTTTCAGGGTTCAGTTACAGACCGTGTCGGGGTTCAGTTACAGACCGTGTCGGGGTTCAGTTACACACCGTGTCAGGGCTCAGTTACACACCGTGTCAGGGTTCAGTTACACACCGTGTCAGGGTTCAGTTACAGACCGTGTCGGGGTTCAGTTACACACTGTGTCGGGGTTCAGTTGCAGACCGTTTCGGGGTTCAGTTACAGACCGTATCAGGGTTCAGTTACACACCGTGTCAGGGGTCAGTTACACTCCGTGTCAGGGTTCAGTTACACACCGTGTCGGGGTTCAGTTACAGACCGTGTCAGGGTTCAGTTACACATCGTGTCGGGGCTCAGTTACACACCGTGTCAGGGTTCAGTTACACACCATGTCGGGGTTCAGTTACAGACCGTGTCATGGTTCAGTTACACACCGTGTCGGGGTTCAGTTACAGACCGTGTCAGGGTTCAGTTACACATCGTTTCGGGGTTCAGTTACAGACCGTATCAGGGTTCAGTTACACACCGTGTCAGGGGTCAGTTACACTCCGTGTCAGGGTTCAGTTACACACCGTTTCGGGGTTCAGTTGCAGACCGTGTCGGGGTTCAGTTACAGACCGTGTCGGGGTTCAGTTACACATCATGTCGGGGTTCAGTTACACACTGTGTCGGGGTTCAGTTGCAGACCGTGTCGGGGCTCAGTTACACTCCGTGTCGGGGTTCAGTTACACACCGTGTCGGGGTTCAGTTACAGACCGTATCAGGGTTCAGTTACACACCGTGTCAGAGTTCAGTTACACTCCGTGTCAGGGTTCAGTTACTGACTGTGTCAGGGTTCAGTTACACACCATGTCAGGGTTCAGTTACAGACCGTGTCGGGGTTCAGTTACACACCGTGTCGGGGTTCAGTAACACACCGTGTCAGGGTTCAGTTACAGACCGTGTCAGGGCTCAGTTATACATCGTGTCGGGGTTCAGTTACAGACCGTGCCAGTTTTCAATTACAGACCGTGTCAGGGTTCAGTTACACACCATGTCAGGGTTCAGTTACAGACCGTGTCGGGGTTCAGTTACACACCCTGTCGGGGTTCAGTTACACACCGTGTCAGGGTTCAGTTACACACCGTGTCGGGGTTCAGTTACACACCGTGTCGGGGTTCAGTTGCAGACCGTGTCGGGATTCAGTTACAGACCGTGTCAGGGTTCAGTTACAGACCGTGTCAGAGTTCAGTTACACACCGTGTCGGGGTTCATTTACAGACCGTGTCAGGGTTCAGTTACACATCGTGTCGGGGATCCGTTACAGACCGTGTTGGGGTTCAGTTCAAACCATGTCGGGGTTCAGTTGCACACCGTGTCAGGGTTCAGTTACAGACTGTGTCGGTGTTCAGTTACACACCATGTCGGGGTTCAGTTACACACCGTGTCGGGGTTCAGTTACAGACCGTGTCGGGGTTCAGTTACACACCGTGTCGGGGTTCAGTTACACACCGTACCGGGGTTCAGTTACACACCGTGTCAGGGTTCAGTTACAGACCGTGTCAGGGTTCAGTTACACACCGTGTCGGGCTTCAGTTACAGACCGTGTCAGGGTTCAGTAACAGACCGTGTCAGGGTTCAGTTACACGCCGTGTCGGGGTTCAGTTACAGGCCGTGTCAGGGTTCAGTTACACATCGTGTCGGGGTTCAGTTACACACCGTTTCGGGGTTCAGTTACAGACCGTGTCGGGGTTCAGTTACAGACCGTGTCGGGGTTCAGTTACACACCGTGTCAGGGTTCAGTTACACACCGTGTCAGGGTTCAGTTACACACCGTGTCGGGGTTCAGTTACACACCGTGTCAGGGTTCAGTTACACATCATGTCGGGGTTCAGTTACACACTGTGTCGGGGTTCAGTTGCAGACCGTGTCGGGGCTCAGTTACACACCGTGTCAGGGTTCAGTTACACACCATGTCGGGGTTCAGTTACAGACCGTGTCATGGTTCAGTTACACACCGTGTCGGGGTTCAGTTACAGACCGTGTCAGGGTTCAGTTACACATCGTGTCGGGGTTCAGTTACACATCGTGTCGGGGTTCAGTTACACACCGTTTCGGGGTTCAGTTACAGACCGTGTCGGGGTTCAGTTACACACCGTGTCAGGGTTCAGTTACACACCGTGTCAGGGTTCAGTTACACACCGTGTCAGGGTTCAGTTACACACCGTGTCAGGGTTCAGTTACAGACCGTGTCAGGGTTCAGTTACACACCGTGTCGGGCTTCAGTTACAGACCGTGTCAGGGTTCAGTTACAGACCGTGTCAGGGTTCAGTTACACATCGTGTCGGGGTTCAGTTACAGGCCGTGTCAGGGTTCAGTTACACATCGTGTCGGGGTTCAGTTACACACCGTGTCGGGGTTCAGTTACAGACCGTGTCGGGGTTCAGTTACAGACCGTGTCGGGGTTCAGTTACACACCGTGTCAGGGTTCATTTACACACCGTGTCGGGGTTCAGTTACACACCGTGTCAGGGTTCAGTTACACATCATGTCGGGGTTCAGTTACACACTGTGTCGGGGTTCAGTTACACATCGTTTCGGGGTTCAGTTACAGACCGTGTCAGTGTTCAGCTACACACCGTGTCAGGGTCCATTTACACTCCGTGTCAGGGTTCAGTTACTGACTGTGTCAGGGTTCAGTTACACACCATGTCAGGGTTCAGTTACAGACCATGTCGGGGATCAGTTACACACTGTGTTGGGGTTCAGTTACACACCGTGTCAGGGTTCAGTTACAGACCGTGTCAGGGCTCAGTTACACATCGTGTCGAGGTTCAGTTACAGACCGTGTCAGTTTTAAATTACAGACCGTGTCAGGGTTCAGTTACACTTCGTGTCAGGGTTCAGTTACACACCGTGTAGGTGTTCAGTTACAGACCGTGTCAGGGTTCAGTTACACACCGTGTCGGGGTTCAGTTACACACCGTGTCGGGGTTCAGTTACAGACCGTGTCGGGGTTCAGTTACAGACAGTGCCAGGGTTCAGTTACACACCGTGTCGGGGTTCAGTTACAGACCGTGTCGGGGTTCAGTTACACACTGTGTCGGGGTTCAGTTGCAGACCGTGTCGGGGCTCAGTTACACACCGTGTCAGGGTTCAGTTACACACCATGTCGGGGTTCAGTTACAGACCGTGTCATGGTTCAGTTACACACCGTGTCGGGGTTCAGTTACAGACCGTGTCAGGGTTCAGTTACACATCGTTTCGGGGTTCAGTTACAGACCGTATCAGGGTTCAGTTACACACCGTGTCAGGGGTCAGTTACACTCCGTGTCAGGGTTCAGTTACACACCGTGTCGGGGTTCAGTTACAGACCGTGTCAGGGTTCAGTTACACATCGTGTCGGGGCTCAGTTACACACCGTGTCAGGGTTCAGTTACACACCATGTCGGGGTTCAGTTACAGACCGTGTCATGGTTCAGTTACACACCGTGTCGGGGTTCAGTTACAGACCGTGTCAGGGTTCAGTTACACATCGTTTCGGGGTTCAGTTACAGACCGTATCAGGGTTCAGTTACACACCGTGTCAGGGGTCAGTTACACTCCGTGTCAGGGTTCAGTTACACACCGTTTCGGGGTTCAGTTGCAGACCGTGTCGGGGTTCAGTTACAGACCGTGTCGGGGTTCAGTTACAGACAGTGTCGGGGTTCAGTTACACACCGTGTCAGGGTTCAGTTACACACCGTGTCAGGGTTCAGTTACACACCGTGTCGGGGTTCAGTTACACACCGTGTCAGGGTTCAGTTACACATCATGTCGGGGTTCAGTTACACACTGTGTCGGGGTTCAGTTGCAGACCGTGTCGGGGCTCAGTTACACTCCGTGTCGGGGTTCAGTTACACACCGTGTCGGGGTTCAGTTACAGACCGTATCAGGGTTCAGTTACACACCGTGTCAGAGTTCAGTTACACTCCGTGTCAGGGTTCAGTTACTGACTGTGTCAGGGTTCAGTTACACACCATGTCAGGGTTCAGTTACAGACCGTGTCGGGGTTCAGTTACACACCGTGTCGGGGTTCAGTAACACACCGTGTCAGGGTTCAGTTACAGACCGTGTCAGGGCTCAGTTATACATCGTGTCGGGGTTCAGTTACAGACCGTGCCAGTTTTCAATTACAGACCGTGTCAGGGTTCAGTTACACACCATGTCAGGGTTCAGTTACAGACCGTGTCGGGGTTCAGTTACACACCCTGTCGGGGTTCAGTTACACACCGTGTCAGGGTTCAGTTACACACCGTGTCGGGGTTCAGTTACACACCGTGTCGGGGTTCAGTTGCAGACCGTGTCGGGATTCAGTTACAGACCGTGTCAGGGTTCAGTTACAGACCGTGTCAGAGTTCAGTTACACACCGTGTCGGGGTTCATTTACAGACCGTGTCAGGGTTCAGTTACACATCGTGTCGGGGATCCGTTACAGACCGTGTTGGGGTTCAGTTCAAACCATGTCGGGGTTCAGTTGCACACCGTGTCAGGGTTCAGTTACAGACTGTGTCGGTGTTCAGTTACACACCATGTCGGGGTTCAGTTACACACCGTGTCGGGGTTCAGTTACAGACCGTGTCGGGGTTCAGTTACACACCGTGTCGGGGTTCAGTTACACACCGTACCGGGGTTCAGTTACACACCGTGTCAGGGTTCAGTTACAGACCGTGTCAGGGTTCAGTTACACACCGTGTCGGGCTTCAGTTACAGACCGTGTCAGGGTTCAGTAACAGACCGTGTCAGGGTTCAGTTACACGCCGTGTCGGGGTTCAGTTACAGGCCGTGTCAGGGTTCAGTTACACATCGTGTCGGGGTTCAGTTACACACCGTGTCAGGGTTCAGTTACACACCGTGTCAGGGTTCAGTTACACACCGTGTCGGGGTTCAGTTACACACCGTGTCAGGGTTCAGTTACACATCATGTCGGGGTTCAGTTACACACTGTGTCGGGGTTCAGTTGCAGACCGTGTCGGGGCTCAGTTACACACCGTGTCAGGGTTCAGTTACACACCATGTCGGGGTTCAGTTACAGACCGTGTCATGGTTCAGTTACACACCGTGTCGGGGTTCAGTTACAGACCGTGTCAGGGTTCAGTTACACATCGTGTCGGGGTTCAGTTACACATCGTGTCGGGGTTCAGTTACACACCGTTTCGGGGTTCAGTTACAGACCGTGTCGGGGTTCAGTTACACACCGTGTCAGGGTTCAGTTACACACCGTGTCAGGGTTCAGTTACACACCGTGTCGGGCTTCAGTTACAGACCGTGTCAGGGTTCAGTTACAGACCGTGTCAGGGTTCAGTTACACATCGTGTCGGGGTTCAGTTACAGGCCGTGTCAGGGTTCAGTTACACATCGTGTCGGGGTTCAGTTACACACCGTGTCGGGGTTCAGTTACAGACCGTGTCGGGGTTCAGTTACAGACCGTGTCGGGGTTCAGTTACACACCGTGTCAGGGTTCATTTACACACCGTGTCGGGGTTCAGTTACACACCGTGTCAGGGTTCAGTTACACATCATGTCGGGGTTCAGTTACACACTGTGTCGGGGTTCAGTTGCAGACCGTGTCGGGGCTCAGTTACACACCGTGTCAGGGTTCAGTTACACACCATGTCGGGGTTCAGTTACAGACCGTGTCATGGTTCAGTTACACACCGTGTCGGGGTTCAGTTACAGACCGTGTCAGGGTTCAGTTACACATCGTTTCGGGGTTCAGTTACAGACCGTATCAGGGTTCAGTTACACACCGTGTCAGGGGTCAGTTACACTCCGTGTCAGGGTTCAGTTACACACCGTGTCGGGGTTCAGTTACAGACCGTGTCAGGGTTCAGTTACACATCGTGTCGGGGCTCAGTTACACACCGTGTCAGGGTTCAGTTACACACCATGTCGGGGTTCAGTTACAGACCGTGTCATGGTTCAGTTACACACCGTGTCGGGGTTCAGTTACAGACCGTGTCAGGGTTCAGTTACACATCGTTTCGGGGTTCAGTTACAGACCGTATCAGGGTTCAGTTACACACCGTGTCAGGGGTCAGTTACACTCCGTGTCAGGGTTCAGTTACACACCGTTTCGGGGTTCAGTTACAGACCGTGTCGGGGTTCAGTTACAGACAGTGTCGGGGTTCAGTTACACACCGTGTCGGGGTTCAGTTACACACCGTGTCGGGGTTCTGTTACACACCGTGTCAGGGTTCAGTTACACATCATGTCGGGGTTCAGTTACACACTGTGTCGGGGTTCAGTTGCAGACCGTGTCGGGGCTCAGTTACACTCCGTGTCGGGGTTCAGTTACACACCATGTCGGGGTTCAGTTACAGACCGTATCAGGGTTCAGTTACACACCGTGTCAGAGTTCAGTTACACTCCGTGTCAGGGTTCAGTTACTGACTGTGTCAGGGTTCAGTTACACACCATGTCAGGGTTCAGTTACATACCGTGTCGGGGTTCAGTTACACACCGTGTCGGGGTTCAGTAACACACCGTGTCAGGGTTCAGTTACAGACCGTGTCAGGGCTCAGTTATACATCGTGTCGGGGTTCAGTTACAGACCGTGCCAGTTTTCAATTACAGACCGTGTCAGGGTTCAGTTACACACCATGTCGGGGTTCAGTTACAGACCGTGTCGGGGTTCAGTTACACACCCTGTCGGGGTTCAGTTACACACCGTGTCAGGGTTCAGTTACACACCGTGTCGGGGTTCAGTTACACACCGTGTCGGGGTTCAGTTGCAGACCGTGTCGGGATTCAGTTACAGACCGTGTCAGGGTTCAGTTACACATCGTTTCGGGGTTCAGTTACAGACCGTGTCAGTGTTCAGCTACACACCGTGTCAGGGTCCATTTACACTCCGTGTCAGGGTTCAGTTACTGACTGTGTCAGGGTTCAGTTACACACCATGTCAGGGTTCAGTTACAGACCATGTCGGGGATCAGTTACACACTGTGTTGGGGTTCAGTTACACACCGTGTCAGGGTTCAGTTACAGACCGTGTCAGGGCTCAGTTACACATCGTGTCGAGGTTCAGTTACAGACCGTGTCAGTTTTAAATTACAGACCGTGTCAGGGTTCAGTTACACTTCGTGTCAGGGTTCAGTTACACACCGTGTAGGTGTTCAGTTACAGACCGTGTCGGGGTTCAATTACAGACCATGTCGGGGTTCAGTTACAGACCTTGTCAGGGTTCAGCTACACACCGTGTCAGGGTTCAGTTACACACTGTGTCAGGGTTCAGTTACACACCGTGTCGGAGTTCAGTTACACACCGTGTCGGGGTTCAGTTACAGACCGTGTCGGGGTTCAGTTACAGACCGTGTCGGGGTTCAGTTACAGACAGTGCCAGGGTTCAGTTACACACCGTGTCGAGGTTCATTTACAGACCGTGTCAGGGTTCAGTTACACACCGTGTCGGGGTTCAGTTACAGACCGTGTCGGAGTTCAGTTGCACACCATGTCGGGGTGCAGTTACACACCGTGTCGGGGTTCAGTTACACACCGTGTCGGGGTTCAGTTACACACCGTGCCGGGGTTCAGTTACACACCGTGTCGGGCTTCAGTTACAGACCGTGTCAGGGTTCATTTACAGACCGTGTCAGGGTTCAGTTACACACCGTGTCGGGGTTCAGTTACAGACCGTTTCAGGGTTCAGTTACACATCGTGTCGGGGTTCAGTTACACACCGTTCCGGGGTTCAGTTACAGACCGTGTTGGGGTTCAGTTACAGACCGTGTCGGTGTTCAGTTACACACCGTGTCCGGGTTCAGTTACACACCGTGTCAGGGTTCAGTTACACACCGTGTCGGGGTTCAGTTACACACCGTGTCAGGGTTCAGTTACACATCATGTCGGGGTTCAGTTACACACCGTGTCGGAGTCCAGTTACAGACCGTGTCGGGGCTCAGTTACACACCGTGTCGGGGTTCAGTTACACACCATGTCGGGGTTCAGTTACAGACCGTGTCATGGTTCAGTTACACACCGTGTCGGGGTTCAGTTACAGACCGTGTCAGGGTTCAGTTACACATCGTTTCGGGGTTCAGTTACAGACCGTGTCAGGGTTCAGCTACACACCGTGTCAGGGTTCAGTTACACACTGTGTCAGGGTTCAGTTACACACCGTGTCGGGGTTCAGTTACACACCGTGTCGGGGTCCAGTTACAGACCGTGTCGGGGTTCAGTTACAGACCGTGTCAGGGTTCAGTTACAGACAGTGCCAGGGTTCAGTTACACACCGTGTCGGGGTTCATTTACAGACCGTGTCAGGGTTCAGTTACACATCGTGTCGGGGTTCAGTTACAGACCGTGTTGGGGTTCAGTTACAAACCATGTCGGGGTTCAGTTGCACACTGTGTCAGGGTTCAGTTACACACCGTGTCAGGGTTCAGTTACAGACCGTGTCAGGGTTCAGTTACACACCGTGTCCGGGTTCAGTTACAGACCGTGTCAGGGTTCAGTTACACACCGTGTCAGGGTTCAGTTACAGAGCGTGTCAGGGTTCAGTTACACACCGTGTCGGGGTTCAGTTACAAACCATGTCGGGGTTCAGTTACAGACTGTGTCGGTGTTCAGTTACACACCATGTCGGGGTTCAGTTACACACCGTGTCGGGGTTCAGTTACACACCGTGTCGGGGTTCAGTTACACACCGTGTTGGGGTTCAGTTACAGACCGTGTCAGGGTTCAGTTACAGACCGTGTCAGGGTTCAGTTACACACCGTGTCGGGGTTCAGTTACAGGCCGTGTCACGGTTCAGTTACACATCGTGTCGGGGTTCAGTTACACACCGTTTCGGGGTTCAGTTACACACCGTGTCGGGCTTCAGTTACAGACCGTGTCAGGGTTCATTTACAGACCGTGTCAGGGTTCAGTTACACACCGTGTCGGGGTTCAGTTACAGACCGTTTCAGGGTTCAGTTACACATCGTGTCGGGGTTCAGTTACACACCGTTCCGGGGTTCAGTTACAGACCGTGTTGGGGTTCAGTTACAGACCGTGTCGGTGTTCAGTTACACACCGTGTCCGGGTTCAGTTACACACCGTGTCAGGGTTCAGTTACACACCGTGTCGGGGTTCAGTTACACACCGTGTCAGGGTTCAGTTACACATCATGTCGGGGTTCAGTTACACACCGTGTCGGAGTCCAGTTACAGACCGTGTCGGGGCTCAGTTACACACCGTGTCGGGGTTCAGTTACACACCATGTCGGGGTTCAGTTACAGACCGTGTCATGGTTCAGTTACACACCGTGTCGGGGTTCAGTTACAGACCGTGTCAGGGTTCAGTTACACATCGTTTCGGGGTTCAGTTACAGACCGTGTCAGGGTTCAGCTACACACCGTGTCAGGGTCCATTTACACTCTGTGTCAGGGTTCAGTTACTGACTGTGTCAGGGTTCAGTTACACACCATGTCAGGGTTCAGTTACAGAGCGTGTCAGGGTTCAGTTACACACCGTGTCGGGGTTCAGTTACAAACCATGTCGGGGTTCAGTTACAGACTGTGTCGGTGTTCAGTTACACACCATGTCGGGGTTCAGTTACACACCGTGTCGGGGTTCAGTTACACACCGTGTCGGGGTCCAGTTACAGACCGTGTCGGGGTTCAGTTACAGACCGTGTCAGGGTTCAGTTACAGACAGTGCCAGGGTTCAGTTACACACCGTGTCGGGGTTCATTTACAGACCGTGTCAGGGTTCAGTTACACATCGTGTCGGGGTTCAGTTACAGACCGTGTTGGGGTTCAGTTACAAACCATGTCGGGGTTCAGTTGCACACTGTGTCAGGGTTCAGTTACACACCGTGTCAGGGTTCAGTTACAGACCGTGTCAGGGTTCAGTTACACACCGTGTCCGGGTTCAGTTACAGACCGTGTCAGGGTTCAGTTACACACCGTGTCAGGGTTCAGTTACAGAGCGTGTCAGGGTTCAGTTACACACCGTGTCGGGGTTCAGTTACAAACCATGTCGGGGTTCAGTTACAGACTGTGTCGGTGTTCAGTTACACACCATGTCGGGGTTCAGTTACACACCGTGTCGGGGTTCAGTTACACACCGTGTCGGGGTTCAGTTACACACCGTGTTGGGGTTCAGTTACAGACCGTGTCAGGGTTCAGTTACAGAGCGTGTCAGGGTTCAGTTACACACCGTGTCGGGGTTCAGTTACAAACCATGTCGGGGTTCAGTTACAGACTGTGTCGGTGTTCAGTTACACACCATGTCGGGGTTCAGTTACACACCGTGTCGGGGTTCAGTTACACACCGTGTCGGGGTTCAGTTACACACCGTGTTGGGGTTCAGTTACAGACCGTGTCAGGGTTCAGTTACAGACCGTGTCAGGGTTCAGTTACACACCGTGTCGGGGTTCAGTTACAGGCCGTGTCACGGTTCAGTTACACATCGTGTCGGGGTTCAGTTACACACCGTTTCGGGGTTCAGTTACAGACCGTGCCGGGGTTCAGTTACAGACCGTGTCGGGGTTCAGTTACACACCGTGTCAGGGTTCAGTTACACACCGTGTCAGGGTTCAGTTACACACCGTGTCAGGGTTCAGTTACACACCGTGTCGGGGTTCAGTTACACACCGTGTCAGGGTTCAGTTACACATCATGTCGGGGTTCAGTTACACACTGTGTCGGGGTTCAGTTGCAGACCGTGTCGGGGCTCAGTTACAAACCGTGTCAGGGTTCAGTTACACACCATGTCGGGGTTCAGTTACAGACCGTGTCATGGTTCAGTTACACACCGTGTCGGGGTTCAGTTACACTCCGTGTCAGGGTTCAGTTACACACCGTGTCGGGGTTCAGTTACAAACCGTGTCAGGGTTCAGTTACACATCGTGTCGGGGTTCAGTTACACACCGTTTCGGGGTTCAGTTACAGACCGTGTCGGGGTTCAGTTACAGACCGTGTCGGGGTTCAGTTACACACCGTGTCAGGGTTCAGTTACACACCGTGTCGGGGTTCAGTTACAGACCGTGTCAGGGTTCAGTTACACATCGTTTCGGGGTTCAGTTACAGACCGTATCAGGGTTCAGTTACACACCGTGTCAGGGTTCAGTTACACTCCGTGTCAGGGTTCAGTTACTGACTGTGTCAGGGTTCAGTTACACACCATGTCAGGGTTCAGTTACATACCGTGTCGGGGTTCAGTTACACACCGTGTCGGGGTTCAGTAACACACCGTGTCAGGGTTCAGTTACAGACCGTGTCAGGGCTCAGTTATACATCGTGTCGGGGTTCAGTTACAGACCGTGCCAGTTTTCAATTACAGACCGTGTCAGGGTTCAGTTACACACCATGTCGGGGTTCAGTTACAGACCGTGTCGGGGTTCAGTTACACACCCTGTCGGGGTTCAGTTACACACCGTGTCAGGGTTCAGTTACACACCGTGTCGGGGTTCAGTTACACACCGTGTCGGGGTTCAGTTGCAGACCGTGTCGGGATTCAGTTACAGACCGTGTCAGGGTTCAGTTACACATCGTTTCGGGGTTCAGTTACAGACCGTGTCAGTGTTCAGCTACACACCGTGTCAGGGTCCATTTACACTCCGTGTCAGGGTTCAGTTACTGACTGTGTCAGGGTTCAGTTACACACCATGTCAGGGTTCAGTTACAGACCATGTCGGGGATCAGTTACACACTGTGTTGGGGTTCAGTTACACACCGTGTCAGGGTTCAGTTACAGACCGTGTCAGGGCTCAGTTACACATCGTGTCGAGGTTCAGTTACAGACCGTGTCAGTTTTAAATTACAGACCGTGTCAGGGTTCAGTTACACTTCGTGTCAGGGTTCAGTTACACACCGTGTAGGTGTTCAGTTACAGACCGTGTCGGGGTTCAATTACAGACCATGTCGGGGTTCAGTTACAGACCTTGTCAGGGTTCAGCTACACACCGTGTCAGGGTTCAGTTACACACTGTGTCAGGGTTCAGTTACACACCGTGTCGGAGTTCAGTTACACACCGTGTCGGGGTTCAGTTACAGACCGTGTCGGGGTTCAGTTACAGACCGTGTCGGGGTTCAGTTACAGACAGTGCCAGGGTTCAGTTACACACCGTGTCGAGGTTCATTTACAGACCGTGTCAGGGTTCAGTTACACACCGTGTCGGGGTTCAGTTACAGACCGTGTCGGAGTTCAGTTGCACACCATGTCGGGGTGCAGTTACACACCGTGTCGGGGTTCAGTTACACACCGTGTCGGGGTTCAGTTACACACCGTGCCGGGGTTCAGTTACACACCGTGTCGGGCTTCAGTTACAGACCGTGTCAGGGTTCATTTACAGACCGTGTCAGGGTTCAGTTACACACCGTGTCGGGGTTCAGTTACAGACCGTTTCAGGGTTCAGTTACACATCGTGTCGGGGTTCAGTTACACACCGTTCCGGGGTTCAGTTACAGACCGTGTTGGGGTTCAGTTACAGACCGTGTCGGTGTTCAGTTACACACCGTGTCCGGGTTCAGTTACACACCGTGTCAGGGTTCAGTTACACACCGTGTCGGGGTTCAGTTACACACCGTGTCAGGGTTCAGTTACACATCATGTCGGGGTTCAGTTACACACCGTGTCGGAGTCCAGTTACAGACCGTGTCGGGGCTCAGTTACACACCGTGTCGGGGTTCAGTTACACACCATGTCGGGGTTCAGTTACAGACCGTGTCATGGTTCAGTTACACACCGTGTCGGGGTTCAGTTACAGACCGTGTCAGGGTTCAGTTACACATCGTTTCGGGGTTCAGTTACAGACCGTGTCAGGGTTCAGCTACACACCGTGTCAGGGTTCAGTTACACACTGTGTCAGGGTTCAGTTACACACCGTGTCGGGGTTCAGTTACACACCGTGTCGGGGTCCAGTTACAGACCGTGTCGGGGTTCAGTTACAGACCGTGTCAGGGTTCAGTTACAGACAGTGCCAGGGTTCAGTTACACACCGTGTCGGGGTTCATTTACAGACCGTGTCAGGGTTCAGTTACACATCGTGTCGGGGTTCAGTTACAGACCGTGTTGGGGTTCAGTTACAAACCATGTCGGGGTTCAGTTGCACACTGTGTCAGGGTTCAGTTACACACCGTGTCAGGGTTCAGTTACAGACCGTGTCAGGGTTCAGTTACACACCGTGTCCGGGTTCAGTTACAGACCGTGTCAGGGTTCAGTTACACACCGTGTCAGGGTTCAGTTACAGAGCGTGTCAGGGTTCAGTTACACACCGTGTCGGGGTTCAGTTACAAACCATGTCGGGGTTCAGTTACAGACTGTGTCGGTGTTCAGTTACACACCATGTCGGGGTTCAGTTACACACCGTGTCGGGGTTCAGTTACACACCGTGTCGGGGTTCAGTTACACACCGTGTTGGGGTTCAGTTACAGACCGTGTCAGGGTTCAGTTACAGACCGTGTCAGGGTTCAGTTACACACCGTGTCGGGGTTCAGTTACAGGCCGTGTCACGGTTCAGTTACACATCGTGTCGGGGTTCAGTTACACACCGTTTCGGGGTTCAGTTACACACCGTGTCGGGCTTCAGTTACAGACCGTGTCAGGGTTCATTTACAGACCGTGTCAGGGTTCAGTTACACACCGTGTCGGGGTTCAGTTACAGACCGTTTCAGGGTTCAGTTACACATCGTGTCGGGGTTCAGTTACACACCGTTCCGGGGTTCAGTTACAGACCGTGTTGGGGTTCAGTTACAGACCGTGTCGGTGTTCAGTTACACACCGTGTCCGGGTTCAGTTACACACCGTGTCAGGGTTCAGTTACACACCGTGTCGGGGTTCAGTTACACACCGTGTCAGGGTTCAGTTACACATCATGTCGGGGTTCAGTTACACACCGTGTCGGAGTCCAGTTACAGACCGTGTCGGGGCTCAGTTACACACCGTGTCGGGGTTCAGTTACACACCATGTCGGGGTTCAGTTACAGACCGTGTCATGGTTCAGTTACACACCGTGTCGGGGTTCAGTTACAGACCGTGTCAGGGTTCAGTTACACATCGTTTCGGGGTTCAGTTACAGACCGTGTCAGGGTTCAGCTACACACCGTGTCAGGGTCCATTTACACTCTGTGTCAGGGTTCAGTTACTGACTGTGTCAGGGTTCAGTTACACACCATGTCAGGGTTCAGTTACAGAGCGTGTCAGGGTTCAGTTACACACCGTGTCGGGGTTCAGTTACAAACCATGTCGGGGTTCAGTTACAGACTGTGTCGGTGTTCAGTTACACACCATGTCGGGGTTCAGTTACACACCGTGTCGGGGTTCAGTTACACACCGTGTCGGGGTCCAGTTACAGACCGTGTCGGGGTTCAGTTACAGACCGTGTCAGGGTTCAGTTACAGACAGTGCCAGGGTTCAGTTACACACCGTGTCGGGGTTCATTTACAGACCGTGTCAGGGTTCAGTTACACATCGTGTCGGGGTTCAGTTACAGACCGTGTTGGGGTTCAGTTACAAACCATGTCGGGGTTCAGTTGCACACTGTGTCAGGGTTCAGTTACACACCGTGTCAGGGTTCAGTTACAGACCGTGTCAGGGTTCAGTTACACACCGTGTCCGGGTTCAGTTACAGACCGTGTCAGGGTTCAGTTACACACCGTGTCAGGGTTCAGTTACAGAGCGTGTCAGGGTTCAGTTACACACCGTGTCGGGGTTCAGTTACAAACCATGTCGGGGTTCAGTTACAGACTGTGTCGGTGTTCAGTTACACACCATGTCGGGGTTCAGTTACACACCGTGTCGGGGTTCAGTTACACACCGTGTCGGGGTTCAGTTACACACCGTGTTGGGGTTCAGTTACAGACCGTGTCAGGGTTCAGTTACAGAGCGTGTCAGGGTTCAGTTACACACCGTGTCGGGGTTCAGTTACAAACCATGTCGGGGTTCAGTTACAGACTGTGTCGGTGTTCAGTTACACACCATGTCGGGGTTCAGTTACACACCGTGTCGGGGTTCAGTTACACACCGTGTCGGGGTTCAGTTACACACCGTGTTGGGGTTCAGTTACAGACCGTGTCAGGGTTCAGTTACAGACCGTGTCAGGGTTCAGTTACACACCGTGTCGGGGTTCAGTTACAGGCCGTGTCACGGTTCAGTTACACATCGTGTCGGGGTTCAGTTACACACCGTTTCGGGGTTCAGTTACAGACCGTGCCGGGGTTCAGTTACAGACCGTGTCGGGGTTCAGTTACACACCGTGTCAGGGTTCAGTTACACACCGTGTCAGGGTTCAGTTACACACCGTGTCAGGGTTCAGTTACACACCGTGTCGGGGTTCAGTTACACACCGTGTCAGGGTTCAGTTACACATCATGTCGGGGTTCAGTTACACACTGTGTCGGGGTTCAGTTGCAGACCGTGTCGGGGCTCAGTTACAAACCGTGTCAGGGTTCAGTTACACACCATGTCGGGGTTCAGTTACAGACCGTGTCATGGTTCAGTTACACACCGTGTCGGGGTTCAGTTACACTCCGTGTCAGGGTTCAGTTACACACCGTGTCGGGGTTCAGTTACAAACCGTGTCAGGGTTCAGTTACACATCGTGTCGGGGTTCAGTTACACACCGTTTCGGGGTTCAGTTACAGACCGTGTCGGGGTTCAGTTACAGACCGTGTCGGGGTTCAGTTACACACCGTGTCAGGGTTCAGTTACACACCGTGTCGGGGTTCAGTTACAGACCGTGTCAGGGTTCAGTTACACATCGTTTCGGGGTTCAGTTACAGACCGTATCAGGGTTCAGTTACACACCGTGTCAGGGTTCAGTTACACTCCGTGTCAGGGTTCAGTTACTGACTGTGTCAGGGTTCAGTTACACACCATGTCAGGGTTCAGTTACATACCGTGTCGGGGTTCAGTTACACACCGTGTCGGGGTTCAGTAACACACCGTGTCAGGGTTCAGTTACAGACCGTGTCAGGGCTCAGTTATACATCGTGTCGGGGTTCAGTTACAGACCGTGCCAGTTTTCAATTACAGACCGTGTCGGGGTTCAGTTACACACCGTGTAGGTGTTCAGTTACAGACCGTGTCGGGGTTCAATTACAGACCATGTCGGGGTTCAGTTACAGACCTTGTCAGGGTTCAGCTACACACCGTGTCAGGGTTCAGTTACACACTGTGTCAGGGTTCAGTTACACACCGTGTCGGAGTTCAGTTACACACCGTGTCGGGGTTCAGTTACAGACCGTGTCGGGGTTCAGTTACAGACCGTGTCGGGGTTCAGTTACAGACAGTGCCAGGGTTCAGTTACACACCGTGTCGAGGTTCATTTACAGACCGTGTCAGGGTTCAGTTACACACCGTGTCGGGGTTCAGTTACAGACCGTGTCGGAGTTCAGTTGCACACCATGTCGGGGTGCAGTTACACACCGTGTCGGGGTTCAGTTACACACCGTGTCGGGGTTCAGTTACACACCGTGCCGGGGTTCAGTTACACACCGTGTCGGGCTTCAGTTACAGACCGTGTCAGGGTTCATTTACAGACCGTGTCAGGGTTCAGTTACACACCGTGTCGGGGTTCAGTTACAGACCGTTTCAGGGTTCAGTTACACATCGTGTCGGGGTTCAGTTACACACCGTTCCGGGGTTCAGTTACAGACCGTGTTGGGGTTCAGTTACAGACCGTGTCGGTGTTCAGTTACACACCGTGTCCGGGTTCAGTTACACACCGTGTCAGGGTTCAGTTACACACCGTGTCGGGGTTCAGTTACACACCGTGTCAGGGTTCAGTTACACATCATGTCGGGGTTCAGTTACACACCGTGTCGGAGTCCAGTTACAGACCGTGTCGGGGCTCAGTTACACACCGTGTCGGGGTTCAGTTACACACCATGTCGGGGTTCAGTTACAGACCGTGTCATGGTTCAGTTACACACCGTGTCGGGGTTCAGTTACAGACCGTGTCAGGGTTCAGTTACACATCGTTTCGGGGTTCAGTTACAGACCGTGTCAGGGTTCAGCTACACACCGTGTCAGGGTTCAGTTACACACTGTGTCAGGGTTCAGTTACACACCGTGTCGGGGTTCAGTTACACACCGTGTCGGGGTCCAGTTACAGACCGTGTCGGGGTTCAGTTACAGACCGTGTCAGGGTTCAGTTACAGACAGTGCCAGGGTTCAGTTACACACCGTGTCGGGGTTCATTTACAGACCGTGTCAGGGTTCAGTTACACATCGTGTCGGGGTTCAGTTACAGACCGTGTTGGGGTTCAGTTACAAACCATGTCGGGGTTCAGTTGCACACTGTGTCAGGGTTCAGTTACACACCGTGTCAGGGTTCAGTTACAGACCGTGTCAGGGTTCAGTTACACACCGTGTCCGGGTTCAGTTACAGACCGTGTCAGGGTTCAGTTACACACCGTGTCAGGGTTCAGTTACAGAGCGTGTCAGGGTTCAGTTACACACCGTGTCGGGGTTCAGTTACAAACCATGTCGGGGTTCAGTTACAGACTGTGTCGGTGTTCAGTTACACACCATGTCGGGGTTCAGTTACACACCGTGTCGGGGTTCAGTTACACACCGTGTCGGGGTTCAGTTACACACCGTGTTGGGGTTCAGTTACAGACCGTGTCAGGGTTCAGTTACAGACCGTGTCAGGGTTCAGTTACACACCGTGTCGGGGTTCAGTTACAGGCCGTGTCACGGTTCAGTTACACATCGTGTCGGGGTTCAGTTACACACCGTTTCGGGGTTCAGTTACACACCGTGTCGGGCTTCAGTTACAGACCGTGTCAGGGTTCATTTACAGACCGTGTCAGGGTTCAGTTACACACCGTGTCGGGGTTCAGTTACAGACCGTTTCAGGGTTCAGTTACACATCGTGTCGGGGTTCAGTTACACACCGTTCCGGGGTTCAGTTACAGACCGTGTTGGGGTTCAGTTACAGACCGTGTCGGTGTTCAGTTACACACCGTGTCCGGGTTCAGTTACACACCGTGTCAGGGTTCAGTTACACACCGTGTCGGGGTTCAGTTACACACCGTGTCAGGGTTCAGTTACACATCATGTCGGGGTTCAGTTACACACCGTGTCGGAGTCCAGTTACAGACCGTGTCGGGGCTCAGTTACACACCGTGTCGGGGTTCAGTTACACACCATGTCGGGGTTCAGTTACAGACCGTGTCATGGTTCAGTTACACACCGTGTCGGGGTTCAGTTACAGACCGTGTCAGGGTTCAGTTACACATCGTTTCGGGGTTCAGTTACAGACCGTGTCAGGGTTCAGCTACACACCGTGTCAGGGTCCATTTACACTCTGTGTCAGGGTTCAGTTACTGACTGTGTCAGGGTTCAGTTACACACCATGTCAGGGTTCAGTTACAGAGCGTGTCAGGGTTCAGTTACACACCGTGTCGGGGTTCAGTTACAAACCATGTCGGGGTTCAGTTACAGACTGTGTCGGTGTTCAGTTACACACCATGTCGGGGTTCAGTTACACACCGTGTCGGGGTTCAGTTACACACCGTGTCGGGGTCCAGTTACAGACCGTGTCGGGGTTCAGTTACAGACCGTGTCAGGGTTCAGTTACAGACAGTGCCAGGGTTCAGTTACACACCGTGTCGGGGTTCATTTACAGACCGTGTCAGGGTTCAGTTACACATCGTGTCGGGGTTCAGTTACAGACCGTGTTGGGGTTCAGTTACAAACCATGTCGGGGTTCAGTTGCACACTGTGTCAGGGTTCAGTTACACACCGTGTCAGGGTTCAGTTACAGACCGTGTCAGGGTTCAGTTACACACCGTGTCCGGGTTCAGTTACAGACCGTGTCAGGGTTCAGTTACACACCGTGTCAGGGTTCAGTTACAGAGCGTGTCAGGGTTCAGTTACACACCGTGTCGGGGTTCAGTTACAAACCATGTCGGGGTTCAGTTACAGACTGTGTCGGTGTTCAGTTACACACCATGTCGGGGTTCAGTTACACACCGTGTCG